>NC_091462.1:61770749-62380681 GCF_027789765.1 Dendropsophus ebraccatus
CTAATGATGTCCATGCAGCCCTTGCTGCAAGATAATTAAGCAGCGTAGTAGCAGATTGGAGCTTGCTTATCTGGAACATTGAAACATGTAATAGATCCCTAAGTTGTAAGTCCTGACTAAGGAAGAGATCACCTTTCATTTCGATAGGTGTTCTAGAGTAAGCAACATCTGTATAAACCCCTGCTTACTGTCTGGCCCCCAGGGGTTTAAGTGGTTTAAAAAAAAATAAAATAAAATCTGTAGGCGTCGTGCTGGGTGACTTCCTAGGTCTGATCACTGGTGCCTAGTTTGAAATACGACCCTGGGGGGAGATCACTAGGATGGCAGAATTACATAAATGGTATATCATCTTGGATGATTTATTTCTGCCTATTAAACTTTTCACACAGTTATTGAGACCATTATACTCATACACTGGCTTATATTAGGCCAATTACCTTGCATGCCACTCAGTGAATCTGGCATGACCTGCGCTTGGCACAGGGATTGTGCAAAAAATTTACATCTACTCCTGAGCATATGCCACTGAAAAGGGTCGAATCTGCCCCATTTCCATGACATACCCCACTTTTTTTTTCTATAAATGTCCCTCACAGTGTTTAGGAGTATTTAGAAAACACTGAAACTGGGTGACTTTAAAAAAAAAAAGTGCATTAATAAACTACATATGTCAACAAATTTTAAGGTTCTTTTTCCTGGTATTTCTTGTATTGAGATTTTCCCACACATTGGACATTAATATGTGAAGAATGTAGAGTAGAATATATCTTATTCCTCCTACCTAATGGGAGTTGAGTTAACAGAAACTGGTGGAGTACTTCCCTCATTAGTCGTGCATTTGAAATTCTTTTGCGATTTAAATGTCCCTGGTCTGTGAAGAGTGGCAGAATATAATATGTCAGGTTTCCTGTCGGGTTTGGCATGGAAGCAGTGAACTTGTTATAGATAAATTGTGCTGCCTATATATACAAGCTGTAAGTGAATCAAAGAGCTCAGTGTGGTGCTTCATTGTTATTGTTCGCTGGCATCTGACATTGACACAAACCTAATCTGCTTTGTTCCCTTTAATGACTTGAATAATAGATATTGCCAACACATCCAGCAGTAATTCTATGCCAGTAATGTTTATTAAATTTTTAGGCCATAACAAATATGGACAAGAGTGTTACCTCTCTGTAAGAGCAATGTAAATAATGCAATTTCAGGGCAGCAGAGGCATTTTTATTCATGAGCTTTTCGGACACATTAAGCCAGATATTGATTTTCCACAGTTATTTCATTTTAATGTATTACCACTGCACTGAAAATTGAAAACATGTAAGTCATAATAGATGCCAGTGGTAAATATATGTAACGTAAAATAGTGATAAATAAACCTTACGGGACGACAATACAAACCTGCTCCAAATGTTTTATATTTGAATTAGAATTTAAAAAAAAACAACAAAAAACAGTTCTGGTGTTCTGATATTGCTGACTGAACTCTAGATTAATTGGAGTTGACTTAATGGAAGTATTTATTAATTGAATGGGCTACTGTTTCCACAACCAATCAATAGTCTAAGCTTTAATGCTTTTAACGGGTATGTATGGATATTTGGCATACAGAGTGCATCATAGAAGAACGTTCATTTTCAAATACAGATATGATAGCCAGTTTAATGTAATTCATTTATGTTGTTTTTTATTTATTTATTCATTTTTAAGGGGGCTGACAGAAGGCACTTTTATAAACTTAAGGATGGATACATCGACTGCACAATTTTTAAAAAAATCAATTTTCTTTTTTCAGCAGGTGGTACTTTTTATGGGCTGCGCAAAATTTTATGGTTGTTGTGTCAAAATTACCATAAGGCGCAAGTGCCTTGATAAATCTAGCGCAATTTTGGGATAAAACAGCTTTACTACAAAAACTACACTATGGTAGGAGTGGAGTACTGCTGAGCAATTTATTGTGCAAAAACTGAAAAATAACTAACAAGAAACCACGCCCCCTCCAAGTGCAAAAAAATTAAAATGGCACAGTTGGCGCAAACTGCTCAAAAGTAGCGCAAACACCTTTAGAGATCTAGCCTAATTTTTTTACACCATGTGCAAGAAAACAGTATTAGGCTATGTTCACACAGCGTAACAGACCGGCCGTTCCGTGACCCGGCCGGGTCACGGAACGGACAGTCATTGCAAAGATCATCGCAGCCAATACTTAAGTACCGGCCGGATGATCTTTCCGGCCACTGTGTTCTGATTAGAACTCCTCACAGCACACAATGAAGCAAACAGTCGGAGCCGCTTGCTTAATTGTGTGAACTGACATGGGTTTCTATGGCCGCAATTCGCTGAATTGCAGTCGCAGAAAACTGACATGTCCGTTCTTTGCGGCGCCGCGAGGGATCCCGGCCGGAGCGTATACGATGTATATACTGTACGCTCCGGCCGAGATCCCATAAAAGAACATGCGGCGTGTTTACCCGTACAAAGTACGGCCGTTGTTGCCTATGTATGTATTCCCTATATAGCGTAGATTATGGTCTTGGGGTCTTTGCATAATTTTGAGATAAGGCATAAGATTGGCATTAACCGCTTACTCTTTCTTGCAAGGTTAGCTGTACTTAGAGCATGGGTAGAACACAAAGCCCCTGACATTGAGGGAATGGATGAATATGGTGGCAAAAACCACCTTCTTTGATGAATGACCTGGTTCCCTATGCTAAGATCTGACTTGGCTGTGACACAGATCTCTTTTCTGTTGCACTGTTGCACCTATGGTTGCCTGTACAAGTTTATCAATCCTATACTCAGCTTCAGCATCCAATAACCATTTCCAGTACTGGCATTGCATTCAGTTGTTATGATACATTTTTTGAAAAACTCTACTTTGTAATAAATTGCAGCACTGATAGATTGTTCCAAAGTCCTAGATGGAAAATTGACCCCCCCCTAAATAATCCACTATTTATTAAAGTGACCTAAATAAAAGGGCCATAAATAATCAGTATTCTAGCTTTTTTTAATGCCTTGGTGCAGTCAGGGACCAGTGCAGTAGTGCCTGGTCTTGAAGAGGAGCCTTAAAGCTAAGGGCTTATGGTCTACTATATCCACCACTGCTTTTCATAGGCCATGTTTACAAATGGGATTATTTTTTGCATACACTTTTTTTCTAGGCAATACCAAGACGGGAGCTAAAACTCTGCACTCTGTATATTCTGAAAAAAAAATGAAAGAAAATAAAACTTTATAAACTGTTAATGTTTAAGCAAATATATTACTTCCCAGAAGCTATTTTCTCAGAAGTTATTGTATGATGCATTACTGTAGCACACAAATCAAAGTGAGAAATGGGTCCAAACCAAATAATCACCATATTTGTCCTGTTTCCTGGAATGGCTCATTATTTAAAGGTGAGACATTCCTGTTCTTACAGTAAATATCTACGGTCTCAGATAACAGCTTTTACTGAGGTTTAATTCAAAAATGTAGAGTAAACAAGATCTTTTGTTATTTTGCAGATTGTTGTTTGTATTCCTCTTCTCTTTTCACCATTATTCAATGTCAGCTGATTTTTGTAGACGACAGGTTATGTTCCCACTGTGTAATAATATCAGGAAAGGCAGCCGTCTTCTCACATAGACGGCCACCAATAATAATCATGATCATTATTAACAGCCATCGATTTCACGAGACGGCCACCTACAGCTTATATTACTTAGTGGAAACATAGCCTTTGGCTGGATTCACATCTGCATTGGAGTATCTGATGGAAGCCTCTGTCACACATTTCATAAAAATCCTGGACAAATAGCACTAATACATTTTGGTGAATTGTTTCTGGTGGGAAATGAAAAGACAAAACTTTAACCTTTATTTTATTATGTTTTTATTTATGCGCCGTTCATCATGTGGGATAAATAATGCATTATCCTTTTGTATGCAGGTTGACTTAGCTATTTATAGAGGTTTTTTTGTTATGTTTTTAATGGTTAAAGTTTTTTTTACAATTTGTATTTGTGTTGTCATATTCTGAAAGGGTCTGCAGAGCTGTGTGACAGCTTGTTTTTGGTGGACAAGCTGTAGTTTTTATTGACACCCCTTCAAAGTACCTGTTTAGTTTCTTCTAACTGTTTATTTGTTTATTTATTTATTTTTTGTAATCAGAATGAACAAAAATAAGCAGTTGGACTTAAGGATTGTGGTAGAACAAGGGCTTACCAGTTTGGGGTACATGCAGTGTAATGTCACATTCGCATCTAAGGCACTCCAGGCCTTTTTCCCCCCACATCTTGCAAACCCACCATAACTAGTCCTATAGGGTCATTCATTTCATTCACGTGTTTTATTACTGTAACTAGGTCAAGTCATCATCAGCCTGACCAACAGAAAATCACAATGTTTAATGTGTCAAAGAAAGTGGTCATGTGACCAAACTGAGCTCAGCAAGATGGCACACCTCATGTTGCGCTTATACAGCGAGACCTTAGATTTTGGTCATGTCACCAGATTGAGCGCAGGAAGATTAACGGCGATATGTCTCCTGATGTGGGTCATCACTGGTGGGGATTGGGAATTTAGCCAAGGCAATTTTTGTTTATTATTATTGTAGTTTACTTGAGTGCACAATGTCCATTTCAGCTCTTTGTTATTTGTCTTACACTTAGTTTATGCATAACTTTTGCCTTATAAAAACAGGGTCCAGTCTGAAAAAGTCTGGAGGAAGGAACATGTGAGGTTTTATACTATTTACAGCCATAAAGAGCAGCTTTTACATTTGGTTTGGTCATGATATTTGTCTTTCATCTGCTTTTTCATTTGCACAGGCACTTTTTTGCACTGGACATTTTTATATATAGTATATGGTCTATGCTATTGATAAGTTTTGGCACAAGCATGGTGCACCAAGGCCTGTGCGATGCTTCACTATGTGCACATAACTGTGTTCTCAGGAAGGCAATGGGGTTTTATAATATAGATAAAACAAATAATGACAGCCTGCCAAGGGTGATGAATAATAATAAAAATGGTCTGAACCTGCCGAGGTTCGGGTTCGTATAAACACGAACGCTCGGCATCAGATTCCCGCTGTCTGGCCGCTCCGTGCAGCGGGTGGATACAGCGGGAGGACCGCCTGAAAAAACTAAGATATAGTCTATGGCTATGGCTGTATCCCAATTTTCCAGGCGGTCCTCCCACTGTATTTACCCTCTCCACGGAGCAGGCAGACAGTGGGAATCATTACCGAGAGTTCGGGTTCGGACCATCCCTAAATAATAACATACAGTATAATTATGTTGATGAGTCCGGAGATGGGGCTCCAGTGCTCGCTATTGTTTCTATTAAATACACCTCATGATGTATTGTCCAGGGTCTCGGACATTCTAAATCACACTGCAGCCAATGGACTTGGCAAAATAAGCGTGCTGTATTTTATTATTTAACCCCTTCAAGACAGAGCCCTTTGATGCACAAAAGTCCGGGTCAGATTAATGCAATGTTCCACCCCAGCTTCTAAGAGCCATAGCGCTTTAATTTTTCGACCTAAAGGGATGGTTGGGGTGTCATTTTTTGCGCCATAATTTCTAGTTTTTTATTAATATCATAGCAGTGTAACGGAAAAATTTTGATCGTTTTTTTATAAAATTTTTTCTGATATATAATTTATTAAAATCAGCAAAACTGGTGTGTTTTTTTCCACCATTTACGCCGTTCACCGTGCAGTTATATTTTAATAGATAGGACAATTCCACATGCTACGATATGTAATATGTTTATTTATTTTTATTTTTTAAATATTTTTTATTTTTATAATGGGCAAGGGGGTATTTTAAACCTTTATTGGGAAGGGAGTTTATAAGGGGTTTTTAATATTTTAAAAAACTTTTTTATTGCATTTTTTTTTACACTTGATTTTTACATTAGATTGCATGTACTGGTCTATGCTATGCATATTAAGCATAGAATAGATCAGTGTTATCGAAACTCTATACATGGATCGCCCATCCGACAGGACGGAGGTAAGGAGCTTACCCCCGCCTGTCGGCACAAGTGATTGGTCCCGATCACTCAGTGACAAATGCTTGTTCTATCACCGAGTTCCTTAAACTCCGTGATCACTATAGATTGCTGGGTTTAAGGGGTTAATGAGATGCAACTGCGGGATCGCAGCTGCCTCTCATTACCTCCGGCCCGGACACTGATGTCTGCGGACCGCTCTTACTGCAGCGTTCCCGCACACATCAGTAACCCCGTCAGTGCGGGAACGTATATATACATTCCTACTGCACGGGGTATGTGCAGTATGAACGTATTTATACATGTAACTGACGGGAAGGGGTTAACACCATAGCAGACCACTATTGTTTTTTTTTTTTATCACAGAAAACACCTTTAATATTATTTTCCACTGCTTAGAGCAATAATTGCAGAATAGCTGCCACCATAATCATCTGAAAAAAAAATGTTCTCATTCTCCTTCTAAATGCTTGAAAACAGAACCAAAAACCATGAGAAATGTTCCTTTGGAATTGTAATCTAGTAAAAAGAACAGCTAATGCAAATTACATTTCCCTTACGTCCTCAGCAGCAGCACAAATGGGGAAGATCCTATCTTCCTGCAATGGTAGGACAGATGGTACTAATAAAAGATTGATTAGGAGCCCTATAAGAAGGCCATACAGACCCCTCCTCCTTGTGTTTTTTTCTGTCCTCCTGTGGGACAGGTGGTAGGAGAGGGAAGCAGGCTCAGGCCTATGTTTGTGTCTGACTTTCCTTTCCAAAGATTCTTCCTTTCCACATGGTCGTGTGGAGAGGGGAAATTTATAAAAATGTTGTTTTTCCTGCTCTGCTGTATCAGAGAGGAGATTATTTACTTTTTAGTAGAGTTATCGCTCAGCTTCTCTGCTGTATGAAGCCGCTGTGTGAGGGAAGCCATGAAGCTGCTGCAGTAAGTATCATGGTGCTGCCAGATCTGTGTCCTCACCTGGGCGGCTGCTAATATTCTTGATACTTCAGCAAGGTAAGATATGCTGTTTTTTCTTTTGAGCTGGAAGCCTGGCCTGTGTGTCAGGAGGATTATTGGAGAGATGTATATGTTGTGTGAGGCTTTTACGCCTCAAATGTTTCGTTTCAATGTCTTTCACTTTTTTTTTTAACATTGGTTGTGCAAGTCCTGTTAGACTGCTTCACTATATGAGTGACCTATGTAACTATAGTGTGTATACATGAACACAGCTTTAAAGCTGCTAGTTGGGTATTTAGTACACCTGCTGTCTCATTATTTTCTCCAGTACTGCTACAATGAAGCTATGAAACTGTGTATGTGTGTGAACACAGCCCTAGAGCTGCTAATTGTGTACACCTGTTGCCTCATTACTTTCTATAGTACTGCCATCAGATGATGCAGTGAAGCTATAAAACTGTGTGTGTGCACACAACCCTAGAGCTGCTAGTTGTGCAGTGTGCACACCTGCAGCCTGATTACTTTCTATAGTACTGGTACCAGATGATGCAGTGAAGCTCTGAAACTGTATGTGAACACAGCCCTAGAGATGATAATTGTGTACACCTGTTGCCTCATTACTTTCTATAGTACTGCCATCGGATGATGTGGTGAAGCTATAAAACTGTGTGTTTGTGTGTGCACACAACCCTAGAGCTGGTATTTGTGCATTGTGAACACCTGCTGCCTAATTACTTTCTATAGTACTGCTACCACATGATGCAGTGAAATTGTGTGTGTGAACACAGCCTTAGAATTGTAGTTGTGTAATGTGTATACCTGCGGTCTGATTACTTTTCCAGTATTTCTATCAGATGATACAATGAAGCTATAAAACTGTGTATGAACACAGCCTTAGAGTTATTGTGTAGTGGTAGATACACCTCCTGTCTAATAACTTTCACTAATACTGCTAACAGATGACGCAGTCACCCTATGGAGCGTCTGTGTGCTACTCCAGTGCTGCCATTTAAGAATGCAGTGAAGCTACTGTGTGTGAACACGGCCTTAGAATTGTTGTATACTATACACCTGCTGTCTATTTACTTTCACTATACTGCTATCAGATGATACAGTGATCATGTGGACCTTCTGTGTGCTAACATTTAAGAATGCAGTGAAGCTACTGTGTGTGAACACGGCCTTAGAATTTAGTCGTGTACTATGTACACCTGCTGGTTAATTACCTTCACTAATACTGCTATCAGATGATGGTTATCATGTGGAGCTTCTGTGTGCTGCTATTTAAGAATGCAGTGAAGTTATGAAGCCACTATGTGTGAACATTGCCTTAGAATTGTAGTGTACTGTGTAACACCTGCTGTCTGATTTCTTTCACTATACTGCTATCAGATGATGCAGTGCCCTGTGAAGCTGCTGTGTGTGAACACAGCCTTAGAGTTGCTAGTTGTGTACTGGATACATCTATCTAATTACTTTCCCTAATACTGCTATCAGATTATATAGTGACCGTATGGAGCTATGTGTGTGAGCACATGCTTAGAGCTGGTGGATGTGTACTAGATACACCTGCTATCTGATTACTTTCCATAATACCGCCATCAGATGATGCAGTGATTCTATGGAGTTTTTTTGCGCTGCTCCAGTGCTGCTATTTAAGAATGCAGTAAAGCTACTGTGTGTGAACATGGCCTTAGGATTGTAGACATGTACATCTGTGTACTATCTGATTAGTACTGTTATCAGATAATGCAGTGACCTATGAAGCTACATCCTTAGAGATGCTGGATGTGTACTGTGTATACCTGCAGTCTAATTACTCTGTAATACTGTGTACACCTGCTGTCTAGTTACACTCTGTAATACTGATATCAGATGATGCAGTGACCCTATGGAGCTTCTGTGTACTGAAGGATGCAGTAAAGCTATGAAGCTGCTATGTGTGAACACCGCCTTAGGATTGCTGGTTGCATATTCAGTGCACCTGTGTGTCTGATTCCAGGCACTCTGCACTAGTCTGTTAGTCGGCCAGTCAGTCTGGCACAACTTCTATCCTTTGATGTAGCAGGATTCTGGTAACAGAACTTTTGGAGGCGTACAGATCCTGCAAGATTCCACTTTCAGGTGGCAGAGAATTCATTTGTAGATTGCAACTTTTTCTCAGAGACAATGACTGCTTAAGATTTTACATCTGAATGATAATCTACAGGCTGAACTGGATGGAGTCCGAGGTCATGGCTCCTTCAGACGCACAAAGACCTTGTTCAGAAAATAATAATAATAATAATAATGAATAAAATAAATGTCTATATTACTATAGCTGAGCAGTATACTTGGCTGCCCGATCCCCACGGTTTGGAGACTGGTCCTTTGTTGTAAGGGGGCAGATGTTCACTCCAATATAAAGAGAGTTGGATCTGTATTGGACATTCTCATGAAAGTTCTTTTTTTCTTATGATCAGGTCCATTATCTGCCCCAGTCTAATAAGAAGAGAAGGAACTTCTACTTTTGTTCCCCATTCCGTAGGAATTCTAGTACGGAAGGTAAAGGAAAGAATCCTGCACAAGAAGGACCAGACGTCTCGGAGGCCTTGGGGATGGGGACAAGAACTTGTGACTACGTCTTTTCTGATAATTTATTTCCATAATGAGAGAGGTCTGTACCAGTGTTATATAATAGGAAAGGCTACCATATTGAATTTTGATCTGTGGGTCCCTCCTGGAGCGATGTTATCTGACCGTATATACCTGTATACAGCCTCCTCTGAGGAGGGTGCTGTGTGTTGGATCTATGATCTGTGGGTCTCTCCTAGAGGGATGTTATCTGACCGTGTATACCTGTATGCAGCCTCCTCTGAGGAAGGTGCTGTATGTGGGATCTATGATCTGTAGGTCCCTCCTAGAAGAAGGATGTTATGTGACCAGGTATACCTGCATGTACCTGTATACAGCCTTCTCTGAGAAGGCGGTTGTATGGAGGATTTATGCTTTAGTTCCCTCCTAGAAGAAGGACGTTATCTGGCCATGTATACCCACATGTACCTGTCTACAGACAAAAGCTGCATATTCCTTTACATCAAGACCCTTTGTACAAGGCAATTGGAATTCTTTTCAATTTACAGCCCTTCTGTCTGGAATCATCTTGGCTCCATCTACAGTCACCAAGGTAATGTCTATTGTACTTTGACTGTCTGAGAAAATTGAAGCTCATCATTGTTTCTGGCATGGGACAATTCCTAGGGAGGAGAATAGATCCCCAGTCTGTGACTTTCTTCCTCCAGAGAGATTACAGAAGTTGACACAAGTCGGGGTTCTCGGCACTCCCCAGTTGCTGTCACTTCATCTGATACCCTTGGGTCTTATGTCTACACTGGAAATAACACCCAGAGACAAGGATAGCTTTCCCTGCTCAATGGCAACAGTCTCCCAATGAAGTGGGTAGAGAGAACCATTGATGTATCAAGCACACAGTGGGGCGCTTGTATGCAGGAGCAACGAGCAAAGGAGCCTTAATCCCCATTAGAGATGTTGCTGGCATCCAACATATGAAGGGAATACTAGTCCACTCCAGCACATCAATCTATGGGAAGCTATCACTATAAGATCAAAACCGCATCTAGGATGGCGCATATCGATCTTTTTAGGGGCACTAAATCAGTAGCATTACTACTGGAGGCAGGGGCATTTTGTCTGCTGGCAATCTATGCTGCGATGTAATCCTGTCGGAAGAACGTTCTCTGGACCAGAAGCTTTCTGGTAAATCGCATGGAGAATAGACCTATTCCTATTGAAGGTTCAAATTGGAAAACCTTTTTTCCTCACTCCTAAAAAGCCCAGAGTCTTGCAGAATCTGAGACAAGGTTGGGCCTTGGTCAGCCTCATTTGCCCCTATTGACCCAAGAGGGCATGGTTCACAATGGTGAGCCCCCTGCCTAAGAATCTTCTGGGAACTCTCCCAGTCTCCCCAGCTACTGACACAGAGTAGCAGAGATTACTCCCAGCGTCCCTGCCAGGTGTGGGCAGAGTCTAAAAATCTTGCAAGTAGCAAGTCTCTGGTTTCATGATGGCCTCTTATTATCTAAAAGCATGGCGCTAATTCCATAGGAATAATCTGGAGGCTTCTGTATACCCTCAGTTAATAACTCAAGAGGGCAGGCTTGTCCGAAGCTTGACTGCCGTCAATAAGGTGGGAATTGATATGCTGTCAAAGTGGTGACCACTCTTCTGCAGTCCAGAGCCACAACTGCCTACAGAACCTACCTGAAGGTAAAGAAGATGTTTGAAGCCTGGTGGGTGAGTCTCTTCCACATCTCCATTGTTACAATCCATTACTCCTGCCAACACGGGAGAGAAGGAGCTTCATCCCTTAGATGTGGGAAGGGCTTGGAGCATGTATATTGAACGGGCAGGAAATCTAACCACTTGTTTTTATCCTTTGCAGGGAAAAACAAAGGATGCGAGTCATCCAAAGCTTCTCTGTCCAGATGGATAAGGGAAGTCATCTCCATATGCTACCAAGAAGCTGGATTACAGGTACCTGGTGCAATCAAGGCACATTCAACGAGGGCAATATCATCCACATGGGCTGAAAAAAGATCTGTACCCTTGGAACAAATATGCAGGACTGCTTCATGGTCATCCGTCATTACCTTTGTCAAGCACTATAGACTAGATATTCACGAGTCAACCAGTTTTTGGCTCAGCCATTCTGTCTTCTGTAATGTAATGGCCCTCCCTAGTCTGTTTTCATAGCTTGCTATATCCCCATTTGTGCTGCTGCTGAGGACGTAAGGGAAAGGATAATTTTTTACTCACCGTAAATTTTCTTTCCTGTAGTCCGAAGCAGCAGCACAGACTTCCCGCCCTGATTTAAACAAACTATTTATGCAGCATACCTTGATTGTTTTAATGCCTTATTAACTAAGATTTTATTATGAATTTTAAATTTTTTTGTCGTTAGAATTGACACAAGGAGGAGGGGTCTGTATGGCCTTCTTATAGGGCTCCTAATCAATCTTTTATTAGTACCATCTGTCCTACCATTGCAGGAAGATAGGATCTTCCCCATTTGTGCTGCTGCTTCGGACTACAGGAAAGAAAATTTACGGTGAGTAAAAAATTATCCTTTCCTCCTCATTGTAAAAAATGATTGACTTTAACTATGTGACTTACATGGCTGATTTCAAGAAAGGATTTACATTCTTCAAGATAGATTTAATAGTTTAATTTACAAAATGTGTCAGAAAGCTGCTAATACAGATGAAGGTTATATTTGTAGATTTATTCTATTCAGGTCAAATATATTTAAATACATAGTATGCATTCAGCTGAAACTACGCATTAGTCTTCATTTATTAAAGCATTCAATGGAAAAATATGATTCTCTTTAAATCTGGAAAAACACATTGTCATACAGTATATAGTGAATGGCCACTGTAGTGGTGTGTTGGGCCTCCTTTGGCTTTCTAAACAATAACAATTAACCATGGCATACATTCCACTAGGTGTTAGAAGTCACTTTGCAGGAATATTGGACAGCTCCTTGCAGTTGCCGTGAATTATAGAAATTTTAAAGGGGTTCTCCAGGATTAGTAAAGCATAGCTGGTTACTTACAGACCCCCCCCCCCCCCCCCAGCGCCTACTCCCCTCCCTAACACTCCTGCCAGTTCCCCACCCAGAGCTGTTGCAGAACATCTAAGAGATGCAGAATCACTTTGGGAGCTGGGCTAAGATCCAGGCAAGCCTCCAGTGATATCAGAGGATGATGTTTTGTTTCAGGAGAGATTGAGAAATCAGGGGGCTGGGGACAATACACATTGTGTAGTTCTTCTATTTTTGTTTTTTTAAATTTCCTCTCAGTGATGAAACTCACTAAACTATGCTAAATCCAGTACTATTAGTGATAACATTATATTAGTTGGGGGGATAGTTATATTTGAATACAATTATATGATGCCAGAATACCCCATGAATAGAAAACCAAGTATTATAGTAAAAGGTGGTGGTCCCAAATGTGCAGCTCTCCAGCTGTTGCCTTTGGCTTAGGGCTGAGCAAACTTTTGAAAAGTTCGGTTCGGTTCGATACGGCAAACTTTTGTGAAGTTCGGCTTCGTCCAAACCAAACCTAAAACGAACCTTGCTATAATGGCTGAATAATTGCAGCTACAATAGTGGGAGTGTGATAGGGTATAGTTTCGTTTAGTTGCAGTTGCTATTACAATGAAAAAAGTGGAAAAAATCAAAGTGCAAAAATAATGAATAAAAAGTGAATAAAAAAAAATATAATAATAATAATCATAATAATAATAAAATAAAGTGAATAAAAGTGCAAAAATAGTGACAAAAAATATTGAAAAAAAAAGTTTAGGAGGAGGATGCGGCAGTACTTGATTGCACCCAGGCCTGTATTGTTGAGAAGAGACAAATTGAGGAGCAGGAGAAAGCAGCAGTTGATTGCTTGCCTCTCAGGCCAGTATTGTTGAGAGGAGACAAGTTGAGCAGCAGAAGGAGGCAGCAGTTGATCGCACCCAGGCAAGTATTGTTGAGAACAGACAAGTTGAGGAGCAGGAGGAGGAGGCAGCACTTGATTGCACCCAGGCCAGTATTTTTGAGAACAGACAAGTTGAGGAGCAGGAGGAGGTAGCACTTGATTGCTCCCAGGCCAGTATTGTTGAGAAGAGACAAGTTGAGCAGCAGGAGGAGGCAGCAGTTGATTGCTCGCTTCTTAGGCCAGTATTCGTGAGAAGAGACAGGTTGAGGAGTAGGAGGAGGCAGCAGTTGATTGCTCTCAGGCCAGTATTGTTGAGAAGAGACAAGTTGAGCAGGAGGAGGCAGCAGTTGATTGCTCCCAGGCCAGTATTGTTGAGAAGAGACAAGTTGAGCAGCAGAAGGAGGCAGCAGTTGATTGCACCCAGGCCAGTATTGTTGAGAACAGACAAGTTGAGGAGCAGGAGGAGGTAGCACTTGATTGCTCCCAGGCCAGTATTGTTGAGAAGAGACAAGTTGAGCAGCAGGAGGAGGCAGCAGTTGATTGCTCTCAGGCCAGTATTGTTGAGAACAGACAAGTTGAGGAGGTAGCTTTAGCAGCTCTTGATTGCACCCAGTATGTTTCCAAATAGACAATTGACGGTGGTGGCATTAGTATGAGCAGTATTCTTTTGGACCCAGAAGAGCCTAGTACAGAGAACTAAAGTTGGAAGCTAAGAATATGCACGATTGTAAAAATAATTTTTTATACATGACAAAATGTTGATAGTAGTAGTAGTAGTGTTCAGCACAGGACAGTCAACATTAAAAAAAAACCTCTAACATTACAGCTAGTCTAGTAGGATACGGATAAGTTTGAATAGACAGACAACCTCACTCACAAAATCCATGAGGTGAAGAAAGGACATTTAAAAAGGCACAGATTCAAGAAGGCTTTACCCCAGTTCCATTATCAAAAAATATGTGTCCAATTTTCATGAAATTGACACCTCACTGGCACTTGCTTTACAAATAGACGCAACTGCTCTGGTGTTAACCTGTTGAATCTGGGCCTATGGCTATATATATATAGTAGAGATGAGCGAACCTGCCGGATTTCTGGTTCGTACGAACCAGAAATCTCGGCATCTGACTCCCGCTGTCTGCCGGCTCTGTGCAGCGGGTGGATACAGCCTAAGGAACGCCTAGAAAACTGCGATACAGCCTATGGCATAGGCTGTATCCCATTTTTCCAGGCGTTCCTTATGCTGTATCCAACCGCATCCAACCGCTGCACGGAGTCGGCAGACAGCAATAGTCAGATGCCGAGATTTCTGGTTCGTACGAACCAGAAATCCGGCAGGTTCGCTCATCTCTACTATATATATATATATATATATATATATATCTTTTTAACACCAGTTTGATGTCCTAACCAAGTGTAGGGCCCAATCCAATGGTTGTATGCTTTTGCATTTTTTTTGTGCTGTCACCAGCTGGCTTAAAGTATAAGTCCGGCCAATTTATAAGTTTCTGGGTCAAGTAAGGGCACAGAAAGTTATTGATTGCCTGGGCTTATCTTTTAAAGTGGGTAGGGAAAAATCCCTGATGGGGTATGGGAGTGACCTCCCACCCTTGCTTTTGTCACTCCCAAAAAAACACGCCCTATGGGTACCTTCACATGTGGCTTCGGGTCTGCTGAGTAAAATCCACAGGCATTTTTATACTGTTCACCAAACGGCGTTCAGTACTATGGTGCCGTCCGGACATACGCAGTTCTGCGCTGAACTGGGTATTTGCGTCCGGCCCCATAGTACTGAAGGTGCAATAAAATCAGCCAATGATGCGCTGTGGATTTTAGGCAGCAGAGAACCCCCAAAAAGCCTCCAATTGTAAACACACCCGTAAATAAGGCAAGATAACCTGCCCTTCAGCAACTGTTGCTGTAACTAACTGTAGAGCTTTTTCATATCACAGTTGAAGGACAGCAGCCTCAGTGATATATACCCCATAGACAGCCTTATTCCACGTGTGACTGCGTGAGAGGCGTGAAATCATTTGCACACAGAAGAACCCCATCAGGATTTGCGGTGCGAGATTTTACAACTCTCATGATATCAACAATATACCTCAAGAACAGTTAGTATCCGCTCACAAAACGTTGAGTAGTGTTCCTTGGCACAGGTGCCAGGGATAAAACCCCACGGCTATAGTTCACAAAAGGTGAAATCCCCACTTTGTGAAGAATAGTTGTGGGGATTATTTTAGGGATGGTACTGTTCTTGGGGTATGAGTTGGACAGTGCACCGGTGTTAGGCATTAATCTGGTGTGGAGAGGTTAAATGGCCAACACACCATGGGCATTAAATTTGGAGATGGGGATCTGTTTTTTCAAATGTATCCGAATTAAGTAGGGAATTTTAAAGGTGATTTTTTTTTTAATTTTGGGGTCTAAGGGGGGAACATTACTTAACCCCTTAGTGACCGCCGATACGGCTTTCTACGGTGGTCACTAATGGTCCTTATTCTGCTGCCATCAGCTTTTTACGGCGATGGCAGAGAATAAGGCTGCGGGGCCGGGACGGCCCCCACCCCATCCCCCCGGCTACCGGAGGTAGCTGAGGGGTTGGGGCAGTGTGTGCGGTCCGTCCCGGCCCCCCCCCTTACCGACGATTGCCGCTATTAACGTTATAGCGGCGGCCGTCGGTAAAGGGGATTACCGGTGCTGCCGCCGCCTTTCATCTCCCCCCGCCGTGAATCTACGGCGGGGGGAGATGAAATAAGTGTATATCAGACCCCAGATCAGACCCCCCTAGTGCCCCGATAACTAACCCCCCTCCCCCGGCGGCCATCATTTCCAAGATGGCCGCCGCCATCGCTGTGAACCGACTAACGTCGGTTCACAGTGATGAAAAAGTTAAAATGAATGAAAGCCCCATGCTCTCCGCCATCGGAGGTAGCGGAGAGCATGGGGCAGTCATCGGGGACCCCCCTGTGGGGTCCCGGTACAAGCGATCAGCGGTATATACTATATACCGCTGATCGCTTGTACCATGTGCTCCCGGCACTTTTTATCCCCTGTCACCATAAATGATTGGTGACAGGGGATAAAAAGTGATGTCCCCCCACCCCCCAAGTCGTCCCCCAGTCACCCCCCCTACCCCATATACGTTACCTGATCCTGGAGCTCCTTCCTCCTCGACGTCCTGGCTGGTTATGAAGTGCGCATGCGCTTCACAACCAGCCAACTCTGAAAATTTAAAGTGACAGAGACCAATTTGGTCTCTGTCACTGAACTATGATTACTGTGATAGAAAATATCACAGTAATCATAGTAATACAGTGAAAATGAATATGTAAAGTACAAAAAGTGACAAACATACAAAAAAAATAAAACACACACTTTTTATTATAGTAATAATTGCAGTTTACTCCCAAATTACCCCTAACCCCTCCCCAGATTACCCGTAACCACCGCACGTTGCCCGTAACCACCGCACGTTGCCCGTAACCACCGCAAATTGCCAGTGACCCCCTCCAGATTGCCCGTAACCACCCCAAATTACATGTACCCACCCCAGATTACCTATAAGCACTTCAGTTTATCAGTAACAATCCCAGATTGTCTGTAACCCTTCCAGGTTGCACATAACCCCCCAGGTTCCCCGTAATCATGCCAGATTACATGTAACCCCCCCAGATTGCACGTAACCACCGCGCGTTGCCTCTGCCCACGCCACGATGCCTCTGCCCACGCCACGATGCCTCTGCCCACGCCACGATGCCTCTGCCCACGCCACGATGCCTCTGCCCACGCCACGATGCCTCTGCCCACGCCACGATGCCTCTGCCCACGCCACGATGCCTCTGCCCACGCCACGATGCCTCTGCCCACGCCACGATGCCTCTGCCCACGCCACGTCGCCTCTGACCACGCCACGTCGCCTCTGACCACGCCACGTCGCCTCTGACCACGCCACGTCGCCTCTGACCACGCCACGTCGCCTCTGACCACCACACGTCGCCTCTGACCACCCCAAATTGCCAATGACCCCCTCCAGATTGCGGTGCCCATGTTAGATTACAGGTACCCACCCCAGATTGCCTATAAGAACTTCAGTTTATCCGTAACCACCCCACATTGCCCGTAACCACCCCAGATTGTCAGTAAGCACTGCAGGTTGCGCGTAACCACCCCACGTTGCCCGTATCCACCTCAGATTGTCTGTAAGCACTGCAGGTTGCCCGTAACCAGCCCACGTTGCCTGTAACCACCCCAGATTGTCTGTAAGCATTGCAGGTTGCCAGTAACCACCCCACGTTGCACGTATCCACCCCAGATTGTCTGTAAGCACTGCAGGTTGCCCGTAACCACCCCACGTTTCCCGTAAACATCCCAGATTGTCTGTAAGCATTGCAGGTTGCCCGTAACCAGCCCACGTTGCCCGTTACCAGCCCACGTTGCCTGTAACCAGCCCACGTTGCCTGTAACCACCCCACGTTGCCGTAACCACAGCAGGTTGCCCGTGACCACCACACGTTGCCCATAACCACCACACGTTGCCCGTAACCACCCCGCGTTGCCTGTAACCACCCCACGTTGCCTGTAACCACAGCAGGTTGCCCGTGACCACCCCATGTTGTCCGTAACCACCCCAGATTACCTGTAACCACCTCAGGTTGCCCATAACCACCCCAGGTTGTTCGTAACCACCCCACATTACCTGTAATCTCATTTTTTTTATTTTATTTTAGTAACTGCGCTATTCTAATAACCATTACTAGCTGCGATTTTGCTCCTGTAAATTGGCGCTCCTTCCCTTCTGAGCCCTGCTGTGTGCCCATACAGTGGTTTATGCCCACATATGAGGTACCGTTTTACTCAGGAGAACCTGCGTTACAGATTTTGGGGTACGTTTTCTCTCCTGTTCCTCGTCAAATTGAGAAATTTCCAACTAAACCAACATATTATTGGAAAAATTCGAGTTTTTCATTTTTACTGGCCAATTTTGAATACTTTCCTCTAATACCTGTGGGGTAAAAATGGTCACCACACCCCAAGATGAATTCTTTGAGGGGTGCTCTTTCCAAAATGTGGTGACTTTTGGGGGGAATCTATTCTGCTGACACTACATGGGCTCAGCAAACGCACCTGGCGCTCAGAAACTTCTTCAGAAAAATCTGCACTGAAAATGCTAATTGGCGCTCCTTCCCTTCTGAGCCCGGCTGTGTGCCCATGCAGTGGTTTATGCCCACATATGGGGTACTGTTCTACTCAGGAGAACCTGCTTTACATATATTGGGGTGACATTTCTCTCCTGTTCCTCGTGAAATTGAGAAATTTCAAACTAAAGGAACATATTATTGGAAAAATTTGAGTTTTTCATTTTTACTGTCTACTTTTGAATACTTTCCTCAAACACCTGTGGGGTCAAAATGCTCACCACACCCCAAAATAAATTCTTTGAGGGGTGCACTTTCTAAAATGGGGTGACTTATTGGGAGATTTTACTCTGCGGACACTACAGGGGCTCTGCAAACGCACCTGGCGCTCGGAAACTTCTTCAGCAAAATCTGCATTGAAAAAGCTAATTGGCGCTCCTTTCCTTCTGAGCCCTCCTGTGTGCCCATGCAGTGGTTTATGCCCACATATGAGGTACCTTTTCACTTAGGAGAACCTGCGTTACAAATTTTGGGGTACTTTTTTCCTCTTGTTCCTCATAAAATTGAGAAATTTCAAACTAAAAGAACATAATATTGGAAAAATTTTGAGTTTTTCATTTTTACTGTCTACTTTTGAATACTTTCCTCTAATACCTGTGGGGTCAAAATGGTCACCACACACCAAGATGAATACTTTGAGGGGTGCACTTTCCAAAATGGAGTGACTTATGGCGAGATTTTACTCCGCTGGCACTACAGGGGCACTGCAAACGCACCTGGTGCTCGGAAACTTCTGCAGCAAAATCTGCATTGAAAAAGCTAATTGGCGCTCCTTCCCTTCTGAGCCCTCCTGTGTGCCCATGCAGTGGTTTATGCCCACATATGGGGTACCATTGTACTCAGGAAAACCTGATTTACAAATTTTGGGGTACTTTTTTCCTCTTGTTCCTCGTGAAATTGAGAAATTTCAAACTAAACGAACATATTATTGGAAGAATTCGAGTTTTTCATTTTTACTGTCTTCTTTTGAATACTTTCCTGTAATACCTGTGGGGTCAAAATGGTCACCACACACAAAGATGAATTCTTTGAGGGGTGTACTTTCCAAAATGGGGTGACTTATGGGGGGTTTTCTCTCTGCTGACACTACAGGGGCTCTGCAAACGCACCTGGCGCTCAGAAACTTCTTCAGCAAAATTTGCATTGGAAAAGCTAATTGGCGCTCCCTTCCTTCTGAGCCCTGCTGTGTGCCCATACAGTGGTTTACGCCCACATATGGGGCACCGTTGTACTCAAGAGAACCTGCATTACAAATTTTGCGGTGCTTTTTGTCTCATATTCCTTTTGAAAATGAGAAACTTTAATCTAAACATATATATTGGAAAATTTAAATTTTCAATTTTTTTACTGCCTATTTGTGAATACTTTCCTCCAGCCCCTGTAGGGTTAAAATGCTCATTATACCCCTAGATTAATTCTTTAAGGTGTGTAGTTTCCAAAATGGGGTCACTTATGGGGGTTTTCAGGATACCAGACTTCTAAATCCATTTAAAAAAAGAACTGGTCCCTAAAAAAATCAGTTTCACGAAAATGTGATAATTTGCTGATAAATTTCTAAGCCCCATAACACCCTAAAAAAGTAAAATATGTTTACCAAATTATGCCAGAATAAAGAAGACATATTGGTAATGTGACTTAGTAACTAATTTATGTGCTACGACTTTCTTTTTTTAGAAGCAGAGAATTTCAAAGTTCATAAAATGCAAATTTTTTTAATTTTTCATGATATTTTGATGTTTTTCACAAAAAACACACAAAGTAGTGACCAAATTTTGCCACTAACATAAAGTGCCATATGTCACGAAAAAACAATCTCAGAATCGCTAGCATACGTTAAAGCATCACTGAGCTATAAGAGCATAAAGTGAGACAGGTCAGATTTTGAAAAATTAGCCTGGTCATTAAGGCCCAAACTAGCTGCAGCACGAAGGGGTTAAGTTAAATTACGGATTTTTACGTTGGGCACATATATAGGATATTAACGACAGTTTCTTGGACACACGGATTGCCATGCA
This sequence comes from Dendropsophus ebraccatus, assembly GCF_027789765.1. Classification (NCBI taxonomy): domain Eukaryota; kingdom Metazoa; phylum Chordata; class Amphibia; order Anura; family Hylidae; genus Dendropsophus; species Dendropsophus ebraccatus. The sequence continues at coordinate 61,791,403 of NC_091462.1, forward strand.
AGACGGGTGACTGATGATTTAGTCATTCACATCAGGCAGGGGGGTGGTATAATCCGATGTAATCCAGGCACGATTCATCTTCACAAAAGTCAGCATCCCAACACTGTGGCAAGAGAGCCTTGTTCTTTGCGGTGTTACGATGTTACCCGCCACACTGAACACTCTCTCTGATTCCACACTACTGGCTGGGCAGGACAGCAGAGCCAAAGAAAACTCTGCCAGTTGAGGCCAAATCTCCAGTTTCTCTGCCCAGTACTGCACAGGGTCGTGACACTTTGGGGCAGGGTACTATCCTGGTAGGCAAAGACCTGGTGGGTGAGCTCATGCTGGTCCACACCATGACTCTGGTGTTGTGTCCTCTCTTCAGCAGCTGGCTGCATGAAATCGCTCATAAGGGATTGTAGGCTGTACCGACTTCTCACGCCTCTACTAGTGGTGGTGGGAGTGGAGCGCGCTGGTTGCCCCCAAGAGGATGTTGTTGGGGAAACTGGCTGGTCTCACAGGTAAGTTGAGACCAACTGACTGGTGAGTATGTCCCGGTAGTACACCAGTTTAGCCTCCCTCTGTGATGGCGGGAAAAATTCAGCCCTTTTACGGCGGAAGCGAGGGTCCACCAGGGTGGCAAGCCAGTATTGGTCCCTCTGACGGATGTCCACAATCCGGCTGTCATTCCGGAGACACTCCCGCAGACACATTGCCATCTGCACCAAGGACAATGAGCGCCTCTCCTCTCCACTGTCCTTGGTATAGTTCCAGGGTCTGCTGGGGTCTTCCTCCTTTTCCTCTACCACCTCATCCTCCATCTCCTCCTGTGATGGAGAGGCAGAGAAGCCAGGTGGCAGTGTGTGAAATGGCTGGGCGTATACAACTTCCTCCTCCTCAACCTCCATCTGCACTTCATCCAGCTCTGGGCTAAAGGCGATGTTCAGCCTTGGAGTGGTGGCCTGGGAATCCTCGCTGATGATGTTGTTCAGCGCACTTTCCAGAACATGGAGGAGTGGGATGATGTCGTTGATTCCATGGTCCTGCCTGCTCACAAAGAGAGTCACGTCCTCAAAAGGGATCAACAATTGGCAGACTTCCCGCAATAACTGCCAGTGTGTGACTTGGAAGTAGCAGTGTGCCGTGAAGCTGCCTGATTGCTCCATGAGGTAGTCTGTAATGGCTGACCTTTGTTCGTACAGGCGGTTCAACATATGGAGTGCAGAATTAAAACGTGTTGGCACGTCGCAGATTAGCCGATGTTGGGGTATACTGCGCTGTCTCTGGATTCTGAGCAGGGTGTTACTTGCAGTGTAGGAGTGCCTGAAATGTTTGCACACTCTGCGTGACATCCTCATAAGGTCTCGCAGTGCAGGAAATGATCGGAGGAACCTGTGCTCTATGAGGTTTATCACATGTGCCATACAAGGTGTATGAGTCAGCCCTCCCCGCTGCACTGCAGAGACAATGTTCCTCCCATTGTCCGCTACAACACTTCCAACACTAATCTATCTCCTCCCTGATGGTCCGGAGGAGCTCCTGCCCACTGTGGCTCCGTTCACCCAGGCTCACCAAATGGAGGACAGCCTGAAAGCGCCGGGCCTGACATTGGTTGTAAGACATCGGGGCAGGTTGGACTGCAGTGGTGGTTGAGGAAGAACTTGTGCTTCCCGCTGCTGGACCCTTAAAGCACAATGGAGGTGACAGTGGCAAGAATGGGCCAACTTCCTGATGGTTTTCTGGGAGGATGTTGACCCAATGAGCAGCAACGGACATGTACTAGCCTTGCCCATAATTAGAGGACCAGACACAGAGAGTCCCAATGAGTCGCCAACCTTTGTCTTCATATAACTGTGCAGAGATGGGATAGCTTTGCCAGAGATGTAGTGGCGGCTGGGGACTCACCATCTGGGGTGCGCACATGCCATGAAATCCCTGAAAGGCTGGGAGTCCACAAGGTTAAACGACAGGGACTGAAGCACCAGCAGCTTAACCAGGTGTCTGGTCAGTTTCTGTGCCATGGGATAGCTGCTGGAGTATACCTGACGAATTGCTGCCTCATTAGGGGTGTAGAAGGCAGTGACACTGTGCTGCTGCTGGCACCTGAGGCTGATGAGGCCTGAGTTCCACTGAGAGTATTCTGCATGATGGGATCTGCAGTGTATGTTGCATCCTGACAAGAGGTGGTATTGGGGTCACGGTTCTTCCAGGCCTGTTGGTGTTTCCTTTCTATATGCTTTCACATCGATGTTGTCCCAAGATTGTCATCCCTACCACTACAGATCCTCTCATTGCACAGGAGGCACAGAGCGATGTGCTTATCTTTCCCCAGGCGAAAGAACTGCCAGACGACAGAGGACCGTGGTTTGCTGACAGCCACGGGGGGTCTTGCGGCCTGTTCACTGCCATTGCTGCCTGAGGGTGCCCTCTCAGGACCAAGGCTTAGAGGTAATGAACTCTGCCTGGTAGGTTGTCTTCTATCCCTCCCTCTTGTGCCTCGGTTCCTTGCAACAGTGAGAAGTTGCTGCGTCGGTAGCACCTTTATTTCCTCCCCTGATAATTCCGGGAATAAAGCTGATTGAGGGCACCACGTCCGATCAGCGACATCATCATCCTCACCAGTGCTACTTTACTCTGGTGGCTGGGACAGGATATTAGGTGTGGCACTGGATGCCCCTCCCTGGCTCTGTTGACCGCTTACAGCCAACACCTCCTCTGGAGTCTCAGCACTTTCCACCCGCTTACTTTTGGGGGCATCCTCCTCCTCCTCATCATCACTAAAAAGTGGTAGAATTGTAATGTGCTGCAGAATCTGTTGGCGCTATATAAATAAAAATTATTATTATTATTATTATTATAGAAACTCCAAGGGCAGATCAAGGTTTTCCAAGAGTTCCCTGGAAGAAGGTGCCCCAAAGGTGAGTGGCAAAGTAATAACACTGGACGGGGCAGAGGACTCTCGCTGATCGTCCCATGTAAGGGTGGTGTCGGAATGTCCAGCCGATGGTTGACTCCTCGCTTGCGAGCTTTGGGCGGTGGAACTGGAGCATTGGGAAAGCCAATAGAGAACCGCTGGCTGTGTGGTTCTTACATGACCAGTGGGCATCTGGGGTAGCTGCACCCTGCTGTCACGCCTTCTACCATGGCTGCCACTGGGCCTGGTGCTGCTACTTCTCCTACCCTCACCGCCTGCTGTGGCAGTCCTTGCCTAGGAAGTGCTGGAAGTAAGACGCTTAGACAAAATTATTTGGTTGGGGGAAAATGAAATGAGAATTAAAAAAAAAAAAAAAAAAATTATAAGTGAGTTATTGGCCGTAAGGCACAAAGTTTCAATGAGTGATGCTTTGTGGGTTGACGGCACCCAGCAAAGCAGAAAAGGACAGGTTTTGTGAGGCGCTAACTTAGCGTTACACTCTATGGAGGGCTTAAACAAGTTTTGCTGCTATAGGTTACTTCACCTATAACAGCTTATAAGAAACAACAATTTTTTTTTTAGTTTTTTGAAATATTTATTATTTTTTTTTTACTTTTTTAAACTTTATTTTTTTTTTACTTTTTTTTTTTTTACTTTTTTTGGTGTGGCTAAACAAAGTTGACGGCACCCAGCAAAGCAGAAACAAACAGGTTTTTTGGGGCGCTGACCTCCTATGGAGGGCTTCAATAACGTTTGCTGCTATAGGTTACTTCACCTATAACAGCTTATGAGAAACAAACTTGTTTTGGTGTGGGTAAACAAAGTTGACAGCACCCAGCAAAGCAGAAATGGACAGGTTTTGTGGGGCGCTGACCTCCTATGGAGGGCTTCAATAACGTTTGCTGCTATAGGTTACTTCACCTATAACAGCTTATGAGAAACAAACTTGTTTTGGTGCGGCTAAACAAAGTTGACGGCACCCAGCAAAGCAGAAACGGACAGGTTTTGATTTCTCAGCCTCTTTCCCTATGTATCAGCTTATCTTCTATATTCAGCTTTCCCTGGATCTTTCCATTTTTTTTTCCTCTTCCTCTCTCCTGCTTCTCTCACCAACACTTTGTATTCCTTCTCTATCTCTCACTGTATCTATCTAGTTGTTTGGCTTTCTATCTCTTTTCCCTCTCTATCTGATACGGAGCTCCTCTCTCTGTGAACTCTGGCCACACAATGAGAAGCTGCTGGCGCGCACAGGCACTTCCTGGTGCTGGGGAGCAGGGCCGCCATCAGGAATTTCGGGGCCCCATACAACCAAAGTGTCTGGGCCCCCCACATTAATAAAAAAGAAATTGTGTGTTCGACCCACGCCTTGCTGGGAGGTATAATTTGGTTCAGATCAATTCTAGAGAACTGGCTCATATACCCCATTTTCCCCAGTGGCTTAAAATGCAACCTCTGTTATACAGTTATAAAATTGTATGTAGGATCCCCTGCTGTGCCCCCTGTATGTAGGATTCCCTGCTGTGCCCCCAGAGGTGGCCCCCATGAACTAATAATGCCCCCAGAGGTACCCCCATGAGCTAATAATGCTCCCAGAGGTGCCCCCATGAACTAATAATGCCCCCAGAGGTGGCCCCCATGAGCTAATAATGCCCCCAGAGGTGCCCCCATGAACTAATAATGCCCCCAGAGGTGCCCCCATACACTAATAATGCCCCCAGAGGTGCCCCTATATACTAATAATGCCCCCAGAGGTGCCCTCATACACTAATAATGCCCCCAGAGGTGCCCCCATATACTAATAATGCCCCCAAAGGTGCCCCGATGAACTAATAATGCCCCCAGAGGTGCCCCCATACACTAATAATGCCCCCAGAGGTGCCCCCATATACTAATAATGCCCCCAGAGGTGCCCCCCCATGAGCTAATAATGCCCCCAGAGGTGACCCTAAAAAAACAAACATCATACTCACCTAATACACGCTGTGCAGGCAGCAGCTCTTCCTCCTCTTCGGGCTCCATCTTGCGAGCCGCAGGGACGGGACTCCCGGCAGGCGAGATAACGTCACATCATCACGCCGCAGCTTCTCGGGATGCTCAAAAACAAGTGGCAAGGCGACCGCTGCGACCCTTATAGCTACGCCACTGGCTGTACCAGTAGTAATGCCCTGATGACGGCCCTGACTGTAGCTGTTAAATAGCCGGACGGGGGCGGCGACTGGTGCCCCCCCCCCCATGTCTCTTAGGGTCCGGGCCCCATACGGCAGTACCAGTTGTACTGCCCTATCGGCGGCCCTGCTGGGGAGTGACGTCACAGATCTTAATTTTCACAGAAAAACAGGATACAATGCATTATAGGAGTAATAATACCTTGTATCCTGGTCTATTCTGTGAAAAAAGTACAATTTTGCGTCGCCATTGTTATTTTTACCAGATTCGTAACAAACTTTCTCAAAGTTCTCAAACTTTTGCAAAGTTCGTAACGAATCTGGTTCGTAACGGTTCAGTTCGCTCATCTCTACTTTGGCTGTCAGGGCATGATGGTAGTTGTAGTTTTGCAGCAGCTTAAGAGCCACAGTTTATGGGACACCGGTATAAGAAATCTATATCATAAAAATCAAAGTCTGTCTGTCTGTCTGTCCTTCTGTCTGTCTGTCTGTCCTCTATAGACTTCCAAACGCCTGAACCGTTTGACCCCAAATTTGGCACACAGATACAATGGGTGCCCGGGAAGGTTATTGCGAAGGTTCCGTCCCCGCCAGATGTACAGGAGGGGAGGGGGAGGGGAAAGAGAGGCGCCCCATAGAGATGAATGGGAAAATCTCCTCACTGCAAACACAGGTGATATAATTAGCTGCAGCAGACACGGCAGTTGGAGCCTTAGCAACCAATAGGATTACTGCTTTCATTTTCACAGGGAGCAATGGTTGCTAGGGAAGCTGCCTCACAACATCCACAGTAATAACTGGTAGACCCCCTACTCCATCTATACAGTACATGTATATACAGGACCCCCTACTCCATCTATACAGTACATGTATATACAGGACCCCCTACTCCATCTATACAGTACATGTATATACAGGACCCCCTACTCCATCTATACAGTACATGTATACAGGGCCCCCTACTCCATCTATACAGTACATGTATACAGCACCCCCTACTCCATCTATACAGTACATGTATATACAGGGCCCCCTACTCCATCTATACAGTACATGTATATACAGGACCCCCTACTCCATCCATACAGTACATGTATATACAGGGCACAACAGGTATTCCAAACTGTGACTGGGAAACACTGCTACACCAGACCTGACCAATACCGCCATACTGTGACTGGATAACATCTCCATACCAGACCTGACCAATACCGCCATACTGTGACTGGATAACACCTCCATACCAGACCTGACCAATACCGCCATACTGTGACTGGGTAACACCGCCACACCAGACCTGACCAATACTGCCATACTGTGACTGGGTAACACTGCCACACCAGACCTGACCAATACCGCCATACTGTGACTGGATAACACTGCCACACCAGACCTGACCAATACCGCCATACTGTGACTGGATAACACTGTCATACCAGACCTGACCAATACCGCCATACTGTGACTGGATAACACTGTCATATAAGACCTGACCAATACCGCCATACTGTGCTGGATAATACTGTCATACCAGACCTGACCAATACCGCCATACTGTGCTGGATAATACTGTCATACCAGACCTGACCAATACCGCCATACTGTGACTGGATAACACTGCCATACCAGACCTGAGCAATACCGGCAAACTGTGACCGGGTAACACCGCCGCACCAGTCCTGACCAATACCACCATACTGTGACTGGATAACACCATCATATCAGACCTGACCAATACTTCCATACTGTGACTGGATAACACCGCTATACCAGACCTGACCAATACCACCATACCGTGACTGGATAACACCGCCACACCAGACCTGACCAATACCGCCATACTGTGACTGGATAACACCCCCATACCAGACATGACCAATACCGACACACTGTGACTGAATAACACTGCCATACGGGTAAATACAACCCTGCAGGTATACAGGACACTACAGGCATACAGGACCCCAAAACTATACACTACAAGTGCACGGGACCTCCACAAAACTATATACTACAGGTAAACAGGACCCCAAACTTTACACTACAGGACCCCAAAACTATATACTACAGGTATACAGGACCTCCACCAACTATATACTTCAGGTATACAGGACCTCCACCAACTATATACTACAGGTATACAGGACCCCAAACTATACACTACAGGTATACAGGACCCCAAAACTATACACTACAGGTATACAGGAACTCCACCAACTATATACTACAGGTATATAGGACCTCAAAACCATACACTACAGGTATACAGGACCTACACCAACTCTATAATACAGGTATACAGCACCTTCACCAACTCTATACTTCAAGTATACAGGACCCCAAATATACTACAGGTATACAGGAACTCCACCAGCTATATACTACAGGTATATAGGACCCCAAACTATACACTACAGGTATACAGAACCTCCACCAACTCTATACTATAGTTATACAGGACCCTCAAACTATTTACTACAGGTATACAGGACCCCCGAACTATATACTACAGGTATACAAGACCTCCACCAATTATACACTACAGGTATCCACGACCCTCAAACTATAAACTACAGGTATACAAGACCTCCACCAACTATACATTACAGGTATACAGCACCAACTATATACTACAGGTATACAGGACCCCCGAACTATACAGTACAGGTATACAGGACCTTCACCAACTGTACACTGCAGGTATACAGGACCTCCCTCAACTATACACTATAGGTATACAGCCCCCCAACTATGCACTACAGATATGCGAGACCCCTAAAAACTATACATTGTGGGTATACAGAACCCCTCCAACTATGCACTACAGGTATACACTAATTCCACTGATTAACTCAGATGAAACAATACCTTTAGCTTGGCCTCCTGGGCACCTTAGAACAAATCTAATTAACACACTGACACTTTATACCCGGGCAGCGCCGGGTACATTTTCTAGTACATTATAAGTGCATGCTTTTTAACACATGGGAAAATGTATTATGGTATGTAGCTGTAAACTTAAAGTGTTTTTAGTTTGATACACTTACTGAACAAAACCAGCATGACTAATAAATAAACACTATGCACCATTTATTTAGCCCTGTTTGCCACTCTATACCATTACGTTTTTATTTTGAATTATATACTTTACAGAGATTTAAAATATATCTGTTATTATAACTTTGATGTTATATAAAGCGAGTTTGCTATTCGTTCCTTTGTTTTTGTTATCATGGAACACATGCAACTTATGCCCCTATTCCACAGGTCGTTTGCTCCTTGTTCCCCGCTCGCTGCCGCCGCTATTCAACGCGGCGGCAGCGAGCGGGTGAGTGCGGGAGGGGTGGCGGGGAGCTGCGGGGGCTGCTCGGAGGATCGCTGATCGTCCGGGCAGCCCATAGGATACAGCAGCGTCTGCTGCCGATGCTCCTATTCAAGGAAGCGACGGCAGCAGATCGCTGCTATATCAGTCGCTTGTTTTTCAACATGTTATGTTATGTAAAATTCAATCACCTATCTGCCTCACTTCCCTATCTTTTCCACCTCAACCCCCCACCAGGAAGTGAAGTAAACTTATTCTTACCTAATGTCTGTTGACCCCAAGCTTTTCTGTGGCAGCCATTTTGTGACAATGATGTCATCAAGAGGAAAACTGGTCTAAGCCCTGTTAGGCCAGCCTCCCTTTGTCAGATGACTTAGGTTGCTCAGCTCTAATTGGCTGAACAAGCTGTGGGCCATCTAACAGTTCTACAAAGTCAGTTAGATGTCACAGGAGACAAAGTGCATCATGGGAAAGCCCAAACCAGGAAGTGAAGAAAAAAATTAAGACACCAACTGGAGCTTAAGTTCAGGTTTTTTTTATCAGTGCCATTGTTGTCCTTTTAAGAGAAATATAAAGTGAGTGGTTGACTACAAATATGATGCATCCTGATGTCCATTTGTTATCAGTTCAAATAGTTGTAGAAAAGTGAAGCAATGTAAAACAGCAACTGTGAACCTAGAATTGTATGTGTGGCTATAAAGCATAATAAATGTTAGGAAACACTGTTCTACTTTAGATATTTTCCATTGCAGCTTTTAAGCACATGCTTTTATGCATTGCTATTATTGCCTTGTAGTGCATGTATTTTATTTAAGATTCCCTTTTACTTACCTATTAGTGTCTGAACACATTTGCTGTTTCCATCTGTGATGTACAGTGGCTTTGCGCTATTTCCTCACTAATATAAACAGATAGATTATGTTCTTCTAAGAAAGCTATTACTTAAAATGTACAGCTTAGGCAAAAAAGAACATTTATTGATATGTAAATCATTATGGGAGCTGAGGAATTTTGTTCATTAAGATTATCAAATGATGGTGTTAGGCTGATAATTGAACGTTCTACAAAATGTAAACTATATATCCAGTATACTGTATAAATATATATACATACATAAGTTATCCTGGTAAAATAATTATCATGTGAAAATGTTTTCCCACCTAAACAGTGCCACATGGTATTCCAGGTCAACCCAGTTCAACTGAATTTAGCCATGGGTGCTTCTTCCACCCAGATTATCTTAAGTGTATCTGTTAGGCTCCGTATACACAAAGTAAAACGGGCAAAATGTCCATTCTTCAGTGTGGAGAGAGGAGGCGTGCAACCCTTCCATAGACTGCCATTATGACAAGGAGGCTGGCGGGATTCGAATTCTGCCACTTTTACTCCGTGTAAACGGAGCCTTAGGTCTGCAGTGTCCGAGAAACCATGTGCTATTGCTACTAAGCATGTGTGTATGTAAGGCTGCATTTTTATTGTCTTTATTACAGGGTTTAATCTAGAGATGAGGATGTAAGTCAGTAGATTAGTAGATGTCACTTCAGGCTCTTCTTTTACAGCAAGCACATGCTAAGGATCCCTGTAAGGGTTATTGTGTTACTGTGATTCAGCACTTTCTGTAATCCACCTGTATCAGAAAAAGGGTGTGTCAGCCATATTCTGCCTCTGGGCCTATCACAGCCATGCTAAAACTTTCCCTTTGTGTCAGACTCTTCTCCACCAATAGGGAGCCACCCAGAAGTCTATAAGTTAGGTGGAGATGGCCATATGCCACATTCTAGTCTAGTCTTGGAGTCAGCTCTAGTCTAGCGTTTAGTTATACAAATTAGCAATTGGAAAAACAATAATTTATGTATCAGAAACAGCACGAATACAGGCCATGCCCCCTTTTCTGGTTTCTGAGCAGAATTGAATAGGTAGGTGCAAAATTAATCAAGAACCAATAAGAAATTGTGAATCCACCGGAAAATGCCTTGTATGCTAAAAATATATATATATTTTTTTTTGTTTGTTTGTTTTTATGTGGGCATTAAAGGGATTATCTAGTTCTACAAAAACATGGCCACTTTTCCCCCTCTCGTCTTCAAATTGGTGGGGTTTGAAACTCAGTTCCATTGAAGTAAATGGAGCTTAATTGCATACCACACCTGAACTGGAGACAAGAGTAGGGCAAAAGTGGCCATGTTTTTGTAGCACTCTTTAAGCACAATCTTAGGCAGGGCCGTCTTACCCATTGGGCATGGTAGGCGGCTGCCCGAGGGCCCGTCATGCCCAATGGGTAAGACGGCCCTGTGCGCCCCCCCCCCTTCCCCTTCTTTTGCGACCGCAAGCACTTTCTTGCTTGCGGTTGCAAGAGGAAATCCGGCCCGGCTGATGCGTCGCTCCCCGGGGGATTCTCAGGGAGCGCACGCATCAGGAACCTCTGCGCGTCGCTGGTGCTTCCTGTACCGGAAATCCCGGCCTGGGCACACACTGAGCTTCCGGATGTGTGCGCTCCCTGAGAATCCCCCAGGGAGCAACGCATCAGCCGGGGGCAGAAGAGAAGAGGAAGCAGCGACGGGGGAGCGCTGGTAGGTGAGTTGGGTGTTTTTTTTTTTTTATCTGCTGTGCAGGGGGGAGCCATCTATAAGGGGGGAATACGGGGGAGCCATCTATAAGGGGGGAATACGGGGGAGCCATCTATAGGGGGGGATACAGGGGGGGAGCCATCTATAGGGGGGATACAGGGGGGAGCCATCTATAGGGGGGATACAGGGGGGAACCATCTTTAGGGGGGATACAGGGGGAGCCATCTATAGGGGGGGATACAGGGGGGGGCATCTATAGGGGGGGATACAGGGGGGAGCCATCTATAGGGGGGATACAGGGGGGAGCCATCTATAGGAGGGATACAGGGGGAGCCATCTATTGGGGGGATACAGGGGGGAGCCATCTATAGGGGGGATACAGGGGGGAGCCATCTATAGGGGGGGATACAGGGGGAGCCATCTATACAAGAGAGGGGGGGATACAGGGGGGAGCCATCTATAGGGGGGATACAGGGGGAGCCATCTATACAAGGGGGGGGATACAGGGGGGAGCCATCTATAGGGGGGATACAGGGAAGAGCCATCTATATGAGGGGGGGGGGATACGGGGGGATACAGGGGGAGCCATCTATAGGGGGGGATACAGGGGGGAGCCATCTATACGAGGGGGGGGATACAAGGGGGAGCCATCTATACGAGGGGGGTATACAGGGGGGAGCCATCTATAAAGGGGGAATACGGGGGAGCCATCTATAGGGGGGATACAGGGGGGAGCCATCTATAAGGGGGGAATACGGGGGAGCCATCTATACAGGGGGGGATACAGGGGGGAGCCATCTATAAGGGGGTAATACAGGGGGGGAGCCATCTATAAGGGGGTAATACAGTGGGAGCTATCTATAAGGGGCCAATACAGATGTGCAGTGTGCAGAGAGATGAGGATGGTGACAGAGTGTGGAGCCTAATATGTCTGTCTGGCAGATTCTGTGGATTCGTGGCTCGGAGAAGTTCTCATAACGGCCCAGGGCAAATGGAAAAGAAGATGAAAAGGGAAGAACTCCGATCAGAGAAGACGTCCCATGTGAGTCACTTGATGTATCTGCACTGTAATGTATATGGTGTACAGAACCTGTGTAGAGCTGGGTACCTCTATATGACTGGATGAGGTGATAGTGATCTGTGTACAGTGGTTTAGTCAGTAGCAGCGGTGGTGTTAGTCAGTATGCGGTGGTAATATTTGTTGCTTGTTATCTGGCAAATATATAGAGAAGGGCAAAACAACATGTCTCATATAGACAGAGGAGCAACAACATGACTATTATATTATATATGAACCATGTTGTTTCCCTGTATTCTGTATACAGGGAAACAACATGGTGCTCATATATAATAGTCATGTTGTTGCCCCTCTGTATATATGAGACATGTTGTTTTGCCCTTCTCTATATATAAGCCATGTTGTTTCCCTGTATATTGTATTATACAGTATACATACAGGGAGACAACATGGTTCATATATAATATAATAGTCATGTTGTTGCCCCTCTGTATATATGAGACATGTTGCACTGGTGTGACAATAAACCCTGCAGATTGCTGTTGGAAGTGCTGTCTCCATTGTGTTTTTTGGATACTTTGAAGCCAACCTGGTCTGGTTTGGTGAGGCATGCACGCACGGTTATTTTTTGTTTTTGCGCTGCTGAAAGACTGTGTTGTGAATTAAAGTTTATGTTAACAATAATTTGTATTTTTTATTGTACGTAATTGTACTGGCTAGGGGCGGGGTTGCAAAGATGGGGGGGTTTTGATGGCGGGGGGGGTGGGACCCAATTTGCACCTCTGCCCAGGGGCCCATAATGCTGTTAAGACGGCCCTGATCTTAGGATAGGTTCACAGGGTGATTGTGCCTTTCAAGGCATGGATATGTTGGCACCCTGTCATAGGCTATGTTCATGCAAAAAATCAAGAGCGGCACTCTGTGGTGAATGGGTGGTGCACGAGGAAAGGAACGCAGTCCCAGCAAAATCAAAAAATGTAGAAATCCCGGCAGCTTACCACTAGATCATCATATAGTATAGATTTATTTCGGTTCCATAAACCAAGTGTGAACAGTGTAACAGCAGAACGCGTTTCGGCAATGTGCCTTTATCAACTGCCTTTTTTTGATAAGCTATGTTCACACAACATTTTTTCAGCTTAAATTAAAATGACGAAAAAGTCAGTTGTTCAATACATTGTGTGCATTGGACGTCCGTCTTTCCATTGACTTCAATTTATTGCATAGCAGTAACTTAAATTGTGGCAATAACTGACTTTTTTTTTTTTAACATTAACATTGTGTGAACATAGCCATAATCTGTTGCCCATGTATCTGTGCATGGACACTCATGGGCTCCATTTATTTCAATGCTCTGAAAGGAGTCAGCTAGTGATTACACTTGGGTTATTTTCCAAATGGACATGTTTTACTAAGGCTAGGTTCACACTGCGTTTTTTGCAATCCGTTTAATGTATACGTTTTATGGAAAAAACGGATGCAAAAACTGATGCAATTGTGTGTTATCCAATTGGATCCATTCTCCATTTACTTCCGTTATAAAAAAAATGTTGACACTACTTTTCTGTACGTTAAAAAAAACGCATCTGTTTTGATCCGTTTTTTTTTTATAATGAAAGTCAATGGAAAATGGATCCAAACGGATAAGACACAATTGCATCCGTTTTTTCCATAAAACATATACGTTAAACAGATTGCAAAAACGCGGTGTGAACCTAGCCTGAGGCATAAAAGCATGGTTTGCTGCATTTTAGTGCAACATTATATGTTGTTTAAAATTATCACGAAAATACTCACTAGCTGACTGCTTTCAGACTGTTGAAGTTAATGAGACCCACCCAATTTCATATGTACATAAAAAATTTTTTTATTTTTTTTCAATAGTAAATCCAACAAAAAAAATGCACAAACACCAGATCACAGCTCTTACTGACCTGGAGCGAATGCTCACTGGCAGAAATATGAAAGAAAATTCAGCACTTCAGCAGAATTGAAAGAGAAGGTACAGTAGCAAATGATCTGCCACGTATCAGGTGCTACTATTCCATATTCCATGCTCCCTAAATGAAACGTCCACCCTGTGTTCCTGATGATGTCTTGAACACACGACAGCCAATCACTGGCTTGGTTGGTTTCATGGCAACCACCTCAGAGGCCATTGATTGGCTGCACAGTGCCCGGGGAATGTTATCTTGGCAACAGGAAAAACATGTCATCCAGGGAAGTAAACAGAGACCAGAGCCTGAGACCAGTCTTGAGTCACAACACTCAGCAAGCACATGACAGATAACCTATTTACATTTTTTTAACGATTTGCTGTAAAAAAAAAAAAAAGTCCACATGCTGCTGAAATATTGAACACTTTACTGCAGCAAATCTGCCATGTCCTATTAAATCTAAGCTGAGCTTACTGGAGCTTACAGCAATAAATGTGAAGTTTCAAGAGAAGACAGGCCAATAAGATTTCAGCATGTACAGGATGCTGCTAAATTATTTATTTTAATAGACCTATGCAGGTGTAGAAACCTTATTGAATATTCACAAAATGCCATTTAGACTAAGATACATACTGTACAGTAGAATAAAGTAACCCTTAGAGATGCATATTATCCTTATCATGATTGGTTCACCTGTCTCCATTTCTCTTCTTTCTTCTCTCACCATTGACTGACGGCTGCTATGTATTCATGCAGATATGTGGTCGCTATCATTCACTGGGAGTGGGGAAGCAGTGTCATTATGGATACAGAGATCTCACCAGTATCATCCCACTGTACACGTTGTTAAATGCTATCAGATTACTACTGTAGCATACAGCAGACCCAATAACATGCTGTTCATGGTGACAGATCTGCTTTATTCCCACAGCGCCTGAAACAACTATATGATTATATTTGGACTTTTTCAAAGGAGTAGTACAATTCATTATTTTCCCTGAATTCAACAAGACGTCTCATTTTCTTAAAGATACATACAAAGCAACAAAGAAGGTTGTCAGGCACAGAAGATGAATGCTGAGAATTCATTGTGTGGCTAAATAATAATGAATTAAACATTCATCTGACATCATCTTTCTCTTCTACAGAGGTGGAGTTTCTGGACCTGAGGATTGGAATTGAGAATGACCGGGTTACAACGAAACTTTTTCGTAAACCCACGGCGACAAACAGTTTACTACACTATGACTCCTTTCATCCGAGACATATTCTTAGGGGGACACCAGTGGGACAATTCTACCGGGTGAAAAGGAATTGTACCAGGCGAGGTGACTTCATGGAACAGTCCAGATGTCTAACGAAGAGGTTTTTGGAGAGAGGATATCCCAAAAGATTGGTGTCTCAAGCTTATGTAAATGCGTGTCAGCATGATAGATAGGATCTTTTATTACCTAAAAGGAGACCGAAGGATGAACAAATCAGATTCATTACAACATTTAACAATCAGTGGAACGGATTGAGAAGAATCCTGGATGAACACTGGGATATTTTACAAGCAGACGGCAGGATAGCACAAATGATCCCAGAGAAACTGTTTTTGGTGGCAAAGAGCTCCAACTCTCAAGGACAAATTGACAAGAAGTCATTTCCAGAGGCCAACGCGCAGAACTGATGGAGGTGTGAAGTACCGGGGATCATATCCGTGTGGTGAGTGTTCAATCTGTCATTTAATGGAACCTACTAAGAAGTTCAAGAATTGGAATATGGGAGAAGAATTTGATCTCAAAGACTACATTAATTGTAAGACTAGGGAAGTGGTCTATGCCATAACTTGCTCATGTCAAAAGATCTATGTAGGTCAAACGGGACAACAATTGCATAAAAGGATCCAAAAGCACGTCTCAACAATATCATTGGCCAGTAGGGATTTAGGGGAAGGCAAAGTATTGACATCAGTAGCCTCTCACTTCCTTAAAGCACACATGGGAAGACCCACGGGAATGAAGGTATATGGACTCCAAAGGCTGTACAGAGACATACGCGGGGGCGAGTGCAAAAAAAGGCCTTGCTGCGGATGGAATCCAAATGGATATTTAATTTAAACTCTGAGGCCCCGAGAGGCATGAATGAGGATTTGCTGTTTACAGGCTTTCTGGGTGAGTGAACATATGGGAACGTGATGTCCCGTAGTTCGCTATATTAAATGGGGTTCTAATTGTAACTTTGGTTTGTGTCCCTCTTCTGTTTGTTTTTCTTTTTGTTCTTTGTTTTCTTCTTTCTCTTTTTTCCTTGAGTATTTCTCTTTCTTCTTTCTCTTTCTTTTGGTTTCTTCTTGGTCTTGTTCTTTTATCACCGATTACACACAATGATTATGTATAACACGGTTATACATAAGGATACACGCATGTATATATAAGGATACACAGATCATTTTACATCTATTAGTCACTTGTCACATCTCTGATAGAGATTATTAGAATATGTTCACTTACACATTTATGAGATTAGCTACATATTATTATGAACATACACATCACGTTTGGAATTGTAGTGGATTTAAGTGGGAAATTGCTTTTGTTCACTTTGTTTTTGTCTGTTTTTTTTTGTCTCTTTGTATGCTTTAATTTGGGGGTTCATATATATGTGTCTCTTTTCAGGGGACCTGACCATAAAAATTAGTGATTCGAGGGAATGCTTAACGATAAGTTTGGAAATATTCCACATACTATGAGCCAAGTATTGGGAAGTACACCACCCCATATCCAGAGGGCTGAGAAGGAGGACGACCTCATGGGGTTATCAGGATCTGATGTCCAACAAAAGGGGCAAGTGAGATGCGATGGGGATTCTGTGAGGTCTCTCTGCTTAAGGAAGTAAAGAAGGAAGATTTTGCTATAGGAGATATAGAGACAGGAGTGGTGTAGAGCTAAAGACTCTGTTTCGAAGCGAAAAACTGCGAGTCCCATCTGTGATTCCGGGCGAATTTATAATATATAATAGATGATATGTTATTCCATGGAACATGCAGATTATGTATCTAATATTTGTGTCTTATTATTTTCATTTATTTTTGTGAATTATATATTTTTTCATACTTACAGGTGTCCGTGTCCGTTGGGAGGGAACATTCATTGTTGCTAGTTCTATTTGGTTTCTGGGTCATGATGTAATACGTATGGATATCGCAAATATAGCGACATGATTAATTGATCTCACATAGAAGCGTATTTTGGCGAAAGCATGAAAATAAGAATGGGTAAAGCATGTGTGGCATGAATTATGGGTAAAGCATGAATTTTGATTTATATGGATATATCTAATAGCCTTTGCCACCATGAAGTGGAGATGACAATAGGTGTATAGAGGACTCGATATAGGGATCTGTATGTTAAGAAATACTCTACTATAGAGGTTTATAGAGGAGTTAATATTTAGTATCTGTATATCAAGGAATAATCTTATATAAGGGTGTCTAGTACATTGGTGGATATGACCTCGACTTGGTTCCTCTCGGGTCTAAGACATTATAAGAATTTCCCTGTGTTTGGATGTCATAGGAAAATAATGGCTTATTATGGCCGATAAGAGAATGGGTAAAGCATGTGTGGTAAGAGAAATTCATGGTTTATGGTTTATATCTATACATATATATAATATTTGTTGCTACTATGTTGTACATTTTGCTACTATGCTGTATACTTTGAGAAAAACCAATAGGAATTGAGATCATGTATGGAGGGTATCCTTTAAACAGTGTAAACTTTATACCATACATGTCTTAAAGAGGTAATATTGCAGGGATAAGTATGTATCCTGATGTGAATATCATTGGTGTACTTAACAGCGATCATGTGACACAATGAAACGCAGACATGTGACTCCAGATGGAACGCATGGCTGGGTTTCAGGATTCAATATGGTAAAGTGTATTGTATATAGTGATCATGTGACTAGATACTGTGTATAGCGATCATGTGACCAGGTTGGTGGAACACAGACATGTGACGCCAGATGGAACGCAGGGTCGGGTTCCGGGATTCTCCTTGGTGAGGCGCATTTCCGGACATGCGCATTTGGTGACACGCACGCCGAGATCCGCCATGATGAATGGGGGTGGATGTTCTCTCTCAATGGACACGGTATCGGACACCTGAATGTTGTTTGTACTTATGTTTTTTTTTGAAAAATGGGTATATAAGGAGGTATTGAATGTTGAACCATTACCCCTGACGAAGTCACGTGAGGTGACGATACGCGTAGGGTGTGCAGACCGGAGCCCCATTCCAGAGCCCTGGGTGATATGTTACTATATTATCATTGATTCAGCCTGACTCTCCATTGATAGGATGGTTTAGCACTGTGTCACTTTTTTGGATAGGTTTATGGATTGATTCATTATATTTATATTGTATATGTGATTATTTATTCATTTATTTATACATGTTTTGAGAGCACGTGCACTTTAGGAGGACAATATATGGAATAGTCGGCTTTGATATTTATCTGATTGGTTGGCATACAGGGCCTGGTGGTTATTGTTTCGCTGGGGCTGCGGTGGGAGGGATATACTCATTATCATGTTTACTCCCTGTGATGGTTTACCCGCATTGGGTTTTTAGTTGTTTTTAAGTGTATGTCCATTTGCTGTTTGTACATGTAGTTTTGGAAATAAAGATAATATTACTTATTATTACATGAATATGGGTGCGCCATTTTTTGTCCTTTGTTGTTTTGTACGTGTTCTGTTATCAGGACATGGGCAGCATCCCAGTTACAGATTAGGCTAGGTTCACACTATGTAACTGTGCGGCTGTATTTGCGGCTGTAATTGTGCGGCGGTATTTTTGGTGGTTCATGCGTACGCTGGAAAGTATACGATATACGGCTGCACAGTGCACACTATGTATGAATCTACGGCCCTATCGTAAACGGACCCGTAAAAAATGAACAAGACCATTGTTTACGGCTGGACATGCGGCCATGGATTGACAGGCGGTCCGTACGGAGTACTTCAAAAATAGCCGGCAATGATGCCGAATGCCAATGCCTCTAATAGTTAATATATTAAATTAATAAAACACATTTTCTTTGTAATATAGTCCCTTTCATTGTTCAATAATTTAATTCTAACAAATCCATCATTGTGCAATTAAATATACTGTTAAAATAAATATATATATAAATAAATGTATATTTATATATATATTTATTTTTTGACAGTATATTTAATTGCACAATGATGGATTCGTTAGAATTAAAATATTGATCAACGAAACTGATTTTATTTTAACGAAAATGTGTTTTATTAATTAAATATTAGTTAGTACAGGAAGCTCCAGTAAGCCGTTAATTCATATTGCCGGCAATAGAGCATTCTGTACTAATCATCACTTTACTGTAATTAAAAAATCAAATGTTTCTTCTAATTATGTTATGTTATCACAATAGCATTATTAGAAGAAACATTTAGAATTATATGTGCGCTCAGCTGATTGGCTGATCGGCTCAGCGCACATATAATTAGCGGGTCCGCAGCACAGTAACTTCATTGTGCTGCGGACCAGCGAAGAGGACACATCGGGGTGAGTATAGAGCTCTCCCCACCCCCTCCCCAGCACTTCACCCCTCCCAGCAAGGAAGGGGGGTCACTTAACCCCTTCCTTGCTGGGATGGGTGCAGTCTGACATCAGTCTGGCCCCCAAGGGGTTAAGGGGGATACAATACATCCTCCCTTAACCCCTTGGGGGCCAGACTGTAAGCAGCGATCTGTAAAGATGCTGCATACTGTAAGGTGCACAACACCGCTCACAATGATGTGTGCTGTGCTCCTGTTTGTGTGTTTTTTGTGTGTTTCTCCCTTTTCGGTTTTCAGATATCGGTATCCTGTGGATTAGGTCGGATTCCGTGGACTATGTCGATGACCAGCGGTTGTTTATTGTTTTTTTTTTTTAATAAAATGGTCAATGAGGGGTGTGGGTGTGTTTTTATTTGAATAAAAAATTTTTTTAACTTGTCTCTTGTCTTTATTTCTTTACTTTATAGACTTAGTAGTGGAAGCCGTTTAATAGACGGAATCCATTACTAATTTGGGGCCTAGTGTTAGCCGGTATAAAATGGCTAACACTAACCCCCTATTATTACCCCAGTACCCAATGCCACCAGGCGCTCCTGGACCGGGCGGCAGCAGGCTGGTAAGATTTAGGCTGGGGAGGGCCTAAACCAATGGCTCTTCCCACCCTGGTGTTACCAGGCTGCTGTCGTTTGGTTTTTAACCCGGCTGGTTATAAAAATAGGGGGGACCCTATGCGTTTTTTTTAAAAATATTTATTTAAAAAAAAACGCATAGGGTCATCGACGTAGTCCACAGAATCCGACGTAATCCACAGGATACCGATATCTGAAAAACAAAAAGGGAGAAACACACAAAAAACACACAAACAGGAGCACAACACTCATCATTGTGAGCGGTGTTGTGCTCCTTACAGTATGCAGCATCTTTACAGATCGCTGCTTACAGTCTGGCCCCCAAGTGGTTAAGGGAGGATGTATTGTAACCCCCTTAACCCCTTGGGGGCCAGACTGATGTCAGACTGCACCCATCCCAGCAAGGAAGGGGTTAAGTGACCCCCCTTCCTTGCTGGGAGGGGTGCAGTGCTGGGGAGGGGGTGGGGAGATCTGTATACTCACCCCGATGTGTCCTCTTCGCTGGTCCGCAGCACAATGAAGTTACTGTGCTGCGGACCCGCTAATTATATGTGCGCTGAGCCGATCAGCCAATCAGCTAAGCGCACATATAATTCTAAATGTTTCTTCTAATAATGCTATTGTGATAACATAATTAGAAGAAACATTTGATGTTTTAATTACAGTAAAGTGATGATTAGTACAGAATGCTCTATTGCCGGCAATATGAATTAACGGCTTAGTGGAGCTTCCTGTACTAATTAATATTTAATTAATAAAACACATTTTTGTTAAAATAAAATCAGTTTCTTTGTTCAATAATTTAATTCTAACGAATCCATCATTGTGCAATTAAATATACTGTCAAAAAATAAATATATATATAAATATACATTTATTTATATATATATTTATTTTAACAGTATATTTAATTGCAAAATGATGGAATCGTTTAAATTAAATTATTGAACAATGAAAGGGACTTTATTACAACGAAAATGTGTTTTATTAATTCAATATATTGAACATGATAGGCATCGGCATACTGCAGAGGATCGCAAACCCCGGTAATAGCGATTCATGTAAACTGTTTCCCTGCTTTCCCAGATGCATCCAGAGGTGTTTGCATCACTTTCTTAAGATTTTATTTGTTATTTTTAGTTGAACCAAATTTCCAAGTAAATGACCGTATGTTTTGAGCCGCATGTCTATTTTTTCCCACGGCCGTAGTTTCATCCGCACATTTACAGCCGCATAAAAAATACAGCCGCACAGTTACATAGTGTGAACCTAGCCTTATAGCAGCTCCCACCCCTCTTTTGTATACAAGTCATTTTCTTAAAGATTTGATATAGTTTAATGCATGTTATTTCCCTGACATCAAATACAATATTAGTCATTTCTGTGCTAGGTAAAGTAGTTGATGATGTTTCGAATCCTGGCTTCACTGATGCAGGAGAGTGATTCACGTTTGTTAGGCATTACTAAGCAACTATTTTTAGCTAGATAACATTTATAGGCTTGAATGTTCATTAATGGAAAAGTCTGAAAACAGTGAAATACAGTTTTTAGCAAATAGCGCAAGAAGTGGAATCCTCCTTATAATGATAAATCATGAGAAACCATCAGTAAATATGTTTCCTCACAAATTAATGTATATAGCTGATGTTCAGTCCCATATTTTCCACCTATGGTAACTCGGCCAATTTCACATTTCTGTGAGGTGGAAATGAATCACCATCAATTCTTAAATATGTTTTTCTGTTTTGCTCGCCTCTGCCTTGCCTCATATCCACATAGTAGAGACAAAGAAAGTGGGGGATCGTGCTTGTTTATGTGTATGTGCCTGTGTCTATCTATCATCTGTCATCTATCTTATATATACACTGTATATAGAAATGTATAATTTTTAAGGAAAAATTACAGTACGTATATGCATATATCCCTATATCAGTTGGGTACTGCTTTAGGTAGTGTAGAAGTTTCCAGGTCTTTCTAGAACTTGCTAGAAGGTGGGTGCTCCACATAAAAGGCCGGCAGAGACAGGGCTTAGCTTAGACAAGTTGAGTAGCTGCCCAAAAGACAAGCTTGCAGCAAGCTACAGAACAAGTAGAAAAGCTATCAGACAGAGGAAGGCTGCTGTAAGAGGAGAACAAGGAGTTAACAGTTGGATTACAAGCTGAACAGTAAGGACAAGGACATCTGAAAGTGAGATTAAGAGAGATTTTGGGTGAGCGTTTGTCAAGGGTGCTTTCCAGAGCCAGGAATGGGCCTGCACTTCTACAAATAGTAGTAATTCTTTAGTTTAGGGTAAGATGTACAAGGACCCCTGGACACTTCTAGGAGCTGCAAGTAGTGGCTTTTGGCCAGGCCTAGATACTATGCAAAGGAAGGAAAAGACTCAAATGTCATTGGAAAAGGATCACAGTGTCCACCAGCATCCCATTTGTAGTGAAAAAATGACGTCTGAGGCAGACCATCTCTCTACCTTTTCCTCACAAAGCACAGTAACCCATTCAATGTCCATTATTAAGAACTGCATGCAACTGGACTGTTATCAGTAAAGGATTTATTTTTACACCGCCTCCCTCCTTGTTGTCTGGCCCACCAGCACCTCACCATCATCAAGCGCCATCTTGCCGGACAGCAGTATTAGTATTGGTGCAGCCCCCCTAAAACCTCTACAGCGGCCCCAAGAAGATAGAAAGAATACAGGAAAGCTCCAGAGAGTAGTTTTCTCCTGCGGAAGCCCTCTCACCCACCTAAGACCATGACAAGTCTGTGAGTAAGGCTGTGGTGCACTACAAGACACAACCATCTTGCAGGTAACAGCACCACTCTCACTCTGCATCTCTCAGTGCATCCCCTCATTACAGAGCTCAGCATTACACACAGGAAAGAAAGGCATAGCCACCACCTGGTGGTGTTGGGGGAACTACCAGGGCATAGCTATATTAGGGAATACTGTCTACTGAGGGGCTAACTACTAAGGGAATTACCAACAGAGGGATGTCTAAGGGGATGGGGTCTTAATATGAGGAAATTACCTACAGAGGGAATGCTAAATGCAGGCTTACTATTGGGAGGTTGGCTACATTAGGGACACTACCTACTGGGGGGGCTACCTGGATAGGGAGACCTAGCTACTATATAGATGCAAAGAGAGCGGCCAACTACTATATTGGGAGCACAGAATGGCCTAACTACTATATGTAAACCAAAGGGAAAGGTCTTCAAAATGGCTAGGTCAGATGGAGAAAAAAAAGAAAGTTAGCAACTCTGATCAGAGAAGACACCCCCTGTCAATGGATGTAACTGCACTGTAATCTCTCATATGGTGTACAGAACCATATCTACCCCTATATGGGCCAGTGTATGGAAGGGATACCAGTCTTTGTATAATGGATGTTATTTAGCAATGATATGGTGGTATTAGTCACTATCTTGTGGTAATCGCACTTGTCACAGTGTGGCGACAATATGTGCTTTTCATATACTGTTATTGTTGGTCTTGGTATAATAGATTTTGTAATGGTATGGTGGTACATGCGGTGATAACATTTTTTTCATATTTGCTGGTATTATTAGTATTATTTGGTCAGTATGGTTTTAATCCACTTTTGAATTCTACAGTGTATGGCGCTACCCTATGATTGTGTGAATAGCAGTGGGAAAACTGTTTGTTCCTAGCTATGGGGTGTGGTTATCAGTGTGGCCATGGGAGTATGACACATTGCCTTGAATGACCCTCTTTGCTCTCAGCAAGTTGGTAGGTATGTATCATATACAGTGAGAAAATATTGTTGATAATTAATTGATAAAGTGCGTCAATGCAAGGTAATAGGACCATGTGCATCATGATGGGCTCCATTCTATATTTTCATTTCTGTTATACATGTTTTTTATGAACAGAATATCTTTTTGTTATTGATTGCTGAAACCAGCATTTTAAGATAACAAATGCAAATTCCTTAACAAACAATGTTAACACCAGGAAGAAATAAACCTTTATGAAATATATTTCTTTTGTATGATCTAAATATGATTAACCCTTAGGGGACACAGACAGTTTTCATTTTTGCACTTTTGTTTTTCCCTCCTCGTGTATATAAGGCCATAGCGCCTGCATTTTTCCACCTAGAGACCCAAATTATTTTTTGTGCAACTAATTGTACTTTGCTATGGCTTAAAATGTGACGGTAAACCAGAAAAAAATTATATGTGTGGTGAAATTGAAAAAAAATAAATGTTTTTTTTTTTATTGGGGGGGGGGGGGTTGTTTTTACTCTGTTCGCCCTAGGGTAAAACTGACTTGTTATATATGTTCCTTAAGTTGTTACGATTACAACGATATGTAACATGTATAACTTTTATTTGATTTGATGGCTTGTAAAAAATTAAAACCTTTTAAAGAAAATATATGTTCCTTAAAATTGCTCCATTCCCAGGCTTATAGCGCTTTTATCCTTTGGTCTATGGGGCTGTGTCAGGTGTCATTTTTTGCGCCATGATGTGATCTTTCTATCGGTACCTTGATTGCGCATATACAACTTTTTGATCGCTTTTTATTACAATTATTCTGGATTTGATGCGACCAAAAATGCGCAATTTTGCACTTTGGGATTTTTTTTCGCTGACGCCATTTACCGTTTGAGATCAGGAATGTGATTAAATTAATAGTTCGGGCGATTACGCACGCGGCGATAGCAAACATGTTTGTTTGTTTATTTATTTATTTTTATTTATAAAATGGGGAAAGGGGGGTGATTCAGACTTTTATTAGGGGAGCGGATTTTGTGTTATTAAAAATACATTTTTCTTTTACTTTACACACATACTAGAAGCCCCCCTGGGGGACTTCTAGTATTTGCACTCTGATCTCTCATAGAGATCCATGCAGTATAGTTATACTGCATGAATCCATGAGATCGGTGTTCTATTGCTTTTGGCTGCTGCAGCCGAAAGCAATAGAATGCCAAGCCGGGATCAGCGCCATTACGGCGCAGACCCCCGGCCCGGATGGATGGATGAATCCCCCCACTAGACCACCAGGGATGGAGATGAGCAAGTATTTAGAAGCAGCTGTAAACTTTGACAGATGCTTCTAAGTACTTAATTAGCGGGCACGGCGATCGGACCGTGGCCGCTAATAGCCGTGATCCCGGGCTACATGTGGCACCCGAGATCGCGGCAGTTCAGGGGGGGTCACGGCGCGACCCCCCTCTGAACTCCCATAGCGGCATGAGGACGTTCAGTAACGTCCTGGTGCAGCTATGGGTTAACAGCGAAATATGTTTCCAATGGTAGTTAGATTTCAGACTTTCCAGTGAATTTGTACTACCTACATCTTCCTTTCTCTGTATCACACTCATGTATTATAACACACAGCACCGTGTTTACCACTAGGTACTGGGGTCTGAGCAGGGGTTTAGTATACTACATCAGGGTCTGAACCTGGAGTCTGTATATAACATTGAGGTCTGAGCCAGGGGACTGTATATGACATAGGGAGTCTGAGTCTGGGGTTTGTGTATTACATTTAGAGTCTGAGTTAGGTCTGTATATCACATGGGGGTCTGAATCTGGCACCTAAAAATTACATATGGTGCCTGAACTTGGGGTCTGTAACACATCAGTGCTATAAGGCTCAATTAATTGTTTGGCTGGGCTGCACGAACAATTGCAGGTTCATTTGTGTGACCAATTAAATCCATAGTTATTGGCTACACATCCTCTGTTTAGACAGGACGTGTGCCACCAATAATGATGATTATATAGCCATCATACAGCCTGAGAAGCAGTAGGTTCTGTAAATGTATATTTTTTTATTGAATTCACTTGAAATCACTTGAATTCACTTGAAATCACTTTCATCTTTTCCACAGTCATGTCTATTTTGATGTACTCACTGCACTGTAATTGACAGGACAGGAGAGCTCTGAATGTCCCTGCACTTCCTGTATTTCATCCAAGCCGTGCAGTTGTCATAGACAAACATGTATTGATGACAAGCAGATGAGCAAAACAGTGACACCTAGTGGCAAATGCTATAACTTTCAATTACACACAAAAAAACGTAAAACTTTAAATAAAATGATTTAGGGTCAGTTCACACGTACAGACTCCCAGCGTAAATCTTGCTGCGAGTCTGTCAGGTCTTGGCAGTTTACTGTCACTACATACTCGCAGCTGTCTGAACGACCGCTGCGTGTATGTAATTCTGCCGGCCCCTCCACCCCTTCTGCTGCCGCCCGACTCCCGCTCCGTTCCCGCTCTGTATACATTACCTCTCCTTGCTGCACGGGGTCCCGGCATACTACTCTCCCGCCCGGCCAATCAGTGTGTTGCCCAGCTGCAGCCACTGATTGGCCAGGCGGGAGAGCAGTACGCAGGGACCCCATGCAGCCAGGAGAGGTAATGTATACAGAGCGGGAGCCGGGCGGTAGCAGAAGGGGTTAAGGGGCCAGCAGAATTACATACACGCAGTGGTCGTACAGACAGCTGCTAGTATGTAGTGACAGTGAACTGCCAGGACCTGACACACTTGCAGCGAGTCTGTACGTCTGAACTGACCTTTAAAAATATGTAAGACTAGAAGTGTGCCTGGCACTGCCCAGGTATGAAGTGCCAGGCCCCCAAGAGGCCAATCTTTGCCCTTGTTTATATAACCCCGATAGTTCTGCAGTGTTCATGTAAATTGTAACTTATGCACATTAGAAATAAACTTTTAACATCCCAAATACAAATAGCCCAACTGAGATTTCATTTAATAAGGCTTTATGATAGAGCCTATTTACAAACAGAATTGACAATTTTATTGCCAGGCACATAGACATAAAGAGTTTTACCTGATCCAACCCTGGAGGAGGAGGCAACCTACAATTGTCCATGTGAAAAACATGCAGTATTCCGAGAAAGGGGGTCCTATATATCTGAAGTGTATAGATGTGGGGTCCTGTATATCTGTAGTGTATAGTTGGAGGGTCATGTATACCTATATTGTATAGTTTGGGGTCCTATATGCCTGTAGTGTATAGTTTAGGGGACGTCCTGTATGCCTCTATTGTATAGTGTGTGTGTGTGTTGGGGGGCCTTTTATACTTGTAGTGTGTAGTTTAGGGGTCCTGTATACCTTCTTCACTCATCTTAACTCACCAATTAGTATAATGATTTTCTAGTTTCTAAACATCATATTGATATCTGATCAATCTTAGGTTGTGTAGCCCAATTATCCTGGTAACAGCACATGACTACTGAGGAAGAAATTCTACATGTAGAAACATTGTCTGAATTGCATTTTTCATGGTTTTTAACTGCTTAAAAAATAAACAAACCATCTCGGAGGAGGTGAGGAGGAAGGGGGGGAGAGAAACCTGGGGATGGGGGAGAGAAACAGCGGAGAGAAGCAGGGGGGAGAGAAGTTTGGTGGAGAGAAGCAGGGGGGAGAGAAGTATGGTGGAGAGAAGTATGGTGGAGAGAAGCATTGGGGAGAGAAGCATGGGGGAGAGAAGCACAGGAGAGAAGCAGGGGGAGAAGTATGGTGGAGAGAAGCACAGGAGAGAAGTAGGGGGGAGAAGTATGGTGGAGAGAATCAGGGGGAGAAGTATGGTGGAGAGAAGCACAGGAGAGAAGCAGGGGGAGAAGTATGGTGTAGAGAAGCACAGGAGAGAAGCATGGGGGAGAGAAGCACAGGAGAAAAGCAGGGGGAGAAGTATGGTGGAGAGAAGCACAGGAGAGAAGCATGAGGGAGAGAAGCACAGGAGAGAAGCAGGGGGAGAAGTATGGTGGAGAGAAGCACAAGAGAGAAGCATGGGGGAGAGAAGCACAGGAAAGAAGCAGGGGGGAGAAGTATGGTGGAGAAAAGCACAGGAGAGAAGCATGGGGGAGAGAAGCACAGGAGAGAAGTAGGGGGGAGAAGCATGGGGGAGAGAAGCACAGGAGAGAAGCAAGAGGAGAAGTATGGTGGAGAGAAGCACAGGAGAAAAGCAGGGGGGAGAAATATGGTGGAGAGAAGCACAGGAGAGAAGCATGGGGGAGAGAAGCACAGGAGAGAAGCAGGGGGGAGAAGTATGGTGAAGAGAAGCACAGGAGAGAAGCATGTGGGAGAGAAGCACAGGAGAGAAGTAGGGGGGAGAAGTATAGTGGAGAGAAGCACAGGAGAGAAGCATGGGGGAGAGAAGCACAGGAGAGAAGCAGGAGGAGAAGTATGGTGGAGAGAAGCACAGGAGAGAAGCAGGGGGGAGAAGTATGGTGGAGAGAAGCACAGGAGAGAAGCATGGGGGAGAGAAGCACAGGAGAGAAGCAGGGGGAGAAGTATGGTAAAGAGAAGCACAGGAGAGAAGCATGTGGGAGAGAAGCACAGGAGAGAAGCATGGGGGAGAGAAGCACAGGAGAGAAGCAGGGGGGAGAAGTATGGTGGAGAGAAGCACAGGAGAGAAGCAGGGGGGGGGAGTATGGTGAAGAGAAGCACAGGAGAGAAGTAGGGGGGAGAAGTATGGTGGAGAGAAGCACAGGAGAGAAGCACAGGGGGGAGAAGAAAACAGGCCCAGGTTTCACACTGAGTATAAATACATTTAGAATCTATATTATTAACTATATGTATAATATGTACTGTTTTAGTGTCATTTTGTGCCATTTTGGTTGGTGGTGTGCCCCGGGATTTTTTAAGTATAAAAAGTGTGCCGCGGCTCAAAAAAAGTTGAAAATCACTGGTCTAATGGAATTCTCACCACAGGATTGGTAGATTTGTAGGTAATAGCTCCAGGCATCACATTTAACACTGCCACACCAGACCTGATCAATACTGCCATACTGTGACTGGATAACATCGCAATAACAGACCTGACCAATCCCACCATACTGTGACTGGGTAACATTGCAAAACTAGACCTGACCAATACCAGCATACTGTGACTGGATAACACCACCATACTGTCGTTTGATAACAGCACCATATAGTGACTGGTTAACACTGACATACTGTGACTGGATAACCCCATCACCCTCTCTCTATTATATCTGTTATTACTAGAGATGAGTGAACCTCAAGCATGCTCGAGTCGATCCGAACCCGTATCCATGTTTTCCAGACAACCTTAGAGCTTTATCCAAGTTCAGCAGCCCCAGATAATCAAATACCGAACGTTCGGGTTCGGATCGACTCGAAGCTGACTGTCCAAAATAAGAACAATAAGAAAGAGTGTTACATAACAGCTTATTTAGCTCAGTGTTTAGTCACTGCTGTATTTCATCTAGAACTTTCCTAACACTAGTTATCTTTCATATCTTGAATTATAGAGAAGGGACATTTTTGATTGGTATCTATCTCTTATCCTTGACACCTTGTTAATAAGGAGGCATGCATATGGATGTTTCATGTTGCTGTTTGGAAGAGGAACATTCATTCTCAGTCCTGCATGATCATTACCATTGATGAAATGTCCTTGTCACCTGAAGAAAATGGAACAAAGCAGCCAAGAAAAAATATTTTAGGAAACTGTAGCTCTATATGCAATATATCTGTTTTTATTTTACACATCACCTTTAAAGCCAAAAAGTAAGTACTGTTCAGCTACCGTTGAGGCAGCTAGTCTATGTAACTTTTTTGCATTTTAACAGTCTTCTTATAAATGCACATGAATACAGGGACCAAACATTAGTGGTGCCCATATATAACGTTGCCTCCATATAAAAGTCACTGACACTTCATGTATTGAATGGTGAACTTTAGTGGGTCAAAAGACTGACCAGTTATTATTGATAGAGGTAAGTGAACTTTTTAGTAGTTCAGTTTGCCAGATTGGCTGAACTCGGAAGCAAAGTTTGGGTTCCTCTGAACCAAATCTTAAACAAAAAGGTTTGCCAATACTTTGAAAAAGCCAGCGAGCTGCTGGTGAAACATGTTAGGAAAAGGCAGCAGTGCGTTTTAGATTAGAACATGGGTGCTAGCTATTGGGGCTGAGAAATATGCCTATACAAAATCGCATTCAATGATCTGTACTCAGACATTCAGCGTGCTCCTGAGTGGACGCCTGCACCTTTCAACATTGAGATTAATGTGAGAGGCTAAGATGAAAGAAAAAGATGAGCGGTCAGAGACAACGCAACGTGTTTTATGCTTATCGTTTAGTTGTCATGCCTTGTAAAAGTCGATAGAACAAGGGTTCACTAGTCTAGCACCTGCGGCCGAGGTGCTTCCTTTCTGACCATTATCTCTACCTAGTGTATATTAACCCCTTCATCCTTGCAAGTGAGGTATGAGCCACCCAGTTCTATTTTAACTTCATCACTGCACAATGTTTGTTGAGCACTTCTCAATTTTATAGTAGAATTAATAAAGGTTACGTTTTAAGCCTCCGGGCTACCCATAGGCACTAGAGTTTTTTTTCCCCATAGTAGAAACCAATATAGCGTGCCTCCTGGGATCTCCATCCAGTTTCAAAACTTGAACAAACTGCACTAAAACAGCTAAATAATTACATAAATTTAGCAGTTCAGCGAGGTCCCTCATACCTACTTAGCCATCCATGCTTCACAGGTGTCCTCCTTTGGGTCTCTGGGGTCACTCACAGCCACCCCCTGTCAGCTCAGCCAATCACTGGCCATGGCGTTGTCTCAGTCATTGATTGGCTGAGTGGGATGAAGGTGGCTGTGAGTGACACTCCCAAGATGAGAGTTACCTCTATTTGTTTCCCCTGTGATTCTGTCCTCCCCGCTACTTGCATGTACTACCAGCTCACATTCTATCTAACTGCTTCTTCCATATCTGTTAGCCTTTAGCATATACACTCTCTCGCCTGTTTAGATTCTTCCGGTATGCTGAAATAATATGCTGTAACATTTTCTCCCCATACTTACCTACGTATCTGCTATTTTCCTCTGTTTTCAGTTAGCTACACCATCCAGCCATGTAGATAACCTGCAACATAAAGACACCTCCCAGTGCTCATTGGCCCATCAGCTACACACCTTTGACTCTCTTCCACTGATATCAACGACCCAATCTTCCACTTGAGCTGTCATCTACCCATGTGAATTACTTTCATTTATCTGCATTTTTTTGCATGTGATCTACATACATTGTTTACAAATTTTACCTACTGTTTACATACCACGTCACTAACCCTGTTCCCTTCTAGGTGGGGTTAGCGCCCTTTTTATTCATATTTAATACAGCTTATATACCATAACCATAGATCTAATGAAGAGATATGTCCTGAAACGCATCTTCTGCATATTCTATACCTTTTTACTGTTTTATGTAAGTTTTATTTTATTTTATTGATTTTATACACAATACCAGTATGTGTACTATACTTTTTATACTCAACAGCACTAGGCAAGAGTGACAGCCTGCAAAGCTAATCACTGGCCGTGGCTCTGTCATTTCTTAGTCAATGATTTGCTGAGCAGGCTGTAGACAGCTGCGATCAGCAGGATACACTGGAGACCTGTAGGAGGACACCAGGGCAGCACAGACAGGTGAACGTTTTTTTTTTTGTTTGTTTCTATGTTTGTTTGGTATCTGTATTAGGCTATGTTCACACTATGTATGTGTGCGGCTGTATTTTTTATGCGGCTGGAAATGTGTGGCTGAAACTACGGCCGTGGGAAAAAATAGACATGCGGATGAAAACATACGGTCATTTACTTGGAAATCTGGTTCAACTAAAAATAACAAATAAAATCTTTAGAAAGTGATGCAAACACCTCTGGAATGCATCTGGGAAAGCAGGGAAACAGTTTACATGAATTGCTATTACCGGGGTTTGCGATCCTCTGCAGTAATGCCGATGCCTCTCATGGTTATAATATTTAATTAATAAAACACATTTTCTTTGTAATAAAGTCCCTTTCGTTGTTCAATAATTAAATTTAAACGAATCCACCGAATCCGACGTAATCCACAGGATACCGATATCTGAAAAACAAAAAGGGAGAAACACACAAAAAACACACAAACAGGAGCACAACACCCATCATTGTGAGCGGTGTTGTGCTCCTTACAGTATGCAGCATCTTTACAGATCGCTGCTTACAGTCTGGCCCCCAAGGGGTTAAGGGAGGATGTATTGCATCCCCCTTAACCCCTTGGGGGCCAGACTGATGTCAGACTGCACTTATCCCAGCAAGGAAGGGGTTAAGTGACCCCCCCCCTTCCTTACTGGGATGGATGCAGTGCTGGGGAGGGGGTGGGGAGATCTGTATACTCACCCCGATGTGTCCTCTTCGCTGGTCCGCAGCACAATGAAGTCACTGTACTGCGGACCGGCTCATTATATGTGCGCTGAGCCGATCAGCCAATCAGCTGAGCGCACATATAATTCTAAATGTTTCTTCTAAAAATGCTATTGTGATAACATAATTAGAAGAAACATTTGATGTTTTCATTAAAGTAAAGTGATGATTAGTACAGAATGCTCTATTGCCGGCAATATGAATTAACGGCTTAATGGAGCTTCCTGTACTAATGAATATTTAATTAATAAAACACATTTTCGTTGTAATAAAATCAGTTTCGTTGTTCAATAATTTAATTCTAACGAATCCATCATTGTGCAATTAAATATACTGTCAAAAAATAAATATATATATAAATATACATTTATTTATTTATATATTTATTTTAACAGTATATTTAATTGCACAATGATGGATTCGTTAGAATTAAATTATTGAACAACGAAAGGGACTTTCTTACAAAGAAAATGTGTTTTATTAATTTAACCTCTTAAGGACATATGACGTACCGGTACGTCATATGTCCTCATTAGCACTTCAAAGCGGGGCCGTGCGGCGGCCCCGCTTTGCAGCGCCGCGGTCCCGGGTGCCGCGTGTAGCCCGGGACCGCCGCTATTAGCGGGCACGGTCTGATCGCCGTGCCCACTAATTAGCTAATCGGAGGCAGCTGTCAAAGTTGACAGCTGCTTTTGATTACCGGAGGCAACCTTTCCCTGGTGTCTAGTGGGGTAGATCGCTCCTCCGGGACGTTGTCCCAGAGGAGCGACCTCCGTTACTGATGCCGGCCGGGGACTCGTCCAAGATGGCGCCATCCCCGGCTCGGCACTCGTTTACTTCCGGCTGCAGCAGCCGGAAGTAAACGAGTGCCTATCTCATTGATCTCTGCAGCATATCTATGCTGCAGAGATCTCAATGAGAAATCAAAGTATATATACTAGAAGTCCCCCATGGGGGCTTCTAGTATAAGTGTAAAACCGCCCGCAATACAGCCGCACAGATACATAGTGTGAACCTAGCCTTAAAGTGTAATTAAATGTGTGGCTGTCATCTTGGACCAGGTTCACCATAGCGCAGAGCCCAAAACTGTTCCAGTTACAGTTAGAAGGTAACAGCAAATAGGTCAAGAAAAGGCATGAGTTTTTTTTCTTATTTTTTCATACTGTAAGTAGCGCAGAGCGCCAAAACTTGCCCCACTACAATTAGAATGTAACAGCACATAGGTCTAGAGAACCTATTCTAGAGAATTATCAGCAGATGATGTGCTGGTAGGCAACCTATTCACTGTATGGTCCGAGCTGTATGCTGTCTTGTGTAGTAGCCCTGAAGAGGGCTTTTGGGGTCTTGTCTGCCTACAATCACTTAAAATCCTAACTGTCCTTACTCCAAGATCTCTCCCTCAACTTGTCCTGCAACAATTAGAATTTAGGAACATATAGATGAACTGAAGCCTATTCTGCACAGTGAGCAGCTGTCTGCCTGTCTGTGAAAATAGGCTGCAGATGTTCTGGTAGCCGGTCCAATTCACAGGAAATATGTAGGTATATACTGTGCTGCGTATTGTAGCAGCCCTAAGTGCTTTTGGAGTTTTGCCTTTGACTCTGTATAGACTTCCCAACAAAAGGACCAGTGTTTATGCAATTCAGGGTGTAAACTAATGGCCCTTTTACAAGTCTGATTATTTCCAATAACTGGCCCATGTATTAGGGCCAACAATAAGCCAAGAAACAAAATGCTTGTTTGTTGGCTGGTTGCATATTTTGTGGAGCCATTTAAATAATCATTATCTGCATTGTAAACATAGGTGATGTGCTGGCGACAGTGATAAAATTAAAGGGCCACATAAACAATCTGGTGATCTTTTGTACATCCCAGACTCCAACTGACTGAGTTGTATGAAGGCTCTTTAACTCCTTCCTAAACCAGTACATCTTTCTGCCAGTGGGGGATTAATAGATGGCTGGATGGCTATCTGAGGCCACGTCCACTAATTTGATATTTAAATGCAGCTGTCAAAACTGATAGAAATTAGATAGAAAGTGCGCCAGAATTCTATTTTAGCTAAATTTATTAACAGCGCATTTTTTTAAAAAGTCGCATATATTGCCACATTGCTACGTCTGCTCCAAACCAGGTGAATTTATTAGACTAATTAAAAGACCATTATTTTTAAGGCACATTTACTATGCTATTAGACAATTTGTATAAATTTGACTAAACACATTAGATTGGAAATTATGACAAAACATCTTTGACAAAATCGTGTTTTTAGATTTGTTAGTACATATCTCCCTTAGCGTCTTTTCTTTGGCTAATGATTGGCATAAATGAAATGCCCCAAATACTAATATACCTGCCCCAATGTGAATGTTCAATCTGTTATGTCCCTGTACTGGGGGAAGGACAGTAAGTTTGTTTTCTTTCATTTCATTTTAAATAGTGTTTAACCCCTTAAGGACCGCACCAATTTTCATTTTAGCATTTTTGTTATTTCCTCCTCGCCTTCTAAGCGCCGTAACTCTTTCATTTTTCCAGCTACAGGGCCCTGTAAGGGCTTGTTTTTTCAGGAACAGGTGTACTTTGTAATGGCAATTCACCATAAAATAAATGACAGAACCCTCAAAATATCATTTATGGAGTGAATTTGGGACAAAAAATGCACTTCCGCAAATTTTAGGGGGTTTCTGTGTTTAGGTAATGCACTTAACAGTAAAACTGACATGATATCTTTATTCTATAGATCAGTCTTAATACAGCGGCATGCATTTTTATATAGCTTTTCAAATGTTTTACCATTTTTATTATCAGTAAAACTTTTTTTTTTTTGCAAATTCTATTATTTTTACACCTGCAGGGCTGTTTGGTTTGCCATTTTTTGCACCGCAATCTCTACTTTTTATTAGTACCATATTTGTGTAGATCGGATGTATTGATCACTGTTTATCTATGTTTATACATATAAAATGTAATTTTAAAAATTATCAATCCTGGCATATCTTATCGCTTTTTGTTCATGCCGTTCATTGGTGGGAATAATATTGTTTTATTTTAATAGATTGAATATTTACGCACCCTATGATGTATAATACGTTTATTAATTTAATTATTGCCATGTTTTTTTTTTACAAAATGGGAAGGGGGAGTTATTTTGACTTTTATTGAGGAGGGGTTTTGGTGCATGTTTAAAAACATTTCTAGGGGACTTTCACATACATACACTGGTCATAGCATAGCAGGACTTTTACATACATACACTGCCATAGCATAGCAGGCATCAGTGCTATATACGATCTTCTGATCTTCTTCTGATCAGAAGACTTACAATCTGACTACAAAGAGGTAAGCTGCGTACCTCAGGCAGTCAGGCTATGCGATTGGGACCCCCACAGACACGCTGTGGGGGTAGCGATTGGCAAGTGACAGGAGCTGTTCCTGTCACTTACACTTAAATATCACGTTGCGATTGCAGCATTTAAGGGGTTATTGGCAAGCTGCTGTGTGATCGCTGCAGCCCACTATCAAGGATGAGGGCCCCAGCTGCTGATAGCAGCTAATCCTCATCCACTATGAAATGTGCTCCTGAACTCCTGAGCTCGCTCCATAGTGTGGCCCCCTGGTAGGGCGTACATGTACGCCCTGCTGCATTAAGGCCCAGATGGCAGGGGTGTACATGTACACCAGACATCGTGAGGGGTTAATACACTTTAGTAACTATATATTTATTTAGAAATTGATATTTACACTGCAAAGATTTTCTGACAAAGACTGTGGTATACCAGCATGTGGTAATATTTCTTGGGAGTTCTTTGAAAAAATATAGTTTAAATGTATTTTTTTAATCTAAAAGAAAGATTGTGTTTATATATTGGAGCGGAGCACTGGCATATTTATAGTTGTGGTAAGTCTGCCTGGAGCAGCTGTTCATACTTTCCTGTTTATCTTAACCTTGGCTAATTCACAACTCTGATTCTGCTTAAAAGCTTTCCACAAAAAAGTGTCTGCTGAGCTAAGCACAATTTTCCATTTCATATTATAGCATGTAATGAGGGAAAATAAAAAGTCCCACATGCTGTATCTGGCGTGCACTTATACATTTTTCACAAGCAAGCAATATAGCCCCTATGGTTTTTCAAAATGTAAGATTATTTTATTCCCAAGTACTAAAAAAAATAAAATAATAATAATAAGGCCATGTTTACACAACGTCAAAAATAGAGAAAAGGCGCCCGATTTAGCTATTTAAAAAAACGTCAGTTTTTGCCATGATTTAACTGACTGCAATGGCAATGCATTGAAATCAATGGGAAGACGGTCGTCCAATGCACACTATGTGTTGAATAACGGACGATGTTGCCGCTGACGTCAAAATAATGAACATGATCATTATTTTCGGACGTTTTTGGCACCACGGCGGACATTGGAGAGGGATTACAGTGGCCTGGAGATGGGTCCCCGGAGGTTGTGAAGGCGGCCATAGGTAAACCCTGTTGGGGATAAGCAACAGCCGCGACCAGTGTATGCTTTGGTGGCAGGTTCCAGACCAGCAGGTGGCAGCTGGCCAGGGCTTGAGGAGGCTGGGTGGAAGCCTGTTAAAGGTCAACGGGCTGGAGGAGCTGTTCCCCACAGCTGGGAGAAGCAAGAGTGGCGCAGCAAGTCCAAATAGCCACCCACTCCTGTCCCTCTCTCTCTCTCTCTCTCTCTCTCTCTCTCTCTCTCTGCATCTGCTGCGGGGAAGAGCCGGTTAAGATTGGGGATTCCCCTCATAA
The DNA here is from genome assembly GCF_027789765.1 of Dendropsophus ebraccatus. Lineage (NCBI taxonomy): Eukaryota > Metazoa > Chordata > Amphibia > Anura > Hylidae > Dendropsophus > Dendropsophus ebraccatus. Next base: position 61,828,494 of record NC_091462.1, read on the forward strand.
TGAGGGGAACCCCGGCTCCTGTACCCTTGGTGTTCCCAAACACCTCAATAACTAGTTATCTCACCTGATTTTGTTCAGACACTGAACAAAACTTCAGGGGAAATTTTGTTCAAATACAGAAGTGTTCGAACATCGAGGTGTTCGGGAACTGAGGTGTTATTGTATATTATATCACACTGCCAAATATATAAAATATATATTAAAAGAGGGAAAAGGATTATTCTCATCGATAAACACTGGGGCAAGTTTACTTTTGCAAATGCCAAATCCTCCGAAAAGTTTTGCCCCAAAATTTTTAGGGTAACTGCCATTTATATGTCATTTTTCAGAAATCAATAAATAATGGTACAGGCGATTAAGAAAAAACTAGGTTTTATTGAACAAAAGAATTTCCTTCTGTTCTCAAAAAGTAGTTTTCCTACCTCCCCTCCTCACTTCAGAAAAAGCAGGATTCTGTGTCCATTATGCTCTATGGAAGGGAGGGGTCAAGTGGAGTAAGTGCAGCCCTGCAAAACTACACCCTGCAATCTTCTCTCACCAAGCTCCCTGACAAGCACTGATCTTTCTGACCTCTAAATCCAGTGTTTTATGTGCCCAGACAGTCTACAAACTGCTGGGCTGCTTCTCTACTCTCCCTGCTCACTCATCCCATTCAACCCCTCCCCCCTCCATAGGTTATGATAGACTCAGAAAACCCGTCTTCGCTTTGCTCCTGTGTAATGAAGACAGCATCACCTGATAATGTACAGAAGAGGTGTGTGTGTGTATGTGTGTGTGTGTGTGGGGGGGGGGGATAGTAAAAAAGCTTTTTGAGTACAGAAAGAGGCTTTTGCCTTATGAAACCTATTACAGCGTTTTTAAAATCCCTTCTACTATTGATTTCCGCAATAACAACAACAAAAAATAAATGATAATTATACTTTAAGCCATAAAAATGTTGGTCTAAACTACGACCAAAAAAGTCTACAACAGATTTATCTAATAGCCATGGCCACTTTGATACAAATGAAGTATTCATAGTGCCAATGTATTTAAATCTAGCATTAATGGCTTTATTAGTTCTTTATCTTTTAAGTTACCTAAATGCATTAGCCATAGAAGGCCACCTCCCATTCCCTCTCGCCTCTTGATTTACTTGATGTGGACAATTGTTACTAAAATAAGAATTATTATTATTCCCCACTTTTTATTGTTCACGTGTACTTGTCTACTGAATCATTAATAAGATCTAAACATACTCCAAAAATTTATATTGATGTCTTAAGAGTACAACACCCTGCTTGTGGATTATAGAGAAATTATTGCAAGCAACTCACCTGTCTGCGCTCCAGCGGTGACTGTCTTTTTCTTGCTGTAGTGATAGAGACAGGGCAGAAGCTCTTAATCTGCCTAGTCTGCTAATGCTGTGGCTGAGCAGCCAACCAGCAACCGGGTTAAGTTTTGCTGACCTCAGTACTGCTGGGACCAGTGAGCCTATCAGCACTACAGGAACACTGGGCCAATTGTGCATCCCAGCTCTACTGCAGATAATTATGGAGTCAGCAATCAGTCTGCAATCACCCACAGACCCACACAAGCCCTTATGTTTTGCATCACCAATTGTAATTTGCAATGACAGACTTAATCTTTCCATAAGTTGCAACACGTGGAAAAAAATTCATTTGGGGGGGGGGGGGGGGCTTGGTGTTTATGTTGTTCTCCCTATGGTAAAACCGACGTGTTATCTATGTTCCTCAAGTCAGTACGATTACGATGATAGACATCTTATATAACTTTTATTTTAACTGATGGCTTTTAAGAAATTAAACCCCTTTAAAAAAAAAAAAAAACTAAATGTGATTAAAATTGCTCTCTTACCATCTTTATAACTCTTTTATTTTTTGGTCTATGTGGCTGTGTGAGGTTTTTTCACTATGATCTTTACCTTCCATCAGTAGCTTGCTTGGGTATGGGTGACTTTTTGATCACTTTTTACTACAAATTTTCCACTATGGCATTTTTTTGGCCTATGCCATTAACTACGCGATATCAGGAATATGATAATTTAATAATTTGGGTGATTCTACATGGGGCGATATCAAATAAGTGTATTTTTAATTATAAAATGGGAAAAAGGTGGGGGATTTATTGCATTGATCAATGAGATCAGTGCTTAATTATAGTGGGCTAATGTAACCCAAAGCAATCAAGCACTGAGCCCAGATCAGCGTTGTTGTGATGCTGAGACCTGATCAGGTAAGAAGCAGAGATCACTAAATGGCTAATTACCTGGGCACGGCGATCTGCTGCGCCGGTTAATACCCAAAGTCAGCTGCTGCTGATATGTCCTTATGCAGAAAGGGGTTAAGGTTCTGTTTGGGCTAACACTAATTTTTCAGCAAAGTTTGGCGAAAAGTTCATATCTTTAGTTCTGGGTATAGTTGGCCAGGAATGCTTTCATTTAGTTATGCTCCAATGCTCAGAGAGAGGTCCCTAGAATAATAGACTGGATTGCTTGTTTAGACAGACAACAAAAATGATAATTTTTCAATGCAAAATTGATTGCTATGTGTATATGTATATTAGATTTTAGGAGAGAAGAAAAGCCCAGGATTATAAAGGTAAGTTAGGAGAACAGAATATATAATGCAGGAAGGGGACAATATAGCTATGGGTTATATTATTAATTTCTCCAGTTTTACAATTTATAGTATGTGTGTGACTAAAATGAATGCCAAGCATTAAAGTGTCACTGTCCTTATTACTTCCAAAATCTCAAAGTAACACTGGAAGTCTTGTGTTTACCAGGTTGTCTGAGCGCTCACAGAGACGGCAGTCATTTGATTAACGGACACATTGAGGAGTGACACTGTTTACTGGTCAGACTTCCTTTGTTTAGTCTGTGTTTTTCACCCAGCACAAGTAAAAAAATCTGCCTTCAGGAGACTGGACCTGAATTTCTGGTAAGTTCAGCTTTGTTTTACAGCATGATAACAAAACAGAAAAAAAAAGAATGTATATTGCAAACTTGCTTTATTTTACATTTACTGTTGATTTATATTTTGAAAGTTTTAACAACAGGTACACTTAAAGCATTTAGACCTGGAGCATGCAGCTATTGGTTAGTCACTGGTTTCCCCCTCCCTTACTTACTTGCACTGCTCTATGAATAAAGATGGTCGGCTCTGACCATAGTAACATTATTGCACTTTTTCCCGTCTGCCTTTTGTCTTTAACCCTTTCCTTATAGTTAGAAATGATTGAACAGGGGCGAGGTTCAGGTTCGTACGAACCCGAACCATCGGCAATTGACTCCCGCTGCCTTTCCGTCCCGTGGGGAAGGTGAAGACAGCCCAAGTACTAGGTAATAGGCTGTATCCCTGTTTTTATTATTATTATTATTATTATTATTATTATTTTCATCATTTTTATGAGAATTATTACGATTTAATCTGCCTGTTTCTCATGGATATGAACAATTTGTTCTTAAGCAGATACATATATAAGTGCTCAAACAGAATATGCAAAGTTTTTGTCATTATACAATTGTTCTATTGATTTCAATTATATAATGATAGAAGAGTGAGCTGGGTAAATTTAATATGGTAATATATTTAGCATGTTAACAACTGTTCCTTTTAAAATTAAATATTGATTTGTGACATTTTTTTTTAATTGTTGTCCTGGAGCTGGAAAACGTACAGACGTGCAAATACTACTGTATTCACAGACGGGACTAAAGACTAAAAAGCTTTAGGAGACTGGTCCTGGAATATAGCTTTATTTTAAAGTATATTAAAGCTTTATTTTAAAGTATATTAACCCCTTCCTTTCCACAATATGTTTATTTATACCCTCCTGCTGCCGATGCCCTATGCAGTAGGAATGTATATAAACATTCCTGACTTCAGGGGCTATAGATGTGTGTGAGCGGTCCCAAGCACATCAGTGTGTCCGGGGCTGCAGATAATGACAAGCAGCTGTGATCCTGCAGCTACCTGACATTAACCCCTTAAATGCCATGATCTATAATGATCGCAGCCTGGGTCCCGATCACTCGTAACCATGGGCAGGTGCAAGCCACTTACCTCCATCCTATGGCATTTAATGATTGCATGTTTTACAGTGAAATAAACATGTGAAAAAAGTGTAATTAAAAAAAAGTTTTTAAAAGTATTAAAAAAAACCTTATAAACCCCCTATAAAAGTTTAATATACCCCCTTGGCCATTATATAAAAAATAAATATATATACATATAAAAAATTTTTGTAAATAAACATATTACATATCATAGTGTGCAGAATCTATTTAAATATTACATTATTGTTCCCGCATCGTGAACGGCATAAACGAAATAAAAAAAAAAATACACCTTGATTGCTGATTTTTTAAAATTATTTATCAAGAAAAAAATTTATAAAAAGCAATCAAAATTTTTCTTTTTCACCAATCTGACAACTAATCTGAAAACTAGAGATCATGGCGAAATAAAATGACATCCCAACAACCTTTGTAGAAGGAGGGGAGGAACATTGCATTAATTTGACCCGGACATCCGGGCACCAAAGACCGTGGTCATGAAGGGGTTAGAATAATATATGTAAACTGTGAAGCTGCTTTATTTCACATCCCCTGTTGAATTAGTTGTTAAAATGACAGGCACATTTCAGGGAAGACATGATAATGTGTACACACATCTTCTCATTTTGTGCTCTAAGGCTTGATTCAAATTTATATCAAATTTGTTTCTATGTGCACATCTGCAAATTTTGCAGATCTGTGATTTGTGCTGCAAAGAAAGGACATGTCCTAGTGCTGCACAGAAAGGACATGTTCTCCACTTGTCAGGAAAAGCGTCCCAATCAGTCAGTGACATCAGTGACAGGTGCTTATCCTGCCACTGACCTCCTTAAAGGTCTGTCACCCGACGTTGCGGCACAGAGCCCACCCGACCTCTCGGTGCAGCCCTGGATACTTACCCTTTGCTCCTGGACCCGGTCCCGGGACGGAGATATCGCCATCGGCAGCCCTGCACGCGCACTCCAGAGACGTGTCCGACGCCCATAGAGAATGATGGCTTCAGTCATTCTCTATGGGCATTGGACTCATCTCTGGTAATTAGCATACAGAGCACGCTCATCTTCCGGCGCCGATATCTCTGTCCGTGGACCGGGTCCAGGAGTGGGACTTGCAGCAAAGGGTAAGTATCAGGGGCTCCTTTGGGGGTCGGGCGGGTGCTGCGCCGCAATGCCGGGTGACAGATTCCCCTTAAACGCTGCAATTACTATAGATTGCAGCATTTAAGGGGATAATGACAGACAGCTGCGTGACTGTGGCTGCATGTGATTACCTCTGGATCCGGGAACACTGCTCTGCACCGGACTGCTTACATTAGAGTGGTCCCACACACATTGAAAACCCCGTCACTGCAGAAACGTACAGTATACATGTTTCTACTGCACAGGGTGTGTGCAATAGGAATGATAAATACCTAGACAAGGGGCGTGGCCTGGAAATGGCGCTGAGCAGTCACATGGTGTGAGAGCTCCATCTCATCCCCAGCCCTCACTGCTTATCATCAGCTTTCATCAGCCCGTACAGGAGATTTCATGTCGGGTAAAGGATGCCCGCAGCCTCCCTCACCTGTGGTTGCGACTCCGGGACGCACAAGAAGTAGGATACAGCGCTTTTTCACTAAGCCGTCTGGATCGGGTGCCCGCACTTCCACGCACAAGATGGCCGCTCTCAACACACCGAGCAAAGCGACGAAAGCCACAGGTACCTTGCACCCTGTTTCCCCGCTTTCCCAAGAGTACCCTGCCCTACTGAGAGAGCAGTCGTCCCCGGACCTTACCGCGGACCACCCGGCCTTTCCTTCCACAGCACCTGGGCCCGACCTACATATGCTGCAAGCTCAGATGGCCGCCATCCCCACTAAAGCAGACATGGAGGGCTACATGGCCCGGATGGAGGCTGTGTGCAAAGCGGAGATCCGCTCTTTGAAGGAAGATCTGGGATCATTGTCATCTAAAGTGCAAAATCTCGAACAGTCCATAGGGGACTTGCTAGATGCACAGCAGTCCCACAGCTCCCAGCTACAATTGCACTCGCAACAGATTCTCATGCTCTTTGACATGGCCGACGACGCCAAGGATAACGGAGGCGGTTAAGCCACCTGATATCATGGCTACGGTGATTGGCATTTTTAACATATTGCTGGAGAAGCCCCCTACTTGAGCCCCATTGAGCTGGACCATGCACACCGTGCCCTAGGCCCACCGAGCAATGATCCAGCTAGGCCGCGTGACGTGGTGTGCCAGGTCCACCATTTTCAGACCAAGGAGGAAATAATGCGCAGGGCGCAGGATCATGGCATCATAGACTTTGATGGGGCACCCATTCAGCTCCTAGCAGACTTATCCAGAACCACGCTCGCCAAAAGACAGGCTCTCCGCCCTTTACTATCCTTGCTCAGGGAGCGTAACGTGCCTTATTCACGGGGATACCCCTTCCAACTGCAGATACGTCATGGTGAGGGTACGGTGTTCCTGCGCCCTCCGTCAGATTTACCTGCAGTGCTGGAGACTCTCCAACTCCCCTCCATCACTATCCAGGACTGGCCGGTCCATCCGCCTCTCCCTCAAGGTGCATTATTCTCAGACCGACCGGGCCCCTCGACACCGCATCGTGAACGCCGCCGCCGCCGTCGAGCCTCGGAGCCCCTGCAAAATAAAGACTGACGTCGCTCCTCCTCTTTTGATGTTCTGTTCCGATAGTAGCTCTACGGCCATAGCTAGAAGCTGCAAGCCTATGGGTCACTATGGGACCCCTTATTGTGACACATCGGTCATCACATAGACTTGCGGTCTGCCAATGGACGCTATGCTGTCTGCATCCTTGGGCTTTGTGTCTCCTTGTTGTCCCTTCCTGAGTCTGCGTCTGTTCCCCCCCAGCACTCCCCTGTATCTCTTGGTTTAGTTTGCTGTATCCCCTGTTACCCCTTCGTTATTCTTCTGTGTCTGTTGGCTACTATATATATTGTTACACATATGTTCTTTAAAATGGCCTCGCAGCTCGGAGGGAGGAGGGGGGCTTGGCGACGGAACTATCTGTTGTCAATATGCCCACTTGAGCCAGGGGTCTATTACTTGCCCTGCTATGAGAGACAGATCCGGGCGGCGGTGTGCCCCCTCTCCATGTGACCCATGCCCAACGTTTGGGTGCGGTTTGCTTGTTACTCCTGTCCTCCGAGGCTTTTGTTTTCCTGTTTTTTCTTGTTTTTTTTATTGCAGTGAGGTGCTGGGGGTACACTTGTTTCCTATTAGTGTCCTACCAGTCACTTCCCCGCTTAGGTTTTTGTGGTGCTTTGGTACACCACTTTATTCAGTTGTCTTCTCTTTCCTTCTTCCTTAGTGGGAAGAGGTGGGCAGACTCTCTTGTACTGCCCTTATTTTTCCCCAGCTTTTTGTCCTCTGCTGTCTAGCGCCTTCCCCTCTGTCTTCTGTCCTCTTTTCCCCTATTACTCCCCTTCTCTCTTTCCTCCTTCCTGCCCCCCCTTTTTTTTATCCCTTATTATAACTGTCCCTACCCATGATGTCCACCCTACAAGCGACCACGCTTAATGTTCGTAGCTTTAACAAGCCAGAACACCGCTCCCAAATACTTTACCACATGCATAAGAAGAGGACACATATTCTGTTACTCCAAGAAACTCATTTTAAAACTGGACATGTGCCCTCTATGCCTATGCGCTACTATAACCAGTGGTTCCACAGTACCAATGCTGAGGCCAAGACGAAGGGGGTTAGTGTGGCTATTCATAAATCCTTGCCAGCATCCGTTATAGACTCTCATATTGATCCTGAAGGGAGGTATCTATTCTTAAAACTACGTCTGTCAGAGAATGTGTTCACTGTAGCTAACTTCTATCTCCCCAATCACAACCAGGCGCAGATGGGAAGACGGTATCTGTCGGAGCTGTCACGATTTGCTGAAGGCCTCTTGATTTCAACGGGCGACTTTAACATGGTGATGGACCGCCGGTTGGACTCCTCTTCTGGCCGCTCCTCCATACCTACAGCGCCGCTACGGGCCTTCCAAAATGATTATTCACCAACAGATTAGTGGACGAGTGGAGAATTCTCCACCCTGGGATAAGAGATTATACTTATTACTCCTCCGTGCACGACACATATAGTCGGATTGACATGTTCCTCAGCACCTCCTTTCCTGGCACCCCTGTGTGGTTATCGATACAATCATCTGGGCGGATCACGCGGCAGTGACCTCTTGCTTGCTCTACCGGGCTCCACCCCACAGGAGTGGTCATGGCGCCTGAACCCTAACCTGCTTAAAGACTCGGCCTGTGAAGGGGCTGTCACAAAGGCCATCACTGACTTCCTGGCCACACATAGCTCGGACCCTACCCCGCTGCCCCTTCAATGGGAGGCCCTCAAGTGCGTAGTGCGGGACACACTTATCCAACATGGGGCCCGTCTAAAGAGGGACAACGGGGCTAAGATCAACAAACTCCTTACCCAGATACATGAAGCGGAGATTGCCCACAAACACACGCATGATCCTGATACCCTTGCGTCTTTACTAGACCATAGAGCCTAATTAAAAGCACTCATTGACCAAAAATTCTCTCGCTTCCTGGAACGGATGCGTTGGTTCTACTACGAGTTCTCTAATAAATGCGGTGCGGCGCTGGCCAGGTTCATCCACCTCAAATCCAACAGCTCCTTTGTCCCTAGCATATTGTCCCAAAGAGGTACCTGCCACAACCCAACCGATATTGTGGACGTTTTTAGAGATTACTATAGCTCCCTATACAACTTAAAAGGCCCAATGGCTGACATGCCCCCTGAGACATTTCAAGAGAGAGTTGACGCCTATGTAACGTCCACGGCCTTGCCTACTTTACCCACGGACACAGCGGCCGATATGGACGCCCCTTTTTCGGAAGCTGAACTAACGGTGGTAATCAAGGACGCCCCCAATGGCAAAAGTCCTGGCCCGGACGGGTTCACTGCACGCTTCTATAAACTGTTTTCTCCTCAACTTTCTTCTTTCCTAACTAGGGTCTTTAGTTCTATCTCTCCCTCTTGCCCCTTCCCACCCCAGTCCCTTATGGCCACAATTATAGTCATTCCCACACCTGGCAAAGATGCGACGGTCTGTGCGAACTATAGGCCCATATACCTAATCAATGCCGATATAAAATTCTTCTCTAAATTGCTGGCGAACAGACTGTCACCCTCCCTCCCCACACTTATCCACACTGATCAGGTGGGCTTTGTGCTCCGCCGGGAAGCCAGGGACAATTTCAACAAAACTCTGTTACTGATGGCGCATGCCCAGGGGACGCGGTCTCCGGCATGACCACCCTGCGCCAGATTGGCATGGGCGACGGCATGTTGGGCAAGATTAGAGCCCTTTATACCGGCCGCACAGCCAGAGTCAAGGTTAATGGCTTGCTCTCGACCTCCCTGTCGATTGCGAATGGCACGCGCCAGGGCTGCCCATTGTCTCCAATGCTGTAAGTACTGGCCATGGAGCACTTGGCAGTGGCGTTACGGGCTTCCCCAGACATTTCTGGTATACGCTTAAAGGATTCCCACTATAAAATGGCCCTTTATGCGGACGACCTATTGCTGTATATATCCAACCCTGGCGTGTCCATTCCTGCGATCCTCAGAAAATTTGAATTATACGGCCAAGTGAGCAACTTTAAGGTCAATTATTCCAAAACGGAGGCGCTGAACATCTCCCTTTCTGACTCTCTCGTGCGACATCTCACAACCACCTTTTCATTTAAATGGCAACCCACCGCTTTCCAATACCTAGGGATATGGGTCCCCTCGGACCTCACCTCGCTCTTTGCCCTGAACTTCCCCCCATTACTGGCCCGTACCAAAATAGATCTCTCGAGCTACGATCGCTCTCAGCTCTCATGGTTTGGGAGAATTAACGTAATAAGGCTGGGTTCACACTACGTATATTTCAGTCAGTATTGTGGTCCTCATATTGCAACCAAAACCAGGAGTGGATTAAAAACACAGAAAGTTTTTGTCCACACAATGTTGAAATTGAGTGGATGGCTGCCATATAACAGTAAATAACTGCCATTATTTCAATACAACAGCCGTTGTTTTAAAATAACAGCAAATATTTGCCATTAAATGGCAGCCATCCACTCAATTTCAACAGAGCCTTTCTGTGTTTTCAATCCACTCCTGGTTTTGGTTGCAATATGAGGACCACAATACTGACTGAAATATACGTAGTGTGAACCCAGCCTTAAAGATGGATGTCCTCCCCAGGTTCTTATACCTCTTTCAGTCGCTCCCGCTCCGCCTTCCTTGCTCCTACCTCAAACAGCTAAAGACGGCACTCCGTCAGTTTGTGTGGGGTTCCGTGCGCCCCCGAATTAAATACAAAACTCTTACATGCTCCAAGATGTGGGGAGGTGCGGGTCTACCCGACTTTGCTCTATACAATAAGGCTTCTATTCTGCTCCGCCTGATAGACTGGTTCCATAGGTCTGTAGACAAACAATGGGTAAGGATTGAAGGTGATCTGTGGCCTCTACCCTTGAGATCCTTGCCCTGGATCTTGCCCTGGTGCCTGGACTCATTCCCCCTACTCACCAAGCACTTTCTGCAGCTCTGGGATAGGCTTGTACCCCTATATAGTCTGTCCCATCGCCCAGGTTTAATGAGCCCACTGTTCGGTAACCAGGCTTTCCCCCCAGCCTGTGATAGAAGCTCCTTTCTCTAATGGTCGGCCGCTGAGGGTGTCAGGGTGGGTCAGGTCTTGGGGAACAATCCAGCCATCCCATCTCTGTCCACATTACAGGGGCGATGCCCGTAGAGGAGCCTATCCTGGCTGGAGTATGAGCAGCTAAGGGACTATTTGTCCCAACACTTTCCGGAGGGTATTCGGATTACGAATCCCACCACTCTGGAATCCTTATTGCTGCAATCGTTGCCCCCCGACAGATCCATCTCTCAGCTGTACCGCCTTCTTCTGGAAAAAGATGCGGACCAGGCGATGCCCTACGTCTCTGCATGGGAATCTGAGCTGGGTGTCACCTTCCCTGAATCAGACTTGCTGAAAATTTTTACACTAACTCATAAATGGCCTATGGCGTGCCACTCCCAAGAATATTTTTTTAAGATAATCAGCAGGTGGTATCGCTGCCCGCTAATGCTACATCAATTTTATCGGGAAGTGCCAGACACCTGCTGGCGCTGTGAATCAGCCACTGGTTCCATGCTCCACATCTGGTGGCATTGCCCTCTCCTGAAGCCATTCTGGGACACTGTATTCGCTATCTATAGGGAAGCGACAGGAAAAGATGTTTCCCCCTCCCCCTCCCCGCCAGAAAGGGGTTGCTCCGGCACTTTTTGACTGCAGCACGTATGGTAATCCCTAGGCCCTGGAGGTCCACGACCCCCCCCCCCTCCATTACAGCGTGGGGGGACGAAATGGATCTTATTCATCGTATGGAATGTCTGACGGCGGAGGAACAGGGCTGTAGTAAGAAGGTCGATGTCACCTGGCTCCCCTGGTTGGCCTTTCAATCCAGCCCCTCCCTCGCACGTTGGCTCTCTTGAGTTACTTTGTCACTGCTCCTTCTTCCCTGGCATCATAGCGTACTCCCGTACAGTCTTATGACTACGACATGCTTTGCTCCCTGCGTGCATTCCTCCCTTCCCTTCTGTTCATTTACTTATTATTATTGTTATTATTATTTAACTTTTTGTTTTCTTCATTACAGTTTACTGTTTTCTTTATTTTAGCTCATTATCTCGACCTCTGGGGGGGGGGGGGGTCCTATTTACTTACCTGATTCTGTTCTCCCTCTCCCGTCCTCCTGCCCTGCCCTTTGCTTCCTTCCTTCCCCCCTTTCCTCCTCTGCATCCCTTGGCTCTTTTTCTCTCTTTCCTCTTCTCCTACCCCTGGTAATCTTCTATGAACTGGGGTACTCTCCACTGCCCTTTCTGGGGCCAAGCTAGTTTATTGTTTTCTCCTGTCCGGAGGTAATGCATACTGTATTTTAAGCAATTGTTACTTTTTATTGTGGTCCCTGTACGGACTTGCCGTTCTCTGCGGTGATATGCAAATTTCGCTTTGTTCCCAGAATACTATGTTGTTCTTTTCTCTTGTATACCTGTTTCCTACTATGCTATAAAACACTAATAAACATCAGATTTACGAAAAGAAAAAAAAAGTTACAGAGTTACAGAACCCAAAACGCATATAAATATTTGAGAAAAGTTAAAATACCCAGAGTCTACCTATAAGCAGTAAAACCCAAGGGATTTTGTCTCCAGGGTCCATTCCAATCTTCAGGCAACACAGCTTGCTGCAATCTAATAGAAACCCTGGTGACCTCCAGAAGGACATTCAATTTTGTTCTTTACCTGAACCTGCTTCTCACACCACAAACTTACTTAATTCTGTTTATTGACTGTGACACAATTTTAACTCCACAGATTCCTGTTGTAGATTCACAGCACTAGCAACCAGTTTGCGTGGTCTAAAGAAAGCAAGTTAGAAATGTAAAACATTTTTGACACATCCAAAAGCTTGTTATCAACATAATAAATACATAATAAATTACTACTGTGTGTTCATGTCCATATAGTTAAAACGAGAATATATTTTTCTGAAGGAATTCATTTAGGTTAAGTTCACACAACGTATAAATTCATTAAACATAATTCCATAATTGCAGTTGTTGCAGTTGTTGTTAATGAATTTGTTGATTACTTTAATTGACATGTTAGTTTTGCGTGGCTGCGGCCGCACTTTACTTTGTTGGCTATGGTGATTTGGAATGCAGGTACACCCGAATGCGCCCGCATTCCACTTAAAAAGAAATTACGTTCATCTGGCTGGTACTGCAGTACTGGCAGGGATTAATTTCACAGACAGCGACCATTCTGTGACAAAGCCGTGTCACAGAACGGCCACCTTCATACAGCGTTTGAACCTGGTATTAAAGTTTAAGGCCTTATGCACATGTTTAGTATTTTTTTTTATGTCCTTAGACTCCTCCTGCTATCCACTCAATCAATCCGCTAAAAATTACGGATTGGGCATCTGTAGTGCATTAGTAGTGCATCCGTATTTCCGTAAATTCATTTTTCCAGAAACACAACCTATCAACATGTGACTAAAGGCTCGTCCTTATTTTTGTATGTAAATACGGATGCTAAAAGGTTACAATCCATAGAAAATGGCAGATCTCATTGATTTCTATGAGAGAACCCGCAAAAAATCTGGGTCCACACTAGCACGTGTCCTTTTTTCAGGCTTGGTTTGCATCTTTGTAATCTACTGGTCTTGTGAATAGCCCAATAGACATCAATGTGCTCTAACTCAAGGCCTTACTATCATCTTTTGCTGGCGGCAGGACAAGCTGTTGAAATCCTGCTACCAAGCTCCCTGTGCCAGAAACTGAATTCCTCCAGCAGCCTGTTGATTGCATTCTTGAGCACACACCTGAACAGGGACCGCAGCAGCAGGATTGCGCCATCAGCGAAAGATTACAAAAAAAATATGTGAACATTCAGCTTCTGTAGCATTTCTGTATTACTGTACATAGCAATGGCAAATTCCTGTTATATCAATTAGATTGAATCTTCTTGTGTCTCAGTCTCAGGGGTGTAAGTACTGTAGCAGCCATAGTGTGAAGTGTGTGTGTGTAGGGGGGGGGGGGGATTAATACAATTAATACAATCAAATTCTGCTCATATTCTGCCAGAGCTGAATAGGCAAGGAATTTAAAGCAGAAAACTTTCCTCTTGAACTCCTTGCCTATTCTTCGGTGTGAACCAGACCTTAGGCTACATTTACACATAGCAAAACTATCGGAATTCCGATTTCACCGTGGAATACCGTTAGCCTCCCTGTCATAATGGGAGTCTATGGAAGGCACGCGTTGCTGCTCTCATCGCGCTGAAGAATGAACATATTCATTCTTGAGCTGGAAGAGACGCTGTGAGAACAGCAGCGCGCGCCTCCCATAGACTCTCATTATGACAGGGAGGCTAACGGCATTCCGCGGTGGACAATTCTGCCACAGAATTCTGTTAGTTTTGCTACGTGTGAACGACCCCTAACCGATGGAGAAATCAATTGATCAATTTGGGGGGGGGGGAATGCACACAATAAAATTATTGCATTATTTAACCCACGTGGTAAACCCACAGAATTTTAAAGCTAGAAAATGCAAATTTTGCAATTTTAATATGAAATGTGGGTGTTTTTCACTAGAAAATTGGAAGGACATAAGCCAAAATTTACTGCTAGCAAAGTACAATATGTCACAAAAAACATTCTCAGAATCATTTGGATAAGTTAAAGCAGGTCAGATTTTTTAAAAAAGGTCTTTCTTCCCTTAAGGGGTATTTCTCCAAAAAATATTATTTTGCCATTAGTAAACAATAAGCTTTAAAAATTTGCCATTGGCTGTAGTAAAATCTTTTGCTGTGTTCTGACGCTTCTGTGAATTGTTCACCTAGTTTAGATGCTGAAAATCATTATCTTGGTTTCTGCACTCTCTGTTTGTGCCCCCCCCCCCCACTTCCATCCAAGACGTGGATCACATGTCCTTAGCCGTGGGACAGTAGCTACACACAAGCTACACACACTTCAGGGATGGAGCACACATGAACCTGAACAGTGGGATGGATTATCACATATAATTCTGCCCACTTGCGGGACAGAGCCAGATAGAGGGGGAAGGAATAGGATGGAGAAGGGAGGCATTGCTGTAAGGGAGAAGGAGGGAAATCAGAGGAGGGGAGGAATGGCTATGAGAGAGAAGGGGAGGAATCAGATAGAGGAGGAAGGAATAGGATGGAGGAATCGTTATAAGAGAGAGAAAGGGAGGAATCAGATAGAGGAAGAGAGGAATAGCAATGACAGAGAGAAGGGAAGGCATCAAATAGAGGAATTGCTTGCAGAAGAAGGAGGTGTGCTGCATGACAGGAGCTGTAGTTTCATGGCCAGCAACATTTTGGAAAATAGTCCCTTCATACAATAAACTTTGCTCTGAGCAACGGAGGGTCCAAAAATGGCAAAAGAGTTGTCAAAACACTCAGGGAGAGCTGGTGAGTACAACAAGGGTGCATTGGAATTTTTTTGTTTCTGTCCTGGGAATACCCCTGGCCAAAATTACCCTGGTCCTGAAAGGGTTGCATTGCATCATAGTAGATCAGTTAAACAGGTATTCATTAGAGATGAGCGGAACTTTCGGACTTTTGGTCCGAAAGCCGCTCACTCCAGTGCGATGCCTGCGATCCCGGGTGCATAGTTACGCTCCCGGGAATCTGCGGCCGGGATCTTCCAGGGAATTTAAGTTATATTCCCTGGAAACCCAAGATCGCAGGCATCGCCAGCATACTAATTGAGCGAAGATGCCGTCCGACTGTTCGCTCATTCCTAGTATTTATAAAACAAACATTAACCCCTTAGCGACCCATGACGTATCTGATACGTCATGGCGCCGCGGGGGGTGTTCAGAGCGGGGTCCCGCCGGGACCCCGCTCTGAACGGCGCTGATCCCGGCTGACACGTGCAGCCGGGCAGTGCCTCTATTAGCCGGCGCGGGTCCCGTTGCCGCGCCGGCTAATTAAGCACTTCAATGCAGCTGTCAAACCTGACAGCTGCATTGAAGTGCTTTATGCACAACATCCCTGGTGTCTAGTGGGTCGGATCTCCCCCCCGCGATGCGATCGCGGGGGGGAGATCCGTTCTTCTGCCCGTGCCGGGCCTCAGCGTTGGAATGACGCTGATCCCGGCTCGGCAGTAGATTGCTATGGCCTGCAGCAGGCCATAGCAATCTATGACCGATCTCATGGATCTTTGCTGTGTATATACACAGCATTGATCTCTATGAGAGATCAGTGCTATGTATATACAAGCCCCCCAGGGGGGCTTCTAGTCCATGTAAAAAAAAAAGTAAAAAAGTGTTTTTATTAATAAAAAATCCCCTCCCCTAATAAAAGTCCAAATCACCCCCCTTTTCCCATTTTATAAATATAAATAAATAAATAAATAAATAAACATATTTAGTATCGCCGCGCGCGTAATCGCCCGAACTATTAATTAATCACATTCCTGATCTCGCACGGTAAACGGCGTAAGCGCAAAAAATCCCAAAGTGCAAAATTGCGCATTTTTGGTCGCATCAAATCCAGAAAAAATGTAATAAAAAGCGATCAAAAAGTCGTATATGCGCAATCAAGGTACCGGTAGAAAGAACGCATCATGGCGCAAAAACTGACACCTCACACAGCCCCATAGACCAAAGGATAAAAGCGCTATAAGCCTGGGAATGGAGCGATTTTAAGTGACATATATTTGTTAACAATGGTTTGAATTTTTTACAGGCCATCCGATACAATATAAGTTATACATGTTATATATCGTAGTAATCGTAACGACTTGAGGAACATGCATAACAAGTCAGTTTTACCATAGGGTGAACGGTGTAAATGCAAAACTCCCCGAAATCAAAACAAATTCGTTTTTTTTTTTCAATTTGACAGCGCAAATGTTTTTTTTCCGGTTTCACAACATATTTTATGGAAAAATTATGCCTGTAATTGCAAAGTACAATTGGTTTCGCAAAAAATAAGCACTCATATAAGTCTCTAGGTGAAACAAATGCAAGCGCTATGGACTTTTAAACATAAAATGGAAAAAGCAAAAACGCAAAAACGAAAATTGGCTTGGACCTTAAGGGGTTAAAGCCTTGCTCAAAAATATGTGACTTTTATCTACTACAATCATTAAGACCAGTGTATGAGACACTATGTTCAGTGTTCCCTGACCCATTCATCTAACCAATATAATTTTACTGCTTCCAACACATCAATGTTAAAGGGGTACTCCAACATAAGGTAAAAACATGCTGTAAAAGCAGATAGCATTGCTTGTCTGTCTACCTCAGATTTGAAGCTACCAAAAATCCATTTGTCTTGGGGATCTTAGTTCTGAATTTAGTGATTTTACTTTCAGGTTAAGAAGTTGCTCAGTACTACAGTTCCCAGAATGTATTGCTCAGCTGTTCATCACAGTCCTTCCACCCTGCCTACTCCCCTCCCACAGCACTTATGCCAGTTCCCTGCTTAAATCTGTTACATAACATCTCACTTCACTGCAGCCTATTGCATAGGTTGCAAGTGGTGTGCTACAAGGGTCTGTTCTGGGTCCTGTTTTTTTTATATGTTTGTAAGTGACATAGGAGAAGGTTTGGTAGGTAAGGTTTGTCTGTTTGCTGATGACACAAAAGTGTGCAATAGGGTTGGTATTCCTGGAGTTGTCAGTAGAAAATCAATTAGCTTTACTAGACAAGTGGTCAAAATCATGAACACTTTATTCTTTCACACTTTTCAAAATGTAAAATAATGCAGTTGGAGAGGTGGAATTGGAGTATTGCATCAGCAGTTGTGTTAGCAAATACTATGAAAGCAAAGAGGAGGATTTAGGGGTAGTAATTTCTGACAGCCCTAAAATGAGTCACTGGTGTAGCCAGGCAGTAGGAAAAGCAAATCATATGCTGGGCTGTATATCAACAGGTATAACCAGTAGGAAGAGCTCTAGTGAGAGCACCCAATTTTGTACAAAAACTATTTGTACTTGATTGACATAGAGTTTGGCTTAGATCTTTACAAACAGCCTTCAGAACAAACCTGAAAGACCAAAAGACTTTGAAACCTAGGAGAAACACAAATGTAGAGTATTGTAACATTTTAAAGTGTCATTGTCGTTTGACTTTTGCCAAGTCATAGAGACGTGTCAAAAGCTTTGATAGGTCTGGGACTGAGTGTTTAGAACAGTACTGATCAGAAGAACAAGTGGGGATAGGATTGTGCTAAGCATGATCCTTTCCCAGCTCTGTGTAAGAAAAAAAGAGTCAGGCTCCATAGACTTCCGTTATGAGTAGTGTTGATTGAACTGTTCGAGGAAAGTTAAGTACAAGTCTAACATCTCAGTTTTTACCGAAGATTTTACTGTTCGTTCAAGTTAGCGTTCAAGTTTGAGTTAGAGTTCGAGCTCTTTTTTTGCCAGCCAATCAGGGCAGAGCAGAAACATCATTGCTGAGGTGTAGGGGTTTCATTGGCTGCTAAAATCACATGACAATGTCACATGAAAGTCACTGTGGCGCGTTCTGGGCGCCATTTTCTCCTTATTCTGTGAGGATGGCAACGTGTAGCATCGTCTGCCTGCACGCTGCCATTTCCATTAATCACTGTGCTGCCTTCTGGGCACCATACAGTAGTCTCCTCACTCACTCACTGACTGTACTGTACAGACGGCTATCACAGTGTATCATCTGACTGCATGCAGCCATTTCGAGTAGTCACTGTGCTGCTTATGTGACACCTTTGTGTCCACTCACTCTTCTGTATTGACAGCTATCTCACAGATAGGCATTTTCCTGTCCATAGACAGCATTGCAGCCACAGCAATAATTATCTTTGGGATCGCAGGCTGCATATTGGATTTGCCAATTTATACATAGTGCCTAAAAGTGTATTTTGGTCTGCTGACATCTGTTATACATTAACTAAACGTACATTTCATTTGTGTACGTGCATTTCTCGAGTTATTACAGTTCTATTCCTAAAAGCTGCAAAAGGTCCCCTGTCAGGAAAAATACTTAATAGTACACATCTGTTATATAGTAATTAAACGTACATCTCGTTTGTGTACGTTAATTTCTTGAGTTATTACAGTTCTATTCCTATAAGCTGCAAAAGTCCCGTCAGGAAAAATACAAAATAGTACACATCTGTAATATAGTGATTGAACGTACATCTCTTTGTGTACGTGCATTTCTTGAGTTATTACAGTTCTATTCCTAGAGTCTGCAAAAGGTCCCCTGTCAGGAAAAATACAAAATAGTACACATCTGTTATATAGTTATTGAACGTACATCTCGTTTGTGTACGTGCATTTCTTGAGTTATCACAGTTCTATTCCTAGAAGCTGCAAAAAGTCCCCTGACAGGAAAAATACTAAATAGTACACATCTGTTATGTAGCGATTAAACGTACATCTCGTTTGTGTATGTGCATTTCTTCAGTGATTACAGCGGTATTCCTAGAAACTGACATATTGTGTTTGGCAGTCATAAAAAAATACAGAATACTTCACATTTGTTATACCCAGTAATTAATCGTACATCTGATTTGTGTACGTGGATTTATCGAGAGTGGGTAGATCTGTTAATTTTTTTGTTTTATCTTCTAAGATTTTATATCTATCTTGTGAACATGATGAGAACCAGAGGTGGTAGGCGAGCAGTATCAGGTGTAGGAGGGGGAAATTGAAAAAGTGCACAAGGTACTGCTTCCAGTGCTCCGGCCAACATACAAGTGAGAACATCGTCAGTGGCAGGACCTTCAGGCCTGTCCTCTTTTGCTAGGTTTCCTGTAAGGCTTATTAATGAACAGCATTGTCAATTTGTTCTTCAGTGGTTATCGGACCCTGAATCAAGCGCTTTGACCTCCTCTTCCTCTCAGTCACGGCCACTAATGTCATAATCATTATCATTGTCAGTCCATCTGGAAGAAAACATGGGTAGAATGTCCCTGCCCAATATACAGGCCACTGAAAATAATCCACATTCTGAAGAGCTCTTTGACCACACAATGCAGTTGGGGTCAGAAGGTGGTTCAAAAGATCAAGAGGCCAAAGAGGATTATTTAGTCTGCTCTGATGCCCAATTGCTGATGCCCTCAGAGGAGGATCAGGAAGCTGGTCTCTCGTCACAGATACCGAGTGGTCAGTAATGCCTGAAAGTGCCTGTGACTTGTAGCCTGCAGTTTGAGGATGTAGACTTTCAGATAGAGGAAGTCACCTGTCATGATGATGAAGATGATCACATCGCAGATCCAACGTGGTCTTTGGAGCGAGAGCTGGCAAGGGCATAATCAGTGGAGGATGAGGAGGATGAGGTAGTTACAGTGCGGGTCCCACCTATGAAAGGGAGAGGGCGGTTGCACAAGTCCGCTGATATCACTGCACCAGCCGTGGTCAGTGGTGGCAGCGGGGAGACCGGTAGTAGGTTTTTACCGTCTAAGAGGTCCCAAATCTGTCAAGCCTGGTCCTTTTTTGATCAAGCCTCTGATGCTCCCACTTAGGTGATATGACGTATTTGCCAGCAACGCGTCAGTAGACGAAAAAATGAAGTGTTCAAGTACCACGAGCATGAACAGGCACATGCAGGGAAAGCATGAATTGCTGTGGAATAGTCATGCGGAGGCCACACATCTACCGCCTCCTCCTCCTCAACTTCCAAGTCAAATCAGCCCTCTTCTGGCGATGTGGCAGTACAGCACGATCAAGCACCATCTCCAAACCAAGATCCTTTCGGCCGCCGCCCACCGCCACCAACACGGATGACATCTTCGCCTACCATCAGTGCGACCTGCACGCCATACAGCTGCCGGCAGCCAGCCTTCTATGTACCAGGTGTGGGTGCATAAAAAATGCTTTCACCCCCACCATCCCAAAGCCAAAAAGCTAAATGTCGCCATTGCCAGGCTGTTAGCTTTGGAATTGTTGCCTTTCCGCCTGGTGGACACAAATGGCCTCCGCCACGTTCTGGCCCTGGCATGTCCCCAGTATCAGATACCTAGCAGGCATTTCTTTGCAAGAAAAGCTGTCCCTGCCCTCGCCCAGCACGTTACAGAAAATATCTCAAGCGCGTTAGCTGCATGTGTTTACCAAGGTCCATCTCACAACAGACACATGGACCAGTAAGCACAGTCAAGGTCGTTACATATCCTTGACTGCTCGCTGGGTGACTTTGGTGGCTGACACTGCCTCTGGGTCTCCATCTCCAAAACTGCTGGGATGGTGCACAGCCAGGATCACCAACCTCGACAGGTCACATCTTAAGATAAACCAGGCTGTTCTTAAATTAATTTGGTTCGGAGACCGTCAACACACAGGTCAAGAACTGTGGAGGGCTCTGCGCACTCAGACCGACCACTGGCTGGATGTTAGGAGCCTGGCACCAGGTAAGGTGGTATGCGACAACGGGAGCAATCTCCTTGCTGCCCTTAATATCAGCAGACTTTTGCACGTGCCTTGTCTGGCACACGTCATGGACCTGGTTGTGCAGAAAGTGCTACCCTGGTGTTGACGGTCTCCTGAAGAAGGCTCGAGGTCTTAGCTCCCACTTCTGACATTCACACTCTGCTTCAGCACAACTGGCATTGTTGCAATGGGATCTGGGTCTCCCCGTCAACTGTCTCATCTGTGATTTGGCAACATGCTGGAATTCCACGCTCCACATGCTCCAGCGGTTGTTGAAGCAGCGTAATGCCATTATGCAGTATGAAATGTTGCATGGCCTGTCTAGCAGTGGTGCGGACCTCGGGGTGTTCTCTCTTAGAGAATGGAGACAGGTGAAAGATCTGTGCGCCATCCTTGCCACCAAAATGGTCAGTCAAAACGATGCCCTTATCAGCATCACCGTTCTGGTAATATTTTTACTGAAACAAGCGTTAGGCATTCTGCGGCAGCAGGTCTCATCTGTGATGGAGGAGGAGGAGGCAGACACGTAACCTTACTCACCGGAGAATGTAGATGACCCAACTGTTATACAGTTGTATAGGTCTCCTTTAGGTCACTTTTTCTAGGTCGAGGGTGGGTGCAGGCCGGCAGTACAGCTCCCACGGTAGAGCGCATCAGGCTAGCCAGGCCTCTGATGACGGTCAGGAGGAAGAAGTGGAGGAGGATGAGGAGGCATAGGTGGACACCACCGGTACTGATTACCCTTTACTCGTAAGAGGTTGGCACAGATTACAGGAGGAGGAAGAGGATGAAGGCTTGGGAGATCCTGGTGGCATCTTACACATGAGTGCTACATTACTTCCAACATGATCCACGCATCAAGGCAATAAAAATGAACAGCGATTACTGGGTGGCAACCCTCCTTGATCCACGTTAAAAGACCAAAGTGAGCAATTTCTCTCCACCCACAGAAATTGATAGTAGAATGCAGGATTTTGAGACTGTGTTCATTGACCAACTTGAGACATCTTTTGGGTCTTTACATTCTAATGTCACGGTAGAACAGCGTCAGCAACTTAACAGCAGTAGAATCACAACTAGCTACCGCCGCAGCAGTAGCGGCAGCAGCAGCAGGCAGTGTGGCTGAACCTTATTGGGCGACATTTTGCAATGAAATTTACCACCTCACCAAGGCCGGCAAAGCAGGGCAGCATTATGACACAGAGACCACCTTAAGACCATGGTCCATGACTATCTGTGCCTCAACATCGATGTTTTGGACTGGATGAATGGCATGAGATTGCTCGACACGCCATAGAAGTGTTATCTTGCCCAGCAGCCAGTGTTATGTCGGAACACACATTCAGCACAGCTGGCGGGGTGATAACTAACAAATTTATCCATCTATCCACTGACAATGTGGATTGTTTGACATTTATAAAAATTAATCAAGCGTGGATCTCTGACCATTTTGTAGCCCCGGTTGCCGATGTCACTGACTAAGAAACTGTAGCATGTCTTCTTGGAAATGTGAAATACACATTTCCACTACACTACATCTCACATCTGTAGTTCCTATGCCTACTGCTTCTAAAAATTGGATTCTACTGCTGCCCACAGCTAGCATTCCAAGTGTTACAGCTGAATGTATTTTGGAAAAATAAACCTGTATGAGCTTGATGTGCATACACCTCTTTCTCCTCATCCTCTTTGTAGGTCTCCAAATGGTTACTTTTTAAATGCCTTCATCTCTCCTGCCATGTTCTGCTACCTAATTTAGTTGAACCGCAACCTCTGTCTTCCCCGCTGGGCTCTTCTTGCTGCCACCAATGGTACCAACTTTTCAGGAGTGGGTAAAAAGCCCATTTTTGTCAGTCTGCACTGCAGAATATTTTTTTTAATTAACCTCAACATCTGTTAGATTAATCAATCTTTGGTACAGAGGAGTTGGTGGTCAAATTTTTCAGGAGTGGCTAAAAAGCCCATTTTGGTCAGTTTATATTGCTGAGAACTTTTTTTAAATATCAATCTCAACATCTGTTAGATGAGTCAATCTTTGATACAGAGGAGTTGCTCTTCTACCTGTGGCTCTCCAGTGCAGTATACCGTAAGTGAGTAGGAGTTTTACTTCCATACAGACTTAGGAGTTACAGGTAAAATGACACTACAGTACTATATACAGTGGAGAACATGTTTTAATTGGTTCTGAAAACAGAAAAAAAATGCCAGCTTACCCTGAGACATTGCACTACTAGCAAGGGCTCACACTCCAACAGGTGCAGGGAACTTGAATAAATGAACAGAAAGTCCAGCTTGCAGGAAACAATGAATTCAATGAAATTTATTCATATCCACTCTACAGTGCACACACCACTATACTACCCCCAGAAAAACGCCAATGCGCTTCAGATGCTGTAAGCACCCTTAGTCATGGCTAATACATCAAAAGCACAATGTGAACTAAATAGCCACCAGTGTCAGAGACACACCCATCCCCCTTGCCAGTCTTCACACAGGTGGTAACTAATGAATAATGTATTTTAAAAACACACATTCTATATAGAAAGAAACCCAATATAAACAAATGTAAAAACACTAACATGTCATAAATCTGACATCCACGATATAAACAGTAGTCATATCTTATGTTACATACCCAAATTGGTTGCAATAATAAAGCTGCATTAATTAGCATACAATTATGAATAACTCAGAATCATGATAGCGCTTAGTAAACTGTAACTATAGCGGAGCAAGCTGAAATAAATGGGATACATGTTAAGATGAAATAATAACAAAGAATCATCATTCAGTAATACAATAACATCCCCCCCCCCCTGAGATTCATACCACTAGAGGCGCATGTGATCAGATTAAACATCCAGAACGCCTCCCTATCTCGTAGCAGCTGTTGTATGTTACCACCCCTAGCTGATAGGTATACTTTTTCAATTGCATAAATCTGGAAAATGGCTACGGATCCCAGATGGACCTCCAAAAATATCTTGAGGCCCCTGAAGGTGTTCTGGACGTAGGATGTTCAATATCATGCAGATGTTCACATGCCCTAGTTTTTAATTTTCGTGTAGTTCATCCTACATAATCTAGATTACAATGAGTACATGTGATCATATAGACTACATTAAAACTATTGCAATTTAGAAAGAATTTAATCACATTTCTTTTGTTGCTATCAGTCTCAGGAAAAAAATTACATTGTTTTGCAAACGAATAGGTTTTGCAGCAGACAGAACCGCATTTAAAAAAAAACCCTTCGTTTGTATCCATGTACCTTGTACAGATTTTTTAAATCTAGATTTTGGCATAGATGGGGATAGTACATCTCCCAGCATCTTGGCTCTCCTTGACACAACATTTACTCCTTCCCCTAGAATTTTATTCATGATGGGATCCTCTTCCAAAACAGGTATTTCCTGATAATGTGTCCTATTTGTATGAACTGTGGGATTAAACTGGAGGTCTAGTGTAGGTTTTTTAATCCTGCTAGTGTTGTCACTGTTTTTTTCCATTAGTATGTCAGCTCTGTTCCTTCTAACTACCATATTACA
The DNA here is from genome assembly GCF_027789765.1 of Dendropsophus ebraccatus. Lineage (NCBI taxonomy): Eukaryota > Metazoa > Chordata > Amphibia > Anura > Hylidae > Dendropsophus > Dendropsophus ebraccatus. The sequence goes on from NC_091462.1 coordinate 61,853,094, forward strand.
TGCTCTAGTTGTCATCCATGTTTTATATCCTCTTTGTTTGAGTCTGTTCACACATATGTTTTTTTCTCTTGTGTATGTCATCTCTGTGTCACAATTTCTTTTCATGTGTAGAACCTCCCCCATAGGAATAGATTTAATTGTATGTTCCGGATGGCAATTTGTGCATGTAGGGTAGTATTTCCTGAGATTGCTTTTTTGTATGTGCTGGTATATATTTCCTTCCCCTCTACACCCTGTTAGGTTAAATCGAAAAATACCAGGTTCCAGTTGTTAGAATTAATATATTCCAAGAACGGGTCCAAATCAGCCATCTCTCCACTCCATACAATGAGTAGGTCATCAATGTACCTCCCATACCGTTGTATGGAGTGGAGAAAGGGGTTGGACATATATATATATATATATATATATATATATATTTGTGTTCCCAATAGGACATAGTTAAGTTTGCAAGGGCCGGGGAGTACTTCGCCCCCATAGAAACTCCACTCAACTGGAGATAGTATGTTCTCTAGCAAATAAAAAAGTTATGTGTCATAAGATACCAAGTGACTAGTTTAATGTAAGTTTTTGTATCTGAATTGTACATATTGCATGAATTAAGATAAAACTCAAGTGCTTCCATCGCCAGCCCATGCTAGTGTACAGTGACACAATATCTAGACCTAACCATGTGTAATTTGTTTCCCATTTTACATTCTGTACTTTTCGTAGCACATCGCCTGTATCTTTAAGATAGCCTGGTGCTGATTGCACCATTGTCTGTAACATGCCATCAAGCCAGGCACGTTGAGAGAGCCCCTGCCTGACACTATTGGCCTCATCGGTGGTGGTGTGATGCCTTTATGTGTTTTAGGTAAACCGTATAAGATCGAGATGACTGGATGGTCAGGACAGAGATATTCAGCTTCTCTTTCTGTAATAGCACAGAGAGCGACTCCTTCTGCTAGTAACTGCTTTAATTCCTGTTGGTACATACTAGTCGGACTTCCTGAAAATTTTCGATATACTGCATCATCTGATAACAATGATGATAACTGTGAGTTGTACATGTCCAAGTCCATAACTACGACCATCTCCCTCTCCTCCCCCTTGTCGGAGTTCTTAACAACCATGTTTTCAATAGCGACAAGTTCATCATAGGCTTGTCTTTGTGCTTGAGATTATGTCGATCATCCCTTGGTCTTTGTTCAGACATGATCTTAAGGTCACGAAAAACACATTGTTGAAACCTGTCCATTTGAGCTGTAAGGGATTGGACCGGATAGTATTGTGGATTAGACATGGTAATCCTGTTGTTTGTGGGATGCACTTCCTCTGCTAGGACATTAGCTGCTTCAAGTTCAGTTAGATTTTTAAGTGATAATTGTTCCCAAAAGTTGAGACCCTTGTACAGATCTGCATACTTCTTTCGTACAGGAGCTTCATTAGCATTCTTCTCATCATAGAAGTGTTTGCGTTACGTTAGGTCACAGACAAATTTATTTATGTCCAGTATTGTAGAAAACAATTCAAAGCCCCGTGTGGGTGCAAAGTTGAGACCTAACGAAAGCACTTCTATCTGTGAGTCGCTAAGGGGCTGTAAAGAAAGATTCAGGACGCTTTGTTGCATTGTTTTGTCCTCTTTCTGGTGTTCCTGCTCGGTGTATCTGGTGGAATTGTTGTGTTTCCTGCCCCCTCTTTTGAGTTTTTTTGAGCGGCGTGGGGTTTTAGCTTTTTTGTAATAAGATGCACCTTCTGGAGCTGCATTCACACTAGTATCTGATACAGAAGGATCATCAGTGGTGTCCACTTTGGTCGAAATAAAAGTTACATGACCTCCCCTATTTTTCTTTAGTTCACATTGTGGTTTTGATGTATTAGCCATGACCAAGGGTGCTTACAGCATCTGAAACGCATTGACGTTTTTCAGGGGGTAGTATCGTGGTGTGCTGTAGAATGGATATGGATAAATTTCATTGAATTAATCGTTTCCTGCAAGCTGGACTTTCTGTTCATTTATTTAATTGGTTCTGCCCAAAAAAAGTGAAAATGGATGCATGCTTTATACGTTGTAAATGTTAAGCATTTTCATCTCAACTTGAAGCAGTGAATCAACCAGTAACTGATTGCCCAGTTCAGCAGCAAGCAATTTATAACAAAAAGGAAGTAGTGTGAGTTCAATTGCTAGTAACTTGGCAAGGTTAACCTTAACCCCTTAAGGTCAAAGCCAATTTTCGTTTTTGCGCTTTTGCTTATTCCATTTTAAGTTTAAAAGTCAACAGCGCTTGCATTTTTTCACCTAGAGATGTATATGAGCGCTTATTTTTTGTGAAACCAATTGTACTTTGCAATGACAGGCATTATTTTTCCATAACATATGCTGCGAAACCGGAAAAAAATCATTTGCGCTGTCAAATTGAAAAAAAAACTAATTTGTTTTGATTTCGGGGAGTTTTGCATTTACGCCGTTTGTCCTATGGTAAAACTGACTTGTTATGCATGTTCCTCAAGTCGTTACGATTACTATGATATAGAACATGTATAACTTATATTGTATCGGATGGCCTGTAAAAAATTCAAACCATTGTTAACAAATATACGTTCCTTAAAATCGCTCCATTCCCAGGCTTATAACGCTTTTATCCTTTGGTCTATGGGGCTGTGTGAGGTGTCATTTTTTGCGCCATGATGCGTTCTTTCTATCGGTACCTTGATTGCGCATATACGACTTTTTGATCGTTTTTTATTACATTTTTTCTGGATTTGATGCGACCAAAAATGCGCAATTTTGCACTTTGGAATTTTTTTGCGCTGACGCCGTTTACCGTGCGAGATCAGGAATGTGATTAATTAATAGTTCGGCCGATTACGCGCGCGGCGATACTAAATATGTTTATTTATTTATTAATTTTTATTTATAAAATGGGAAAAGGGGGGTGATTTGGACTTTTATTAGGGGAGGGGATTTTTTATTAATAAAAACACTTTTTTACTTTTTTTTTTACTTTAACTAGAAGTCCCCCTGGGGGACTTGTATATAGACAGCACTGATCTCTCATATAGATCAATGCTGTGTATATACACAGCAAAGATCGATCAGATCGGTCATAGATTGCTATGGCCTGCTGCAGGCCATAGCAATCTATTGCCGAGCCGGGATCAGCGTCATTCCGACGCTGAGGCCCGGCACGGGCAGAAGAACGGATCTCCCCCCGCGATCGCATCGCGGGGGGGAGATCCGTCCCACTAGACACCAGGGACACGGAGAGCACAGCATCTAAGTGCAGCTGTCAGGTTTGCGATTTGCAGGTGAGCGATTTGGTGCTTAATGCCGCTCTGTTATATTGGGATTGAGGCTGTACGTATGCGTGGGAGCAGATGTTGCCCGCGGGACCTTGTGGGAGAGATGGTGCCAAATTTTGAATTACTGTTGCAGCTGTGGCCGGGGGATATAATGATCCAGTTGGTGTATTGGTGCTGTTAAGTGTATCTCTTTGGTGTGATATTCCAGCTGGATGCGTTTCAATACCTTCTTACTTCTTGGTATATTTTTCAACAGCAAAGTGGTAGTGACATTGTCCTTGTATCGGTGTATATTATATGCAGAAAAGACTGGTTCTAATTGGTTGGTACTTAATTGGTACCACACAAAACATGGAATCAAGTAAATCATAAAACATGGAGTAGATTTTGTTGACAGTTTACATAAAATCACATAATATTGCACCCTGAACTTCTTTGGACCAGGAGAACTACTGTGCTTCCAGTCTACTGTGCCTACAGCATTATACAAATGAATCCAGGTCTCATCCATAGTGACCAGTTAATCCAGGAAGTTCTTATAGGTCCGGAAACGCTGACAAATGGACCGAGAAGTTTTCTGATCTGTTGTCAACCATTTGGGGACCCACTTTGCAGATAGCTTCTTTATGTTCAAATGTTCATGGATAATGACACAAACATGTTCACGAGAAATCCCCATGATGTCTGTTATTCCTTTAGCTAAAATTTGCAGATTCTCCAGTATGAGATTGTGCACACCATCGACAATCTCCGGAACAACAATCACTCTTGGTTGTCCAGGACATTTCTCATCATTGATGCTGAAGCGGCCTGTTTTAAATTTGACAAACCAGCTCTTAACTGTAGAATATGAAGGCCATTGATCCCCCAAATATCTGCGACATATCACCATGAATATCTGTTGCAGACTTTCCTTGCAGAAAAAAATAATTTTATCACTCCTCTGCTCTCATTTGCTGTGACTATGGCCTTAGACTCCGCCATCTTGTTTTCCTGTGCGCCTAGATCACCCTTGGCATAAGCTACATACACAAAATTTGGAAAACATATATAAGACACATGAATTTTTCATCTGATATAACATCCGTTACCATAGAAACAAAAAAAACCCACAAAGCTAAAGACTTATCAGCAGCCCCTCGTAGTGTCAGACTTTACATTGGCCCAAGCACTCTCTCTCCAGCTCAATACATCAAAAATATTGATTGCTTTTGATAACTTGTTCACTGATGTGATTTAGTCCACTTTGCCAATCACAGATTGCATGAGTCTCTGTAACTAAGGAAGGATAGGAACGGATAACACCTTGATCCACTGGTAGCAGACATGATGTGGTGTATGTTGGAAAGAACTTTAGCTCCACATGTATCAGATTTTCTTTGGCGTGACAAGGAGCATTATCTACAAAAAACACAATTTTTCAGTTTTTTTTTTTTTTTTATAATTTTTTTTTATTTTTCACTAAATAAAAAGCATTTTACAAACAGGGCAGGGTAACCCTCTACCTAAGGCAATCAGAGAATAATGAACATGCATTGGACAAGTTGCAAAATTATTCTGTCAATATGCCTGGTACAATGCCATAAGGTTTGCACATTTATTTTAATACAAATAACCCCCCCCCCTTCCCCCCTAAGAAGAAAAGCACCCCCGTGTCTGCAGTCTAGCTCCTTCACTATAAATTTCAGAGGCTGAGTTTTCACAAGATTCTAAATGCTAATTGGTCAGTTGTTGTCCAATTTTAGCTTCCCTAAGGTCCCTGCAATATCTCTGGTTAAGTATATTTAGTGTCCTTGAAAGGTAAGACTACTTGTATTTCTGTGTGGGACAAAAAGGTACAGATAAAGGTCTTCCATTTCTTGAAAAACCCCTTTGTGGACTTTTCCTTTTAATGGCACACCTCTATTTGGTCATGAAACATATATTTTTTGACCTGAGACACCACGTCGCTAATTGATGGCATATGAGGCACCAACCTTAGAGAGAAGGCATCGCTTGGCCACCAGCACAAAGATATGTGTAAGGAGAGTCGGTGGGTCCTCAGATTGAGAAATGTAAGACCAAAGACCAAAAAGCAGGATTCATTGATATCTGGATATGCAATTTGGATGATAAGAAGTCTTTTAGTCGTACCCAAAAGTGTCGAGAAAGCGGGCAGTGGACAAGGCCGTGCAACAAATCTGTCCCTCTAGTATTGCAATTAGGACAAGCTTAAAGAAGAATTCCACCCACCCCCCTGAAAAATAAAACCTATCTACACAGTGAGGAATCAGTAGTGGCTTCCATTCTGTCTAGTTTATACGTGCTCTGGCTGCTGTCAATGGCCCCTGCACCCTGATATCTTCTAGCTGATTGCTGCTTTCTACTTCCTGTCTGAATCCATGTCAGTGCCTACAACTCCCAGTATACCACACTGCACTGTCCCCCTCCCTCCAACCTCAGTCACTGCCCACTCTCCCTAGTTGTGATTACCTCCCTGCCTCCCTTGCTCTGTGGCCCGCCCCCATCTTGTGTGCAGCCTGCACTGTAATTGACCCTTTCCTGACTGTTCGCTGAGGTTCACTGCTGACAAGAAATTCCCCAGCACAATCCACCATGGTAGAAGACACACTATGTGATTTTATATCTGTGAATATGTGGACAACAATAATTTTCTACTGAAAGTGATTTTCACATATAACGTAGAGCTAGATATATAAAACAACTACCAAACTACACCTACCATCATGGATGGTCAGCAGGGGTTTTCCCAATTGTTATACCTAGATACTTAATCACGGTATGTGAGACCTTTACTGGGATCGTTCCGTATGTCCTAGACTGCCCTGTACCAAGATCCAAGATCCAAGTGCTTTTAGTTACGTTCACCTTGAAACCCGAACTTAGGCTAAAGTCTCTAAGACATTCAAAAATATTTGGGAGATCATTTGTTGGATTATCTAGGAATAGCAATACGTCATCTGCGAAAAGAGCTGACTTAACGGCAACCCCTACTACAGATATGCCCTTTATATGTGGGTGAGTGGCCAGGACCTTAGACAATGGTTCTATTGCGAGATTAAATAAAAGGGGCGATAGGGGGGCACCCCTGTCTAGTCCCTCTTTGGATCTTAAAAGTTGGAGAGAATAAGCCAGGAGTACGCACCCTTGCCCGAGGATTTGAATACAGTGCATAGAGATAAGACATAAATGGTCCCTGAAATTCCATTTTGGTCCACTGCCCACTCCCACTGCACATTATCAAATGCTTTTTCTGCATCTAATGATAGAATGACGAGGTAGGGATGTACTGTAGATCAGGATGCATTTGGATTTCATCCAGTACGGCCAAGACCTTCCGGAGATTGGTCACCGCTGATCTGCCCTTCACAAATCCCACTTGGTTAGGGGAAATAAGACAAGGAAGAATAGTAGACAGACGGTCAGCCATGATGTTGGAAACAATTTATAGTCTACATTTTTTAAAGAAATTGGACGGTATCCGTCTGGTGTCGTGAAGTCTTTATCTGGTTTTTGCAAAACCTTAATGACTGCCGTATTCATGGAGGGATGAAACAACCGTGCCCTGGAGATATAGATCATATAGGAACTGAAGAATCTCCTGAGAAAGTAGCTTGTAAAAGGCACCAGAATAGCCACCAGGGCCCAACGCTTTTTTAGGTTGGAGATCCTTTATGAACTAGACATGCTAAATGCGCCTATCACTCTTGAGGAAGTGAGTAACACTTAGCACATTTGGCACACATTTGGCACACTTGGCACATTTAGCATGTCTAATTCCTCGTGAGACAAGGTTGGTAGGCCCGCCTCCTGTAACCAATCCCTAGTAGAAGGGGAATTGGGGGCTCATCTATATATAGTTGTTCATGGAACGAGCGTAGTATGTCATTTATTTTTGCTGGGTGAGTATGGTAAATTCCTGAAAAATCCTTAAGGGAATGTATGTGGTGCATTTTATATGGTCCTTTAGCTGCCATCTGGTCTGAAACTGGGGGGGAGGATATGTAAATTACATGTGAGGACAGCAGCTACCTCACACAGGTGGACCAGATCCTTTTGCAGCACCGTTTCCGTAACAATCACCACCCACCAGTTGTTCATCCTCGAACTGTTCTCGAGGTCCTCAACCGTGTCCCAAAGGTGTTTATTCTCTTTTTCCAAGGCCTCCGCTGCACTATATCCTCTCCTCAGCGGTGGTAAGTCGTGTACCGTGGGCCATCACTTCTGCTACAGCATTTGTCACCGCTGCTGTAATGGATTCCTTTTTGCGACTTCGTTGGCTAGTGCAGTGTAATCAAGGGTGAAAGGGTCACAGTCCCCTTCCCCGTCTGAGGAGCCTCTGTCTGATCTGTCCAGTGAGGGGGCTCTGGGCAAGGTGGAAGATGTGGCCATATTGGCGTCCCTGCTGTTCAGCTTGCGAGTCTTGGAGCAGCTCTTTGTCTTTGTCTGCTTGCCCTTTCTTGTATGTAACCATCCCTCGGGATCTCTGGTAGCAACGGGAGTGGAAAACTACTTCCGTTAGGCTGAAATGCCTCCATACCTCCTCCCTGCCCTCTTCATCATTAGGAATGCCCTTTAGAACAATTTCTCCTATTTATCACCTGTCTGAACACTGCACATGTGCTGGATTGTTAAGGCACCTGTGCTGTGCTCAGACAGATTGAATAGGATGAAGAGGGCGGGGAGGAGGGACGGAGGGGTGTCGTAATCCTAGGGCATGCGTACTCTAGGCCACACCAATTTGACACAGAGCTGCAAGTTTAAAAGTTGTTTTTTGGGACAATAACTGCATCACCTGCCGAGCGGACCCCAGGACAGATCTTGGATTTAAAGCAGCTATCTGATGGTGCAAGCGGTTTGGGGGCGGCAGAATGTGGGTACAGAGTACCTTTATGGTTGCTAGAGGATTCAAATCCATTTAATAACAACCCCCAAAGTACAGTAATTATTTCTCCTTTACAAATATGGATTTAGTATATGCTTTAACATTTGAAGTGCATAGGGACATCATGAAAATTTGTGGTTCTGGTATATTTCATCCCAGAATGCTTTGTTTTTATTTCTATTGTGAATTGTAGTAAAGAGAATCTCCCCAAAAGGAACTTTACATAGTAGAGATCGAAAATCCAATAATACAATAAATGTTCATACTGTTGTCTGATAAGATTGTAGTGAATGTGTGGACTGTGTACAGTACTTTTACTACAGCACCAGAACAATTCTCTAATGCTTTTCTTGAAAAATATAATATTGCAAGTTATGGCCAATAGATTTCTGGTGATACGTTGATCTGGGGATTATTCGTATTACCATTTTGGAGTCAGGATGGAATTATTCTCCCTGTTATAGGGCAACTGGCATTTGCCTTAGAATGGGTTTTTGCCTTCCTTTAGATCAACACAGTAGGGTTTCTGTTGGTTGAATTTGAGGGACTGTTGTCTTTTTTTTTTTTCAACCTTATTAACTACATGTATATTATTATGTTATATATGGAGCCTAAGAAAATTCTAAAGAAAATTGAATCAAAAACTTCTTGGTTCATACCTAAACCTTCTAATATTGGAGGATTTTCATACTATGATTGGATCAAAGTTTGTACCTTAAATTTGTACGGCATTTACCTTATTATAGATTTATTTTCTTTTTGCTGTGTTGACATTTTGCAGCTGAAAATAATTATATTAAATTCCTTTTAGTCACGGGCTAAATGAGCCTCAGCTTTTAAACTGGCAAACATAATTGGGCATGGCAATTTGTAAATGCAACTAAATGTATTAATCAAAGTATTTTTTGGAAGCATGGTTTAGAATAGCAATAAAGGCTGTAAGTGATAAATATTACACACTGTATTAAGCTGATGCATATGATGGTCAAGGTGATCTTCAGCTGGGAGCCCAGCCTAAGAGCTCCTAATGAATTTTAAAGGAGTGTTCTTATCTTTTATATACTATTTCAACAGTATTGTGCTTTCTGCCTAATAAACATTGCACAAGTTCGTGCATTGTACCTTTTCGTAATTTTGCTTTAGGGCGTATTGAATGTACTGACATTATTTTATATACCTATTTCATCTGGAACCATTGACAGAATAAAGGATGAGTTATAATTTCAATGCAAGGTGTAGTTTAAAATTTTTGCTTTTCTAATCTCTGAAAATTTTTAAGAATTAGAAAAGAATCCATAAATCTGGTGAATCTAAGGCTTCATTTTTTGGCTCAAGCTGTCATATTTTCAACAACATGATTTACACCTATTTTTTGCACAAACTTTTTCGGCAATCTTTGCTTATGTATGCCAGGAGAAGCTGAACATACTACCATCCCCATTCAGTCCTCTTACTGCTACTGTGCTGTTTTAGGGAGCAGAATAAAAATAATGATTTATATAACAGACTAGAAAATATATAAAGTGTCAGTGTGTTAATTAGATTTGTTCTAAGGTGCCCAGGAGGCCAAGCAAAAAGGTATTGTTTCATCTGAGTTAATCAGTAGAATTAGTGTATACCTGTAGTGCATAGTTGGAAGGGTTCTGTATACCCACAGTGTATAGTTTTTAGGGGTCTTGCATATCTGTAGTGCATAGTTGGGGGGCTGTATACCTATAGTGTATAGTTGGGGGAGTCCTGTATACCTGTAGTGTGTAGTTGGGGGCTGTTTACCTGTAGTGTATAGTTTGGGAGGTCCTGTATACCTGCAGTGTATAGTTGGTGAAGGTCCTGTATACCTGTACTGTATAGTTCGGGGGTCCTGTATACCTGTAGTATATAGTTGGTGCTGTATACCTGTAATGTATAGTTGGTGGAGGTCTTGTATACCTGCAGTTTATAGTTTGAGGGTCCTGGATACATGTAGTGTATAATTGGTGGAGGTCTTGTATGCCTGTAATATATAGTTCAGGGGTTTTGTATACCTGTAGTGCATAGTTTGAGGGTCCTGTATACCTGTGGTATAGAGTTGGTGGAGGTCCTGTATACCTGTAGTGTATAGTTTTGGGGTCCTATATACCTGTAGTGTATAGTTTGGGGTCCTATATACCTGTAGTATATAGTTGGTGGAGTTCCTGTATACCTGTAGTGTATAGCTTTAGGGTCCTGTATACCTGTAGTATAGAGTTGGTGGGGGTGCTGTATACCTGTATTATATAGTTGGTGGAGGTCTTGTATACCTGTAGTGTATAGTTTTGGGTTCCTGTAAACCTGTAGTGTATAGTTTGGGGTCCTGTATACCTGTAGTATAAAGTTGGTGGAGGTCCTGTATACCTGTAGTGTAAAGTTTGGGGGTCCTGTATACCTGTAGTATAGAGTTGGTGAAGGTGCTTTATACCTGTAGTATAGTTGGTGGAGGTCCTGTATACCTGTAGTGTATAGTTTGGGGTCCTAAACACCTGTAGTATATAGTTGGTGGAGTTCCTGTATACCTCTAGTGTATAGTTTTGGGGTCCTGTATACCTGTAGTGTATAGTTTGGGGTCCTGTATACCTGTAGTATATATACTTGGTGGAGGTCCTGTATACCTGAAGTATATAGTTGGTGGAGGTCCTGTATACCAGTAGTGTATAGTTTTGGGGTCCTGTATACCTGTAGTGTAAAGTTTGGGGTCCTGTATACCTGTAGTATATAGTTGGTGGAGGTCCCGTGCACCTGTAGTGTATAGTTTTGGGGTCCTGTATACCTGTAGTGTCCTGTATACCTGCAGGGTCGTATTTACCATTAGGCACCCATGGTCTGGTGCGTAGGGTAGCACCTTGCAGATGGGCAGTACCCTCACATTCAGACTTGCTAGAAAATCTGGTGTCTTTTTGAGGGGGGTATGGCGGTATTGGTCAGGTCTGGTATAGCGGTGTTATCCAGTCACAGTATGGCGGGTTTTTGTCAGGTCTGGTATGGCAATGTTATTCACTCACAGTATGTCGCTATTGGTCAGGTCTGGTATGGCGGTGTTATCCAGTCACAGTATGGCGGTATTGGTCAGGTCTGGTGTGGCGGTGTTCTCCAGTCACAGTGTGGCGGTATTGGTCAGGTCTTGTACAGTGGTGTTATCCAGTCACAGTATGGCAGTATTGGTCAGGTCTGGTATGGCAGTGTTACCCAGTCACAGTATGGCGATATTGATCAGGTCTGGTATGGCAGTGTTATCCAGTCACAGTATGGCGGTATTGAACAGGTCTGGTATGGTGGTGTTATCCAGTCATAGTATGGCGGTATTGGTCAGGTCTGGTATGACAGTGTTATCCATTCATAGTAAGGTGGTATTGGTCAGGTCTGGTATGACAGTGTTATCCAGTCACAGTATGGCGGTATTGGTCAGGTGTGGTGTGGCGGTGTTATCCAGTCACAGTATGGCGGTATTGGTCAGGTGTGTTATGACAGTGTTACCCAGTCACAGTAAGGCGGTATTGGTCAGGCTTTGTGTGGGGGTGTTAAATGTGACGTCTGGAGCTATTACCTACCAATCCTGATGCTAATTGGTCAGTGAGGATGGGGCATCTTCAGTTTTAGTGCTTAGGGCAGCAGCATCTGGTAATACTGCCCTGTATACATGTACTGTATAGATGGAGTAGGGGCTCCTGTATACATGTACTGTATAGATGGAGTAGGGGGCCCTGTGTACATGTACTGTATAGATGGAGTAGGGGGCCCTGTATACATGTACTGTATAGTTGGAGTAGGGGGTCCTGTATACATGTACTGTATAGATGGAGTAGGGGGTCTACCAGTTATTTCTGTGGATGTTGTGAGGCAGCTGCCCTAGCAACCATTCAGATTCCAGCTCCCTGTGAAAATGAAAGCAGTAATCCTATTGGTTGCTAAGGCTCCCAACTGCCGTTTACTGCTTTGAGACATGCAGCTAATTATATCACCTGTGTTTGCAGTGTGGAGATTTTCCCATTCATCTCTATGGGGCGCCGCTCTTTCCCCTCCCCCTCCCCTCCTGTACATCTGTCTGGGACAGGACCTTCGCAATAACCTTCCCGGGTACCCAATGTATCTATGTGCCAAATTTGGGGTCAAACAGTTCAGGCATTTGGAAGTCTATACGGGACAGACAGACTTTAATTTTTATGACATAGAGGGACTTTGCCCTCAGACACCCTTTAGCTTGTCCAAACCATTACCACAGCTATAAATAAAGTAAGAGTGCTCCTGACTGATAGGACAGGGCTCTTTATTCTTACTGCAAAATATATTTTTAAATTTTGTTTTATTATTTGTACGTTATTTTGACAAATCAATTTTTACCAAATGTACTGCACACTTTTTCTGGATAATTTAAACAGGTGAAATAAATAGATTTAAAAATAATAATTACACTAAAGATTCTATTTTTCCAAAATGTGTTACAGAATGCAGTGACCATCCGTTACTGAAGTCGTTCTTGTTATCTCCTGTGTGTTTCTCAGACACTTTTTAAATCCCATTTCTGTAGCAGTTTGACCTCATCTTCAGCAGCATTATCCCCAGGAAATCTAATAGTCTCTTTTACCTAGTTTGTTTTAGCAAACTTTATATTGGTCAAATAGTGTAGTATTATTTATTAATGTCACCAATGTGACCATGAATACTAATGTCGCCCAGTGCATTACAGTTAGAGATGAGTGAAGCAGCCAAAAATTTGTTTCACGAGGTTTGTGAATTCTGGGTCAAACTTGTTAAGATTCACAAATATAACACACAAACTATAGTAACTACAATACTGGGACAATTACAGAATGACAAATTTGTTAACACATGTTCTTGTAAAAGTGTCAAAAATTGGAAAATCCCAATTTAAAAAAATGTCAATCAGCGTGTCAATCATTCAGTTTTTAGCAATGGACAGCAATGGACCTTGGTGGAACAGTGGCATGAAATATATAAACTTTCCAATAAACCATTTAACACATTCCAAACCCCCTTCAAGTAACCATTCACCTCCCCTTGGGTGGCAACCTTTGTTTCCCTATTTAGTTTAAGTGGCACCAATATAAGTGCCAATTTCATTTCGATTTCAATTGATTTGTTTTATGTAGACTAAAAATGACCCACTAATTTATTACTATTATTTTTCATTTACTATTTACTAATGAAAAATAATTTTAAGAACACAGTAGGAGTGGAGAGCAACCACTGATTATGTAAGGTGCATGCTTAGTTCATTAATGAAAACCAACTTGTATAGCACAGTAGAAGTGCAGTGCAACCACTGATTATGTAAAGTGCACGCTCAGTTCACTAATGAAACCAAACTTGTATAACACAGTAGGAGTCGAGTGCGACCACTGATTATGTAAGGCGCGTGTGTGACTTACATAATCAGTGGTCGCACTGCACTTCTACTGTGTTATAAAAGTTCGTTTTCATTAGTTAACTCAGTGAGCACATTACATAATCAGTGGTCGCACTTCAATTCTACTGTGTTCTAAAAATTCATTTTCATTAGTGAAGTGAGCATGCACGTTACATAATCACCTGGTCGCACTCCACTCCTATTGTGTTTTAAAAATTAATTTTCTGATGCCCCAATGAGAAACAGTGGCCCTGCCTTAGAGGGAGGAGAGAGCTCATCATAAGCAGTCAGCATGGCCAGCAGAGAGAATCACCATGAGGGTGTTCCTGCACAAGCCACACTCGACATGCCTGAGAGCATTCCATCCATCTCAAGTGAGGTGTGTAACTTCTCCTCCAGCTCCTCTAGCCAAAGCGGGGCCGTGTCATCCAGTTGCGGTGACCTGATGGAGCAAGCGGAGGCATCGGCCTTAACATCTGGGCAACCCGCTATGAGGCCGACCACTGTCATGCTGAGGCCCTTGATTCTGGAAGCATCCATCATCCAGCAATGTCTGTTTGGGCATGAGGAATGCATGAAATTTGTACATCTTCCTAAGCCCAACCCTGGTACAGGCATCTCAAGTGACCTCTACCAGCTCATCTACCCACAGCGGGGCTGTGTTATCCAGTTTGGGGAAACTGATGTAGCAAGGGGAGACATCGGCCTTAATATCTGAGCAACCCACTATGAGGCCACTCACTCTCATGCTGAGGCCAGTGCATGCATCATTCCACAATGGCTCAAATCTGAACAGTTCCCTCAGCTAAACCCTGGGGGTCTGGATAGGAACAATCAGGGCTGGTTCAAGACCAAAAAAGAGCAGGAATGTTGAAACCGTTGCCCAGCCAAACTCCTGAAAGAAGAGAGGCAGTGGAGGTGGATCTGAATCGGCTGTCCCTGGCATTACTCCCATCATTAGAGGGTCTGCTCCTGATACCAATCCCAGCTGTGCTACTAACTGGGAGAGCTCTTATATCCACAATAGTCACACCAGTCAAGAAAGAAAGAAACTAAGGCGGTGGTTACTTAAACTGTGACACCCAATCGTTGATACAATAGTGCTGCCACTTTGAAGTGTCCACTGCTGTCCTGAAAGTAAGTGTCATTTTATAACACTTATCCACTGAAACGGTCAATACCATCTGCTACTGACAGCTTCAATGCTGTAACGTGTCAGATATTGTAACGGCAGTAGTCGTGGATCTGCTGTACCCCCAATAGCGATGGCCAAATCCGGACCAGGGTCTAAGGGGCCGCTGTTTTTCACCAGCGCCTATCGCAATGTCGCCTGGACTTGCGACAGGTGACTCCCAGGTTGCTACCCCTGGCTTGCTGGCGGAGGCGGGCGAGGTGCAGCAGGAGACATATAGGCAGGCAGGCTGGATTCCAGCAGAACTTATGGCTGAAACTTGGGCAAAAGTCACATAGGGTAGGAACTACCAAAAAAACAGAAGTTACTTAAGCCACAAGCAGCGTGCAACCTGCAGTTTGAACAGAGTCATAGATGTACTGCCAATTTTTTCCAATTTTACTACAGGGTAGGAAATCGTTCATTTTGATCTTACAACATGTTCTTAAATCGTCGTTCGCAAAAAATTTGCAGATTGTTCCGTGTAAATAGTCGTTTACCGATTTAACCTATGTATGAGATAGGATTAAGTGATCGCAAAACGATTTTTCCGTACGATATATCGTTCCGTCTAAACGCTGATCGTTATAAAAAAAAAATTGTTACTTCGAAATCGTTCATCGTACGTGTAAACCCAGCATTACACACATAAATTATAACATAAAGACCACCCTTGCTTTATGACCTGATCTTTGTTTATAGTCTGTTTCTGGCTTTGGCTTAAAATCTTGTTTGAGTAGAGCAGGGAAAGACTTACAACATTTTAGGGACAGAGAGGAGAGGAGGGCTGATTGTGGGTGATTGCTAGTTGTAGCTGTCAACCAAGTGTCCAGTTTACCAAGTAACTGGATACCTATAGGAATTCACTGTGACCAGTAAAGACACAGTTCATATTATTCACTCACTGGGCACTGGGTACTTTTAAACCGCCTATAAACTCCTATTGAGTTATACCAATTTATTGGGATCAGTGAACTGAGCATGCACCTAACATAAAGTGCTTGCACTCCACTCCTACTGTGTTAAACAAATTTGGTTTAATTACTTAACTCAGTGTGTGCTTTACTTAACAGTGCTTGCACTCCACTCCTACTGTGATACAAGTTGGGTTTCATTACTGAACTGTCCACACCTGTCTTGGGAAAAAAATGATATTACACCACTGATCTACCAAGGTCCACTGCTGTCCATGGTGGAAGTTGGATGATTGATTTGCTGATTGACTTTTTTTTTTTTATTGTGATCTGCGGCGGGTCCCAGTGCTGACAGTTAACCCTATAGATACTGTGGTCAGCACGACCGCAGCATCTACAGGGCTCCAGACAGAGAATTCTCTGTCTACAAAGGGAGAATTCTCAGTCTGGTAGCCATAGGAGCTCTGCAAAGCCCTGATGGTAGCCATGGAAACTGGAAGCCTCAGACTTCCGGTTTCCAGGCTATGGATCGTGGCAGGTAAGAAAGGGAGGGGAGGCTGGCGCAGGGCCCCTTGTGGCGCACGGCTGTGAGCTTTTCCTCCTTCCCTCTTTCCCCTGCCATTGTTACAGGCTTCTAACAGTGGCAGGGGACAGAGGAAAGGGGGCAGAGCGAGGGACTTCAGCTTATGGGATCATTATTTATCACCTAAAACGACCAGGGCATTGAGGCATCAATGCCCATTGGTAGTGAAAGGGTTAATATTGTGTATGGGACCTTTATTGGTGCAGAAATTTTAATGCTTGATTTTTCTCTATTTTTCCTTGAACATTGGTGCACTCATTAAATTGGTTGTGTACCTGACTATACTATTCATGTAATTGAGGCCAGCTGCAGTTCTTTTCATAGCCATGTGACTGAGAGTGCCAGTATGAGGGGAAGACTTAGAAGAGGTCATGTTGCATAATTTGAGGACAATATAAATCTCTGCATAAATGTACCCCGTGACAAGCAACCTCCATTACCACACCCACAATAGGCCACACCCCTTGTTGTCAAAGCCAAAGTGTCCCTTGGAAAACAATTTCAAATGTTGGCAACTATGCAAATTCCTAATTTAACAAAGCAGAGGTGGATTTTGCCTTACAAATGCCACAGTAAGATGGTATTTACTGTCACACAAAATCCTATGATCTCAATAAATGTGGGCCAGTGTGTGATAAAACCAAATAGTGGATTTACCAAAATGATCTAGAAGACATTGGGGGACATTTATTAAGTCCGGCGTTTTCTGCGCCGGACTTAAAAATGACCCCGCGGACTGCCTCTACATAAATCCCGTGCGAGCCGATGAACACAGCCGAAAACCTACGCCAGCTGAGGACTGGAGTAGGTTTTCGGCGTATCTTTAAAAAAAAAAAAAGATAAATTGTGCGGACTATGAGTCCGCGCCCCCCCCCTTCCGCCCCCTCCACACTCCCACCCCGCCCCCTGGCGTACCCGGCGTAAAGAGCCGATTTGCGAATATTTTATTTGCAAATGGGCCGTTTTGCTAATAAAATTGTCGCAAATCGGCTCTTTACGCCGAAAAAAAAAAAATACGCCGGATGATACATGTCCCCCATTCTGTTCATGTTACCACTACAAATGAATCACAGTTCAGCTTTAATTGGACTATTGCAAAGTATTGGCATTGGAAGATATTTAGCCAGCTGCAACACAACAATCCATTGGGAATAGGATGCCATTCATTTACGTTCATTTACGTTCATTTAGATTCATTAAAAGAAATGTTTATGTACTTATAAAAAGTATGCTATTCAAAGTTTGTCATTCAAGTTTAGACTGCTGCAATAAATAAAAGACTAAAATGGTGATATGTTAGCTTTCATTATAACAGCGCATTAATAAACTCTTCTCATCTCTGTCAAAATGTCATTGATAAATGTTAGCTTTTGTTCATTAATAAAATGTTCCTATCTCTGTTATGTATTATACAGTATCTATAATTAGATAGGGTTTCACAGGTTTCCACTCATTAAGAAAATGTTGTTACACATTGCCTAGCATTAAATTGAATTTTTTATCAATATATAAAATAACATGTTCTCATTCAATTTATATACTTTGAGGGTAGCTTCACACGTACCGTATCGCAACTGATTTGGCTAAATAAATGAACACAGCATCAAATCCACACTGTAAAATATTTGATGGTGCAAATATGATGCTGTGTTCATTCATTTAGTCAAATCTGCTGCGGATACACTGCGATACCATACGTGTGAAGCTAACCCTAGGGTGTAATAATTTAACCTCTTAAGGACCCATGACGTACCGGCACGTCATGGATCACTGTCACTTAAGGACCCATGACGTACCGGTACGTCAGCCCTTTAAACGGGCGCCGCGGCCGGCCGGGTCCCGATCGGGGGAGATAGCCTGCTATAATACATAGCAGGCCATCTCTCCCTGTCGGCATGGAGGGTTGTTAACCCCCCCCATGCCGACGATCGCCGCTATTGGCTGATAAGCCCATAGCGGCGATCGGAACCTTTCCGGGCCATCGGTGGCCCGATGACCCGGAAAAAAATGGCGGTCGGTGCTGTCCGAGGACGGCACCGACCGCCATTACTGTAAAAAGTAATGGTGGTCACGGTACCACCGTCCCGACGTCGTGTACGGCCGGCCAGCCGGCCGACCGTTCACGGCGATCAAAGTCCCCACAAGTAATAAATACCTGCTCCGGACCCCTCAGCTAGGTAGCTGAGGGGTCCAGAGCAGGTATTTGTACATTACTCACCTGTCCCGGGGTCCTGATCGGCGTCTTCCGGGTTCCCGGCGTCCTCTCCATCTTGTCGGGACTTCGGCTTCTTCCGTGAGTCCCGATCGGCTTCTTCCGGCTCCAGCGTCGTCTTTTTTCGTCTTTTTCCGGCTCCAGCGTCGTCTATTTTCGGATCTTGCGCTCTGCTGCCCCCTAGCGGCTGATAAGTGTAATACACGTATCAGCCACTACAGGGATGTTCAGAATGTAGTAAAAAAAATTTTTTTTTCCCAATTTTTTTTTTTTTCTATTTTCCGCACCCTATCGCCGCTGAGTGTTGATCAGCATCGCACGAAAGTGCGCTGCTAATCAGCAACTCCTCCTTTTTGGCGTAGGGTGGTTTTTTTTTTATATCCTACTGCCACGGTCTGCTGATAAGTGCCGAACATAAGTGCGGCATTTGTCAGCAACACCATTTTTGGCGTAGGTTTTTTTTGTATACTTACTGTAAAAAACACGTAAAAAAACACTACATTACACCACACTACATTGAATAAAGTTTTACACTACACCACTACATACCCCATATACCAATCCCCATATAAAGATGGCCCCCAGGGTGTTTTCGGTATCAGACGCATACGTTATTATTGCCTCCGACACCGAAACAGCCAGTGAGGATGAATGGGGGGTCCTTTGTTCCTCCATTCATCCTCATCCTCCTCATCATCCAGTGACGTGTCTGGGAGTAGCGTAGCGTACGCTGCCCCCCAGACACGTCTTTTCCGCCAGTACCGTCCCAATAAGAGATGACGGTATGGTGTGAAATTCTACAAACTCTGTGAGAGTACCTCAGGGTACACTTACAGATTTAGGGTACATGCACACTGCGGAATGGCGAAGGATAACCCTTTGTGCATTCCGCAGCTGGCACCCGCCGGCGGACTGATGCAGGGGCGTGTCTCCGCCCGTGTCATAGACTCTATCCTATGCACGGGCGGATTCCATCATCCGTCATTCCATCAACACGTTGGACGCAGAGCGGAATCCGCCCGTGCATAGAATGGAGTCTACGACACGGACGGAGACGCGCGCCCGCATCAGTCAGCCGGTGGGTGCCAGCTGCGGAATGCACAAAGGGTTATCCTTCGCGATTCCGCAGTGTGCACGTACCCTTAGAGTGTATGAAGGAAGGGACACTCGAATCCAGCCCCCAGATGCCCCCGCCCCCCCCCATCCTCGGAGTTAGTGGGGACATCGTCCGGGAACTGATCTTCCCACTGCTGGATAAAGGTCACCACCACCTGTACGGGGATAACTTTTATACCAGCACCCCCTCTTCCGCTCCCTCGCTGCCCGAGCTACTGTAGCTTGCGGCACGATCCGAACATATCAGAAGTAGTAATAGAGCCCTAATATTTAGCAGCCATGGAGCGGACCCAGCGCTTCTGGATATGAAGGACCCCGTATCGCACCAGGACAACATTCTCCAGGTGACGTCCCCCACACTGGAGAAAGGGAGACCCCAGAAGAAGTGCAGAGTGTGGGGTAACAGGGGGATCAGGAAGGACAACATTTTCCAGTGTGACACCTGTCCTGATCCCCCCGGCCTCTGCATATTGGATCGCTTCAAGGCGTACCACACGTCATCGGGGTTCTACATTATCTAAATTCTGTCCCTTATTCCTATTTCAGGGGTCACGTTGATCCAGGGATTATTCTGATCGCCATTATGGAGTCGGGAAGGAATTTTTCCCCTGTGATGAGGCTACTGTCGTCTGCCTCACGAGGGTTTTTTGCCTTCCTCTGGATCAACACAGGTTGAATTTGATGGACACCTGTCATTTCCAACCTTATAAACTAATAATTGGCCTAATACCCCCAAATAAATTAGAATTGTCACTTTTCCACAGCTAAGTAGGTATGGCCGCCATTCCCATTAGAGGATGCCATGATGCAATTACAAAGCCTCTGTGCGGCCAGGACAGTAGAAACCCCCCACAAATGACCCCATTCTGGAAACTACACCCCATAAGGAATCTAACAAGTGGGGCAGCGGGTATATGGCCCCCTGGTGACGGCCACATTTGGGACGTGAAAATGAAAAAAATGGTATTTTTTATTTTCACGGCACATGTTCTACACATGTGCCCATCACTAGTGGGGTCCATATGCTCACTGCACCCCTTGTTAGATTCCTTATGGGGTGTAGTTTCCAGAATTGGGTCACTTGTGGGGGGTATCTACTGTTCTGGCAGCACAGGAGCTTTGTAATTGCGACATGGCCTCCATCCCCCATTCCAGCCTCTAAATGGCGCTCTGTCCTTTTAGTGACTTGCCCTGTGCCCATATGGCAAATTATGTCCACATGTGGGGTATTTTCGTACTCAGGGGAAACTACCCTACACGTTTTGTGTTCATTTTCTTTTTTAACCCCTTGTGGAAATGGAAAAAAATCAAGGCTAGACCAACATTTAGTGTAATTTTTTTTTTATTTTTACTCTAAATCATTGATCTTGTCTTGATTTTTTCATTTTCACAAGGGGTTAAAAGATAAAAAAAAACACAATGTGTAGAGCAATTTCCCCTGAGTACGGAAATACCCCACATGTGGACATAAAGCGCCATGCCGATGCAGGGTAAGCCTCCAAAGGGAAGGTGCGCCATTTGGTTTTTGAAGGCTGGATTTGGATGGAATGGATTTCGAGGGGCCATGTTGCATTCAAAAGGCCTCTGTGTTGCCAAGACAGTTGAAACCCCCCACAAGTGACCCCATTAGGGAAACTACACCCCTCAAGGAATGTAACAAGGGGTGTAGTGAGCATATGGACCCCACTGGTGACGGGCACAAATGTGGAACAATGTGGCGTGAAAATGAAATATTACATTTTTTACACTATAATGTTGGTTTAGCCTTGAATTTATCATTTTCACAAGGGGTTAAAAGAGAAAAAAACACACAATATATGTAGAGCAATTTCCCCTGAGTCCGTAAATACCCCACATGTGGACATAAAGCGCCATGTGGGCGCAGGGCAAGCCTCCGAAGGGAAGGAGCACCATTTGGATTTTGGAGGTTGGATTTGGCTAGAATGGATGATGAACGCCATGTCGCATTTACAGAGCCCTCGTGCTGCCATGACAGTGGAAACCCCCCACAAGTGACCCCATTCTGGAAACTACACCCCTCAAGGAATCTAACAAGGGGTGCAGTGAGGATATGAACCCCTTGATGACGGGCACATTTGTGCCATGAAAGTGAAAAAATGAAATTTTTCCCTTTCACGTCACATTGTTCCACATTTGTGCCCGTCACCAGTGGGGTCCATATGCTCACTGCACCCCTTGTTAGATTCCTTGAGGGGTGTAGTTTCCAGAATGGGGTCACTTGTGGGGGGTTTCCAGTGTCTTGGCAGCACGAGCGCTCTGTAAATGCGACATGGCCCTTGAAATCCATTCCAGTGAAATCCAGCTTCCAAAAGCCAATTGGCGCTCCTTCCCTTTGGAGGCTCGTCCTGCGCCCGCTTGGCACTTTATGTCCACATGTGGGGTATTTCCGTACTCGGGAGAAACTGCGCTACATGTTTTGTGGTTTTTTTTTCCTTTTATCCCTTTGTGAAAATGAAAAATTGAAGGCTAGAACAACATTTTAGTGTAAAAAATACTTTAGTCTTTTTTCAAGCCATATTGTTTGGAAAATCTGTGAAGCACCTGTGGGGTCCAGATGCTCACCGCACCCCTTGTTACATTCCTTGAGGGGTCTAGTTTTCTAAATGGTGTCCCTTTAGGGGTGTTTTTTAGGTTTTGGCACCCCAGAGCCTCTGCCAACCTGAAGTGGTACAGTCAAAAATGACCAAAAATAACGGAGCCATTGAAATTCACTAGGCGCTCCCTTATATCTGAGGCTTGTGGTTGCGTCAAATAGCGCAATAGGGCCACATATGGGGTATTTCTATAAACTGCAGAAACGGGGCAATCAATATTGGGGTGCATTTCTCTGGTAATAGGTTTATAATTATGAAAAATATTGGATTACAATAAAATCTCTGCACAGAAAATTAAAATTTTCAAATTTCTTACACACTTAGCTTTTATTTCTGTGACTCCCCTAAAGGGTTAAAAAACTTTCTGGATGTGCTTTTGCAGAGTTTAGGGGGTGCAGTTTCTGAAATGGGGTGCTTCGTGGGGCTTTCTAACACACAGTCCCCTCAAATACACTTTAAACCTGAACAGTTCCCTAAAAATATCTGATTTTGAAATTTTACTGAAAATTTGGAAATTTGCTGCTAATGTTTTAAGCTTCCTATTGTCTAAAAAAAATGAAATATAGTTTAATAAATGCCGCCAACATAAAGTAGACATGTTGCTAATGCTATTTAATATATAATTTATGTGGTATAACCATTTTCTGTATAAGCAGAAAAGTTTTAAAGTTGGAAAAATGCATTTTTTCACAATTTTTCACGCTATTTTGGTTTTTTTCATAAAGATTCGTTATAAGTATCGACTCCAATTTACAAGAAATGTGAAGTACAATATGTCACGAGAAAACAATCTCAGAATCAGCCGGATAGGTAAAAGCATCCCGAAGTTATTAATGAATAAAGTGACACTGGTCAAATTCATAAAATTTGCTCTGGTCCTTAAGGCCATTTCAGGCCCGGTCCTTAAGGGGTTAAAGGGATTGTTGGTATATATATATATATATATATATATATATATATATATATATATACTGGTTCCTTGGATTATGAGCATAATTCGTTCCGGGACCGTGCTTGTAATCCAAATCCACTCTTAAACCAAAGCAAATTTTCCCATAAGAAATCACTGAAATGTAGACGATTGGTTCCAGACCCCCAAAATAATGATTTTATATTCTGAATACCATGTAAACCAAATGAAACAAACATTTATTAACAGCTGAATATGGGATATTATAAGTTACTGTACAGTATAGCAATCAGCATGTGGAGTATAATGTATAGTAAGTGCATAAACCTGAAAAAACAGCAGCAGTTTATAGATATAGGATGGAACTGCAGATCCCCATAATGCAGTAGCGTAGTACAACAGGCTAGAATAGAGAAGCAGGGCTGCTGTCAGAGGTCTGTGTGGTCACATGACAGCAATGGGGAAGAGAAGTGTACAAGTGAAGCATGGACCACTCAGGACTGATAGAGACTGCAGGGAGCATGAGGGAATGAGCAGGACATATGTGGGCACATACATGCAGCCCTCTCTGTCCGGGGAGAGAGGGGTTACAGCTATGGAGAGATAACCTCCACAGTGCTGTCCCCTGATGTAAGCCCCAGCCTGAAGTGGATCTGCCATGATTTGGAAGGTAAGGGAGACTTCCTGGGTCAGAGTACAGGGCTGTAGACCCCGCTATGCAGACCATGCCCCTCCCCAACTCGTCCTTCTAGTTCAATCCCTTGAACAGGGTATTTTTAAATTTGTTTACACAGCTTCTTGCTGGAGGAATAATACTGAAAATAATTTGTTTACTTAATAGGATAGTCTTTTAATATTGTGGCTTGGCTGGCTTTAGCAGAGGACAGGAATGAGGGTTACTTTGGACTTATTCGGGCCTACCTAGACCCTGAGGTACTCAACATGCCCATGGGTATGATTCTTCCACCTTTCGCTGTCTATGGGTACCTAATAACATAGAGCAGGGATGTAGTCCCCACCTGGTAGGTATAGCTTGCCGTTGGGGCGACCCCTAAGGAACCTAGCAGAGTGCAGTGAAGTCTCTCAGCTTACCGCTTTTATCTGTTCACTGTCATTTACTCATGTCTCAGTTATCAGGAGAGAAGATGGCCGCCCAGTGTAGGTAGGGTATCCCTTTTGTCTGTTTCACCTCATCCTCCTCTGTGGGTGGTTAGCCAGACATGGATGTAAATGTAGAAAATGTAAAATAAAATCATTTTTCTCATAGTCCTGCACAGGATCTCTGTGTGGTGTAATCCTCTTCTCATAGGAAATAATAACCGACTCCTCTCCACTGATTTCCCTCAGGGAAATTCATCTAAGTCCTCAACCTCAACCCTGACTGGCTGAATTCACACTGAAAGGACCTAATACTGTGCAGGGATTTGCTAGATCGCCCGAGGCACCTAGCTAAGGGATTGGACAGTAACTATCACCTCATATACAACCGCCAGTTGGGCAGTTAACCCCTTCCTCGCAGCTGTGCATACAATTTATCTAACACAGTGACATCTAGTGGAAATAAATAAATACTGCGGGCACAAGTAATAAATACAGATAATAAATAGGGAATATGTTTCAGAGTGTAGAGAATTACAGGTGGGCAGGAAACATCCAATACCACACCCGCTCTGGGACAGTGCATAAAAAATGTCATTGCTGAGGTGTAGGGGTCTCATTGGCTGCTAAAATCACATGACCATCTCATATATATATATATATATATATATATATATATATCGCTGTGATGTGTTCTGGATGCCATTTTCTGCTCACTCACTGTGCTGTACAGACTGCTCTCTGTCTGCTTGCATACATTATTTAAATTAGTTAGTTAGTTAGTTAGTTAGTTAGTTAATTAGTTAGTAGGGTGTTTAGCAAGCTTAGGGACTTAGGGACAAGCTCAGGGACTTAGGGACAAGCTTAGACTTTAGTTAGAGAGCATTTTCCTCTCCATAGACAGCAATACTTAGGTTTGGGATAGCTGGGTGACTTCCATTATTTGCTAATTTATACTCAGTGCCCAAAAGTCCATTTTTGTCAGTTCTTTTATTGCTGAATACTAGTATAAAAAACCATCTCTACATCTGCCATACGAATCAATCAATCATACATAGGAGTTGCTTAGTTACATCTATCCTGAGTGGGTAAAAGTTCATTTCTGTTGGTTTTGGGGTTGAAATACCATTCAAATTTAACGTGTATTATTGTCATACAGATATATACCGTGTGTTATTGTCATACAGATATATATCCAGGAAATAGAGTTCTCTCTGTTGCTAAATCTTTCTCAATGGCAAAAAGTGTCATTTTCACAGGGGTACCCCCCCCAAAAAAAATCATTTTTGCATTAATAAATAGCCCACCCACAGCTTTTCTATCTTCCCAATATAAAAGCTGAGTGACCCTCATTGTACTGACTACTATACAAGATACTAGGAAAGCTGGGTGACCTACATTATACTGACTACTATACAAGATGCTAGGAAACCTGGGTGACCCCATTATACTACTATACAAGATGCTAGGAAAGCTGAGTGACTGCCATTATACTGACTACTATACAAGACGTTAGGAAAGCTGTGTGACCTCCATCATACTGCCTACTATACAAGATGCTAGGAAAGCTGGGTGACCTTCATTATGCTGACTACTATACAAGACGACAGGAAAGCTGGGTGACCTTCATTATACTGACTACTATACAAGATGTTAGGAAAGCTGGGTGACTTCCATCACACTGACTACTATACAAGATGGTAGGAAAGCTTGGTGACCACCAATATATTGACTTTTATACAAGATACTGGGAAAGCTGCATAACCTCCATAATGCAAGATGCTGGGAAAGCTGGGTGACCTCCATTATACAAGATTCTG
Source organism: Dendropsophus ebraccatus (assembly GCF_027789765.1). Lineage (NCBI taxonomy): Eukaryota > Metazoa > Chordata > Amphibia > Anura > Hylidae > Dendropsophus > Dendropsophus ebraccatus. Next base: position 61,879,083 of record NC_091462.1, read on the forward strand.
GGAAAGCTGGGTGACCTCCATTATACAAAATGCTAGGAAAGCTGGGTGACGTCCATTACACTGTCTACTGTACAAGTTCTGGGAAAACTGAGTGACCCCATTATACTAACCACTATACAAGATGCTGGGAAAGCTTAGTGACCTCCATTAAACTGACTACTATACAAGATGCTGGGAAAGCTGGGTGACCTCCCTTATACTGACACCTCTACAAGATGCTGGGAAAGCTGGGTGACCTCCATTATACTGACTACTATACAAGATGCTGGGAAAGCTCAGTGACCTCCATTATACTGACTACTATACAACATGCTAGGAAAGCTGAATGACCTCCATTAAACTTACTACTATACAAGAAGCTAGGAAAGCTGAGTGACCTACAACTGGTATCACTGCCACCTCAACTCTTCTACGTCACTAACTCTGCAACAATGCTACATTACTGCTGCTTCATCTCTGCTACGTCACTGCCGCCTCAATTCGGCTACGTCACTACAGCCTCAAGTCTGCTACGTCACTACCTTTGCAACTCTGCTACGTCACTACCACTGCCACTCTGCTACGTCACTGCCGCCTCAATTCTGCTACGTCACTACCACCTCAACTTTGCTCTCACTGCCGCCTCATCTCTGCTACGTTACTACCTCAACTTTGCTATGTCACTACCTTATTACCTTATTACCTCAACACTACTATGTCAGTGCTGCCTCAATCTGCTACGTCACTACCTTACTACCTCAACGCTGCTACATTACTATCTTAACTCTGCTACCTCAGTCATCCATTGGAATATAGAAGAGATCAGGCGATACCTTTTGGAGGCTAACTGAGTATATTTAATTGTAATATACTCAGTTAGCCTCCAAAAGGTATCGCCTGATCTCTTCTCTATTCTACTGATGTCTATGGCTAACACGGTACAACAATACTCAGTTTTTCACCCTCTTAATTTTTTTCCTGTCATTCTTAGAGACAAATTTTCTGCGCTAAGTTGCTTCATGTATCCAGATTATTCTTCTGGATTGTAATTCCAGCTTCTCCTCACCTGTATAGGTATAAAAATTAACCCGAACATCTCCCGGTGACTTTAATTGGGCTCGGGTTTGAGTCAAACCTCGAACCGAACTTCACTATTGTTCGAGGTTCGACTCGAACGCGAACATTTTACTGTTCGATCATACTAGTCATAAAGAGGTCCGGATGGGCAGCAGATTGGAAATTGTGGTCAGTAAACAAGCTAACAGAGTGTGGATTAGAAAAACACCTTATTGCTAAGGTCTAAAACAGTGGGGGATGATATTTTAACAAAAGGATAACCACTAGAGGATGACAGAAGCCTTTTGTGCTATTGAATATGCAAAAGAATAGCCTGTGGAGTCTCATTTAAGAGTCTTGAAACACAGGACTAGCCAGATATCCCTTCGCAAAGGACACAGCCTCCCTGAGATTAGTCTGTTTCTTCTTTGGTGCTATTGCATCTTTTAAAGAAATATATCTCATCAGACAATGGTGTATTGTTTAAATAAAGCTTTTGTGTTAAATATTTTTTAAGAAGGTCTATTAAAGGGGTTGTCCAGCAAAAAAAAAAAAAAATTCTTTCAAATCAACTGGTGTCAGAAAATTAGATAAATTTGTAACTTCTTTTAAAAAATCTCTAGTCTTCTCATACTTTTCACCTGCTGTATGTCCTGCAGGAAATGTTTTATTTTCAGCCTTACACAGTGCTCTTTGCTGACATCTCTGTCAGAGAAAGGAACTCTCCAGAGTAGGAGAGGCTTTTAATGGGAAAGCACTGTGTCTAAATAAAAATAAAAAAAAACACTCCCTGCAGGACATACAAGTATGGGAAGACTTGAGATTTTTAAATATAAGTAAATTACAAATCCATATAACTTTCTGACATTAGTTGATTTAAAAGAAAAAGATTTTTGATGGACAACCCCTTTAAACAATCCTGAAATACTGCAGTTTCTATTCTGACCTCTGTGCCTAAAGCTGAGTTGAGACTTCCTCTTCTGTACAGACCACTTTCCAGCTGTGTGTTCCTTATTATTGCAGACAGGAGTACAGTGAAATATGATACCAGTAGATACATAAGTCAATAGCTGAAGCTCACAGCTCAGCCTCCCCATCCCTTTATAAGGACTTTTACACAAGACACAGAGCATGCCTATAAAATGGTCATACTATTGTGAATATGATCTGGGCTAGTGTATTGTGCCTATGTCCATGAGGCTTGTTGTAAAGCATACCTTAAAATACTGTTAAAACAGTTGAAAAATGTTGAAAATATAAAAAAACATACTAAGAAAATAGAAACAGATTAGAAAAAAAGAACGTTTCATTTTCTGTCTCTAATTGATAAAAAGAAATGTCTAGGCAATGGATTCCCTTAACCCCTTAGTGACCGCCGATACGGCTTTTTACGGCGGTCACTAAGGGTCCTTATTCTGCTGCCATCAGCTTTTTATGGCGACAGAGAATAAGGCTGCGGGGCCGGGACAGCCCCCACCCCATCCCCCCAGCTACCGTCCCGCCCCCCCCCCCCCCTTACCGACGATCGCCGCTATTAACGTTATAGCGGCGGCCGTCGGTTAAGGGGATTACCGGTGCCGCCGCCTTTCATGAAATAAGTGTCCCCCAGACCTCAGATCAGCCCCCCCTAGTAGGGCGATCACTAACCCCCCTCCCCCGGCGGCCATTATTTCCAAGATGGTCGCCGCCATCACTGTGAACTGACTAATGTCTGTTCACAGCGATGGAAAAGTTAAAATGAATGAAAGCCCCATGCTCTCCGCCACCGGAGGTAGCGGAGAGCATGGGGCAGTCATCGGGACCCCCCATGTGGGGTCCCAGTACAAGCGATCAGCGGTATATACTATATACCGCTGATCGCTTGTGCCACGTGCATCCCGGCACTTTTTATCCCCTGTCACCATGAATGATTGGTGACAGGGGATAAAAAGTGATGTCCCCCCACCCCCCAAGTCGCCCCCCACCCCCCCCGTCACCCCCGTCCCCCAGTCACCCCCCCCCTACCCCTTATACGTTACCTGATCCTGGAGCTTCTTCCTCTTCGGCGTCCTGGCTGGTTATGAAGTGCGCATGCGCTCCACAACCAGCCAACTCTGAAAATTTAAAGTGACAGAGACCAATTTGGTCTCTGCCACTGAACTATGATTACTGTGATAGAAAATATCACAGTAATCGTAGTAATACAGTGAAAATGAATGTGTAAAGTACAAAAAGTGACAAACATACAAAAAATAAAACACACACTTTTTATTATAGTAATAATTGCAGTTTACTCCCAAATTACCCCTACCCCCCCCCAGATTACCCGTAACCACCGCACGTTGCCCGTAACCACCTCACGTTGCCCGTAACCACCGCACGTTGCCCGTAACCACCGCACGTTGCCCGTAACCACCGCATGTTGCCCGTAACCACCACACGTTGCCTGTAACAACCGCACATTGCCCATAACCACCGCACATTGCCCGTAACCACCCCAAATTGCCAGTGACCCCCTCCAGATTGCCCGTAACCACCCCAAATTACATGTACCCACCCCAGATTACCTATAAGCACTTCAGTTTATCAGTAACAATCCCAGATTGTCTGTAACCCTTCCAGGTTGCACATAACCCCCCCAGGTTCCCCGTAATCACGCCAGATTACATGTAACCCCCCAGATTGCACGTAACCACCGCACGTTGCCTCTGACCACGCCAGGATCCCTCTGACCACTGCACGTTGCCTCTGACCACCACACGTCGCCTCTGACCACGCCACGTCGCCTCTGACCACCACACGTCGCCTCTGACCACCACACGTTGCCTCTGACCACGCCACGGCGCCTCTGACCACCCCAAATTGCAAATGACCCCCTCCAGATTGCGGTGCCCATACCAGATTACAGCTACCCACCCCAGATTGCCTATAAGAACTTCAGTTTATCCGTAACCATCCCACATTGCCCCAAACCACCCCACGTTGCCCATATCCACCCCAGATTGTCTGTAAGCACTGCAGGTTGCCCGTAACCACCCCACGTTGCCCGTAACCACCCCAGATTGTCTGTAAGCACTGCAGGTTGCCCGTAACCACCCCACGTTGCCCGTATCCACCCCAGATTGTCAGTAAGCACTGCAGGTTGCCCGTAACCACCCCACGTTGCCCATAACCACCCCAGATTGTCTGTAAGCACAGCAGGTTGCCGGTAACCACCCCACGTTGCCTGTACCCACCCCACATTGCCTGTAACCACCCCACGTTGCCGTAACCACAGCAGGTTGCCCGTGACCACAGCAGGTTGCCCGTGACCACCACACGTTGCCCATAACCACCACACGTTGCCCGTAACCACCCCACGTTGCCTTTAACCACCCCAGGTTGCCGTAACCACAACAGGTTGCCCGTGACCACCCAATGTTGTCCGTAACCACCCCAGATTACCTGTAACTACCTCAGGTTGCCCATAACCACCCCAGGCTGTCCGTAACCACCCCACATTACCTGTAATCTCATTTTTTTATTTTATTTTAGTAACTGCACTATTCTAATAACCATTACTAGCTGTGGTTTTGCGCCAGTAAATTGGCGCTCCTTCCCTTCTGAGCCCTGCTGTGTGCCCATACAGTGGTTTATGCCCACATATGAGGTACCATTTTACTCAGAAGAACCTGCGTTACAGATTTTTGGGTACGTTTTCTCTCCTGTTCCTCGTCAAATTGAGAAATTTCAAACTAAACCAACATATTATTGGAAAAATTCGAGTTTTTCATTTTTACTGGCCAATTTTGAATACTTTCCTCTAATACCTGTGGGGTCAAAATGGTCACCACACCCCAAGATGAATTCTTTGAGGGGTGCACTTTCCAAAATGGGGTGAATTTTGGGGAAAATCTATTCTGCTGACACTACAGGGGCTCTGCAAACGCACCTGGCGCTCAGAAACTTCTTCAGAAAAATCTGTACTGAAAATGCTAATTGGCGCTCCTACCCTTCTGAGCCCGGCTGTGTGCCCATGCCGTTGGTTATGCCCACATATGGGGTACCGTTCTACTCAGGAGAACCTAAGTTACATATATTGGGGTGACATTTCTCTTTTGTTCCTCGTGAAATTGAGAAATTTCAAACTAAAGGAAGATATTATTGGAAAAATTCGAGTTTTTCATTTTTACTGTCTACTTTTGAATACTTTCCTCTAATACCTGTGGGGTCAAAATGCTCACCACACCCCAAAATGAATTCTTTGAGGGGTGCACTTTCCAAAATGGAGTGACTTATTAGGAGATTTTACTCTGTGGACACTATAGGGGCACTACAAACGCACCTGGCGCTCGGAAACTTCTTCAGCAAAATCTGCATTGAAAAAGCTAATTGGCGCTCCTTTCCTTCTGAGCCGTCCTGTGTGCCCATGCAGTGGTTTATGCCCACATATGAGATACCTTTTCACTCAGGAGAACCTGCGTTACAAATTTTGGGGTACTTTTTTTTCTCTTGTTCCTCATAAAATTGAGAAATTTCAAACTAAAAGAACATAATATTGGAAAAATTTGAGTTTTTCATTTTTACTGTCTACTTTTGAATACTTTCCTCTAATACCTGTGGGGTCAAAATGGTCACCACACACCAAGATGAATTCTTTGAGGGGTATACTTTCCAAAATGGGGTGATTTATGGCGAGATTTTACTCTGATGGCACTACAGGGGCACTGCAAACGCACCTGGCGCTCGGAAACTTCTGCAGCAAAATCTGCATTGAAAAAGCTAATTGGCGCTCCTTCCCTTCTGAGCCCTCCTGTGTGCCCATACAGTGGTTTACGCCCACATATGGGGTACTATTGTACTCAGGAGAACCTGCGTTACAAATTTTGGAGTACTTTTTTCCTCTTGTTCCTCGTGAAATTGAGAAATTTCAAACTAAACAAACATATTATTGGAAGAATTCGAGTTTTTCATTTTTACTGTCTTCTTTTGAATACTTTCCTCTAATACCTGTGGGGTCAAAATGGTCACCACACACCAAGATGAATTCTTTGAGGGGTGCACTTTCCAAAATGGAGTGGCTTATGGGTTTTTTTCTCTCTGCTGACACTACAGGGGCACTGCAAACGCACCTGGCGCTCAGAAACTTCTTCAGCAAAATTTGCATTGGAAAAGCTAATTGGCGCTCCTTCCCTTCTGAGCCCCGCTATGTTCCCATACAGTGGTTTACGCCCACGTATGGGGTACCGTTGTACTCAAGAGAACCTGCGTTACAAATTTTGGGGTGCTTTTTCTCTCATGTTCCTTTTGAAAATGAGAAACTTTAATCTAAACGTATATATTATTGGAAAATTTTAATTTTCCATTTTTTTACTGCCTAATTGTGAATACTTTCCTCCATCCCCTGTAGGGTTAAAATGCTCATTATACCCCGAGATTAATTCTTTAAGGTGTGTAGTTTCCTAATGGGGTCACTTATGGGGGTTTTTAGGATACCAGACTTCTAAATCCATTTAAAAAAAGAACTGGTCCCTAAAAAAATCATTTTTGAAAACTTTCACAAAAATGTGATAATTTGCTGATAAATTTCTAAGCCCCATAACACCCTAAAAAAGTAAAATATGTTTACCAAATTATGCCAGAATAAAGAAGACATATTGGTAATGTGACTTAGTAACTAATTTGTGTGCTACGACGTTCTTTTTTTAGAAGCAGAGAATTTCAAAGTTCATAAAATGCAAAATTTTGATATTTTGATGTTTTACAAAAAAACACACAAAGTAGTGACCAAATTTTGCCACTAACATAAAGTGCCATATGTGACGAAAAAACAGTCTTAGAATCGCTAGCATACGTTAAAGCATCACTGAGCTATAAGAGCATAAAGTGAGACAGGTCAGATTTTGAAAAATTAGCCTGGTCATTAAGGCCCAAACTAGCTGCAGCACGAAGGTGGTAAAGAGACCAGAAATTGCATGCCTAGCAGCATGAGAGGAAATGCTGCTCATAGAGACAGGTGAGAAAGCACAGCATTACAATGGTGTTGAGTGAACAAAGCATATATATTCTGATTTAGGTAATTTCGTACTTGCTCTTCATGTAAAGTATCTGTCATGGTCATTTTCTGAATGGTAACCAATAATCCCTATTACTTTACGTATTTTAAAATGATATTATAATGAATAATTAAACCACTACGAATGCTAGTTAATTTGCTTGTCTATTTGCATTTGTGTTCTTTTAAGATGAAGCTTGATGTTTTCATGATGAAAAATAAGTCTCATCATGATTAGCACTTATGACTGGAGGAAGGTACGGCTATTACACCACCAGACTATGCATAAAATATACATATAGCATTACAAAGCAACTAGTTAACTGAATGATAAATTGCCGGGTCGTAATGTGTCAGGCACGCTCAGCCAGTCAGTGGCCGTAGGAGGGTTCTGCCTCGGCCGCTGACTGGCTGAACAGGCCTAACAAAACTCGGGTCCCCACTCAGACCAGGAAGCGGCCAGGGGACCTGGAACAGAGCTAAACGCTAAGAACTAAAAAAAAATCCTTGCCAGGTTAATATGTAAAGAGGTAAAAAGTAAATATACTAATAGGTAGGGGGTAGAAGAGATACAGTTGTTCTCTGTAGCTTCAGACAATGGTAGGCTTCTGGCATACAGTGTCCCCTAGGATAATATTTGTATAACCCAACTGTGGGTGGCGTGTTAACATTGTGTGCTGCACATCTTGGGGCTGACATCATAGCGTCCTCCCTCTTTAAACCTTGTTCTGAGGAAGTCCACCTCTTTTACAAATGCTTAAAGGGGTTATCCAGCGGAAATCTTTTTCTTACAAATCAACTGATATCAGAAAGTTATATAGATTTGTAATTAACTTCTATTAAAAAATCTCAAGTCTTTCCTTACTTATTAGCTACTATATGTCATGCAGGAAATGTTGTTTTATTTTCAGTCACTCTCTGTGACTCTTCAGTGCTCTCTGCTGACATCTCTGTCCCTGTTTTATATGAATCTCCATAGAAAGCATCTCCTGCTCTGGATAGTTCCTGTCTCAGCCAGAGATGTCAGCAGAGAGCAATGTGTCAGATTGAAAATAAAAACATTTCTTAATTTATCTCCAAGGTAAATCATAGGCCAATATCATTTTGGTTGAGATCACCTACAAAGTTGATAAAGCTATCCATCGAGATGATAATAACATAGTCAATATACCACCCCCAGTAGGTGATATATTGTTGGTATGGCGTCATACTAGTGATGAGCGAATAGTGAGATATTCGAATATTCGATATTTGTACGAATATCCCGCGAATATTCGTATATTCGATCGAATATTCGATCCCATTAAAGTCTATGGGAACAAGTATTCGATTAGTGAAAAACATCTATTTGACCATTTGGAGGGTAAAACCAGAAGCTGGGGGATTTGAACGCTTATCGAATATTTATTGAATATTCGTACGAATATTCGTACGAATATCGAATATCTCACTATTCGATCGAATATCTATTCGATCGAACAGTATTCGCTCATCACTACTTCATACCTTATACAGCACAATAAACAGTACACGGGTTGACCCTGCTCTGCGTATTGCTCTCCGGTAGCACTTGATAAAAGCAGAGCTTAAAAAGGATCATATCGCATATAACACTGTTAGCAGCTTCTAAAGCGTTTTCTTACCTGATCTTCTGTCCTCCTAGGGGGTATATAGGAGAAAACATTGTTTTATTCTGGCATGCGCTGCAGGGAGAGAGCTGTGACTAGTTACGGCCAATATGACTAGTTCGGGCCTCTCTCCCTGCAGTGCTCTGCCTGTTTTAAGCCTCTTTGCCTGTCAGTCATCCCTGCAGAGCACGCAGTGACTAGTTACAAGTCTGCTCCGCCCAAATGACTAATTCTCATCTCTCTCCCTGCAGTGCGCACTGAATAAAACAACATTTTCTTCTCTATACCTAAAGGGAGTATGGCACACTGTGGTAATTATATGTTATACTAGTGATTGATTCCCTTTAAAGCGACTCTGTACCCACAATCTGACCCCCCAAACCACTTGTACCTTCGGATAGCTGCTTTTAATCCAAGATCTGTCCTGCGCTCCGTTTGGCAGGTGATGCAGATATTGTCCTAAAAAACAACTTCTAAACTTACAGCCCCGTGCCCTATGGGCGTGGCTTAGAATATCTGTGCCCTAACTTTGCACTGCCCCTCCGTCCCTCCTCCCCAGCCTCTTCATCATTAGGAATGCCACTGGATGCCAATGGAACATTTTTTCCATGCTGAACATTTGCACAGGTGTCTTAACGATCCAGCCCATGTGCCGGGCTGACACAGCTGACGAATAGTAGGCAATCTGCCTGTAACATTCCTAATGATGAGGAGGGCGGGGATGAGGGACAGAGGGGTGGTGCCAGCGTAATGCATACACAATGTACAACAACTGCATCACCTGCCAAACGGACTGCAGGACAGCGATCCTCAGCTATCCGAAGGTAAAAGTGGTTTTGGGAGGTCAGATTGTGGATATAGAGTCGCTTTAAACAGTCCTGTAGTGCCTAACAGGGGCAGATTAAGAGTACCATGGCCCCCGGGCGGTTCAGAAATTGTGGGCCCCTAGCTAACCACACCCCCTCTAGCCCTGCCCCCAGCCAATAATCAGGCTCCAACTAACCCTGCCCAGGATTTTTTGTGGCCATTAACCATATAAATTACTACTGAAATGCCCTACATAGCATCTAGAGGTCACATAACCTGAGGACATGGTGTATAGCCCCCTCAGGCTTTGTCACCTATAAATAATGACTAGGGCTGGGCTTTGCTGTGGCCATGTTTTCTGTTTGTCCCCTCACAATTTGCTCAGGCTGGCACATTTTAGCCTGTGGGGCAAGCACTGAGCAGTGGCCAATGAGTCAATTAATTTAAAGCCAATTACATTGATTAAATCATCAAATATGCAATGTACTCAGTAAGTGTGAACAGACCAGTAAGGAGAATCTGTGAGGTCTATACTAGGTACACGGTTGCAGGTACAGGGTGACACTGGGTATGTCACTATATCTCTCTAACACTTGTCTGCTGGGACCTGTAGTCCTCTACCTGGTACAGACCTCACATACTTCCTTTAAGAAATATAAAGGACTGTTTTTACAAATAGAGTGTTACATCCAGTGACTCACAGGAGGCGTCTTCTCTACACAAATTACAAGGGACGTCTTGCTAATCAAAGTTATTCGTTTTTCCTTTTCGTCGCCATCTGGCTCAGCCCATCATAAAGACTCCTCCGGCCATGACTCGTCCCCACAGGATCTGTCAGACAGACATTTTAGGCTCTATGCTCCAGCATCATCCTCATCTCATATACAAACTCTCCATCTGCTTCACACAGTAACCGTGCTCCCTCTGTGCCCCATATAAGTAGTTAGCCCCAGTTTATGCCTCCAAATAGTAGTCTGTCCCTCTGTACTTCATATAATAAATAGCATTTTCTTTGTTGTGTTCCCATATAGTATTAAGCAACTCTATTTTGTTCCCCTATAGTAGTTAGGCCCCCTCCATATAGAATAAGCCACCTCTGTGTAGCATCCCCTCTGTATAGAATAGCCCCCTCTGTGTAGCATCCCCTATATAGAACAGCCACCTCTGTGTAGCATTTCCCAATAATAGCCCCCCTTGTAGCATTCCCTATGAATAACCACCCCCGTAGCATCCCCATGAACAGCCCCCTCTGTAGCTTCCCCCATGAACAGCCCCCCCTGTAGCATCCCCATGAATAGTCCCCCGTAGAATCCCCCATGACCATCTCCCCCGTAGAATCTCCCATGACTAGTCCCCCCCTGTAGAATCCCCCATGACCAGTCCCCCCTGTAGTATCCCCCATGACTAGTCCCCCCTGTAGAATCCCCCATGACCAGTCCCCCTGTAGAATCCCCCATGACTAGTCCCCCTGTAGACTCCCCCATGACTAGTCCCCCGTAGAATGCCCCATGACTAGTCCCCCCTGTAGAATCCCCCATGACCAGTCCCCCCTGTAGAATCCCCCATGACTAGTTCCCCTGTAGAATCCCCCATGACCAGTCCCCCCTGTAGAATCTCCCATGACTAGTACCCCCTGTAGAATCCCCCATGACCAGTCCCCCTGTAGAATCCCCCATGACTAGTCCCCCCTGTAGACTCCCCCATGACTAGTCCCCCCTGTAGAATCCCCCATGACCAGCCCCCGTAGAATGCCCCATGACTAGTCCCCCCTGTAGAATCCCCCATGACCACTCCCCCCGTAGAATGCCCCATGACCAGTTCCCCCCCACCCCCATGGGAAGAGCAAAATAATAAAAATATACTCACCTGACACATTAATTTCCAGAAGCAGCTCTCTTCGTCTAGAGCTCCGGTCATCCGATCATCCTGCTGCGACGTCAGGCTTCTCTCCTGGCCACAGCTCATTGTTCCTCCACGCCGGAAGTGACGTCACGTCTGATCCAAATGGAGGATGTTTAAAGGGGGTAGAACGGCCCTTTGGTGCACAAGGGTGACTGGCCTGGGGGGAAGAGTGGCACAGCGGAACAGGTATGCGGCGATAAGATTGTAATGGGGGCAATCTCGCTGGGCCCCCCAGAGCCCTGGGCCCGAGGCGGTTGCCCAGATTGTCCTCATTATAATCCGCCTATGGTGCCCGATACTAACAAACATTCTTGGCAGCAGAGTGGTCTGTGTCACCCCCTACTACTGCTATTCACAGAAACTTAAATATAAAAGTGTGCATTTATTTTAATTATGTAATATTATTAGTTAGTTAAAATGGGTATGGGTTTAATTTTCATTTGGATGTATTTATTCGATGGATTACTAGGCTGAGCCATCCATCAGGTGTGACTGTCCAGCATGACAATATACAGCGCACTGCAGATATTATGCTGAATAGTCACAACTACACAGCAGGGCCGTATTAACAGCTGCTGCTGCCCTAGGCACTAAACCTAAAGAAGCCCCAACTTGGGAAGCGTGGGGGAGCCTGGTTTTGGCTTCATGTATTTCTCTACATGTGGAAACATTGGGGGACATTTATCAAAGGGTGTAAAATTTAGACTGGTGCAAACTGCCCACAGCAACCAATCACAGCTCAGATTTCCTTTCAGCACTGCCTAAAGCTGAGCTGTGATTGGTTGCTGTGGGTAGTTTGCACCAGTCTAAATTTTACACCCTTTGATAAATGTCCCCCATTGTCTTCATCGCACTTTTCATGGTTTTTAACTGCTTAAAACATATATTTCCACCAGGGCAGTTTCTAGGCCATTTTGGCAACAGGGCGAATCTGAAAAAAGCGCCCCCCCCCCCTGGACCTCAATCAGCTTTTGTCAATATGGGGGCATGCTGAGTGAGGTGTGAGGTCCAAGGGGGGACCTAGACTGCAGGGCGCCCCTTTCTGGAACATGTGTCCTGGATTCCTGGGAGGGCTGATTCTGGGGGACACTTACAGAAGGAGGCCATGTTCACATGGCGTAAGAGACCGGCCGTTCCGTGACCCGGCCGGGTCATGGAGTGGCCGGTCTGTGCAAAGATTATCCCAGATGATCTTTCCTGCCGCAAAGTTCTGATGCGGGCGCATCAGTGCACGCCCGCATCAGAACTCCCCATAGCTCACTATGAGGCAAGCGGCTTGCTCCATAGTGTGCACTGACATGGGTTTCTGCGGCCGCAATTCACTGAATAGCGGTTGCAGAAAACTGACATGTCAGTTCTTTGCGGCCCTGCGAGGGGTCCTGGCCAGAGCGTATGCTATGGGGGAGATTTATCAAACATGGTGTAAAGTGAAACTGGCTCAGTTGCCCCTAGCAACCAATCAGATTCCACCTTTCATTCCTCACAGACTCTTTGGAAAATGAAAGGTGGAATCTGATTGGTTGCTAGGGGCAACTGAGCCAGTCTCACTTTACACCATGTTTGATAAATCTCCCTCTATGTGTATACACTCCGGCCGGGATCCCATGGAAAGCAAAGTTTTCGTACAAAGTACGGCCACTGTTGCCGATAGCAACAACGGCTGTACTTTTACGAAAACATACGTTGTGTGAACATAGCCGGAACCAGTAAGAGGAGACAGGTCACCCCCTCCCATCCTGGAGTGATGTATCTGTGACCACAGCTCCCTTGTGAATAACTACAACTCTCAGAATGCCCTACACTTATGAAGCTCTCAGGGCATGCTGGGAGTTGTAGTTTGTGAGGGGACAACACCTTAAGGTCTCTCTTCATTCGCAGCATATTCTGAGGGCTGTGGCCTGTCAGTAAATGATGGGAGTTGTATCAGTTGTTTGCTGATCTTTTGGGTAGTTGTATAAATTATTATCGGTTGTACATCTCTCTGTGTATACAGGGAATATGCAGCCGATAGTAATGTATTTACATGGCTGTACGAACCATACAGCAGCCTGGTTGTACATGACTGCATATGGGGCATGTAAAAGGTCCTTACTAATATATATGCTATAGCAATATGGGCCCTATACTATGAATATCACTTCTCTGTCTCCTTCAGTTTCTCCTCATCAGACACTTATTGCAGCAAAGAGATTAAGGTTTAACCTTTACATTGCCTGCACAGGTTACTGATGTAAGGGTTAAACTCTCAGCAATAATTACAAGTGACTGATAAGGAGAAAGTAGAAACTCCAGAGTGAAGCTGCCCATCCCCCCCCCCCCCCCCCCCCCACACACACACACACACGCTCACATACCTGGCCGACACTGCCGATGTCTTCCCAGTCCCCCCACCCCCACACACTCAGCTGTAATAGGAGAGAGAAGCAGGACTTACAGGCTGCTTCTCCTCTGCTGTATTCAGGCCGGGTCGGGGGAGGAGACCTGTCACATGGGAGCTGCTGCCTGTGTGACCATCCTTAGCAGAGCAGCCAGGAAGTATCCGGAGGTCTCTGCTGCCTCCTCTCTCCTCTCCCTGCAGCGTTCATATGACAGGACGCAAAAAGAGCCCCCCAGGAGCCAGGTGCAGTGTGAGGGGCGCACAGAGGTCTATGCCCCGGCCTCTGCACAGACAATGTCGGCCACTGCTGCTGAGTGAGGAGGGCGCCCCCTAGCTGTCAGCGCCCCGTGCCATAGCCCGCCCTGCACGGTGCTAGAAAAGGCCCTGATTTCCACATTGAATCAATAACTCTGGTCAACAAATTTTCAAAAGTCGTTTGGTTCAGAAATAAAATTATCCATTTCTTAATGATTCTTATGTGCTGAATTCAAATATCACAAGGAAAAATGTTAATTGGCTCTAGTTTCTATAATATTGAAGAGTTCTCATGTTACTGTTTTGTGAATAGTATAGAATACAGTATAATAGCCTACATATTTATTACTTCTGCAATCATAAGAAAGCAAGTTTACTGTTTATAAACTTTTGAACTATATACATCGTAAGCTTAGTTCTATTTGAAATCAACTACAATGTACAGGCATATCTAAGAATTTTTACAAATTAATTATGTTTATTGAACTCTGGCAAGTATGGCATCTAGTGAACTGTGAATTTTGAAATCCTTGAACATTGTTGACCATTTTGTTTTCCATCTAAAGCCCCCAGTAACCACCCCAGTGTAATCATGTGCAGAGCTGCTTTACCCCCATGCAGAATTACATCTCATACAGCCAGACTCCCCAATACAATTACATGGATAGTTGCTTCATCCCTCTAGTACAGTACAATCACAGGCAGAGCCGAATCACCCACACAATATAATCATATACAGAGCCAAATCACCCCCCCATATAATCAATTACAGAGCTGAATCACCCCCACAATATAATCACATGCAGAGCCGAATCACCCCCCCCCTATATATTAAATTACAGAGCTGAATCACCCCCACAATATAATCATATACAGAGCCGAATCAAACTTTCCCAGTATTGTATCACAGGCTGTGAGAAATATAGAAAGTACGTCTATATCTTGAAAATTTGAACATCATTTCTCAGCATCCCAAAAGGAGTTGTTTTCATGTCGGAATCTTTTCGCCACAGGATTGGTAGATTGGTAGGTAATAGCTCCAGGCACCACAGCCATATCAGACCTGAACAACCCCGCCACACAAGACCTGACCATACACCCCCCCCCCACCCTGCTCCCAGGTGCTGCCCTAGGCACCGGACCACTGGTGCCCAGTGGTAAATACGGCCCTGCTACACAGCATGAAGATAAACATACCATACAGCACAATGTAGACAGTTGTCATGCTAAATAGTCACAATTAAGCAGCATGACAGTTCACATACTATACAGCACACTGCAGGTTATTGTCATGCCGAGCAGTCACATCTACCCAGGATGACAATAAATATGCTATACAGCACACTGCAGGCTAATGTCATGCTAAATAGTAACAACTACACAGCATGACAATACACTGTAGGTTATTATGTTGTTATGTTGACAAAACATCTGCCAACCACTCACAGCAGGTAGATAAGGATAATAGCCTAGAGGAGTTCCTCTTCCTCCTAGCCCTTTCCCTCCTCCTTCTATACTGGACGTGTCATTGGCTGGACAGGACAGTCAGAGAGTACAGGCCCACTTTTCATTGTATGGAATGTAGTTGAATCATGGCACACATAAAGTTCAAGGTGAAGATAATTTTTATTTATTTATATATAGGGCATGGTGAAAAAAAAGAGTCTTTGTTCCAACCAGAAAATATAACGAAAGGTTTATGAGACTGTAAATCCTGTATGGCAGCGTAACATTAGGTTTCGGTCTTCCCGGACTATCTTCAGGCCGTAGGTTTCCTCAATTTCCTACAGAAATAGGAGCCTGTCACAGAAATAGCATACCTGTGGAAAAATTTAAATTTTCACTTTGTGGCATCTAATTTGCAAGTATAACTACGATCTTTCACTGGAGGCAGGATGCACTGTCGAAATCCTTGTGCACATGCATTCCGGAGGCCGAAATCTTCTGTCAGTGACATTGTATACAATGCAATTAACAGCACTACTGGAAGAATTCCGCCTCTGGCACGCACATGCTCAAGGACACAGCGTATCCTGTCGCTAGCAAAAGAGGACAGTTACACTTTAAATTCTGAAAGAAACCTGTGGGTATGGGGTCAAAATGGTTATTACAAACCTCACTGAATTCCTTGTGGGGATTGGATTACAAAATAAATCACTTGTCAGGGGTCCCAAGTGTACTGGTACCTTAAAAGGTAAATTACCCATCTGTCTTTCAAGTGTGTGTGTATATACACTCACCGGCCACTTTATTAGGTACACCATGCTAGTAACGGGTGGTCTTCTGCCGCTGAAGCCCATCTGCCTCAAAGTTCGACGTACTGTGCGTTCAGAGATGCTCTTCTGCCCACCTTGGTTGTAACGGTTGGCTATTTGAGTCACTGTTGCCTTTCTATCAGCTTGAACCAGTCTGCCCATTCTCCTCTGACCTCTGGCATCAACAAGGCATTTCCGCCCACAGAACTGCCGCTCATTGGATGTTTTTTCTTTTTCGGACCATTCTCTGTAAACCCTAGAGATGGTTGTGCGTGAAAATCCCAGTAGATCAGCAGTTTCTGAAATACTCAGACCAGCCCTTCTGGCACCAACAACCATGCCATGTTCAAAGGCACTCAAATCACCTTTCTTCTGAATAAAGATGCTCGGTTTGAACTGCAGGAGATTGTCTTGACCATGTCTACATGCCTAAATGCACTGAGTTGCCGCCATGTGATTGGCTGATTAGAAATTAAGTGGTAACGTGTAGTTGCAAAAGTTGTACCTAATAAAGGGGCCGGTGAGTGTATATACAGTGGTTTAAGAGTAAGTTGGTTTAAGAGCATTTTGGTTTAAGAGCTCACAGTTTTTCAAAATTGTGACTTGGTTTAAGAGCATTGCTTTGGTTTAAGAGCTCCCAGTACTGGGTGGGAGTGCGAGTGGAGGAGGGGCATGGCCTGCATAGTGTGGTCTACAGTACTGTACTCTAACCCAGGAAGTCTCCCTCACCTTGCAAATCGTAGTAGATCCACTTCAGGCTGAGGCTTGCATCAGGGGACAGGACTATAGAGGTAATCTCTCCATAGCTATAACCCCTCTATCCCCGGACAGAGAGTGCTGCATGTGTGTGCCCACATCTGTCCTGCTCATTCCTTCATGCTGCCTGCAGTCTCTGTCAGCCCTTGTGTTTCCCATCCTCTCCATTACTGTACAGTAACTTATAATATCACATACTGTATTCTGCTGTTTCTGAATGTTTGTTTCATTGGTTTTACACGTTATTCAGAATAATAAATCATTATTTTTGGGGTGTGTAACCAATTGTCTGCATTTCTGATTTCTTATGGGAAAATTTGCTTTGATTTAAGAATAGATTTAGATTACAAGCACGGTCCCAGAACAAATGCTCGTATGCTCGTAAACCAAGGCACCACTATATCTGCATTGTACTTCTATATAAAGAAAGAGACTGTCTACTCTGTATTAACGAGCAAAGTATTATAGTAAAGACTGTTTTCTTCTTCAACCTAAAATTGAGGTGTGATTTCTCTACACACCTACAACTGAGTGGGCATATACCACTCCTGGCCACCGTGACAAGTTGCCTCAGGAGCACCACCATCAAGCCCAGTTACATACCACCTAGCACCCCCTGGTCACCACACTGACACTTCTATGGGCTCTGCACTGATTGGCTGGCAAAAAAAGTGCTCGAACTTGAACTTGAACACTAAC
Organism: Dendropsophus ebraccatus; assembly: GCF_027789765.1. NCBI lineage: Eukaryota > Metazoa > Chordata > Amphibia > Anura > Hylidae > Dendropsophus > Dendropsophus ebraccatus. The sequence continues at coordinate 61,896,810 of NC_091462.1, forward strand.
TCGAATGAACAGTAAAAAGTTTGGTTCGGTTCGAGTTCAAGAAAATCGAGATGTTTGACTCGAACTTATCTTTTCTCGAACAGTTCGATCAACACTATTCATGACCATTGTAGCAATTAAACTCCATCTGCCCGGACCCCTGCTCGAACATTTATGATTTTTGTTCTGCTTCCTGAGAACTGGTGACCTACTGTATATCATTTAGAAGGGAAACTGTTGAGCTCAGAATGCAAGAGTCCTGTATTACAAGGTAACCACTGACTGGGGGAGCTGACAGGTAAGAGAAAAATAAACCCAAGATCAATAATGGAAAGTCAGAATAAACAACAAAATAATATCCAAAATCCAAACCAGGGGACACACCTTAAACAGAAAAACAGGTAAAGGAGGAGGATCAAACAATCCAAGGTCAATACACCTTCTGCAGCAAGTTCTGTTACTGCCGTTCTCACCAGGTGCACTGATACCTCCCTCATGCACTTCCAAAAAGGTATGTTGTTTTGGACACAGGCAAGAACTCAACGTTGTTGGTTTTTTTTGGTTGTTTTTTTTGCATGGGCCATTGCGGTCAATGGGAGCTTCAAGGCCTAGATGTCCTGCAATAGCTGTGGGTGGGGAACTGGCAGGAGTACGGGTGAGGGGAGGGTGAGAGGACTGTGATGAACAGCTAATGGAAATTATTCTTGGACTTATAGTACTCTGGGACATTCTGGGACTTATAGTACTGAGCAACTGGTCAACCAGGTAGCACAACCAGGATAAACAGTACTGCCCTTAAAACAAATAGATTTTTTGAAGTTTCAGAACTGAGGCAGATAGATAAGCAATGCTTTCCTCTCTAATGGTGTTCTGTCTGGCCTTACTGAACCTGTTGGCTGTGTGTGCATGCCTAAGTCTAAGGATGCAGCACCTGTCACCTTGGCAGAATGTAAAGTGTATTTTAGAGGCATGTCTACCATTCAGCAATCTCTCACCATGATGTACACTAAGCTAAAGTACCTTCTAAAAGCATTTTTTAGGATAGTTGGATAATGGGGAAAGCACTTTTACACTCTCTTGTTGTAACATACGGGAGGGGGTGGGGGGCTAACGAGAGTAGCCAATTTTAAAATTACCCCCACCAGCGGAGTGGCATGTCTCTACATAAATCTATGCGTTCCCTGATAAAGCTTATCATTGCGAAATGTACGTAGGGGCAGTTCGGATTTGTGCAACAGTATGGGTGAGTGACTGAGGCTCTAGGTATTGGCAATTGAGGTTGAATGATTTTTCTCAAACAGTGTCTCCCTTAGGGTATATTCACACGAACGGACTCTCGCTGCAAATCCGGCAGGTCCTGGCAGTTCCCACACACTATATATTCGCTGCGGTCTGAACGACCACAGCGAGTATGTAATTCTACCGCCCTTAACCCCTTCTGCTCCCGCCCGGCTCCCCCTCTGTAAGCATACATTACCTGTCCTCGCTGCACGGGTCCGGCTTCCTGCTCTGCCGTCCAGCCAATCAGTGTGTTGCCCAGCCGCAGCCACTGAGCAGGAGGGGTTAAGGGCGGTAGAATTAAATACTCTCTGCGGTCGTTCAGACAGCAGCGAATATATAGTGTGTGGGAACTGCCAGGACCTGCCGGAGTCCGTTCATGTAAATATATCCTTAGATGGTATTAACCTCAAGGGATCTTTCAGACCTTTATAACTACTTTTTTCTATGCACAGTATATGTAGTCAATACTAGCCCTCAGCTTTCTAATTAGTAATTACTAGTGTGCACAATTTTATTGTTATTTTATACTTGGTAATTTTTTATACATATTTTTTGTATTATATGGTATAATATTTTAATTATATATGTTTTACAAATCATGCAAATAAAAAAGAAGTAATTTGGATTATGAACTATGCCCATTTTTTCTCTGTGTATACAATAAATCTATGCGTACCAGAGCCCCCTTTGTGCTGTTGCCAGCTCAGAGATTTCACTAATAATTTCCCCCAATAAGCTGGCGTAGCTCTTTATAAATGTGTTGCACACAAAGGCCATGCCCCACCCCATTGTGCGATCACGCTCACTGCCCCGCCCCCTCTCCCTGCCTCTCTGACAAGAGCTGCACTGGGGTAAAATATTTGCATATTTTTTGCACAACACGAGCAGTGAGACAGAACTCAAATAACTGCATGCTCAGCAATCCAATATTTCTTTCTGAGCTTATTTTTGTCTGACAGTGAATGTATTTAAAAATATTGTGCCCCTTGTAAACATATTTTTAAGAATACTTTAGCCCCATCTTTAGCCCCCATCTTTATGTGTAGTTGGACTGTTTGACGCATTATGCATGACATTTTGTATCATTACATTCCTAGCTGATATATAAATTTACACAGATAAAAGTTTACACATTTAAAGTCATGGGGTTTACAGGATGAACATGCAGATACTTATCTATTCATTTGCCTTAAAGCTATTGGTACACCTTCTGGAGTTTCTGGATTAGGCATTTGGAATTTTTGATAAGTAATGTGTGTTTATGTATAGGTTGATTTTACAGAGATTGTTTTATTACATTACTTATGAATACTTATGAATTATGAGTTTTATTACTCATCCTTGTAGAGAAAAACAACTACTAAATGTTGTGCTCTGTATTAAATATATAGGTTAGCCCTTATTATCCTCTGAATTTTATTTGTTTGTTATTTTATGCATCAATATATTTTAGATGTGTTTACTTCTAGTAGTAAATACTATATTGCACATAGCTATTCTTTCGGCATTTTTTTCTACCTACATATTCAATTGTTGTTGTTTCAAATTTACTTTTACAAACATGTATTTTATTTATTTTTTAAGTATGTTTATGAGAGATTGTTTTCTATTTTATGAAAGTGCTAATAAGATGTACAAACTATATAACAGTGATCCTTAGGGCATTTATAGGTGGTGCTGCCTTCAGACCTTTTTTCCCAAAGAACAGGTGAGAAAATATTTGGAAATAGTGACCTGGGTAATAGTGACCACAATATAGTGACTTTTAGCTTAAAGTGTAGAAAAGAAAAACATGTTGGGAGGGCAAAAACTCTTAATTTTAAAAGGGCCAATTTTCCTGGGTTAAGGGCAGAACTTCAGGGCATAGACTGGGAGCGGATGCTGTCACATACGGATACAGCTAATAAATGGGAAATCTTCAAATCCACATTAAATAACTGTACTGCCAAATATATTCCTATGGGTAACAAATATAAACGGTTAAAATCCAATCCCACATGGCTTACAACCGAGGTTAGAAGGGCTATAAATGAGAAAAAAGGGGCATTCAAAAAATATAAATCAGAGGGGTCAGCTGTAGCATTTAAACATTACAAAGAAGTCAACAAAACCTGTAAAAATGTAATAAAAGTAGCAAAAATTCACAATGAAAGGCAGGTAGCTATAGAAAGCAAAAGAAACCCCCAAAAATTCTTCAAATATATTAATGCAAAAAAACCAAGGTCAGAGCATGTAGGACCCCTAAATAATGGCGACGGGGAATTAATAACTGGGGATCAGGAGAAAGCTGAGTTACTTAATGGGTTCTTCAGTTCTGTATATACAAAAGAGGATGGAGCTGTGGTGGGTGGGGCCAGTACTGAGGTGGGTGGGGCCAGTGCTGCTAACACATGTAATGTACTGAACTGGTTTACTATAGATATGGTCCAAGATAAATTAAACAAACTCAATGTAACCAAAGCTCCAGGGCCTGATGGATTGCACCCCAGAGTTCTTAGGGAACTCAGTTCTGTAATTTCACTACCCTTGTATGAAATATTCCGTGATTCTTTGCTTACTGGTATTGTGCCGAGGGACTGGCGTAAGGCAAATTTAATGCCGATCTTCAAAAAGGGCTCTCGAACTTCCCCAGGTAACTATAGACCCGTAAGCTTAACGTCCATTGTGGGGAAACTATTTGAGCGGCTTATAAGGGACTACATCCAGGAATATGTAGTGGCTAATAGTATTATAAGTGATAACCAGCATGGTTTTACTAAGGACAGAAGCTGTCAAACCAACCTAATATGTTTCTATGAAGAGGTAAGTAGAAGCCTGGATGGCGGCGCGGCTGTGGATATCGTGTACCTGGATTTTGCAAAAGCGTTTGACACAGTTCCTCATGGACGTCTGATGGGTAAGTTAAAGTCTATCGGTTTGGAAAATTTAATGTGTAACTGGATTGAAAACTGGCTTAATAATCGTACCCAGAGAGTGGTGGTCAATGATTCCTACTCCGAATGGTCCCCGGTAATAAGTGGTGTACCCCAAGGGTCAGTACTGGGCCCTCTTCTGTTTAACTTGTTTATTAATGATATTGAGAATGGAATTAACAGCAATGTTTCTATCTTTGCAGATGACACCAAGCTTTGTAGTACAGTACAGTCTATGGAGGATGTGCAGATGTTACAGGATGACTTAGACACACTGAGTGTTTGGGCGTCCACTTGGCAAATGAGGTTCAATGTGGATAAATGTAAAGTTATGCACCTGGGTACTAATAACCCGCATGCATCATATGTCCTGGGGGGAGTTACTCTGGGAGAGTCACTAATGGAGAAGGATCTGGGTGTACTTGTAGATAATAGACTACAGAACAGCACACAATGTCAGTCAGCTGCTTCTAAGGTCAGCAGGATATTGTCATGCATTAAAACAGGCATGGACTCTCGGGACAGGGATATAATATTACCGCTTTATAAAGCTTTGGTGCGGCCTCATCTGGAGTATGCCGTCCAGTTTTGGAACCCGATTCATAAAAAGGATGTTCTAGAGCTGGAGAGGGTACAAAGACGGGCAACTAAACTAATAAGGGGAATGGAGCATCTTAGTTATGAGGAGAGATTAAAAGAATTACATTTGTTTAGTCTGGAGAAGAGACGTTTAAGGGGAGATAGGATTAACTTATTTAAATATATAAATGGCCCCTACAAGAGATATGGGGAAAAGATGTTCCAGGTAAAACCCCCTCAAAGGACAAGAGGGCACTGCCTCCGCCTGGAGAAAAAAAAGGTTCAATCTCCGGAGGCGACAAGCCTTCTTTACCATGAGAACTGTGAATCTGTGGAACAGTCTACCACAGGATCTGGTCACAGCAAAAACAGTAGAGGGCTTCAAAACAGGGCTAGACAACTTCTTAGACCAAAATAATATAGATGCATATGTATAGAACCTATCACCCCTCCCCCTTCCCTGTATCCATCCCCTCCTTGGTTGAACTTGATAGACATGTGTCTTTTTTCAACCGTATTAACTATGTAACTATGTAACTATGGAATTTAACCCCTTAAGGACAGAGCCTGAAATGGCCTTAATGAGAGAGACAAATTTTATGAATATGACCAGTGTCACTTTATTCATTAATAACTTCGGGATGCTTTTACCTATCCGGCTGATTCTGAGATTGTTTTCTCGTGACATATTGTACTTTACATTTCTGGTAAATTGGAGTCGATACTCATAACGAATCTTTATGAAAAAACCCCAAATAATGTGAAAAAATGTGAAAAAATGCATTTTTCCAACTTTGAAACTTTTTTGCGTATACAGAAAGTGGTTATACCACATAAATTATATATTAAATAGCATTAGCAACATGTCTACTTTATGTTGGCGGCATTTATTAAACGATCTTTCATTTTTTTTTAGACAATAGGAGGCTTAAAACATTAGCAGCAAATTTCCAAATTTTCAGTAAAATTTCTAAATCAGATATTTTTAGGGACCTGTTCAGGTTTAAAGTGTATTTGAGGGGCCTGTATGTTAGAAAGCCCCACAAAGCACCCCATTTCAGAAACTGCACCCCCCACACTCTGCAAAAGCATATCCAGAAAGTGTTTTAACCCTTTAGGGGAGTCACAGAAATAAAAGCTAAGTGTGTAAGAAATTTGAAAATTTTAATTTTCTGTGCAGAGATTTTATTGTAATCCAATATTTTTCATAATTATAAACCTATTACCAGAGAAATGTACCCCAATAATTATTGCCCCGTTTCTGCAGTTTATAGAAATACCCCATATGTGGCCCTATTGCGCTACTTGACGCAACCACAAGCCTCAGATACAAAGGAGCGCCTAGTGAATTTCAACGCCTCCGTTATATTTGGTCATTTCTGACTGAACCACTTCAGGTTGGGAGAGGCTCTGGGGTGCCAAAACCGAAAAAACACCCCTAAAGGGACACCATTTAGAAAACTACACCCCTCAAGGAATGTAACAAGGGGTGCGGTGAGCATTTGGACCCCACAGGTGCTTCACAGATTTTCCAAACAATATGGTGTGAAAAAAGAAAAATTTATTTTTTACACTAAAACGTTGTTCTAGCCTTCAATTTTTCATTTTCTTAATCCCTTAGTGACCGCCGATACGGCTTTTTACGGCGGTCACTAATGGTCCTTATGCTGCTGCCATCAGCTTTTTATGGCGATGGCAGAGAATAAGGCTGCGGGGCCGGGACGGCCCCCACCCCATCCCCCCGGCTACCGGAGGTAGCTGTGGGGTTGGGGCAGTGTGTGGGGTCCGTCCCGGCCCCCCCCCCTTACCGACGATCGCAGCTATTAACGTTATAGCGGCGGCCGTCGGTAAAGGGGATTACCGGTGCTGCCGCCGCCTTTCATCTCCCCCCGCCGTGAATCTACGGCGGGGGGAGATGAAATAAATGTCCCCCAGACCTCAGATCAGCCCCCCCTAGTAGGGCGATCACTGACCCCCCCTCCCCCGGCGGCCATCATTTCCAAGATGGCCGCCGACATCGCTGTGAACCGACTAATGTCGGTTCACAGCGATGGAAAAGTTAAAATGAATGAAAGCCCCATGCTCTCCGCCACCGGAGGTAGCGGAGAGCATGGGGCAGTCATCGGAGACCCCCCCCTGTGGGGTCCCGGTACAAGCGATCAGCGGTATATACTATATAACGCTGATCGCTTGTACCATGTGCTCCCGGCACTTTTTATCCCCTGTCACCATAAATGATTGGTGACAGGGGATAAAAAGTGATGTCCTCCTCGACGTCCTGGCTGGTTATGAAGTGCGCATGCGCTCCACAACCAGCCAAGCTCTGAAAATTTAAAGTGACAGAGACCAATTTGGTCTCTGTCACTGAACTATGATTACTGTGATAGAAAATATCACAGTAATCATAGTAATACAGTGAAAATGAATGTATAAAGTACAAAAAGTGACAAACATACAAAAAAATAAAACACACACTTTTTATTATAGTAATAATTGCAGTTTACTCCCAAATTACCCCTAACCCCTCCCCAGATTACCCGTAACCACCGCACATTGCCCGTAACCACCGCACGTTGCCCGTAACCACCGCAAATTGCCAGTGACCCCCTCCCGATTGCCCGTAACCACCCCAAATTACATGTACCCACCCCAGATTACCTATAAGCACTTCAGTTTATCAGTAACAATCCCAGATTGTCTGTAACCCTTCCAGGTTGCACATAACCCCCCCCAGGTTCCCCGTAATCATGCCAGATTACATGTACCCCCCCCCAGATTGCACGTAACCACCGCGCGTTGCCTCTGCCCATGCCACCATGCCTCTGACCACCGCACGTCGCCTCTGACCACCGCACGTCGCCTCTGACCACGCCACGGCACCTCTGACCACCCCAAATTGCCAATGACCCCCTCCAGATTGCGGTGCCCATGCCAGATTACAGGTATCCACCCCAGATTGCCTATAAGAACTTCAGTTTATCCGTAACCACCCCACATTGCCTGTAACCACCCCACGTTGCCCGTAACCACCCCAGATTGTCAGTAAGCACTTCAGGTTGCCCGTAACCACCCCACGTTGCCCGTAACCACCCCAGATTGTCTGTAAGCATTGCAGGTTGCCCGTAACCACCCCACGTTGCCCGTAACCACCCCAGATTGTCTGTAAGCACTGCAGGTTGCCCGTAACCACCCCACGTTTCCCGTAACCATCCCAGATTGTCTGTAAGCACAGCAGATTGCCCGTAACCAGCCCACGTTGCCTGTAACCAGCCCACGTTGCCTGTAACCACCCCACGTTGCCTGTAACCACAGCAGGTTGCCCGTGACCACCAGACGTTGCCCATAACCACCACACGTTGCCCGTAACCACCCCACGTTGCCTGTAACCACCCCAGGTTGCCGTAACCACAGCAGGTTGCCCGTGACCACCCCATGTTGTCCGTAACCACCCCAGATTACCTGTAACCACCTCAGGTTGCCCATAACCACCCCAAGTTGCCCGTGACCACCCCACATTACCTAATCTCATTTTTTTTATTTTATTTTAGTAACTGCGCTATTCTAATAACCATTAATAGCTGCGGTTTTGCTCCTGTAAATTGGCGCTCCTTCCCTTCTGAGCCCTGCTGTGTGCCCATACAGTGGTTTATGCCCACATATGGGGTACCGTTGTACTCAGGAGAACCTGCTTTACAGATTTTGGGGTACGTTTTCTCTCCTGTTCCTCGTCAAATTGAGAAATTTCAAACTAAACCAACATATTATTGGAAAAATTTGAGTTTTTCATTTTTACTGGCCAATTTTGAATACTTTCCTCTAATACCTGTGGGGTAAAAATGGTCACCACACCCCAAGATGAATTCTTTGAGGGGTGCACTTTCCAAAATGGGGTGACTTTTGGGGGGATTCTATTCTGTAGACATTACAGGGGCTCTGCAAACGCACCTGGCGCTCAGAAACTTCTTCAGAAAAATCTGCACTGAAAATGCTAATTGGCGCTCCTTCCCTTCTGAGCCCGGCTGTGTGCCCATACAGTGGTTTATGCCTACATATGGGGTACCGTTCTACTCAGGAGAACCTGCTTTACATATATTGGGGTGACATTTCTCTCCTGTTCCTCGAGAAATTGCGAAATTTCAAACTAAAGGAACATATTATTGGAAAAAATCGAGTTTTTCATTTTTACTGTCTACTTTTGAATACTTTCCTCAAACACCTGTGGGGTTAAAATGCTCACCACACCCCAAAATAAATTCTTTGAGGGGTGCACTTTCTAAAATGGGGTGACTCATTGGGAGATTTTACTCTGCGGACACTACAGGGGCTCTGCAAACGCACCTGGCGCTCAGAAACTTCTTCAGCAAAATCTGCATTGAAAAAGCTAATTGGCGCTCCTTTCCTTCTGAGCCCTCCTGTGTGCCCATGCAGTGGTTTATGCCCACATATGAGGTACCTTTTCACTTAGGAGAACCTGCGTTACAAATTTTGGGGTACTTTTTTCCTCTTGTTCCTCATAAAATTGAGAAATTTCAAACTAAAAGAACATAATATTGGAAAAATTTGAGTTTTTCATTTTTACTGTCTACTTTTGAATACTTTCCTCTAATATCTGTGGGGTCAAAATGGTCACCACACACCAAGATGAATACTTTGAGGGGTGCACTTTCCAAAATGGAGTGACTTATGGCGAGATTTTACTCCGCTGGCACTACAGGGGCTCTGCAAACGCACCTGGCGCTCGGAAACTTCTGCAGCAAAATCTGCATTGAAAAAGCTAATTGGCGCTCCTTCCCTTCTGAGCCCTCCTGTGTGCCCATGCAGTGGTTTATGCCCACATATGGGGTACCATTGTACTCAGGAGAACCTGCGTTACAAATTTTGGGGTACTTTTTTCCTCTTGTTCCTCGTGAAATTGAGAAATTTCAAACTAAACCAACATATTATTGGAAGAATTCGAGTTTTTCATTTTTACTGTCTTCTTTTGAATACTTTCCTGTAATACCTGTGGGGTCAAAATGGTCACCACACACCAAGAAGAATTCTTTGAGGGGTGTACTTTCCAAAATGGGGTGACTTATGGGGGGTTTTCTCTCTGCTGACACTACAGGGGCACTGCAAACGCACCTGGCGCTCAGAAACTTCTTCAGCAAAATTTGCATTGGAAAAGCTAATTGGCGCTCCCTTCCTTCTGAGCCCTGCTGTGTGCCCATACAGTGGTTTACGCCCACATATGGGGTACCGTTGTACTCAAGAGAACCTGCATTACAAATTTTGGGGTGCTTTTTGTCTCATATTCCTTTTGAAAATGAGAAACTTTAATCTAAACGTATATATTATTGGAAAATTAAAATTTTCCATTTTTTTACTGCCTAATTGTGAATACTTTCCTCCAGCCCCTGTAGGGTTAAAATGCTCATTATACCCCTAGATTAATTCTTTAAGGTGTGTAGTTTCCAAAATGGGGTCACTTATGGGGGTTTTCAGGATACCAGACTTCTAAATCCATTTAAAAAAAGAACTGGTCCCTAAAAAAATCATTTTTGAAAACTTTCACAAAAATGTGATAATTTGCTGATAAATTTCTAAGCCCCATAACACCCTAAAAAAGTAAAATATGTTTACCAAATTATGCCAGAATAAAGAAGACATATTGGTAATGTGACTTAGTAACTAATTTATGTGCTACGACTTTCTTTTTTTAGAAGCAGAGAATTTCAAAGTTCATAAAATGCTAATTTTTTAAATTTTTCATGATATTTTGATGTTTTTCACAAAAAACACACAAAGTAGTGACCAAATTTTTCCACTAACATAAAGTGCCATATGTCACGAAAAAACAATCTCGGAATCGCTAGCATACGTTAAAGCATCACTGAGCTATAAGAGCATAAAGTGAGACAGGTCAGATTTTGAAAAATTAGTCTGGTCATTAAGGCCCAAACTAGCTGCAGCACGAAGGGGTTAAAGGGATAAGAGGGGGGGCGTGGCCTGCTTCTGAAGAGACCAGACGCGTTGTAGCAGAGCTCCGCTTCTTAGCTGTTTTTAAGCGATTCTTGCTACTTCCAGTTGGCAAGTTTTTCACCCGGAGACCCCTGGAACTCCTCCTAGACACACTGGGATGCGGCACACATCCAAAAAAGCATCGGCAGCCGCCCGAAGGAAGACACGGGCCTCGGTCCCCGCAGCGCCGGCATTTCAAGATGGCGCCGGCTCCCTCCCGAGCACATTCCTTAATGCCATTCTAGCAAGTGCGGCTGAGTCGTGGGAGGACTTCTCTGCACCCGAGCATGTGGATCTACATCGGGAGGGGAGCCTAGCTAAAGTATCGCCTGGCACGGCAGCAAAACGGAGACGGAGAAGGCTCAGAGTCGCCGAAGCTACTAATCAGCGACTGGCAGGTGACGTGGACCATCTACTGAGAGCTAAGTCTTGCTCGGATTTATGTCTCCCTGCTCTGTTTGCTACGGACACTACCACTCCTGCTGCTGAATGCCCTGATCTGCCGTGCAACACCCCTGCCGTTGCTCCAGCACACCGGGACAACTCAGTGTCTCACTCTGCTTCAGCCCCCAGTGTACTCTCTCCACTGGCGCTGCCGTTCACAAGTACTTCTCCCTGCCACCTCTTGAGCGACAATGACAGCTCTGTGCCTCACTGTATTCCAACCTGCGCTTCTCCTTTGGCACCTCCGCAACATCTGACATCCCAAATGCTCAATGATTTCGCGGCTCGCTCTTCATCTACCTCTCCTCTGGAGAACTCAAACTATGGTCCTGCTGAACGCTTGGACTATCTTCTCAGGTGCACTGCTCAGCTGTCTATTACAGCAGTGAAAGAAATGATTGTGACTTTGAGAGATTCGCTGCTGCATAAAATCGATAATGTTTTTGCTTCTCTCTCCTCCCTGGTGAGAGCAGGGGAGGACAGAGCACTGTTAGCCGAACTGAAGCTCAGTGAAGTTATTGGAGCGCACAATTCCTTAACAGCTACCTGTGAGAAATTAGAGGAAGAACTTCAGTCTTTTCGTGACAAACATACGATTCTGGATGATGTTCAAAGGCGCAACAATGTTAAACTGCGGGGAGTGCCTGAAGCTGTTGCTCCTTCCGAGTTACCAACTTACACACAAAGGCTCCTGAGTAGCGTGCTCCCAGACTGCTCACCTCAAGATTTGCTTATTGATTGGGTGAAGCGACTTCCGAGACCGGATCATCTCCCATCTGATGTCCCGAGGGACGTAGTGGTTCGGTTCCACTATTTGCATGTGAAAGCGAAATTTATGGCGGAGGTGAGGGACAAAATAAATCTCCCAAACGACTACAACAGTGTTACAATATTCACTGATCTATCTCCAGGGACTTTGCAAAAACGTCGAGCCTTTTCTGGTGTCACGAGATCTTTGAGGGAAAAAGGAATTTCATACAGGTGGATAAACTCAACTCAGTTGCTGGTCCCATACCATGACGTACAACACCGTATTACTAGCCCGGAGGAGGGCCAGCGTTTGCTAACTACATGGAACTCTGCTTAAGCTTTTTCGTTTGGTTATTACGGCCTTATCTTCGGATATACCTAGGTCTCTGACTAGGCCGGACTAAGTGCCCCTTCTCCGCATGCCAAGTGGCTTGCTTGCCCGTGTCCTTGACTGGCATGTCATCATTATGCTTATATCAGCCTTTTCCTGAGCAATCTTTACTACCTTTTAATTTTTGATACTCTTCTATGTATATTTCAATCAGCATATTCTAACACTCTTTTGATTCTTGTTGTAGCGTGCTCTTTGTTTCCCTCCATCGTATTGCTACTTATATACTACGACAAGCGAGATTGTATATTATGTGATCTTTAAGCTCACGTCAGCTGTTGTTTATCCCAGCCTGTACATTGTCATTTTATTATGCCATTGTTTTCTAATCTATGTTTGTTATAATTATAAAACTTCCTCAATAAAAATTATTGAAACATTAAAGGGATAAGAGGAAAAAAAAGACCCAAAATGTGTAGCGCAGTTTCTCCCGAGTACGGAAATACCCCACATGTGGCGATAAAGTGCCAAGGGGGCGCAGGACGAGCCTCCAAAGGGAAGGAGCGCCAATTGGCTTTTGGAAGCTGAATTTCACTGGAAAGGATTTCAAGGGCCATGTCGCATTTACAGAGCCCTCTTGCTGCCAAGACACTGGAAACCCCCCACAAGTGACCCCATTCTGGAAACTACACCCCTCAAGGAATCTAACAAGGGGCACAGTGAGCATATGGACCCCACTGGTGACGGGCACAAATGTGGAACAATGTGACGTAAAAGTAAAAAATTTCATTTTTTCACTTTCATGGCACAAATGTGCCCATCATCAAGGGGTCCATATCCTCACTGCACCTCTTGTTAGATTCCCTGAGGGGTGCAGTTTCCAGAATGGGGTCACTTGTGGGGGGTTTCCAGTGTTTTGGCAGCACGAGGGCTCTGTAAATGCGACATGGCGTTCATCATCCATTCTAGCCAAATCCAACCTCCAAAATCCAAATGGCGCTCCTTCCTTTTGGAGGCTTGCCCTGCGCCCACATGGTGCTTTATGTCCACATGTGGGGTATTTACGGACTCTGGGGAAATTGCTCTACACATATTGTGTGTTTTTTTCTCTTTTAACCCCTTGTGAAAATGATAAATTCAAGGCTAAACCAACATTATAGTGTAAAAAATGTAATATTTCATTTTCACGCCACATTGTTCCACATTTGTGCCCGTCACCAGTGGGGTCCATATGCTCACTACACCCCTTGTTACATTCCTTGAGGGGTGTAGTTTCCATAATGGGGTCACTTGTGGGGGGTTTCAACTGTCTTGGCAACACAGAGGCCTTTTTAATGCAACATGGCCCCTCGAAATCCATTCCATCCAAATCCAGCCTTCAAAAACGAAATGGCGCTCCTTCCCTTCGGAGGCTTACCCTGCACCCGCATGGCGCTTTATGTCCACATGTGGGGTATTTCCGTACTCAGGGGAAATTGCTCTACACATTTATTGTTTTTTTTTTATCTTTTAGCCCCTTGTGAAAATGAAAAAATCATGACAAGATTAATGATTTAGAGTAAAAATTTTACAAAAATTACACTAAATGTTGGTCTAGCCTTGATTTTTTCCATTTCCACAAGGGGTTAAAAAAGAAAATGAACACAAAACGTGTAGGGTAGTTTCCCCTGAGTACAAAAATACCCCAGATGTGGACATAATGTGCCATATGGGCACAGGGCAAGCCACCAAAGGGACAGAGCGCCATTTAGAGGCTGGAATGGAGGATGGAGGCCATGTCGCAATTACAAAGCTCCTGTGCTGCCAGGTCAGTAGAAACCCCCGACAAGTGACCCCATTCTGGAAACTACACCCCATAAGGAATCTAACAAGGGGTGCAGTGAGGATATGGACCCCACTGGTGACAGTCACTTACGTAGAACATGTGCAGAGAAAATAAAAAATACCATTTTTTTCATTTTCACGTCCCAAATGTGGCCGTCACCAGGGGGCCATATCCCCGCTGCCCCCCTTGTTAGATTCCTTATGGGGTGTAGTTTCCAGAATGGGGTCACTTGTGGGGGGTTTCTACTATCCTGGCCGCACAGAGGCTTTGTAATTGCATCATGGCATCCTCTAATGGGAATGGCGGCCATACCTACTTAGCTGGGGAAAAGGGACAATTCTAATTTATTTGGGGGTATTAGGCCAATTATTGGTTTATAAGGTTGAAAATGACAGGTGTCCATCAAACTCAATCTGTGTTGATCGAGAGGAAGGCAAAAAACCCTCATAAGGCAGACGATAGTAGCCTCATCACAGGGGAAAAATTCCTTCCCGACTCCATAATGGCAATCAGAATAATCCCTGGATCAACGTGACCCCTGAAATAGGAATAAGGGACAGAATTTAGATAATGTAGAACCCCAATGACGTGTGGTGCGCCTTGAAGCGATCCAGTATGCAGAGGCCGGGGGGATCAGGACAGGTGTCACACTGGAAAATGGTGTCCTTCCTGATCCCCCTGTTACGCCACACTCTGCACTTCTTCTGGGGTCTCCTGTTTTCCAGTGTGGGGGACGTCACCTGGAAAATGTTATCCTGGTGCGATAGGGGGTCCTTCATATCCAGAAGCTCTGGGTCCGCTCCATGGCTGCTAAATATTAGGGCTCTATTACTACTTCTGATATTTTCGTATCGTGCCGCAAGCTACAGGGCAGCGAGGGACCGGAAGACGGGGTTCTGGTATAAAAGTTATCCCCGTACAGGTGGTAACCTTTATCCAGCAGTGGGAAGATCAGTTCCCGGACGATCTTTCCACTTGTTCCGAGGATGGGGGGGGGGAGGGGGCATCTGGGGGCTGGATTCAGGTGTCCCTTCCTACATACACTCTAAGGGTACGTGCACACTGCGGAATCGCGACAGATAACCCTTCGTGCATTCCGCAGTTGGCACCCGCCGGCTGACTGATGCAGGCGCACGTCTCCGTCCGTGTCATAGACTCCATTCTATGCACGGGCGGATTCCGCTCTCCGTCCAACGTATTCATTCTTTGGACGGACGACGGAATCCGCCCGTGCATAGAATGGAGTCTATGACACGGGTAGAGACATGCGCCCGCATCAGTCTGCCGGCGGGTGCCAGCTGCGGAATGCACAAAGGGTTATCCTTCGCCATTCCGCAGTGTGCACGTACCCTAAATCTGTAAGTGTAGCCTGAGGTACGCTCACAGAGTTTGTAGAATTTTACGCCATACCGTCATCTCTTATTGGGACGGTCCTGGCGGAAAAGACGTGTCTGGGGGGCAGCGTACGCTACGCTACCCCCAGACACGTCACTGGATGATGAGGATGATGAGGATGAATGGAGGAAAGAAGGATCCCCCCCATTCATCCTCACTGGCTGTTTCGGTGTCGGAGGCAATAATAACGTATCCCTCTGACGCCGAAAACACCCTGGGGGCCATCTTTATACGGGGATTGGTATATGGGGTATGTAGTGGTGTAGTCTCAAACTTTATTCAATGTAGTGTGGTGTAATGTAGTGTTTTTTACGTGTTTTTTTTACAGTAAGTATAAAAAAAAAACCTACGCCAACAAAGGAGTTGCTGATAAATGCCACACTTATGTGCGGCACTTATCAGCAGACCGTGGCAGTAGAATATAGAAAAAAAACACCCTACGCCAAAAAGGAGGAGTTGCTGATTAGCAGTGCACTTTCGTGCGATGCTGATCAACAGTCAGCCGCGATAGGGTGCGGAAAATAGAAAAAAAAAAAATTTGGAAAAAAAAAAAAAACTTTTTCTACATTCTGAACATCCCTGTAGCTGCTGATAAGTGTATTACACATATCAGCCGCTAGAGGGCAGCAGAGCGCAAAATCCGGAAAATGACGAGGCTGGAGCCGAAAATAGCCGAAAGAAGACGACGGGGACCGCCGGAAAGACCCGAAGACCGAACGGAATGACGGAGGACGCCGCAAACCCGGAAGACGCCGATCAGGAGCCTGGGACAGGTGAGTAATGTACAAATACCTGCTCTCGACCCCTCCGCTACCTAGCGGAGGGGTCCAGGGCAGGTATTTATTATTTTGTGGGACTCTGATCGCCGTGCCACCGGCCCGATCGCCATGAACCGCCGGCCGGCCGTTCACGGCGATCGGGCCGGTGGCACGGTGACCACCATTACTTTTTACAGTAATGGCGGTCGTTGCAGTCCTCGGACAGCACCGACCGCCATTTTTTCCGGGTCATCGGTGACTCGATGACCCGGAAAAAATGGCGGTCGGTGCTGTCCGAGGACGGCACCGACCGCCATTACTGTAAAAAGTAATGGTGGTCACCGTGCCACCGGCCCGATCGCCGTGAACGGTCGGTGCCGTCCTCGGAGAGCACCGACCACCATTTTTTGCGGGTCATCGGGTCACCGATGACCCGGAAAGGTTCCGATCGCCGCTATTGGCTGATCTGAATTGATCAGCCTATAGCGGCGATCGTAAGCACGGGGGGTGTTAACCACCCCCCGTGCCGAGAAGCTTTGATGGCCTGCTATGATTTATAGCAGGCCATCTTCCCCGATCGCTGTGTGCGAACACGCAGCGATCGGGGAAACATCGGGCGTAAATTTACGCCCTGATGCGCCAAGTACCAGGGCGCGAGGGCGTAAGTTTACGCCCGATGTCGTTAAGGGGTTAAAACAGTACTTACATCTTTACTTCATTAATCCACTGGAGATGTTATGCCTTGCATTGATTGGCTGAAGAGGGGAGCCGGGAATTTCAAATGGCTCCTCTTCAGCCAATCAGTGCTTCCTTGCATTGATTGGCTGAAGAAGGGAGCCGGGAATTTCAAACGGCTCATCTTCAGCCAATCAGTGCTGCCTTGCATTGATTGGCTGAAGAAGGGAGCCGGGATTTTCAAACGGCTCCTCTTCAGCCAATCAGTGCACTGAAGAGCGGACCCGGGGGATGTTGAAGACCTGCTACGCGGAGCAGGTAACGTATGCTCGTGGCCGGGCCGGCGGGGGCGATCGGAGCGGCGGCGGTGGGGGGGCGATCGGAGCGGTGGGGGTGGCGTTCAGAGCGGCGGTGGGAGTGGCGATCGGAGCGGCGGGTTTGGCGATTGGAGCAGGGGTGGCGATCAGAGCGGCGGCGACGGCGGGGGTGGCAATCGAGCCGGCGCAGGGGGCTGAGGATGAGTGGGGGGCCGGGCGGCGGGCGGGGCGGCCGGACTATCGCGTGACGACTGTTTACACGGAATGATCGGCAAATTTTTTGCAAACGATTAATGACGATTTGATAACATGTTGAAAGATCAAAATGAACGATTTCTCGTTCGGCGTTTGATCGTTCGCTGCGTTTGATCGTTATCGCGCAAATTCGCACGATAATCGTTACGTGTAAACGCAGCATTAAGCTACTTCATTTAATCTGTCAGCACCTGAGCCCTACCCAAGGTGCTGACAGTGTGCTGTAGCTGGCAGTCCCCTTGTGAGCATGGTACCTTTTGGTAATTTGCCTGTGGAGTGGATTATGCACAATGTCGGGTCTCCTACTGTAATGAAGAGTGAAAGAGGAGTTATGGCTCATTGTTTGTGCTGCACTCTGACACTGGCTGACAGCTGATGGAGCAGTAAGCTGGGCAGAAGGGATTATTAATGAAGAAAAGGGAGGAGGAAGGAGTGGTGAGGCGTTGAACGCATGGAATGCTGAACTCCTCTTTTTTTTTTTAAACACATTTTAAACACATCCGCAGAACAAATACAGAAATGGTATCGGGTAAACCCGATACACCAAATTAAATGCGTACATGTGTTCACAAGCAATTACAAACAGGTGTAATCAAAAAAGGATAAAACAGAAACTGCGAAAGAACACTTCTACATGCAAAGACACCATCAAATTAATCAGCATAAGGAGAGATGGTATTTCCCTAATCCTCTATATTCCCTCTCATCAGCACTGCTAGATTGTAATCTACGATATTTGCAGGGCTCCTAGGGTACCCTTAAGCAATTCTGTGCAATACCATTTACTCATTTGAAATGGGCGGACAATATAACATATTCCATTAGTGTCATAGTGCAAAAGTATAAATGGTCTCCATTTCTTAAAGAAAAGTTTAGTACCTGAATCTTTGTGTCTCTCAGTATCAACCCTATCTAACCCTAGAAAGAATTTCAGTTGTGATATCACCATATCTATATCTGGTACATTAGGTTGCAGCCAGTTAGTGAACAAACATCTCAACGCCACCAATAATGTAATATGCACTAACTGGGGTATGGTCTTAGGTCTGTCAGTGCTTTCAGGGGGCCTAAGTTGGTGGAACAACAGTTCTTTTGGATTGAGAGTCAGCTTCACCTTATAGTGGTTCTGAATGTATGAGACAATCATATTCCTATGCAGTTTTTTTTTTTTAAATAAATAAATAATTTAAAAAAAAAAACGCATAGGATTCCCCCCTTTTCCATAACTAGTCGAGTTAAAAACCAAGCAACAGCAGCCTGGTAACATCAGGGTGGGAAGAGCCATTGGTTTAGGCCCTCCCCAGCCTAAATATTACCAGCCTGCTGCCGCCCCAGTCCAGGAGCGCCAATTTTGACGCTCCGGGACCACTGGCACCCAGCTCTTCCCAGTACCCCTGGTGGCATTGGGTACTGGGGTAATAATGGGGGGGGGGGGGGGTTAGTGTTAGCCATTTTATACCGGCTAACACTAAGCCCTGACTTAGTAATGGATTCCGTCTATCAGACAGCTTCCACTACTAAGTCTATATAGTAATGAAAGAAAACACAAATACACTTAGAATTTTTTTTTTTATTCAAATAAAAACACCCCCACACCCCTCATTGACCATTTTATTGAACATTAAACTCCGCCGGTAATTGACGTAGTCCAAACGAATCCGACGTAATCCTTTGCGTGCAGGTATCTGAAAAAGAAAGGGAGAAGAAAATACTCATTACCTAGGAGGCAAACCAGGGCCAAAGAGACTATTTAGAGACAATTCTAAGACTATTTTGAGACAATTCTGAGCCAAACAAATCAGCACCACAGAAAATAGACCAGACTTATCCCTGATAGTAAATTGCACTTTAAATAGACCAGTCTGTTCTTGCCAAAGCAGAAATAGACCGCATCTAGAAAAATCCCTTGTTGATAAATCTCCCCGTATGTGTCTGCGGCAATTGGAACTTAAGTTGAATTTCGCTGGGAGTGAGCCACCTCTGTTGATCAGGGTCCATCAGGTCCCCGACTGTCTTAAAACCCTTATCCCGCCATACTTTTAACCAGCTTATCTGCTGACCCTTAAGGAACTCTGGGTGGCGTTCTAGTAGCATATGTTTGGAGAGCAAAAAGGGAAGCTTGAAGATCTTGCGAATTTCCTTCCATGTGACTACTGCATCCCTTAATAACAAAGACTGTTTAATCTCTTGCGGTAATTTGGCATATGTTGTATGTAGAAGGCAAGATAGATCAAACGGGTAAGCCAAGGTTTGCTCCAGCTGCAGGTTAGAGAAGTGTGAAGAATTATGCAGCCAATCCATTATGTGTCTGAAAATACTGACTAGATTATACCCCCGTATATTGGGAAAGTTAACTCCCCCTTCCGCTTTACATAACATCAGTTTAGCTAACGAAATCCTAGGGCGTTTGCCACACCAAATGAATTTCGAGAAGGCAGCCTGCAGAGCTTTTATATCCACGTGTTTAATTAACAATGGTAAGGTCTGCAGAGGATAAAGCAACCGTGCAAAGCTCACCATTTTAATCAAGTGGCAGCAATCCATGAGGGAAAGGGGGAGATTCTGCCAGGTACGCAATTCAGAGACTATCTTGTGAATTAGGGGTGTGTAGTTAAGTGTATATAGTAAACCTGAGGTTTTCCCTATTTTGATACCTAAGTAGGTTATGAAGGAGGAGGCCACGACCACTCCCAGTAAAGCTGCTACTGACTGAACTCCTCTTTGACACTTCATTACAGTAGGAGACCTGAGAGTGACGTCCACACTGATCATTGGTGTATGCGCACTCCTGAAACTGTTAGACTACAACCGGGGGAAATCTAAGGCTGTGGACTATTAGAAGTCTGTAGGAGGACATTGCAAATAGTGACTACAGTATATAGCATATTCTATTGAAAAAAAAAAAAATTATCCAAATGTACCAATACATATTAATAAGTGCAATGATGCAACCATGTAAAAAAGGCAATAATGAAAGTGTAAAAGGGCCAAATATTTTACTTCCAGTGAATAATATATTCTGAAATCACTTAAGTGCAAAAATAGTAAATATCATACAATTAAGTACCAATAAGTGCAAAATGTTCATACATTTAATACTATAGCACCAAAATCCATATGGATATATATTTAAAAAAAATGTATATACTATTAAATGAACATTGTAAGGACATGTTCACACAACATAAGGCCATGTTGCAAATTGGCAACAACAGCCGTGATTAATACAGAAGTTATGTGCACTGAGGTTTGAGGGAATCACAGCCGAAATGTATACACTTAGGGCCCATTTACACAGAAAGATTATCTGACAGATTATCTGCCAAAGATTTAAAGCCAAAGCCAGGAACAGACTATAAACAGAGATCAGGTCATAAAGGAAAGACTGAGATTTCTCCTCTTTTCAAATCCATTCCTGGCTTTGGCTTCAAATCTTTGGCAGATAATCTGTCAGATAATCTTTCTGTGTAAATGGACCCTCAGGGGGAGATTTATCAAACATGGTGTAAAGTGAAGCTGGCTCAGTTGCCCTTAGCAACCAATCAGATTCCACCTTTCATTTTCCAAAGAGTCTGCATAGAATGAAAATTGGAATCTGATTGGTTGCTAGGGGTAACAGAGCCAGTTTCACTTACACCATGTTTTCATGCTATTAATTAATTAGAGGCCGCACAAGCCTGACAGGTCACTCAATGGAGAGTGCGGCTCCAGTTGCACTCTTTATTGTTGGCTATGGTGAATTGGGAATCATAACCAATTCAGCACAAATGAATATCATCCGTGCGGTACTGCGGCTTGGTCACAGAACGGCCAGCGTTTCACATAGTGTGAACCCAGCCTTATATTGTATTAAATATTTTTTACGCGCTAACACTAATTCCCAGCTCGGTAATGGACACTGTGTATTAGGCAGCCTCCAGTACTAAGCCTGTAAAAAAAATATAAAAAACAACACATCAGAGAAAAAAATCTAAATAAAAACACCACCAAAACCCTTGTTGACCATTTGATTTAGAAAATAAATCTGGTCATGGATGTAGTGCTCCTGATTTAGGTATCTGGAAAAAAAAAAAGACACACAAAAATTATCCACAATTAACTCATTGATTGCTGGTTCAGGCAGAGTACGCTAATATGCTAATAGAATTTCTTTCTTTATTTCTTTATTAGGTTCATTTATTAAACCAATATGTCTTCTTAAAATTATACCTTTCTTAAATGTCATGTAAATGTTTCCATGCACAATATGCAGCTGCTGCAATTATTATAAATATGTTAGAACATTCTAATCACAAAACCTTTTCCCTTAACCCATTAACAATGCTACCAGTTCTGACCTATAACATGGGTCTCTGCTTTTGATAATCCCTTTTTGTTATGGTGCGTTTACACGTAACGATTATCGGGCGAATTTGCGCAATAACGATCGAAATTGAACGATAATCGTACGTGTAAATGCAGCGAACGATCAAACGACGAACGAGCAATCGTCTGTTTTGATCTTTCAACATGTCATCAAATCGTCGTTTATATATCGTACCGTCTAAACGCTGATCGTTATGAAAAAAATAAATGTTACTCCGACATCGTTAATCGTACGATCGGGCCAATTATCGTTACGTGTAAACGCACCATTAGAAGAACCCATTGACAAGTATCCTCTTGCTGAGCAATCATCTGTAAACTCAACACTTGCTGCCAACACAGGGGGAAGTGTTACTCCGAGTCCATTCAAGTCATTGGGGGAGATTTATCAAAGGGTGTAAAATTTAGACGCGCAAACTGCCCACAGCAACCAATCACAGCTCAGCTTTCCTTTCAGCACTGCCTAAAGCTGAGCTGTAATTGGTTGCTGTGGGTAGTTTGCACCAGTCTAAATTTTACACCCTTTGATAAATCACCCCCAATGTATTGTCTGTGAAACATAAGGCAAGACAGAGGTCCTCCAGAACGAGAGGTATCATCTCCAATTTTTTTTTTAAATATGCCTTTTTATATGGGAAAACATTTTTAATGGTACTTATGCAAATGATTTGTTATTGTCACACATTGTGTTTTTTTGTATAACTATTTTTTTCAAGTGATAAAGATACAAGCCTTTTACAACAAGTGTTAACAAGCAAAGAAGGTAAGAAAAAAGTTTTACTTAGATCTGTGTCCAGTTTGTTATTACCAATAGCATATCCCTAGCCTAATGTAAAATGGTACATAGCTACTAAGAATAAATTATGTAAAAGCAAGTATGGAAACATAAACTAGGATGGACTCATGGAGGAAGGAGGGGAAGGGAGTACTAAGCAAGAGGTGAGGTAGAAGTGGACGGGTATAGGGAAGGGTGGAAAGGCAAAACATATCACATATAAAAACAAGTAAAGCTTGCCATGCAAACCCACGACTACCAGTTATCAAACATTTACAAAAATTTGCCACCAAAAAACTTCTTAGTAAAGAAAAGATATTTGAGCCCACTACAAATAAATTAATCAATGATAAAGTTTATTGTTTATTTGAAACAATTATTATGAACAGACATGATTGTAAAACACTATTTCATAAGATTTGCTATATACATTCAAAAAGGAGGACTACAAAAACCGACAAAACAAACAAAAGGAAGGTGGAGCCACATGGCTCAAGCATGAATAGTTGAGAAAATGTAAGACATGCCACATTTTTAATCCTGCCACTATTGGAGGAATGGAAGTCAGAGGTCAAAGAGATAGGCCTGAAGCCATGTAGAGTGATCCAAAATTTGTAGTTTAAGTATAATAGGCTTGGGATAAGTATGGGTAGGTTTTGAAACATATACAGGATTTTAGGTAGAAAGACCATTTTTTTTGTCCACAGTCCTTCCCATCCATGAGAAAGGGAGAAATAAATAATCTAAAATGTCATTATTGATTTGGTACATTAACCCCTTAACGACATCGGGCGTACATTTTTGTCCCCGTTGCCTGGGCTTTAACGCAACAGGACGTAAATATACGCCCGCAGTTTCCCCGATCGCTGTGTGTTCACACACAGCGATCGGGGAAGATGGGCTGCTATAAATCATAGCAGGCCATCTTAGCTTCTTGGCACGGGGGTGGTTAACACCCCCCGTGCTGACAATCGCCGCTATTGGCTTATCAATTCAGATCAGCCAATAGCGGCGATTGGCACCTTTCCGGGTCATCGGTGACCCGATGACCCGCAAAAAATGGTGGTCGGTGCTCTCCGAGGACGGCACCGACCGCCATTACTGTAAAAAGTAATGGTGGTCACGGTGCCACCGGCCCGATCGCCGTGAACGGCCGGTCGGTACCGTCGGCACGGCGATCAAAGTCCCCAAAAGTGATAAATACCTGCTCTGGACCTCTCAGCTAGGTAGCTGAGGGGTCCAGAGCAGGTATTTGTACATTACTCACCTGTCCCGGGGTCCCGATCGGCGTCTTCCGGTTTTTCTTTTTTTTCCAATTTTTTTTTTCTATTTTCCGCACCCTATCGCCGCTGAGTTTTGATCAGCATCGCACGAAAGTGCGCTGCTAATCAGCATCTCCTCCTTTTTGGCGTAGGGTGTTTTTTTTCTATATCCTACTGCCACGGTCTGCTGATAAGTGCCGCACATAAGTGCGGCATTTATCAGCAGCATCTTTTTTTTTATACTTACTGTAAAAATACACGTAAAAACACTACATTACACCACACTACACTACATTGAATAAAGTTTGACACTACACCACTACATACCCCATATACCAATCTCCATATAAAAGTGTCCCCCTGGCGTGTTTTCGGTATCAGACGCATACGCTATTATTGCCTCGGACACCGAAACAGCCATTCATCCTCATCTTCATCATCCAGTGACGTGTCTGGGGTAGCGTAGCGTACGCTGCCCCCCAGACACATCTTTTCCGCCAGTACCGTACCAATAAGAGATGACGGTATGGTGTGAAATTCTACAAACTCTGTGAGAGTACCTCAGGGTACACTTACAGATTTCGGGTATGTGCACACTGCGGAATGGCGAAGGATAACCCTTTGTGCATTCCACAGCTGGCACAGCTGGCGGACTGATGCGGGCGCGTGTCTCCACCCATGTCATAGACTCCATTCTATGCACGGGCGGATTCCATCATCCATCCAAAGAATGAATACGTTGGATAGAGAGAATGGAGTCTATGACACGTGTGAAGACGTGCCCCCCCGCATCAGTCCGCCGGCGGGTGCCAGCTGCGGAATGTGTGAAGGGCTATCTGTCACGATTCCGCAGTGTGCACAAACCCTTAGAGTGTATGTAGGAAGAGACACCCGAATCCAGCCCCCAGATGCCCCCTCCCACCAATACTCGGAGTTAGTGGGAAGATCATTTGGGAACTGATCTTCCTACTGCTGGATAAAGGTTACCACCTGTACGGGGATAACTTTTATACCCCCCTCTTCTGGTCCATCGCTGCCCGAGCTACTGTAGCTTGCGGCACGATACGAAAATATCAGAAGCAGTAATAGAGCCCTAATATTTAGCAGCCATGGAGCGGACCCAGCGCTTCTGGATATGAAGGACCCCGGATCGCACAAGGGCAACATTTTCCAGGTGACGTCCCCCACACTGGAGAAAGGGAGACCCCAGAAGAAGTGCAGAGTGTGCCATAAAGGGGGATCAGAAAGGTCACCATTTTCCAGTATGACACCTGTCCTGATCACCCCGGCCTCTGCATACAGGATCGCTTCAAGGCATACCACAGGTCATTGGGGTTAAACATTTTCTAAATTCTGTCCCTTATTCCTATTTCAGGGGTCACGTTGATGCAGGGATTATTCTGATTGCCATTATGGAGTCGGGAAGGAATTTTTTCCCAGTGATGAGGCTACTGTCGTCTGCCTCACAAGGGTTTTTTGCCTTCCTCTGAATCAACACAGGTTGAATTTGATGGACACCTGTCATTTTCAACCTTATAAACTAATAATTGGCATAATCCCCCCAAATAAATTAATAATTGTAACTTTTCCCCAGCTAAATAGGTATGGCCGCCATTCCCATTAGAGGATGCCATGTTGCAACTACAAAGCCTCTGTGCGGCCAGGACAGTAGAAACCCCACACAATTGACCCCATTCTGCAAACTACACCCCATAAGGAATCTAACAAGGGGGGCAGCCAGGATATGGCCCCCTGGTGACGGGCATATTTGTGCTGTGAAAATGAAAAAAAAAATTTTTTTTATTTTCACACCACATGTTCTACATAAGTGCCCGTCACCAGTGGGGTCCATATCCTCACTGCACCAATAGTTAGATTCCTTATGGGGTGTAGTTTCCATAATGGGGTCACTTGTGGGGGGTTTCTACTCTCCTGGCAGCACAGGAGCTTTGAAATTGCGTCATGGCCTCCATCCTCCATTCCAGCCTCTAAATGGTGCTCTGTCCCTTTGGTGGCTTGCCCTGTGCCCATATGGCACATTATGTCCACATGTGGGGTATTTTCGTACTCAGGGGAAATTACCCTACACGTTTTGTATTTATTTTCTTTTTTAACCCCTTGTGGAAAAAATCAAAGCTAGACCAACATTTAGTGTGATTTTTTAAAATTTTTTATTCTAAATCATTGATCTTGTCATGATTTTTTCATTTTCACAAGGGGCTAAAAGATAAAAAAAAAAACACAAAATGTGTAGAGAAATTTCCCCTGAGTACGGAAATACCTCACATGTGGACATAAAGTGCCATGCGGGTGCAGGGTAAGCCTCCAAAGGGAAGGAACGCCATTTGGTTTTTGAAGGCTGGATTTGGATGGAATGTATTTCGAGGGGCCATGTTGTATTCAAAAGGCCCCTGTGTTTCAAAGAAAGTTGAAACCCCCCACAAGTGACCCCA
The DNA here is from genome assembly GCF_027789765.1 of Dendropsophus ebraccatus. Taxonomy (NCBI): domain Eukaryota; kingdom Metazoa; phylum Chordata; class Amphibia; order Anura; family Hylidae; genus Dendropsophus; species Dendropsophus ebraccatus. Next base: position 61,923,166 of record NC_091462.1, read on the forward strand.
TTATGGAAACTACACCCCTCAAGGAATGTAACAAGGGGTGTAGTGAGCATATGGACCCCACTGGTGATGGGAACAAATGTGGAACAATGTGGCGTGAAAATGAAATATTACATTTTTTATACTATAATGTTGGTCTAGCCTTGAATTTATCATTTTCACAAGGGGTTAAAAGAGAAAAAAAAATGTGTAGAGCAATTTCCCCCGAGTCCGTAAATATCCCACATGTGGACATAAAGCGCCATGTGGGCACAGGGCAAGCCTCTCAAGGGAAGGAGTGCCATTTGGATTTTGGAGGTTGGATTTGGCTAGAATGGATGATGAACGCCATGTCGCATTTACAGAGCTCTCATGCTGCCAAAACACTGTAAACCCCCCACAAGTGACCCCCATTCTGGAAACTGCACTCCTCAAGGAATCTAACAAGGGGTGCAGTGAGGATATGGACCCCTTGATGACGGGCACATTTGTGCCATGAAAGTGAAAAAATGAAAATTTTCACTTTCACGTCACATTATTCCACATTTGTGCCCGTCACCAGTAAGGTCCATATGCTCACTGTCCCTCTTGTTAGATTCCTTGAGGGTGTAGTTTCCAGAATGGGGTCACTTGTGGGGGGTTTCCAGTGTCTTGGCAGCACGAGGGCTTTGTAAATGCGACATGGCCCTTGAAATCCATTCCAGTGAAATCCAGCTTCCAAAAGCCAATTGGCGCTCCTTCCCTTTGGAGGCTCGTCCTGCACCCGCTTGGCACTTTATGTCCACGTGGGGTATTTCTGTACTCGGGAGAAACTGCGCTACACGTTTTGTGTTTTTTTTTTCCTTTTATCCCTTTTTGAAAATGAAAAATTGAAGGCTAGAACAACATTTTATTGTAAAAAATAAATTTTTCTTTTTTCACGCCATATTGTTCGGAAAATCTGTGAAGCACCTGTGGGGTCCAAATGCTCACCGCACCCCTTGTTACATTCCTTGAGGGGTGTAGTTTTCTAAATGGTGTCCCTTTAGGGGGGTTTTTATATTTTGGCACCCCAGAGCCTCTGCCAACCTGAAGTGGTACAGACAAAAATGACCAAGAATAACAAAGGCGTTTAAATTCACTAGGCGCTCCTTTGTATCTGAGGCTTGTGGTTGTGTCAAATAGCGCAAAAGGGCCTCATATGGGGTATTTCTATAAACTGCAGAAACCGGGCAATCATTATTGGGGTGCATTTCTCTGGTAATAGGTTCATAATTATTAAAAAAAAATGGATTACAATAAAATCTCTGCACAGAAAATTAAAATTTTCAAATTTCTTACACACTTAGCTTTTATTTCTGTGACTCCCCTAAAGGGTTAAAACACTTTCTGGATGGATCCTCCCTTAACCCCTTGGGGGCCAGACTGTAAGCAGCGATAACATTTGATGTTTTAATTACAGTAAAGTGATGATTAGTACAGAATGCTCTATTGCCGGCAATATGAATTAACGGCTTACTGGAGCTTCCTGTACTAATTAATATTTAATTAATAAAACACATTTTTGTTGAAATAAAATCAGTTTCGTTGTTCAATAATTTATTTCTAACGAATCCATCATTGTGCAATTAAATATACTGTCAAAAAATAAATATATATATATAAATATACATTTATTTATATATTTATATATATATTTATTTTAACAGTATATTTAATTGCACAATGATGGATTCGTTAGAATTAAATTATTGAACAACGAAAGGGACTTTATTACAAAGAAAATGTGTTTAATTAATTTAATATATTAACTATTAGAGGCATCGGCATTCGGCATCATTGCCGGCTATTTTTGAAGTACTCCGTACGGACCGCCTGTCAATCCACGGCCGCATGTCCAGCCGCAAACAATGGTCTTGTTCATTTTTTACGGGTCAGTTTACGATAGGGCCGTAGATTCATACATAGTGTGCACTGTGCAGCCGTATATCGTATACTTTCCAGCGTACGCATGAACCACCAAAAATACCTCCGCACAATTACAGCCGCAAATACAGCCGCACAGTTTTAAGCTTTCTATTGTCTAAAAAAAATGAAAGATAGTTTAATAAATGGCGCCAACATAAAGTAGACATGTTGCTAATGCTATTTAATATATAATTTATGTGGCATAACCATTTTCTGTATAAGCAAAAAAGTTTCAAAGTTGGAAAAATGCATTTTTTCACAATTTTTCACGTTATTTATTTATTTTTTTTTCATAAAGATTTGTTATAAGTATCGACTCCAATTTACCAGAAATGTAAAGTACAATATGTCACGAGAAAACAATCTCAGAATCAGCCAGATAGGTAAAAGCATCCCAAAGTTATGAATAAAATGACACTTGTCAAATTCATAAAATTTGTCTCTGTCCTTAAGGCCATTTCAGGCTCTGTCCTTAATTGGTTAAAGAGCAGAAATTGGCAGTATTTGGAGATGTTGTAAGGAGGATACCTAGATATGTAATGGAACCAGAAGACCACTGACAAGGAAACTGCTGTAAAAGAGTGGGTTTTAATGATGGAGAAATGCATAGATCAAGGACGACAGATTTTGTGTCATTTAATAGCTAACATTACAAAACCAGGTGATAATCTTCATTACTGATGACAAGGAAATGGAAAGGTTAGTGATAAAAATGATAATAACTTGAGCAAATAAGCCAAAGTAATGTGCTAGCTGACCAATCTTACTGTTTTTTTTTTTAAATAGAATGAAATATAGTGTATATGCACAGATACATACAGTACATCAACAATAAACATAAATACAAGTATAAATATAAGATTGTGTAGGATAAATACAGTGTTTATCATAAAGAGCCTTGTCTCTTATGGTGCGTTTACACAGGCAGATTTATCTGACAGATTTTTTAAGCCAAAGCCAGGAACAGACCATAAACAGGGAAAGGGTTATAAAGGAAATACTGAGATTTCTCCTCTTTTCAAATCCATTCCTGGTTTTGGCTTCCAAAATCTGTCTTATAAATCTGCCTGTGTAAACGCACCATAAGGCCGGGTTCACACTGTAAAACACCAGCTGTTCTGCTACCCGGCCAGGTCACAGAACGGCTAGTGTCAGTGAAGATCATCCCTGCTGGTACTGCAGTACCGGCCAGATGAACTTCATTTATATTGAATTGGAATGCGGCCACACAAAACTGACATGTTAGTTTTCCGTGCGACCACCTTGCAGTCCCGACTAGAACGTACACTATGGGGGACATTTATTAAGTCCGGCGTTTTTTGTGCTTGGCGTAAAAATGTCCCTGTAGCTCCGACACTACGAAAATTTATGTAGAGGCGCATTGCCTCTACATAAATCCCGTGCACACCAGTGTGTTGTGAAAAATGATAAAAGAAAAGGACCCTGAGTACGCGCCCCCCGTTCCGCCCACTCCACACCCCCTCCCCGCCCCACTGGCGAAGGTAGTGTAAAATGGCCTGATGCGAATATTTTATTCGCAAAACGGCCATTTGCGAATAAGTTAATTTGTATCTTGCAATTTTACGCCAAAAAATACAACTTTTTTGTTTGAAAACTTTCCCACTATGTGTATACACTCTGTTCGGGATTTCATTCATTCTCAATGCAAAATATCTTGTGAATTAATCATGGCCCTTGTTGCAAATTGCAACGACGGCCGTGATTAATTAAAAGATACATTGTGTGAATGTAACGTGCAGCGACGGCCTTTAACCTCTTAAGGACCCATGACGTACACGTACGTCATGGAATCCTGACACTTAAGGACCCATGACGTACGCGTACGCCGGTCCTTTAAGGGGCCGCCGCGGGCCACGATCACAGGAAGACGGCTGCTGTTTATTACAGCAGCCATATTCCTGTGTCACAGAGGGGGCATCATCATGCCCCCTCCATGACGGCGATCGCTGTGATTGGCCGTTCAATTACGATCGGCCAATCACAGCAATATTCTGGTATACCGGGCGGGTATACCAGAATTGAGCGGTGATTGGTGCTGTCCGAGACAGCACCAATCACCGCAGTGCCTGGGGATCACGTGCCCGTGGCACCGTGCCCCCGATCGCCCGTGATTGGCCGGTAATTCCCGGCCGGCCCATCACGGGCGACTCTCCTTCTCTGCTCGCCAAGAATCGGCGAGCAGAGAAGGATCGTGTGTCACCTGTGCCGTCGCCGCCGCCGCTGCCAGCATCTCCCTCTGCTGCCCGGTATTATGTCTGGCCTCCTCCGCCTCCCCCAGGTGCCCCCCTGCTTCCCCCACCTCCTGCGTGACGCCGGCGCTGCTGCTTCCTCCCCCATGTGTCCCCATGCTGTCCTCACCTCCTCCACCGCCCGCCCGCTCCCGATCCATTCCGCCGCCACCGACTCTCCCTGCTACCCTCTGTGCCTCCGTTATGCCTTCCGTCCCTGCTACCCTCTGATGTTGCCACCCTTCCTCTCCCTGCCATCCCCTATGCTGCCACCCTCCCTCTCCCTGCCACCCTCTGATGCTGCCACCCTTCCTCCTGTGGCCACCCTCTCTCTCCCTGCCATCCCCTATGCTGTCATCATCTGATGCTGCCACCATTCATCCTGCGGCCACCCTCTGATGCTGCCACCCTTCCTCCTGAGGCCACCCTCCCTCTCCCTGCCATCCTCTGATGCTGCCACCCTCCCTCTCCCTTCCACCCTCCCTCCTGCTGCCACCCTCCCTCCTGCGGCCACTCTCCCTTCTGCGTCCACCTTCCCTCCTGCGGCCACCCTCCCTCCTGCTGCCACCCTCCCTCAGCCCTGCCAACCTCCCTCCTGTGGCCACGCTCCCTCCTGCTGCCACCCTCCCTCTCCCTTCCACCCTCCCTCCTGCTGCCACCCTCTGATGCGGCCACCCTCTGATGCTTCCATCCTCCCTCCTGCGGCCACCCTCCTGCAGCCACCCTCCCTCCGGCTGCCACCCTCTGTTGCTGCCATCCTCCCTCAGCCCTGTCAACCTCCCTCCTGTGGCCACTCTTCCTCCTGCTGCCACCCTCCCTCCTGCTGCCACCCTGATGTGGCCAACATCCCTCCTGCTGCCATCCTCTGATGCTGCCACCCTCCCTCCTGCGGCCACCCTCCCTCCTGCAGCCACCCTCTGTTGCTGCCACCCTCCCTCAGCACTGCCAACCTCCCTCCTGTGCCCACTCTCCCTCCTGCTGCCACCCTCTCTCTTGCTGCCACCATCTCTCTTGCCGCCCCCTCCCTCTCCTGCTGCCACCCTCCCTCTCCTGCCGCCACCCTCCCTCTCCTGCCACCACCCTCTCTCCTTCTGCCACCCTCTCCTTGCAGCCTCTGCCTGTTGCCATCCTCCCTCTGCCACCCTCTCTTCTTGCACCCTCTCCCTGCTGCCGCCCTCTGTCCTGCCACCCTCCCTCCTTGCATCCTCTCCCTGCCGCCCTCCCTGCTGCCACCCTCTCCTCTTACCCTCTCTCCTCTCCTGCCACCCTTTCCTTTTTTCCTGCCTCACTCTCCTCTGCCACCTTCTCTTCTCTTACCCTCTCCCCTCTCCTGCCACCCTCTCCCTCCTGCCACATGCTCCTCTCGCCACCCTCTCCTTTTACCCTCTAGTCTTTTCTGCCACCATCTCCCCTCCCCTGCCACCCTCTATTCTCTTGCTACTCTCTCCTGCTTCCCTCTCTTGCCACCCTCTGTCCTGCACCCTCTCTTCCCTTACCCTCTCCTGACACCCCCTCCCCTGCCACCCTTTCCTTTTTCCTGCCACTCTCCTCTTTCCTGTCACCATCTCCTCTCTCCTGCTTCCCTCTCTTGCCACCCTCTCCGCTTTTCGGTGGTGGTATAGTGTCCCCTGGCCTCTGCTGGGTTTTTTTTTTTCAATATTTTTTTTTTAGTAAAAAATTCTTCTTTTCTGCCCCCCAAGTAAATAAAAAAAAGTCAAAAACACACACAAAAAAAAATGTAAAAACAGTACATAAAACACACACTAACACTTACATGTGTAAAAGCATAATACTTACACCTCCACTCTAGGGCTGCCTTCACACATACTGGATCGTGTGAATGTAAGTTAACCCCCTGGCGGCTGGAGCATACACCACCTCCTCCCCGCTGCGGCTTGCTATGAGGGTTCTTGGCAGGGAGTCCAGCTCAGCCAATCAGTGGCTGCGATGGGGCAGCACACTGATTGGCTGAGCGGGACGAGCAGACGCCAGGAACCCCCGAAGCAAGCCGGAGTGGGGAAGAGGTGATGTATGCTCCAGCCGCCGGGGGGTTAACTTACATACACACAGCGAGTATGTATTCTCGTAGGGATGCACTGACAATTGATCCACTGCGGATTTCGCTGCGATTCAGCAGTGTGAAATCGGCTGCGGATCCGCTGTGTGAAGGCACCAATATAAAGAGTTAGCCAGTGCCACGCTGAAAGCGAAGTGATCAGAACAATAATATATATATTATTATGCCGGGAGCCCTGAAGGAAACCGGAGTGGGGAGCAGGTGGTGTATGCTCCGGCCGCCAGGGGATTAACTTACATACACACAGCAGGATGTCAATCCCGTTGCGTGTATGTATTCTCATAGGGATGCACTGACTCTTTATCCACAATGGATTTCACTGCGAATCCGCAGCGTGAAATCCGCTGCGGATCCGGTGTGTGAAGGCATCCTGAAGAAAAAAAACAAAAAAAGGTTGTTCTCGGCTGAGGAGGAATACGCCTGGATTGCCTCAAATACTGAGACAACCAGTGAGGGATAAGAGGAAGATCCCTCATTCCTTCTTCCTTCCTCTTCTTCCTCATCATCATCATCATTTAGTGATGACAAGCCCCCAAGGGGCCGCCCCAGGACTAGTCCCCAGGAAGCCCCCTCAAGTGACCCCACCTGGACCCCAGTCCCTGACACGCACGATCCACAGATTCCTGAGTTTGTTGGGGTCACTTGTGGGGGGGTTCCAATGTTTTGGCAGCACGGGGGCTCTGCGAACCCTTCGTCCTCCATTCTGGCCAAATCCAGCTTCCAAAATCCAAATTGCGCTGCTTCCCTTTGGAGGCTTTCCGTGCGCCGGCTTTGCACTTTGTGTCCACATGTGGGGTACTCATGTAATCAGGGGATATTGCTCTATATGATTAGTGGTTATATTTTTCTTTTAACCCCTTGTGAACATGAAAAATTCTAAGTTACACCAATGTTTTAGTGTAAAAAATTAAATTTTTCATTTTCACGGCACATTGTTCCACATTTGTGCCTGTCACCAGTGGGGTCCATATGCCCACTATACACCTTGTTACATTCCTCGAGGAGTGTAGTTTCCCTAAATGGGGTCACTTGTGAGGGCTTTCCACCATTTTGGCAGCACAGAGGCTTTGTAAACCCGACATGGCCTCCATCCTCCTTTCTGGCAAAATCCAGCTTCCAAAAGACAAATGGCGCACCTTCCTTTTGGAGGCGTGTCCTGCGCCGTCATGGCACAATATGTCCCCATGTGGGATATTTTTGTACTCAAGGGAAATTGCTCTACAAGTTTTATGTTTTTTTTTTTTTTCTTTTAACATCTTGTAAACCTGAAAAATTTAAGGCTAGACCAAGTTTTAGTGTAAAAAAAAAATAAATTTTAAATTTTCATGGCACATTGTGCCTGTCAGCAGTGGGGTCCATATGCCCACTATACCCCTTGTTGGGGTTTTCCAGTGTTTTGGCAGCACATGGGCTCTGCGAACCGGACATGGCCTTCGTCCTTTATTCTGGCCAAATCTAGCTTCCAAAATTCAAATTGCACTCCTTGCCTTTGAAGGCTTTCCGTGCACCGGCTTTGCACTTTGTGTCCACATGTGGGGTACCCCTATAATCGGGGGAAATTGCTCTACATGATTAGTCACTTATTTTTTCTTTTAACCCCTTGAACATGAAAAATTCAAAGTTACACCAACGTTTTAGTGTAAAAAATGTAATTTTTCATTTTCATGGCACATTGTTCCACATTTGTGTCTGTCACTAGTGGGGTCCATATGCTCACTATACTTCTTGTTACATTCTTTGAGGGGTGTTGTTTCTATAATGGGGTCACTTGTGGGGTGTTTCTACTGTTTTGGCAGCACGGGGGCTCTGCGAAGGCGACATGGCCTTCGTCCTCCATTGTGGCCAAATCCAGCTTCCAAAAGCCAAATGGTGCTCCTTCCTTTTTGAGGCGTGTCCTGCGCCCGCATAGTACATTATGTCTGCATGTGGGGTATTTTTGTACTCGGGGGAAATTTCTCTAAAAGTTTTATGTTTTTTTTTCCTTTTAACCCCTTGTCAACCTGAAAAATTTAAGGCTAGACCAAGTTTTAGTGTAAAAAAATTAAATTTTTCATTTTCACAGCACATTGTGCCTGTCACCAGTGGGGTCCATATGCCCACTATACCCCTTGTTACATTCCTCAATGGGTGTAGTTTCCTAAATGGTGTCCCTTTAGGGGTGTTTGTTAGGTTTTGGCACCCCAAAGCCTCTGCCAACCAAAAGTGGTACTTTGGAAATTGGCCAATTGTAAGGAGACTTCAAAATTCCCTAGGCGCTCCTTTACATCTGAGGCTTGTGGTTGCGTCAAATAGCGTAATAGGGCCACATATCATATATTTCTATAAACTGCAGAAATAGGGCAATAAATATTGTGGTGCATTTCTCTGGAAATAGGTTTTCTTTTATGATATTGGATCACAATATAATTTCTGCAAAGAAAATTGAAATTTTCAATTTTCTCACACAGTTAGATTTTATTTCTGTGACTCACCTAAAGGGTTAAAAACATTTCTGGCATTGATTTTGAACAGTTTGGGGGTTGCAGTTTCTGAAATTGGGTGCTTTGTGGGGCATCTTAAAATATAGCCCCCTCAAATACACTTCAAACGTGAACTGGTCCCTTGAAAAATCAGATTTTGAAATTCTTGTGAAAATTTGGAAAGATGCTGCTAAACTTTGAAGCTTTCTATTGTCTTAAAAAATTGAACACCAGTTTAATAAATGCCGCCAACATAAAGTAGACATATTGCTAATGCTATTTAATATATTATTTATGTGGCATAACCATTTTGCTTTCAAGCACAAAATTTCAAAGTTAGAAAAATACAATTTTTCACGTTATTTTGGGGTTTTTCATAAAGATAGGCTACAAGTATCAACTCAATTTTACCAGAAATATAAAGTATAACATGTCACTAGAAAACAATCTCAGAATCAGCTGGATAGGTAAAAGCATCCCAAAGTTATTAATGAATAAAGTGACACAGGTCATATTCCTGAAATTTGCTCTGGTCCTTAAGGCCATTTTGGGCTCCGTCCTTAAGGGGTTAAAAAATATAAAATAAATTTCCAGAATGCATTGTTTTCCTCAGCTGCTCATCAAAGCCCTCCCATCCTGCCCAGTGCCTTCCTACAACAATCCAGGGGCATAGGGGGGGGGGGGGGGGAGCAGCCACCCCGGGTGCAGAGATCAGAGATAGCAGTGTTGCTTACTACACAGTTTAGTTCTATAGACGGAGCGGTCAGCTTGTCAGGGATCGCTCTGCCTATAAAACAAGTTTCCTCCTCCTGTCATGGGGTAAGACAGGGGAAAGGAAGAGAGAGGACTCACCGAAAGGCAGAGAAAAGCAGTGAACTCCTCAGCAGCAGGAACTTATCTATTCAACACCTCAGGGGAGGAAGGACGCACCACCTTCTCTGACCTGGCCTGCAGAGAGCTGCCTGCTGCTTGTGTCCAGGTAATCTCTCCTCTCATGGAGGGGGGAGCAGAGGGCGCAGCCTGTCAGAACCTCAGGGAGGGGAACATTAACTGTGCTTAGTGCAGGGTCCGGGTTTTGGGTAGAGGAGAGTCAGCTCCTGTCTGTTCCTACCAGGGACATTTAGTTATTGCAGCAAAGGAGTAAGTAGATTTAACCCCTTCACTGCCCTTTCTGCAGCTAATGTACTAGTAATCCAGGAGCATAACCAGAAATGCCTGGGCCCCATAGCAAATTTTTGATTGCCCTCCCGCCCTTCCCAACTGACCACTAACCGCCAAGTGTAGTGATAACTGCAATCGCTAATCAGAAGTGCCTTCAGTTATAGGGACATTTGCAGACCCCGAGAGGCCCGCTTGGCCACCTGGCGCTGCAAGAGATGACAGTTTTGGGGACACAGGGAATTACAGAAGCAGGTCATGGGCCCCCTGATGTGGCGGGCCCCATAGCAGCCGCTATGGCTGCTACAGTAGTAGTTACGCCCCTGTAGTAATCTCTTCAGTAGGGCAGTATAAGGGTTAAATGTACTGTCTTTTTTACTGCACTAAATATATGTCACTGATAAGGGACCTGGGCATCCAGAGAGGGGAGAGTGTAGGAAAGCCACAGTACAGTATGTGCCCTGTGTTAGGGCTGTTCTCATGACATGTCAGCTTCATGACCAGGTCATGTAGACATGTACCACAGCACAATGGCAGCGGTCGTAATCACTATATTGGTCCACACATAGTCTAAAGTGACTTCATTTGGACCATTTCCTGCACATATACAGTATGTTCATTTTGCTGGACTGAGAAGTGTAAAAAGAGAAGAAGCAGAGCTCAATATAGTGCTGCCCTTACTTCCTCCAATATCTATAAACCAGTTCTCTTGTGCACTTTGAAGCAGTTCATTTCAAACAGATACATCAGTAAAGTTAGGGTCTGTTCACACTACGGAATTAGCAAGGACATGTAAATTTGACTGGATGGGGGAGTGCGCCTGAGACATCCTATTGAATCAATGCGACAGGAAGAACTTCAAGCGAAGACCACAGCGCGGACTTCGCTTGAGATTCCAAGCTGATTCCTTAGTGTGAACAGACCCTAAAGGCATCTCCCCCTTCCTTAGACCATGATGATATACTTATACAGTATGGGTTTCAAATACATGTGGGCAAAACCAGGGTAGACTGGTCACATGTCATTAATAAAAATTACATCTGTGCACTATATTCAGCAGGTATTGTAAACTGGCCTTCAGTTAATTTACGGCTGAGGAGTGTGTGTGGTGTAATGTGGGGAGTTGTGTGTGGGGGGGGGGGGAATCTTTGCCACAGGTGCAGGCAAGGCTAGCAACAAAGCTGCTGCAGAATGTTTCTCTACACAGCAGACTATTTCTCCACACTAAGGCTATGTTCACACAACGTATGTTTTGCATAAATCACGGCTGTGATTTATACAAAACATACGTTGTATTGGAGTAAATAGAATCCCGTCCATGTCAGTTTTCTGCGGCTGCTATTCATTGAATAGCGGTTACATTGTGTGCAGCGGTGTATTGGGATTAACCAGGATGAAGATTATCCGCCAGATGATCTTCAGTAACACCGGCCGTTTTGTGACCCAGCCAGGTCAAAGAACGGCCGGTGTTATACGTAGTGTGAATACGGCCTAAGGCTATGTTCACATTATGTAAAAGTACAGCTGTTGTTGCCGTACTTTGTACAGGTGAACAATGCCTATTGTTCTATGGGATCCCGGGCCGGAGCGTATACACATCGTATGCGCTCCGGCCGGGATCCTGCACGGGGGACGCAAATAACTGACATGTCAGTTTTCTGGGCCCGCAATTCAATGAATTGCAGCCGTAGGAAACCCTGTCAGTTCACAGAGTGAAGCGATCGGCTCCGGCCGCTCGCTTCACTGTGTGCTATGGGAAGCTCTGATGTGGGCGCGCGCTGATTCGCCCGCATCAGAGCTCTGCGGCCGGAAAGATCATCCGGCCGGTACTTAAGTACTGGCCGGGATGACACAGGCAGAGACCGGCCGTTCCGTGACCCGGGCCGGGGTCACGGAATGGCCGGTCTCATACATTGTGTGAACATAGCCTAAGTCTGCAAAAGTTGGTGTATTTACTGCCTGCTTCTCTGCTTGTGGCATTTTTAAGCATAAGGCAGTAGGCTGTAAATACATATCATTCTTCCCCATATGTCTCAATTAAGACGCTGATATAGGCTAGGTTCACACTATGTAACTGTGCGGCTGTATTTTTTATGCGGCTGTAAATGTGCGGATGAAACTCCGGCCGTGGGAAAAAATAGACATGCGGCTCAAAACATACGGTCATTTACTTGGAAATCTGGTTCAACTAAAAATAACAAATAAAATGTTAAGAAAGTGATGCAAACACCTCTGGATGCATCTGGGAAAGCAGGGAAACAGTTTACATGAATTGCTATTACCGGGGTTTGCGATCCTCTGCACTAATGCCGATGTCTCTCATGGTTAATCTATTAAAATAATAAAACACATTTTCGTTGTAATAAAGTGCCTTTCGTTGTTCACTAATTAAATTTAACCCCTTAAGGTCAAAGCCTATTTTCGTTTTTGCGCTTTTGCTTATTCCATTTTAAGTTTAAAAGTCCATAGCGCTTGCATTTTTTCACCTAGAGACGTATATGAACGCTTATTTTTTGCAAAACCAATTGTACTTTGCAATGACAGGCATTATTTTTCCATAACATATGCTGCGAAACCGGAAAAAAATCATTTGCGCTGTCAAATTGAAAAAAAAACGAATTTGTTTTGATTTCGGGGAGTTTTGCATTTACGCCGTCCGTCCTATGGTAAAACTGACTTGTTATGCATGTTCCTCAAGTCGTTACGATTACTATGATATATAACATGTATAACTTATATTGTATCGGATGGCCTGTAAAAAATTCAAACCATTGTTAACAAATATACGTTCCTTAAAATCGCTCCATTCCCAGGCTTATGGCGCATTTATCCTTTGGTCTATGGGGCTGTGTGAGGTGTCAGTTTTTGCGCCATGATGTGTTCTTTCTATCGGTACCTTGATTGCGCATATACGACTTTTTGATCGTTTTTTATTACATTTTTTCTGGATTTGATGTGACCAAAAATGCACAATTTTGCACTTTGGAATTTTTTTGCGCTGACGCCGTTTACCGTGCGAGATCAGGAATGTGATTAATTAATAGTTCGGGCGATTACGCGCGCGGCGATACTAAATATGTTTATTTATTTATTTATTAATTTATATTTATAAAATGGGAAAAGGGGGGTGATTTGGACTTTTATTAGGGGAGGGGATTTTTTATTAATAAAAACACTTTTTTACTTTTTTTTTTTTACTGTAACTAGAAGTCCCCCTGGGGGACTTGTATATAGACAGCACTGATCTCTCATAGAGATCAATGCTGTGTATATACACAGCAAAGATCGATTAGAACGGTCATAGATTACTATGGCCTGCTGCAGGCCATAGCAATCTATTGCCGAGCCGGGATCAGCGTCACTCCGACGCTGAGGCCCGGCACGGGCAGAAGAACGGATCTCCCCCACGCGATCGCATCGCGGGGGGGAGATCTGTCCCACTAGACACCAGGGACGTGAGGTCTGAAGCCTCTAAGTGCAGCTGTCAGGTTTGACAGCTGCACTTAGAGGCTTAATTAGCCGGCGCGGCAACGGGACCCGCGCCGGCTAATAGAGGCACTGCCCGGCTGCACGTGTCAGTCGGGATCAGCGCCGTTCAGAGCGCGGTCCCGGCGGGACCCCGCTCTGAACCCCCCCGAGCGGCACCATAACGTATCAGATACGTCATGGGTCGCTAAGGGGTTAAACTAATCCATCATTTTGCAATTAAATATACTGTTAAAATAAATAGATATATAAATAAATGTATATTTATATATATATTTATTTTTTGACAGTATATTTAATTGCACAATGATGGATTCGTTAGAATTAAATTATTGACCAACGAAACTGAATTTATTTCATCGAAAATGTGTTTTATTAATTAAATATTAATTAGTACAGGAAGCTCCATAAGCCGTTAATTCATATTGCCGGCAAAAGAGCATTCTGTACTAATCATCACTTTACTTTAATGAAAACATCAAATGTTTCTTCTAATTATGTTATCACAATAGCATTATTAGAAGAAACATTTAGAATTATATGTGCGCTCAGCTGATTGGCTGATCGGCTGAGCGCACATATAATGAGCCGGTCCGCAGTACAGTCACTTCATTGTGCTGCGGACCAGCGAAGAGGACACATCGGGGTGAGTATAGAGCTCTCCCCACCCCCTCCCCAGCACTGCACCCCTCCCAGCAAGGAAGGGGGGTCACTTAACCCCTTCCTTGCTGGGATGGGTGCAGTCTGACATCAGTCTGGCCCCCAAGGGGTTAAGGGGGATGCAATACATCCTCCCTTAACCCCTTGGGGGCCAGACTGTAAGCAGCGATCTGTAAAGATGCTGCATACTGTAAGGTGCACAACACCGCTCACAATGATGGGTGTTGTGCTCCTGTTTGTGTGTTTTTTGTGTGTTTCTCCCTTTTTGTTTTTCAGATATCGGTATCCTGTGGATTACGTCGGATTCCGTGGACTACGTCGATGACCAGCTTTTTTTTAATGTTTTTTTTTTTTTATAAAATGGTCAATGAGGGGTGTGGGGGTGTTTTTATTTGAATAAAAAATTTTTTTAACTTGTGTCTTGTCTTTATTTCTTTACTTTATAGACTTAGTAGTGGAAGCCGTCTAATAGACGGAATCCATTACTAAGTTGGGGCCTAGTGTTAGCCGGTATAAAATGGCTAACACTAACCCCCTATTATTACCCCAGTACCACCAGGGGTACTGGGAAGAGCCGGGTGCCAGTGGTCCCGGAGCGTCAAAATTGGCGCTCCTGGACCGGGCAGCAGCAGGCTGGTAAGATTTAGGCTGGGGAGGGCCTAAACCAATGGCTCTTCCCACCCTGGTGTTACCAGGCTGCTGTCGTTTGGTTTTTAACTCGGCTGGTTATAAAAATAGGGGGGACCCTATGCGTTTTTTTAATTATTTATTTATTTTAAAAAAACCGCTTAGGGTCCCCCCTATTGTTTATCTGAAAAACAAAAAGGGAGAAACACACAAAAAACACACAAACAGGAGCACAACACCCATCATTGTGAGCGGTGTTGTGCACCTTACAGTATGCAGCATCTTTACAGATCGCTGCTTACAGTCTGGCCCCCAAGGGGTTAAGGGAGGATGTATTGCATCCCCCTTAACCCCTTGGGGCCAGACTGATGTCAGACTGCACCCATCCCAGCAAGGAAGGGGTTAAGTGACCCCCCTTCCTTGCTGGGAGGAGTGCAGTGCTGGGGAGGGGGTGGGGAGAGCTCTATACTCACCCCGATGTGTCCTCTTCGCTGGTCCGCAGCACAATGAAGTGACTGTACTGTGGACCGGCTCATTATATGTGCGCTCAGCCGATCAGCCAATCAGCTGAGCGCACATATAATTCTAAATGTTTCTTCTAATAATGCTATTGTGATAACATAATTAGAAGAAACATTTGATGTTTTCATTAAAGTAAAGTGATGATTAGTACAGAAAGCTCTATTGCCGGCATATGAATTAACGGCTTATGGAGCTTCCTGTACTAATTAATATTTAATTAATAAAACACATTTTCGATGAAATAAATTCAGTTTCGTTGGTCAATAATTTAATTCTAACGAATCCATCATTGTGCAATTAAATATACTGTCAAAAAATAAATATATATATAAATATACATTTATTTATATATCTATTTATTTTAACAGTATATTTAATTGCCAAATGATGGATTCGTTAGAATTAAATTATTGACCAACGAAAGGGACTTTATTACAAAGAAAATGTGTTTTATTAATTTAATATATTAACTATTAGAGGCATCGGCATTCGGCATCATTGCCGGCTATTTTTGAAGTACTCCGTACGGACCGCCTGTCAATCCTCGGCCGCATGTCCAGCCGCAAACAATGGTCTTGTTCATTTTTTACGGGTCCGTTTACGATCGGGCCGTAGATTCATACATAGTGTGCACTGTGCAGTTGTATATCCTATACTTTCCAGCGTACGCATGAACCACCAAAAATACCACCGCACAATTACAGCCGCAAATACAGCCGCACAGTTACATAGTCTGAACCTGGCCATAGGCTGTATAGGCTGGTCACAGGTATTTGCATAACTCAGGGGGTGGGGTTTAAGCTTTTCTAAGTTTCCTGTTTTGTTTTTTGTTGATCATGTACTGCTCTAAATAGCACAGCCTGTTAGCTACCTGTTAACATTTATCTTTGTAGGCTATAATAGTTATTAGTTGCTAATTAGTTTACTTTTTTTTTTTACTTTAAATGAAATATGTCTCATGTCTGTATGCATATATATTGTTACATTACGGAGTGGCTAAACTTGTTTGTCCTTTGACTTGTTATGTTAAGGAGTCCAGGAGAGTTTTATGTAGGTAATAGTTAAACAAAACCCTGACTTTTGTTGTTTTTTTATTGGAGTAAATGAGAACAGATGCTGTAAAACTAACCTGTTAGTATTTTCAAACTTTACAAAGACAATTAATACTTTTTCATTAGAGATGAGTGAATAGTGAAATATTTGATAATTCGATTCGAATAGCTCCTGATATTCGTATATTCAAACGAATAGCGAATCCCATTATAGTCTATGGGAAAAAAATACTTGGGAACTGGAAATCCATATTCGACCACTAGGAGGTCACCAAGTGCACAATGAAACCTCAGGATATGATGCCAACACCTCTGGAATGCATATGGGACAGCAGGGGAAGATGAGATTAATAGTATGTTTTGCAGATAGCACCAAGCTATTTAATATAGTGTAGTCTATGAAATATGGTTATAAATTACAAGCTTATTTGTACACATAGGCTTTCACTGGACAATTGAGATTCAATATGCATAAATGTAAAGTTATACATCTGGGTACTAAACATCTGCATGTGTCGTAAAGGAAAAACTGGAAAAGTCACTTGCAGAGAGGGAACTAAATGTACCTAGAGATCATAGACTAAATACCAGCATGCAATGTCAATCAGCTGCTACTAAGGCTAACAGGATACTGATGTATATTGAAATAGACATGGACCTATGGGACAAGGATATAATAATAACAACAATTTACAAATCATTACTATGGTCTCATGCGGAATATCCAGTTCTCAGCATTTATTCATTGAAAAGATGCCCTAGAGCTAAAAAAAAAATAAAAAAATACTAAAATGAAAAACTAATACTGATAAAGGGCCTGGAAAATCTTTGAAATGATTAAAAGATTAAACAAATTAAGTTTATTTAGTCTTGAGAAGAAACTTGTGAGGGGCAACACAATTAATTTGTATGTAAAATCCCTTCTAGGCAAGGAGACACTGTGGAAAATAAGGTTTACTCTCTTAAGACGACTAGTGTTGATCGAACTGTTCGAGAAAAGTCGATCATCTTGATTTTTTCGCACTCGAACCGAACCAAACATTTACCGTTTGAGTTAGTGTTTGAGCGCCTTTTTTGACAGCCAATCAGTGCAGAGCAGAAATGTCATTGCTGAGGTGTAGGAGGTCTCATAGGCTGCTAAATTCACATGACCATGTCACATAAAAGTCACTTAGCCACATTCTGGGCACCATTTTCTCCTCATTCAGCGTCCTTTATGGACTGCAATCTCAGTGTACCATCGTCTGCCTACACGCTGCCATTTCCATTAACCCCTTAATGACTGTGTATATTTACGCCCTGTGGTCACCTCTGTGACTACAGAGGGGGGTCGCACGGCAACGTTGTCCGGAAGAGTGATCCACACATCTGGTACCTGCCGGGGTCTGCGCGTAATGGCGCTGATCCCAGCTCGGCACTCTATTGCTTTCGGCTACAGCAGCCGAAAGCAATAGAGTGCCTATCTCATTGATCTATGCTGTATAACTATACAGCATAGATCTCAATGAGAGATCAGTGTGCATATACTAGAAGTCCCCCAGGGGGGAGTCCCCCAGTGCATATACTAGAAGTCCCACAGATGTTATTATTAAAAAAAAAACTCCCCTAATAAAAGTTCGAATCACCCTCCTTTCCCCATGTTATAAATAAAAATAAAGAAATAAACATGTTTGTTGTGGCCGCGTGCATAATCACCCGAACTATTCATTTATCACATTCTTGATCTCGCACAGTAAACGAAAAATTTCCAAAGTGCAAAATTGTACATTTTTGGTCGCATAAAAACCAGAAAAATTGTAATAAAAAGCGGAACAACTTGAGGAACATGTATAACAACAAGATAGGCAGTGAGATTAGTGAGATTACAGAGAGAGGCATTGAGATTAGAGAGATTAATGGGGTGTTCATCAAGGTTACACTAGCATATCTGCAACAAGCATTTTGCTGTCCATAGACACCATTGCAGCCACAGCAATACGTATCTTTGGGATTGCAGCCTGCATATTGGATTTGCCAATTCATACATAGTGCCCAAAAGAATATTTTGGTCTGCTCACATCTGTTATACATAACTTAAATGTACATCTAATTTGTGTCATTTGCTGAAAAACATCCTCTGTCCGTCAGGAAAAATATGAAATAGTGGACCTCTGCTATACAGTAATCAAACGTACATCTCATTTGTGTACGTGCATTTCTTGAGTTATTACAGCTCTATTCCTATAAGCTGAAAAAGGTCCTTTGTCAGGAAAAATACGAAAAAGTAAACCTCTGTTAGGGTATATTCACACGAACGGGCTCGCAGCGAGATTCTCGCTGCGAGCCCGGCAGGTCCTGGCAGTTCCCACACACTACATACTTGCTGCGGTCCAAACGAACGCAGCGAGTATGTAATTCTGCCGCCCTTAACCTCTTCTGCTCCCGCCTGGCTCCCCCGCTGTAAGCATACATTACCTGTCCTCGCTGCACGGGTCCGGCATCCTGCTCTCCCGTCCGGCCAATCAGTGGCTGCGGGAAACACACTAATTGGCCGGACGGGAGAGCAGGACGCCGGACCCGTGCAGCGAGGACAGGTAAAGTATGCTTACAGCGGGGGAGCCGGGCGGGAGCAGAAGGGGTTAAGGGCGGCAGAATTACATACTCGCTGCGGTCGTTTAGACCGCAGCAAGTATGTAGTGTATGGGAACTGCCAGGACCTGCCGGGCTCGCAGCGAGAATCTCGCTGCGAGCCCGTTCGTGTGAATATACCCTTATACAGTTATTAAATGTACATCTTGTTTGTGAATTTGTTTAGTTATTACAGCTCTATTCCTATAAGCTGAACTGTGAATTGGGTATTATTAGACTTCTCCACATCTACAGCCCTCCAACTGCTACTGTAGGATTAAATAATTATTAACATGTGCTTGGATGATTTGGGGCAGGTGAGAAAAATATGAAGCAAGGTGGATGATAAAAAGGAATGGAAAAAATAAAGATAAACACTGCATACATAAATAAAATTTTTATTAACAATAAAAAAAAAGATTTTTTTAAGAAAAGTAAAAAAAATTAACTGTGCCTTTGGCATCGCCTTGCCAGCATTGCCTGTCTGTGGGTATTTCTGTTTAAGTACAAAAAAGTTAAATAATTAGTATGATAAACTAAAATTTTCAACTCTTTTACTACCTTGATTAACCCGATAATAGCACGCAGATGTGATTTAACTTGCTTTTCGTGTGGGCTTTTTATAGAAATATACAAACATAGAAGATTGTCAGCAGAAAAAGACCACTGGGTCCATCTAGTCTGCCCTTTTAGTATTTCCTTTTTAATTATCTTAGAATAGATATATGTATACACCAGGCAGGCTATTGTAGATTTACCAACTACATCTGCTGAAGGTTTCCTCAAAGCATCTAATACTTTCCGTAAAGTAATATTTTCTCATGTTGCTTGTCACGATCCCCGTGACTTAGGTTCTGGCTAGTAGGCAACCGGGCTCACCTCGGACCGTCTTGGATCAGCTACCAACCAGAACCTAACACCCAGTTACACGTTTTCTGCTGCCACCACACGTCACAATAAGGCTGACGTGACGCCTTACCCTTATGCACACCTAAGGCAACTACAAATTACATCTATCACAATCTTATGGTAATCACTTACCCCTGGTAACGTTTTACTTCAGAGACATAGGGCCTTTTTAGAACACAGGAAAGCTCTTATTAAAGTGAAATTTAATATCAAATAAAAAAGGACAGTGCATACAGTACAGGTCACAATAAAAAAGAGATGGTACAAAATATACAGACACATACATACACAGTAAAAACAGTTCTTAAAATAAAAAGGAGAAAACCAGAACCTACTTTGCTATCGGGCTGTTTGGAACTGGAACGCTATGGGGATTAGCAGGAACGGCGGGCCAACACACTCATAACAAGTTCCCCAAGTGTTGAACACTCTCCCATCATACTCCCTGCCTTATCAAGCATGGTGAGAGCAGTTGTCTCCCTCCCTCCTCTGACCTCACAGGGGGGTGACAGGGACTATGCTAATGAGCTAATGGTCCATCTTTTATGACCGGAGACGCTTGCCTGAAGATTTTCAAATCCTCATAACTTGGCAGGCGCGTTTCCGATCAGCATTCCAGGGGCATCAAACTACGGGGCATCACCTGCCGGTCACGGGCATACCAACCATGGGTCTGGTGTGTACCCGATTAGGGGAGTTACAGGTTTCCCTGGGTTCCCCTAGAGCCACTTTCTTGCTTCTACAATGGTGGGTCCCTCTCCCTACCCTGCTGACCTGTAGCGAATCTCACCTCTGGAATATGACAGCTTATCATCTTTCTGAAGGGGTCAAATTTCTCCATAGACGTCTACAGTGACCTCTGATTGTCTCCTGCGTGAACTCTGGATGCATATTGCAGCCAGACCCCTTGTCATAAAGCCATTACACCATGAGGACGTTTTATTGCCCCCCCAGTCTGGTAAGAGATAAGCGAACCTGTTAATATCCAGGACTCTCACTATATGGCCCCAATCCATCTAGCCGTGACATCTAGTGCCCAAAGGAAAACAGGACACCAGCTTCAAAAAGAAACAAAAAAAGTGTGTGTGTGGGGGGGGGTTGAGGAGCTTTGCCAAATATGAGTGATCAGGGATATTTTATTCAAGATCGTGAATATATATTGATCATCCTCACACCTCCCCCTTTGAGATATGACACGGGACTATTGATCCATCCATCAATATCCCACGCCATCCTCAACCACTTCGCCCTGCCGGGACAATCCATCGGCATTACCATGATTACTTCCCTTCTTGTGTTGGATGGTGAACTCATACTGCTGCAGCGCCAAACTCCACCTCAGCAACTTCCCGTTCACCAGCTACCCGGTGTAACCAACTCAGCGGGTTGTGATCAGTAATGACCGTAAATCGGCGCCCATACAGGTACGACTGCAACTTCTGCAGGGCCCACACGATGGCTAAGCACTCTTTCTCCACCGTGGCGTATGCTACTTCCCTAGATAGCAGTTTCCTACTCAGGTAAAGTATGGGATGCTCTTCCCCTGCTGCATTGACCTGACTGAGCACAGCGCCTAGGTCATATGCGCTGGCGTCAGTCTGGACGATGAATTGGCGGTTAAAGTCGGGGCTTTGCAAGACTGGTGCGCTTGCCAGGGCCCGCTTTAGCGCCGTTAGAGCTTGCTCACAATCTGGGGTCCAACTAATCACTTGTGGCAATCTCTTTTTTGTGAGGTCCGTTAAGGGTTTTGCAAGGGTGCTATAGTTGGGAATGAACTTCCTATAGTACCCTGCAGTCCCTAGAAAGGACATCACCTGCTTTTTGGTCTTGGGGGTGGGCCAGGCTACAATAGCCTCCACCTTACCTTGTTCGGGTCTCAAGGTCCCTCCCCCTACTCTGTGTCCAAGGTACTGGACCTCTGTCATGGCCATCTGACACTTTCCAGGCTTGATTGTCAGCCCGGCTGTTTGGATCCGCTGTAGCACCTGTGACAGGTGGGACAGGTGATCCTCCCAGGTCTGACTAAACACAGCGATGTCATCCAGGTAAGCTACTGCAAACCCTTCAAACTCCTCGAGCAGCTGGTTAACCAAGCGCTGAAATGTGGCAGGGGCATTCTTCATGCCAAAGGGCATGACGACATACTCGTACAGCCCAAATGGCGTGATGAAGGCTGACCTCTCCTGGGCTTCTTTGGACATGGGAATCTGCCAGTATCCCCTACTTAAGTCCATAATCGTGATGTATTGGGCACCGGCGAGCTGATCCAGTAACTCTTCAATGCGGGGCATCGGATACGCATCGAACACCGTGATGGCATTCAGTTTCCGATAGTCCCCACAAAAACGAGTTGTCCGGTCTTTCTTAGGGATAAGAACAACCGGTGAGGCCCATGAGCTATGGGATCTCTGGATCACGCCCATGCCCAACATCTCCTCTATCTCCCTCTTCATGTCCGCCCGCACCTCTAAGGAGACCCGGTAGGCTGACTGTCGGATAGGGAGGTGCGCACCCGTGTCTACATGGTGCACCGCAAGGCTAGTCCTCCCTGGTTTCCCCGTGAACGTGGACAGGAAAGGGTTCAGCACCGCCCACAGCTGGGACTTCTGGGTCTCTGTTAGCTGTGGGTTCAGCTGGGCCTCGGCTAGGGTCCCCTCGGTCTTTGCGTCAGCTACGACGTCAACTAGACTGTCACTCTCCCCTTCCTCTGGCAGACTGCACACTGGCATGACACACGTGTCACGCTCCACATGGGCCTTGATCATGTTAACATGAAACACTTTGTGCTTCTTGCGAATATGATCAATAGTGACAACATAGTTCACATCATTCACCCGCTGGTGAATGGTGTAAGGACCTTCCCATGCGGCCTGCAGCTTGTTTTGAGGCATGGGTATTAGTACCCACACCTTTTGTCCGACGGCGTAAATGCGCTCTCGGGCATTTCGGTCGTACCACCTTTTCTGACTATCCTGCGCCTGGGCCATGTTCTCCTGAACCAGGCCGGTCAGGGTTTCCATCCTCTCCCTGAATCTTAGTACATAGTCTACGACCGAGACGTCAGGGTGACCCACTTCTCCCTCCCAGGATTCCTTGATGAGATCTAGGGGACCCCGTACTCGTCTTCCATAGAGGAGCTCAAACGGAGAGAACCCAGTGGATGCCTGAGGTACTTCTCTGTAAGCAAATAGCAGGTGCGGGAGGTAGCGCTCCCAGTCCCGTCCGTGGGACTCCACAAGCATCTTGAGCATCTGCTTGAGGACGCCATTGAACCGCTCACACAGACCATTAGTCTGTGGGTGATAGGCACTGGCGACCAGATGCTGCACCTGTATTTTCTTGCAGAGGCACTCCATCAAGTTAGACATAAACTGTGTTCCCTGATCCGTCAGCATCTCCTTAGGAAATCCTACTCGGGAAAAGATGGTGAGAAGTGCATCCGCAACTTTATCGGCCCTGATGGAGGATAGGGCAACTGCTTCTGGGTACCTAGTAGCATAATCTACCACGGTCAGAATGTAGCTTTTGCCAGAACTACTGGGTACTGCTAACGGTCCTACAATATCTACGGCCACCCGCTGGAACGGCTCATCTATGATCGGTAAAGGGATGAGGGGAGCCTTGGGAACATGCCCAGGCTTTCCCATCCTTTGACAGACCAGACATGACCGGCAGAAGTTAGCCACTTCTTTTCCCATACCCGGCCAATAGAAACGCTGTTTCAACCGGTCCGGGGTCTTGCGGATACCCAAGTGGCCTGCGAGGGGTATCTCATGGGCCACTTGCAGTAGTCGCTCCCGGAATGGACGAGGCACTACCAGCTGCCTACTCTGCACCCATTCCGGGTGATCCTCAGTGGGAATCATCTGCCTATAGAGACGGCCCTGATCCCAGGTTATCCGCTCGGTATCAGACTCAGCCGGGGTGCTATCAGCCAGCTCTCTCAGTTTCTGTAACGTCCCATCAGTCAGCAAAGCTGCCTGAAATTGGGCCCAGTCACTTTGAGAGTTGCCAGACATCACCTCGTCTGCTCTAATGCCTTGATTCAGCTGTGAGCTGTCAGCTGACCCTCCAGCTGCTGGTATACACACCGCAGGGGGGCTTCCACTCACTGTGTCAGAGTGGCCCCGCCCACTACGCGTCACCACAGCTATGTACTTACAATCTGTTCCGCCCACCTGCTGAGGATCAGGGGTGAGGGGGACAGATGGAAGCCTGGTACAGTCCTGGTTATATACATCAGATTCATTACCTATGTCATTGGCATCAGGATTAGTACTCATGTTTATCACATTTAAAGGGTTAGTACAAACAGTGAGGTCATCTTTATAGACCTCCGCACTAGCACCAACCAATGAGGGGGATGCACATGAAATGCCAGGAACCTGTGAATCCTCCCTGACATCAGCAGGTACATAGTGGGAGACTAAGGAACCAAGATCAGTGGCTAATAAGAAATCCGTGGGAATATGATCCGTCACTCCCACCTCCCTTATTCCACTCCCAGCCCCCCAGTCAAGAAATACCCTCGCCATGGGCAAAGCGGGGCTCACTCCTCCAATCCCAGTCACAGTTCGTGTTTTCCCAGGGATTAAGTCCTCTTCGTTCACCAGTTCCGGGCGAACCAGGGTGATCTCCGCCCCAGTGTCCCTCAAGCCCATCGTGATTTTGTTACCCACGGTAACGGCCTGCATGTTATCACTGAGCTTCCCTCCCCGTCCACCCACAAACAAAACAGTAGATGGGGAAACCGGTGATTTGGGCACAGGGGTTGGTTTCTTCCTCTCGGGACAGTCTCGACTAATATGTCCCCCTTTGCGACACATAAAACAGATGCGGGTATCAGCAACAGGTTTGGTGGGGACCACAGGGGTAAAACCCCCAGAGGGTCGAGTAGCAGGGACAGAGTTGGTAGAAGTCTGCTTACCCCCTTTCCAGCTGGTCACTGCCGGCTTCTGATAGTGCGGGGCCCGATTGGCGGTGTACGTGTCGGCCAGCTTGGCTGCTTGCGCGGCATCTCTGGGTTCTCGGTCCAAGATGAACTGACGAACTTCTGCGGGACACAGGTGCAAAAACTGATCCTTGACCATCAGGTCTTTGAGATCCTCAAAGGTGTGGATAGACAGTCCTTCGATCCACTGGTGAAAGTTGGTGTTCAATCCATCAACGACATCTGAGTAACTGTCATGAGGTCCACGCTGCATAGCCCGGAATCGTTTCCGATACATCTCTGGCGAGAGATTGTATTTCTGGATGAGGGCTTGCTTAATGGCCTCATAGTCACCGTCCTTGTCTCTGGGCAAGGAGACAAAAACCTCCAGGGCTTTGCCTCTCAGTCCTGGGGTCAAGTACCGCGCCCACTGCTCACAAGGCAACTGGTACTGTCTGCAAATTTTCTCAAAGCCTCTGAGAAACGTGTCCAGGTCCCCATCCTTCTCCATCACCGGGAAGTGATCTAAACGGGGTTTAAGGTGTCCCGTCTCACTGGACTCACGGTTGGGTGGGAAATTACTGGACCTCTGGGCACGTGCTAGTTCCAGCTGATGCTGCCTCTCGGCCTCTGCCTGTCGTGCGGTGAATTCTCGTTCAGCTTGGCGTTCGCGTGCTGCGAATTCTCGATCAGCCTCCTGCTGTCGTGCTGCTGCAAATTCCCGTATAAGCTCCAACCGCACAGCTTGGTCGCAGTCGGCCATCTGTTGGAGAATCAAAGGTAAAGGAGAGTCCGTACCATTCTGCGGACTGGCGCTACCAGTACGTTGGTGCCCCATTGATTCCAGAACCGGACCCTCTGCTGCCTCCGATGATGGTGTGGAGACCACAGGCTGCTCTGGCCGGGCATCATCTTCCATCAATGCTTGGATCAGCTGGTCTTTACTGCGATTCCCTCCTTCCAGACCTCTTTGCTCACAAAGGCTGCGTAGCCCATCTCTCGTGTAATTTCGATATGCCTCCGCCATTTTAGCAGGGATTTGCCAAATAAAAGATAGGATAGAAGAACAGAGAACAGGGGAGGGGAAAAACTGTTTCACATATATATATATGTCTGTTATAACCAAGTGTATGCACTGAGAGCCTTCCTGTAGACTGAGAAAGTCTGCTACAGATAACTCAGCCCTTAAGTGTACAGAGCAATTTATTACTCCACAGACTTAATGTTCTAAGATATCCCACCGCTGCCACCAATTTGTCACGATCCCCGTGACTTAGGTTCTGGCTAGTAGGCAACCGGGCTCACCTCGGACCGTCTTGGATCAGCTACCAACCAGAACCTAACACCCAGTTACACGTTTTCTGCTGCCACCACACGTCACAATAAGGCTGACGTGACGCCTTACCCTTATGCACACCTAAGGCAACTACAAATTACATCTATCACAATCTTATGGTAATCACTTACCCCTGGTAACGTTTTACTTCAGAGACATAGGGCCTTTTTAGAACACAGGAAAGCTCTTATTAAAGTGAAATTTAATATCAAATAAAAAAGGACAGTGCATACAGTACAGGTCACAATAAAAAAGAGATGGTACAAAATATACAGACACATACATACACAGTAAAAACAGTTCTTAAAATAAAAAGGAGAAAACCAGAACCTACTTTGCTATCGGGCTGTTTGGAACTGGAACGCTATGGGGATTAGCAGGAACGGCGGGCCAACACACTCATAACAAGTTCCCCAAGTGTTGAACACTCTCCCATCATACTCCCTGCCTTATCAAGCATGGTGAGAGCAGTTGTCTCCCTCCCTCCTCTGACCTCACAGGGGGGTGACAGGGACTATGCTAATGAGCTAATGGTCCATCTTTTATGACCGGAGACGCTTGCCTGAAGATTTTCAAATCCTCATAACTTGGCAGGCGCGTTTCCGATCAGCATTCCAGGGGCATCAAACTACGGGGCATCACCTGCCGGTCACGGGCATACCAACCATGGGTCTGGTGTGTACCCGATTAGGGGAGTTACAGGTTTCCCTGGGTTCCCCTAGAGCCACTTTCTTGCTTCTACAATGGTGGGTCCCTCTCCCTACCCTGCTGACCTGTAGCGAATCTCACCTCTGGAATATGACAGCTTATCATCTTTCTGAAGGGGTCAAATTTCTCCATAGACGTCTACAGTGACCTCTGATTGTCTCCTGCGTGAACTGTGGATGCATATTGCAGCCAGACCCCTTGTCATAAAGCCATTACACCATGAGGACGTTTTATTGCCCCCCCAGTCTGGTAAGAGATAAGCGAACCTGTTAATATCCAGGACTCTCACTATATGGCCCCAATCCATCTAGCCGTGACATCTAGTGCCCAAAGGAAAACAGGACACCAGCTTCAAAAAGAAACAAAAAAAGTGTGTGTGTGGGGGGGGTTGAGGAGCTTTGCCAAATATGAGTGATCAGGGATATTTTATTCAAGATCGTGAATATATATTGATCATCCTCACATTGCTTCTGATCTGATTACCCAACTAACCTCTTGTTCTTGAGTTCAGTTTTTTCTTAAAAACACTTCCCTCTTGAACCTCATTTACTACTTTAACATATATAAAGATTTCATATCATGTCCCCACCTTTTCTTCTTTCCTCCAGACTATATAGATTCACATCCTTAAAGAGGACCTGTCACCCCCGGTGCCGGGGTGACAGGCTCCCGACCCCCTGCTAGAGCCCCTCATACGCTGAGATGAATCTGATGCTCATAGAGAATAAATGGTGAGTCCCATGCGGGTTCGGGCGCGATCAAGTAAGTATGAAGGGCTCTAGCGGGGGGTCGGGAGCCTGTCACCCCGGAACCGGGGGTGACAGGTCCCTTTTTAAGTTTTTCCTGGTAGGTGTTATACCTGACATGACAGCAATAGGTCACATGACAGCAATAGGGAAGGGGTGTGTTCAGTATGGACCAATCAGGAAGTGAGAATCACAGAGCTGTGCAGGAGGACAGTGACAGAAAATTTTCTATACAGCAGTGTGTATAGCTGAATGTAAGTGTAGGCACATTATAGCAGCAGTGTGTATAGCTGAATGTGAGTGCAGGCACATTATAGCAGGAATGGAGAGGATGGGAAACACAAGGGCTGACAGAGACTGCAGGAAGCATGAAGGAATGAGCAGGGCAGATGTGGTCACAGTATAGCAGCACTCTCTGTCCGGGGAGAGAGGGGTTAAAGCTATGAAGAGATTACCTCCACAGTCCTGTCCCCTAATGCAAGCCCCAGCATGAAGTGGATCTGCCAAGATTTGGAAGGTGAGGGAGACTTCCTGGGTAATAGTACAGTGCTGTAGACCATGCTATGCAGACCATATCCCTCCCCCACTCCCCCTCCCACCTAATACAGGGAGCTCTTAAACCAAAGCAATGCTCTTAAACCAAGTTACAATTTTGAAAAACTGTGAGCTCTCAATCCAAGTTACTCTTAAACCAAGGTACCACTGTGTGTGTGTATATATATGGGTTATATAATGTAGTCAACGGTTTATTTAAATTTTTTTTATCTGGGGCTTTTCATAGTATGTGGGGAGGGAATGGGGGGATAACATTTTTCAGCACACCACTCCTTTAAGGCCATTTTACAACTGGTCATTAAGGGTTAAATATACATATCTGTACACTTACTAGAAGGTGTGGGCAGAGGATCCGCCTGTCTTGAATGCTGCCTGCAATGTTGGTGTCGCTCTTCAAAATAAATCAGTACCCACATATCAGAAGCTGTTTTATTACACACCCCGGTATAAGGTCCCCAACATATTACACACCACAATATGAGTAACCCAGCATATAACACACCCCAGTATGAGGAACCCAGCATATTACACATGCCAGTATGAGGTCCCCACCCGCCTTTATGCAGCTAGTCACCTGCTGACAGTCCTGCAACTTGAGCTTACAGAAATGCAGGCAATGCTGACAAGGCAACACCAAAGGCAGAGGTTTTTTTTTTTTTCTTTTCCTCAAGGGGTTGGCCACTTTTTAGTAAAATAATTCAGTGTACAGTATTTTTAAGGGCACTCACTGTTTTTCCTGACAGCAGCTCCCTGTGTACCTCATACAGCTAAAATCAGACTCCCCTTCTCCAGGCTGTACTGCCTTGCTCTTAGGTGTTCCTGTCCATAAAATGGCCGACATGGAGGAGCATGTGACCAGGTCCCGCCCCTCCCAGTGTCCACCACTGAGCCTGTTTATGCCTATGGAGGACACGGAGCGTTGCATGGTCACATGCTCCTCCATGTCGGCAATTTTATGGACAAAAACCAAACAGAGCAGGGCAGCCCAGCTTGAAGGAGGAGAGTCTGATATTAGCTCTATGACAGTCCTATCAAACTCTGGCCCGTGGTGCCATTAATTTTGGCCTACCACACTTTTCCATTGCTGTGTTAAATTTGGCCCACCTGATGTTGCAGCAGATTATAATATGGGTGGTCCGTAGAACTGCTTGGACCACCCATATTATAATCTCGTAGGCCGCAGGCAGTTTTTAGCCCTTGGCCTAGAAGTATCTCAGTAGTGCCCCAACGCTGGCAATCGCACTTATTCTCCGACGGGCGCCTCCTGCAGCCTCTGGAGCCACAGGAAGAGTGAGTCCAAGCTAAGGGGGCAGTCATGAACCACTACAGTAGGGGCTGCCTTCTATTTTAGAAACTATTCTTGAGGACTGGCTTCTACATAAAAGACTGTTGGGGAGGGCTGGCTAATATATAAGACTATTGGAGAGGGCTGACTACTATAAAAAAAACCTATTGGGGTGGGCTGGCTACTATATAAGAGACTATTTTATGGACTGGCTTCTATACAAGACACAATTGGGGAGGGCTGGCTACTATATAAGACACTATTTGAAGGACTGACTACTATATAAGACACTGTTGGGAGGGCAGGCTACTATATAAGACACTATTAGGAGGACTGGCTACTATATAAGACACTATTTGGGGCTGGTTACTATATGGGACACTATCGGGAGGGATGGCTACAATGTAGGTCTCTAATGGTAGGCCTGGCTAGTATGTTGGACACTTTGTGGTGGCTACTACATGGGGCACAATTATGGGATTACCTACTGCTTGAAGGATATAATGGGTAACTTTCATGTCAGGAAATTTACTTTAAGATAGGCAGTGCCAGGAACACAGCACACTGCTCTAACAGTACCAGAAACGCTGCAATCTTCATTAAATATCATGGTTGGTCCGCGACTTTGTCCAATTTTTTAATTTTGGCCCACTGTGTATTTGAGTTTGACACCCCTACTCTATGAGGTACACAGGGAGCAGCTGTTAGTATATACAGTGAATACACTTATTATTACACTGACCTATTTTCCTATAAAGTGGCCAACCCCTTTAAAAATTCGTATTTTATTGTTAATAAAAATGTTATTTGTGTATGCAGTGCTTGTCTTTATTTTTTGCATTCCTTTTTATCATCCACCTTGCTGTATGTTTTTCTACCCATTATATTACACACCCCAGAATTAGGCTCCCAGCATCTTATTTACCTCGGCGTATCTCCGAATGGATCTCTCTCAGCCGCTCTGGACTTTTGTATTTCAGGTCAGACCACTTCCTTTGGATCTGGCCCTGATTTCTTCTGACATTAAACTTTTTTCTCAATCCAAGTATGATTTTCCATATTATTTCTTTCTTATGCAAATTCGGATTCTCCACTGACCTCTTAGTAATGTCATAATCCATCTTATCCATCATTAATACCAAGTATTTGGATTCTGCACAACCCAATGGGGAGGATCTATGGACCATCTTTGCTTCCAGTTCTGCCAATTCACGGGGGCCTGGCGTTCGTCGTGCGTATTGCGTCATACATACGCACGAGTGAGCGCGTAATATATACGCTAATACTACGCACCACCTAATACGTACGCAAGTACCGCTAGACCAAAACATACACTTCTACTTTACGTTTATGCACCCAGGCATGCTTCCCCTGGTGTCCCACATGCATTCCAGAGGTGTTCATTTCATGAGGTTTCATTGTGCCCTTGGTGACCTCCTAGTGGTCGAATATTAATTTCCAGGTCCCAAGCTTTTTTCTCCCATAGACTATAATGGGATTTGATATTTGTACGAATATCGGGAGCTATTCTATTTGAATTATTGAATATTTCACTATTTGCCCATCTCTTTCATTCTTAAAGCCAAATTTCAGGCTACAAGTTGTTCCATGTTTCCAGTTTACTCTTCTGGATGATAATTACAGTTTCTCCTACTACATATAGGTGTCAAAATTAACCCGAACATCTCCCATTGACTTTAATGGGGTTCGAGTTCGAGTTGAACTTCGAACCGAACACCACAACAGTTCGAGATTCAACTCGAACGCGAACATTTTACTGTTTGTTCATCACTAAAGGCGACAAGTATGCTTTACAACTGTGGAACCTATGGAATAGTCTGCCTCAGGATCTGATCACAGCAGTAACAGATGATGGCTTCAGAAAATACTTAGAACAAAATAAAATGAACACTTATGTAAATTTGCAACAAATCCTACAAAAGGCATACGGACCACAATCATTTCATAGGAAATTACGTTATATGTGTGCTACAGATTTAAGTTAAGATTTATAGTTAAGATAGATATAGAACAAAGAAGCATCTGCCGTAGGGTCAAATACAGTGTGCATTATAAGGCTATGCTCCCACAATGCCTTTTTTGGTTTTTAGACTGAATAACCTCTGTGATTGTATAAATAACATCCACCATTATAAAATAACAGGCATTATTTGGGCAAATGGCCAAAAAAGACTATGTAGGAAACTAGACCAAGTGACCAGAATTGCAGTCTGCACAGGAGTAAGGCCTTATTCACACGTCCCGTAATTTACAGATCCGTATTTCCGTATCCGGGTTAGTGCACATTGATATCTATTGGGCTATTCACACTATCAGTAGATGAAATGGAGGAAAAATCAATGCCAAAAAAAAAGGGCATGTCCTAGTGCGGACCCAGCGCGGACCCAGATTTTTTCACGGATCCTCTTTTTGAAATCAATTGTTTACAGATTGTTTACAGATTGCAACATGTTTGGCATTCGTATTTCCGTATTCCCGTAAAAAAATACGGATGACTCACAGGCTGATAAGCGATCATGTGACTTATTTTAGGGGTTGGGAAAACTAGTGCTATTATTTTTTTTTAACCTACTCAACCTTATTAACTTGTATAAAGCAGTCAGTAGTAAAAACGGATTGACGGAAATACGGATGCAATACGGATGTACTACGGAAATGCAATCCGTAATTTTTAGTGGGTTGTTTCAGGACTAGAAAATAATACTGAACGTGTGAATAAAGCGGGTCACGGGTCGTTTTAGAGGAGCATACGAGCGCTCTTGTTCCCTGCTCGGCGGGAGGGGCGGCGGGGAGCTGCGCGCGGGGGGGGCTGCCCAGGTGATCGCTGATCCGGGCAGCCCATAGGATACAGCAGCGGCTGCTGCCGATGCTCCTATTCAACGGAGCAACGGCAGCAGATCGTTGCTGTATCAGTCGCTTGTTTTTCAACATGTTAAAAAACAAGCGACTGCAACGATCAGCCGACATGAACGATGTGGAAGAGGAAAGAAAGGAAAGATTAACCCTTAAGTACTCTGCATTGCTGCCATCACAGATGGAAGAAAACTACTTTTATTGTCCATTTCCTACATTCCCCTTACACTGAAATATATGCAAGAAAGTCACAGCTTTGCTGCAGTCGTGTAAAATATAAACTGTTTGTGTTGTCTGTTTAACTATATTGGGGGGAGGGGGCAGTAGATTTATCAAACTTTGTTCAATGAAACCATGGTTAAACTGCCCATAGCAACAAGTTATATTATATCTGGAATCTGTTGCTTTGGGCAACTACAGCATTGTTCCTCTGCACAAAATTTGATAACTGTCCACCATGTGTTTGTGCTTTCTATCTGTCAATGTGGGGTATATGTGACTGTGGTATTAAATGGGTTTTCCTGTTTCAGCCTGTTATCCCCTATTGATATGGATAGAAGATAAGAAGATGATATTCATCCCTTTGTATACTGGTATTATTGGTAATATAGGTCTGTGTTCACTGGATTTGGTCAGTTCCAGTTGATGTTTAACTGACACAAATGGTCCAGAATTTGGTCCACAGCCTGTTGAGGCTCTGTCACCCAAGGGCCCACAAAAACCTGAAGCTGGCCTTGCATACTGCTATGGGTCCCTAGGAAACATTTCCCCAACTGAGAAATGGTCTGTCCACTGCGCATAGGGAAGGTTAAAACCAAACCATGGGTCAGAACCAAACAACTGAGTCAAAGTCAAAATCAGAGATCAAAGAATTTCCAGTGTTCTGCCAGGGTTTAAAGCAGGAAGGCAGTGTCAGAACTAATTTAAAATTAAAATCAGAATCAGGAGAGTCAGGTCAGCACAGCTGTTCTAGCCAGTAAAGTCAGAATCCAAATAAAGAGGTAGTCAGAAAGGGAGAGATCAAAATACAGGTACACACACAGACACAGGCAGAGAAAATGTTAGTGAAAACAGGAACTCCAATCATAGGTGACAACCTGGTACTCAGGTCCTGTCCTCCTGTCTGTAAACCTTCCAGTGCACCCCTAAATCATTAGGCAATCCAGGATCTAGGGGACCTCATACTCCAGTCATCCCTGTACCTCAAGTGAAGAAGGAAGTCTTGAAAGAGAAGTGAGAAACTGAATATATTTTTTCAACAAAGGCCTGTGAAAAACATTGTGAATCCTGAATGCTTCAAGCTAATTCGCATGGTGAGACACTGGATTACTTCCTAAATTTAATTAGGCCCAATGTAATAAGGAGCAAGTTTATTCGAAGCATACGTTTCTTGCAAAAAATCATGTATCCCCAACAGCCAATCTAGAACCGCATGCGTCTTTTATTGACTTCCCTTTTTTGAATGCCCTGGGCTAAAACAAAGAACATTAACTATAACTTACAATTACTGATAGAATTCCTGAGGTGTTTAATGCAACTGGTTGACTCCCAATGTGTACAAAAGACTCTACACAATTTTGGCTGCAATGGTCATCTGTGGGGTTTGGGGTTTCCATAGCACTTGAGATATGCTGTCCTAAGCCTGGCCTGAAGCCCTGAAAAGTCCTACGGTAAAGCACATTCACAACTTCTTCAGGGACATAGGACGCAGGGGAAAACAGCCCTGGACAGACTCCTCATATACACAGTGACTGTGAGCAGTTTTATTCTGACAGAAGTGCTGTGTGTATGGAGCAGCTGTCATTTGAAAAAGCTGTTGACAGACGCACTGTGTCCTGGGATTCAGCTGTGTAAGTAGCCTCCAAGCCTCCCAGTGTGAGAAAGAAGAAGCATGAGAGGTAATCAGGCTGCCTCCTTCTAACACTTCTTCCTTCTTAGAAGCCAGACCTTACCAGCAGATACCAGAGCAGCATCTGCTGAGGACAGCGCAGGAGTGGGACATGTGAGTATGAAATATTGCACAATGTTTTAGAGTAAATTCGGCAGAAATCAGCGGCAGAACACGGACTCCCGCCTGCAACAACGGCCGTACTTTTTGCGGGGTGGAACAATGCCTTATTTTCAATGAGATCCCGGCTGGAGCATATACACATTGTACACGCTCCAGCCGGGATCCCGTGCGGGGCCGCAAATAACTGACATGTCAGTTTTCTGCTGCCGCAATTCAGTGAATTCTGGCCGTAGGAAACCCTGTCTGTTCACACAATGAAGCAAGCGGCTCCGGCCACTCACTTCATTGTGTGCTATGGGAAGCTCTGGCTCTGATGCGCCGAATTAGAGCTCTGCGGCCGGAAAGATTACCCGGCCGGTACTTAAGTACCGGCTGGGATGATCCAGGCAGAGACCGGCCGTTCCGTGACCCGGCCAGGGTTATGGAACGGCCGTTTTTTCACGTTGTATGAACATAGCCTTACATTGTAATAGTAGCAGTAAATTCATATATATAAAGTACAGTAGTAAAGTGTGGTATGTAAATAGCAGCTAATTCGCTATAAATATATAAATTATATAGCAGCCATTATGATAAGGTACAAACAAACAGATATACGTTGGCAGCACACATATATTACATATAATTGTATGGTTATTACATATATATTATTACCACCAAATATCTGCAAAGAATTGTTAGGGTTACTGACAAGTTATTCCATACCCACAATTAAAAAAAGATAAAAGCTGGAGTGTGCAGGCCCCAGTTGAATGACTATGCTGCTCTTAATGTACACAGTGGAACATGGGGCAGGGCCGGCCTTCGGGGTGTGCGACCTGTTGCGACCTGTGCGCTTGCACAGGGCGCCTCCCTACCGGCCAGCTAGGGGGCGCTCTGGCAGACAG
The DNA here is from genome assembly GCF_027789765.1 of Dendropsophus ebraccatus. Taxonomy (NCBI): domain Eukaryota; kingdom Metazoa; phylum Chordata; class Amphibia; order Anura; family Hylidae; genus Dendropsophus; species Dendropsophus ebraccatus. The sequence goes on from NC_091462.1 coordinate 61,958,227, forward strand.
AGAGCTGCACTGCACATCTAACTTAGAAATGGAAGTTAGATGTGCTGCCTGTGTGCCGGGGCGCCCCCCCCCCCCAGCTGGCCGCCTGCCTCTTCCATGCTGCAGGGGTGGAGAAAGCTGAGGGAGAAGCAGAGAGGGAGAACTGGGACCGAGGAGGAGGCACAGACAGAAGGTAGGAGAGACAGCAGCTGCACGGGGGAGGGCAGACACACAGGAAGTGCTGCAGGAGACACGGCCCTCCCGGGAACAGGCAGGTGAGAGCTGTGGTGCCTGGTACAGAACACTTAATCACCAGCACTGAGGAGAGGAGAAGGACAGTCACCGGGAATGCTACTCTTAGCTGGGGGCAAAGGTGAGCGCTGTGCTTCCTGTACATAAAGAATGACTGCACCTGTACACACCACACAGGCATGTCTGTCATGTACCGCTCTCCACAGGCTGCAGGGATGACCGCTGTATTTGCAAATTAGGCATGTGCTCTCATGACTGGTTCCTTCCTCACTGCACTTGGACCCTATAGCCATTTTTTTTCTACAAGCTGGAGGCAGTGGACTGTGCAACATCATTGGTGGCCATTTTTTCTGCTCGGCATGAATACATTTTCATCAGTGAATGGCCCCTCATCTAGTATAGGAGGGCACTATGCATCAGTCACTGCTGGTGGTGGTGGTGGTGTTAGTTTAGATATCTAGTCAACATAGTACTGCCTTTTATTTTAATCAAGGTTGCTTCATTAAAGGGGTAGTCCACCAAAAAAAAAATTCTTTCAAATCAACTGGTGCCATAAAGTGCCAGAGATTTGTAATTCACTTCTATTAAAAAATCTCAAGTCTTCCAGTACTTATCAGCTGCTGTGTGTCCAGCAGGAAGTGGTGTTTTCTTTCCTGTCTGACACAGTGCTCTCTGTTGCCTCCTCTGTCCATGTCAGGAACTGTCCAAAACAGGAGCAAATCCCCATAGAAAACCTCTCCTGCTGTCCAGACTGGAAATAATACAACTTCCTGTTGGGCATACAGCAGCTGATAAGTACTGGAAGGCTTGAGATTTTTTAATAGAAGTAAATTACAAATCTCTGGCACTTCATGGCAGCAGTTGATTTTAAAGAAATTTTTTTGGGGTGAACTACCCTTTTAAGGAATGGCTGCTGGAGACCCTCACATGCAGTGGCCTGCACATTCTCAAGACCTCAATCCCATCAAAAACCTAGGGAGTTGCAGTGTAAAGGCTCAAAACTCTGTATCCCAGAACTTCAATGACCTAAGAGACACCTTCTAGAAGAGTTGGATGCCATGACAATAAGTCAACTTATGAACAGTATGAGATGTCATTGTCAAGCTGTAATTGATACTCAAGGTCACATGACAAGTTATTGAGACAAAAACAAAAGTGTCTACAGCACTCTCAAAATAGGCTCTCTAGCCTAATAACAGTGTCCATAAAAAAAAATAAAATAAAAGGGGATGCAGAGTTCCCAGTCCCAGTGTCCACATGGAGCCAATAGATCATAAAGAACAGCAAAGTGACAGCATCCACAAGGCGGTGAGGTAGAAGAAAATAGGATTTTATTCCATCATGGCATCCATACAAGTTTGAGAAAAATCTTCTGATTGAAATGTAGCTTGTAGAGTCCTTTAACACTCTTCTCTATTTTTATGCACCTAGGTTGCCCAAGAGTAAAGTGCTCTTGTTGTTTTTAGTTTTTCTGTTGATTGTTCTAGGGCCTAATTGGCTGGTAGGTTGAGAACACAAAGACATTAAAAGTAGTGATGAGCGAGTACTAAAATGCTTGGGTGCTCGCTACTCTAGCCGAGTATTTCCTGATACTCGAGTGCTCGTTTCGAGTAACGAACCCCATTAACCCTTAGGGGACACAGCCAGTTTTCATTTTTGCGTTTTCGTTTTTCCCTCTTCGTGTATATAAGGCCATAGCGCCTGCATTTTTCCACCTAGAGACCCAAGTGAGCCCTTATTTTTTGCGCAACTAATTGTACTTTGCTATGGCAGATGTAATTTTTGCCTAAAATGTGCCGGGAAACCAGAAAAAAATTCAAAGTGTGGTGAAATTGAAAAAAAAACCGCATTTCTTTTATTTGGGGGAAATGTGTTTTTACGCCATTCACCCTGGGGTAAAACTGACTTGTTATGCATGTTCCTCAAGTTGTTACGATTAAAACGATATGTAACATGTATAACTTATATTGTATCTGATGGCCTGTAAAAAATTCAAACCGTTGTTAACAAATATAAGTCACTTAAAATGGCTCCATTCCCAGGCTTATAGCGCTTTTATCCTTTGGTCTATGGGTCTGTGTGAGGTGTCATTTTTTGCGCCATGATGTGATCTTTCTATCGGTACCTTGATTGCGCATATATGACTTTTTGATCGCTTTTTATTACAATTATTCTGGATTTGATGCGACAGAAATTGCGCAATTTTGCACTTTGGGATTTTTTTGCGCTGACGCCGTTTACCGTGTGAGATCAGGAATGTGATTAATTAATAGTTTGGGCGATTACGTACGCGGCGATAGCAAACATGTTTGTTTATTAATTAATTAATTTATTTTTATTTATAAAATGGGGAAAGGGGGGTGATTCAGACTTTTATTAGGGGAGGGGGTTTTGTGTTATTAAAAATACATTTGTCTTTTACTTTACACATATACTAGAAGCCCCCCTGGGGGACTTCTAGTATATGTACTCTGATCTCTCATAGAGATCCATGCAGTATAGTTATACTGCATGAATCCATGAGATCGGTGTTCTATTACTTTTGGCTGCTGCAGCCAAAAGCAATAGAATGCCGAGCCGGGATCAGCGCCATTACGGAGCAGACCCCGGCCCGGGATGGATGCAGGGATCGCCCCCCCGCAATCGCGCCGCAGGGGGTGATCCCCCCACTAGACCACCAGGTATGAATAAAAGCAAGTATTTAGAAGCAGCTGTCAACTTTGACAGCTGCTTCTAAGTACTTAATTAGCGGGCACGGCGATCGGACCATGCCCGCTAATAGCCGCGAGCCCGGGCTACACGCGGCACCCGGGATCGCGGCAGTTCAGAGGGTGGTCGCCGCGCGACCCCCCTCTGAACTCCCATAGCGGCACGAGGACGTTCAATAACGTCCTGGTGCAGCTATGGGTTAAAGTCAATGGGGGACTCAAGCATTTTTTGAGGGGACTCAAGTTCGGTAGAGAGAAGGTCGTGTGAAAACCTGTCAACCTCAGAAATTGATGGAAATACAACGGAAATGGACAGGAAACAGCAGGGGCAGCATGTATGCATGCCTCTGAGGCTGCCTAATGGCACCATTATGCCGAATTCTGTGCAACAGCCTGGTTAAAACAGAGGTAGGCATAGGTACCACCCAAAAACTCAGCCTGACACAGCATGACATTGAGAACACAGGGAACCATTAAAACAGAGGTAGCTTATCATGAACCACCCAAAAATTCAGCCTGACACAGCATAGCGGTGAGGACAGAGTGAACAAGGTAGAAGCGGTAGCCAGTCAGCCTTCCAAAAATTATACCAGAACTAGCATGGCAGTGAGCTCACAGAGAACCATTAAAAGTGAGTGAGGAAGAAAGTGAGCCTCCCCAAAATTAGGCCAAACACTGGATGGTATTGAGCACACAGAGAACTGCCGGGATCAGCAGTAGCCAACATGGACACCAGGCAGGAGCAACAGTAACCAACATGGAGGCCAGGCAGGAGCAACAGTAACCAACATGGAGGCCAGGCAGGAGCAACAGTAGTTAACATGGAGGCCAGGCAGGATCAGCAGTAGCCAACATGGAGGCAAGGGCAGGCACACCAGTAGTCAGCAGTAGTCAACATGGATGCCAGTTAAGGCCCAGCAGTAGCCAACATGGAGGCAAGGGCAGGCACCACAGTAGTCAGCAGTAGTCAACATGGATGCCAGTAAAGGCCCCGCAGTAGCCAACATGGAGGCAAGGGCAGCCTGGTGGCTCAGTGGTTAGCACTGTAGCCTTGCAGCGCTGGAGTCCTGGGTTCAAAGACGACCAAGGACAACATCTGCAAAAAGTTCGTATGTTCTCTCCGTGTTTGCGTGGGTTTCCTCTGGGTACTCTGGTTTCCTCCCACACCCAAAAATATACAGATAGGTGAAGCGCTGCGGAATCTGTGTGCGCTATACAAATAATAATAAAAAAAAAAGGGGCAGGCAGAGCAGTAGTCAACATGGATGCCAGTTAAGGCCCAGCAGTAGTCAACATGCATGGCAGTAAAGGCACAGCAATAGTCAACATGGATGCCAGAAAAGGCAAAGCAAAGATGAGGCAAGGGCAGGCCCAGCAGTAGTCAACATGGATGCCAGTAAAGGCCCAGCAGTAGTCAACATGGATGCCAGTTAAGGGCCAGCAAAAAGGAGGCAAGGGCAGGCACACCTAGTGAGGCTCCCTAAAACTAGACCAGACACAGCATGGCATTCAGCACACAGAGAGCCATTACAAGTGAGTGAGGCTCTCCAAAACTAGGTCAGACAGTGCAGGGCCTTGAACACACAGAGAACCATTAAAAGTGAGTGAGGAAACTAGTGAGCCTCCCGAAAATTAGGCCAGACAAAGAGAGCCATTACAAGTGAGTCCACCCAAAAATTGGAGTCATGAACCCGGGTGCTGACAGCTAACTGGCTAGGCCAGTTTTCAGTCAGCACTCACCATCAAGGGTACACATGATGCCTCTCGACCGGAGGTGGTGAGGCCCCGGCCACACAAAAAAATAAAATAAAACAGCAGGCTGGTTGGCGGGGGCGTGATCGTCAACCAGTCCCGCTCTTCCGCAGACATTGTGTGACGTCAGAGCATGGCAGTGAGGACACAGAGAACCATTAGAAGTGAGGAAGCAATTGAGCCTCCCAATAATTAGGCTAGACCCTGCATGGTGGAAGAAGACTTGGCAGTTGGCTGGGGGGAGGATGAGGATGAGCATGCTTTCCCCGGGTGGACAGTTGGATTAAGGTGAAATCCAGGCTTTGTTCATTTTTATAAACGTCAGCCTGTCAGCGGACAGGCAGGTGCGCTTATCAGTGATGATGGCACCAGCTGCACTGAAGACCCGCTTCAACAACACGCTAGCAGCAGGGCAGGCCAGCACCTCCAAGGCGTAAAGCGCCAGTTGGGGCCCACGTATCCAGCTTTGAAACCCAGTAGTTGTAGGTAGCAGAGTGATCGGGAAGGACGGTGGTATGGTCAGTAGAGTACTCCCTCACTATCTTCCTGAAGGCTTCCCCCCTACTCTGTCTAGACTGGGGACGGTTGACATAGTCTTGCTGGGGTGCCATGAAACTGTCAAAGGCCTTGGAGAGTGTTCCACTACCCCTTGACAAGCTGCCTGCTTCACCGCTCCTTTCCCCCGCTCTTTGGTCCACAGAACTACGTCCTCTGGAGCTAGTGGTGTCAGATGGGAAGTACATTTTCAGCTTCTGCACCAGGGCCTGTTGATATTGATTGACTCTCATACTGCATTCCTCGGCAGGAATGACAGTGGAAAAGTTCGGTTTCTACCAAGGGTCCAGGAGAGTAAACACCCAGTAATCTGTGTTGTCCAAAACCAGTAGTCAACATGGATGCCAGTTAAGGTTCAGCAGTAGTCTACATGGATGCCAGTTAAGGACCAGCAACAAGGATGCAAGGGCAGGCACACCAGTACTCAACATGGATGCCAGTTAAGGCCCAGCAGTAGTCAACATGGATGCCAGTTAAGGCCCAGCAGTAGTCAACATGGATGCCAGTTAAGGACCAGCAACAAGGATGCAAGGGCAGGCACACCAGTAGTAAACATGGATGCCAGTTAAGACCCAGCAGTAGTCCATATGGATGCCAGTTAAGGCCCAGCAGTAGTCAACCTGGATGCCAGTTAAGGCCCAGCAACAAGGATGCAAGGGGAGGCACACCAGTAGTCAACATGGATGCCAGTTGACTTGCGGAAATGCGCACAGATGCGGTGCACCTTGTTGAGCAAGTCAGCCACATCAAGGTAAGCTTTAAGGAACCGCAGCAACATTAGGTTGAAGACATGGGCCAGGCATGGTACATGTGTGAGGCTGCCGAGTTGCAGAGCCGCCACCAGGTTCCGCCCCTTGTCACACGCAACCAAGCTCACTGCTAATTACACACGAACTCGGGTGCTGACAGCTAACTGGCTAGACCAGCTGTCAGTGACCATCAAGGGTACACCTGATGCCTCTCGACCGGGGGCGGTGAGGTCTCGACCACAGCTAGACCAAAAAAACTAAAATAAAAACAGCTGTCTGCTTGGCGGGGGCACAACCAGTCCCACTCCTCCACAGACGTAGTGTGACGTCAGAGCATGGCAGTGAGGACACAGAGAACAATACAGTCTACTTAAGAGGCCACGGAATTTCATCAAATACACTTTTAAAGAGCCTCTAAGAGACGGCAAGTGCGGTAGCCTGTGTATTAAAAAAAGACCTGGTCAATCCTGCCTTCAAAAAGGCTACTACTACATCCAAGGCAGGAAAGAAGCTACTGGTAAAAAGCCTGATCAATCCTGCCTTCAAAACGGCTAAAACATCCTAGGAAGGTAGAAGGTGCTGTTCAGCAGTTTGAGCACCGCCTGTTGGCGCTTACCCACGGCAGTGCTGCTGCGCCTAAAACTAAAATAGCCGTATTATGGCTAAATTTTGCCTCACACCCTCATGCAGTTGTGTGTGATAGGCATCTCTTTGGAGGTAGGGACGAAGAATAACAATACAGTCTTCTTAAGAGGCCCCGAGCTAAAAAATGAAAGGACAGCAGAGAACCCCCGCAAGTTCACATCCACAGGTCATATGGTTTGAAATGAATAACACAAGGATGCTAAATTAGGATCCACCATTATCACTGTCTGTTCCTTTGAACAGTGAAAATTGCCCTTGAATTGAAGCAGATTTGATTTTAAAATTTAAATTGAAGGTTAGAAAATAAAAAAACATAAAGTGGCCATTACCGTCAAGGGCAGGCACACCAGTAGTCTACATGGGTGCCAGTTAAGGCCCAGCAACAACGAGGCAAGGGCAGGCACACCAGTAGGCTACATGGGTGCCAGTTAAGGCCCAGCAACAACGAGGCAAGGGCAGGCACACCAGTAGTCTACATGGGTGCCAGTTAAGCCCCAGCAACAACGAGGCAAGGGCAGGCACACCAGTAGTCCACATGGGTGCCAGTTAAGGCCCAGCAACAACGAGGCAAGGGCAGACACACCAGTAGTCTACATGGGTGCCAGTTAAGGCCCAGCAACAACGAGGCAAGGGCAGGCACACCAGTAGGCTACATGGGTGCCAGTTAAGGCCCAGCAACAACTAGGCAAGGGCAAGAACACCAGTAGTCTACATGGGTGCCAGTTAAGGCCCAGCAACAACGAGGCAAGGGCAGGCACACCAGTAGTCTACATGGGTGCCAGTTAAGGCCCAGCAACAACGAGGCAAGGGCAGGCACACCAGTAGTCTACATGGGTGCCAGTTAAGGCCCAGCAACAACGAGGCAAGGGCAGGCATTCCAGTAGTCTACATGGGTGCCAGTTAAGGCCCAGCTACAACGAGGCAAGGGCAGGCACACCAGTAGGCTACATGGGTGCCAGTTAAGGCCCAGCAACAACGAGGCAAGGGCAGGAACACCAGTAGTCTACATGGGTGCCAGTTAAGGCCCAGCAACAACGAGGCAAGGGCAGGCACACCAGTAGTCTACATGGGTGCCAGTTAAGGCCCAGCAACAACGAGGCAAGGGCAGGCACACCAGTAGTCTACATGGGTGCCAGTTAAGGCCCAGCAACAACGAGGCAAGGGCAGGCATTCCAGTAGTCTATATGGGTGCCAGTTAAGGCCCAGCTACAACGAGGCAAGGGCAGGCACACCAGTAGGCTACATGGGTGCCAGTTAAGGCCCAGCAACAACAAGGCAAGGGCAGGCACACCAGTTGTCTACATGGGTGCCAGTTAAGGCCCAGCAGTAGCCATTTTCAATTTGACTGTAGCAGTTGGGGTAACATTCCCTGCATAATGTAACTACTCACTTCTACCCCCGCCACCACCCTTTCGATTTTCAATTTGACTGCATTTCCTGCATAATGTAACTCACCACCTCTCCCCCCACCGCTGTTTTGATTTTGACTTTGATCCTTGAGGATCTGGCAATTGTCTCATGCATAAGGGATCATCACTTGAGGGGTAGTGTACTACAAATCCCAACAATACAGTGTAGTACCCACTAGTTTAGGGGGGGCTGTACGGTACAATCTGGTAGTGGCTGGACCTAGACACATGCTGGGATATCCCCTTACAATGAGCAGTAAAGTTTTATGCAGGTGTAATACAAATCCCAGAAATACAGTGTAGTACCCACTAGTTTAGGGGGGCTGTATGGTACAATCTGGTATTGGCCGGAACTATACACACACGCTGTGACACCCCCTTACAATGAGCAGTGAAGTTCTATGCAGGATGCACTACAAATCCCAGCTATACAGTGCAGTACACACTAGTTTAAGGGGGGCTTGACGGTGCTATCTGGTATGAGCAACAACAACTGTACACACTTTGTAACCCCAATACAATATGAGCAGTAAAGAAAGTTCGATGCGGGATGCACTAAAACTCCCACCTATATACAGTGCAGTACACCAGGACCACCAGCCCCAAATCGAAAAGGAGTACACTGAGTACTTCTTAGGGGTGTGTATGCAACACCTAATGCCCCCTGTCAGCCAGCAGACGGTCACCACAGTGTGCTGGTTAAATCGCGGTAGCAGCACTGCAACTCCCAGCCAGAAGTCTGTAGTAATAGTATTAATAAAAGCTCTTAAGCCCTGAAAAGGGCTGTTTGTTTATATTGCTATTATATACCCTGCCTACTGGAACGCTAAATCCTACACTGACACTCTCCCTGACCAGCAGCAGCTCTGTCCCTAATCTCTCACAGCATGCGGCTGAAGCGGCGCGGAGTTTTATATGGCAGGATCATCTGATCTGGACAACCAATTGCTGCTATCGACATGTATGGGTCCCACGTCATCGCAGGATGTACCAAAGAGTCTCCTGCATGTTTATTGGCTGCGAAAAAGCGCGCAAACTTACAGGAAACGGAAGATGAGATTTCCTCAAGTATCACGAGATGCTCGTCCGAGTAACGAGTACCATCGAGTACCCTAATACTCGCTCATCTCTAATTAAAAGCTATTAACTTACCAAATAAGGATTACCTGTAAGTTGGAATTTCTAGTGGATCCCACCCCAACAGTTTCATTCATTATTAGCTTAGCAAACTAGACTTCATGTTATTGTATGCATTTTCTATGACTTTGTAAAGTCAATACCGATGATATGTTAAATGTCTTTGTAGTACTGGTGTTTCTGTTTTGTTTTGTTTTTTGTAAAAATGTAAAACACATTTCAATTAAAAAAAAGTCTGTGTTTTTTTTATCTCACCACATTGTGGATGCTGCCACCTTGCCATTTTTTTTATAAGTTATTGAGTCATTGACATTTTCTGTTATTGTAAGCCCACCACTGCTGTTGGTTTTTGTTTCAAAAATTTTTTTGAGATGAGGAAATCACCATGAGATACTTCTACTTAAATGCCCTTCTTTCATTACATATTATCACTATAGCATGAACTTTTTAAATTTTTCAATAATCTCACCAGTAAGCCAAATATACCTAACTTTTGCCATTTCTTAGAGACCTGGGTGATTATTGTTATCATAGTCTGTCTAACGAACAAACAAAAAAATTACCTGCAGGCAATGGGTTTTGGGAACATAATAATGTACACTTGCTCATCTCCGTAGCGCCAGTGGCGGACATACTGCTTGTTCAGCTGGTTCAGCTGCACAGGGGCCCAGGGCAACAGAGGGCCCCAGGAGGCTCGGACTCTGAGCCTGACTGGCCCCTTCACTGCCCTGGGCCCCCAGCCATCTATGTCCCCTGGCCCCCCACCACCGCTGTAGAGGCGGCCTGGGCATTGCAGGGCCAGCTACCCAGCTCTGCCCAGCTGTCAGTTTGTCTGCGTTTGGGGGCCCAGCCAACATCTGACAGCAGGAAATGGAGTGTGTCCATGGCTGGTGAGCAGGGAGAAAGGACAGGCTGCTGGGAGAGGGGCTTCTGAGGCTGGGCGGGGGGGGGGGGGGGGGGGGGTCCCAGAGGACGGCAGGATCCAGAGCTCTGACCAGAAAACTGACCAACCAAAGTGCCTGTGTCTCCTGTTCCACTACTGGCTACTGGGGGGGGGGGGGGAGTCAACCAGCAACATCCACTGCAGCGACCAGGACCTGCACCTGCAGAGTACTACTGAGTACCTGGGGACTACTGCACCTAACATCTAGGTAATCTGTTGTATATAACATGTAACATACATTACTGCACCCAACATCTCCTAGGTAACTTGCTATATCATGTAATATACACTACTGCACCCAACATCTCCTGGATAACCTGCTGTAAATAATATGTAGTATACACTACTGCACCCAACATCTCCTGGATAACCTTTTGTATATACCATGTAATATACACTACTGCACCCAATATCTCTTGGTAACCTGCTGTATACACTACAACTCCCAGCATTTACTGATAGTCTGCAGCCCTCAGGATGTGCCTGGATTTGACATACAAATGAGTTGACAACTCAAGGGGTTCTCCCCTCAGAAACTACAACTCCCAGCATTCTCTGAGAGCTTTATAAGTGTAAGGCATTCTGAGAGTTGTAGTTATTGTTATTCCGGGAGTTGTGGTCACAGATACATCAGTACAGGATGGGACCAGGTCAGCATGTCGCTTCTGGCAGGTTCTTTATTTGGGTGCCCCCCATGATCAGTTTTACTGGTTGGCCACAGGTACCGTAGTTCCACACTGTGGCCTGCACAGACTGCAGTACAGTCCTCTAGAGGGGCCTGAAATCTGTGCTGCGAAGTAGGGCCTTCCTGAGAAACCAGGACACATGTACCTCATACCCAGGCATACATGTGTGTGGCAGAAAGGTGGAGAACTGAATAGGTTATGGGGGCCCAAACACATTTTTTGCCCAGGGGCCCTCTGCAGTCTGTGCCAGCCCCTGCATAGCGCTGCTGTCTGACAGCTGTAATTTTTTTCTGGTTTTCTAGTACGTCACGGCCCGACTTCTGCTGCTGTAACATCACAACTCGGCTGATAGATTTCCCACTTAGCCAGTCAATGACTGAATTTTCCATCAGGTTCATGACATTTTTTCTTTTTACATTACCCAGTTGGCACCAGCTTGGTGATCCCAGTGGTGTGATCCTTTTCTCAGAATGCTGCCTGGTTCCAGCGCTTAGTGCCGTCCTTTTCCCGTGCACTAGCCCAGTTTTAGGCACCGGAGTCAGGCCCCCCCCAGTGTAAAGTTATCCCTTCCCTTCTGTGATGTGCCTCTATCGGTTGTCATAGCTACCATCGGGGCTGTGCAATCCCTTCACACAGCCCCCATGGTGAACACTGATCGCAGCATCGATAGGCTTAACTTCTGGGATCCAAGTTCTGCTTGGGTTAGGGTGGGTGCCCATCACTAGGGACCTGAGCAGATAGAATGGGCACAGCTTCTATCTGAGTCACTCAAGTTTCTTTTTCACTTCCATCTGGCCAAGCCATGACTCCGACAGAGAAACATTTTAACTGGTGTGACTCTATACATTCCTCTGTGCCCCCAAATAATAGTTAATATACAATAGTAACCAGGAATTCCTACATTTACCAAACGCCTATTAGAAGTAATAAATAATAATGCCTTTATTGTGCAGGGTAATAAGTATACACACACAAGTTAGTAGTTAGGCACCTTTGTGCTGTCCCATATAGTATTAGGCCCCTTTATGCGTATCATTGGGTAGTATTGAAAATATGGTTGTGGGGTCATGCAAATTAAGTCAAAATATGGCTGTGGCATATAAGCTTAAAAATAATAATGTTTATAAGCAGGGCTCCAGACTAAAAAATTTACCTGGGAGCCATTGGCTCCTAACCTGAAAAATTTAGGCGCCAAATAGAATATTTGGTCGCCAACATTTTAAACCATGTAAAATTAATGTTATGTTAAACGGGACTTACTGTGTGCAGAGGCCACGGCAGCAGCCTCCTCCTTTAGATCCTTTCTTTTCTTAGTTTGAAAACGTTCAACATGGAAACTTGCAACTTGACAACCATATACAGTCTGACTCAGTACTTCAGCTTCACTTGGCTAGCCTTTTAATGAGGCTTACTCTTTTGAACTTGAACTTAAAGGGAACCTGTCGACCCCCGTACCGGGGTGACAGGCTCCCAACCCCCCGTTAGAACCCCCTATACTCACCTCATCTTCACCCCGCTTCTGAAGATGGTCGGGTCACGGAGATCTCAGCCGCTGCAGCCCGGCGTGCGCTGAGAGATGAGTCCAACGCTCATAGAGAATGACGGGAGAGTCCAGCACTCCGTCATTCTCTATGAGCGTTGGACTCATCTCTCAGTGTGCGCGTCAGGCTGCAGCCGCTGAGATATCCGTGACCTGACCACCTCCAGAAGCGGGACCCGGCGCGATGAGGTGAGTATAGGGGGTTCTAACGGGGGTTGGGAGCCTGTCACCCCGTCACCGGGGGAGACAGGTTCCCTTTAAAAGCTTGCAACAGTCTATACATACTGAGCTAGACTTATGACTGCAGCCATAGTGACCCCCCACAAGATGTGTATATAAATAGATATATCTCTCACCTAGTGACTAATGCAAGTGACCCCCTACAATACAGACACCTGAGGGGCCCTGATAATAATAATTGTGCATATATCTATCTCCCAGTGTCTGCAGCCAGTTTGCCCTACACTTATAGATGGCCCCCTCCCCTTATAGATGACCCCCTCTACCCCCATTATAGATGCCCCCTCCTCCCCCCCATTATAGATGCCCCCTCTCCCCCCCCCATTATAGATGCCCCCTCTTCTCCCCCCCTTATAGATACCCCCTCCCCTTATAGATGCCCCCTCTCCCCCCCCATTATAGATGCCCCCTCTTCTCCCCCCCTTATAGATACCCCCTCCCCTTATAGATGCCCCCTCTCCCCCCCATTATAGATGCCCCCTCTTCTCCCCCCCTTATAGATACCCCCTCCCCTTATAGATGGCCCCCTCTCCCCCCCTTGAAGATGGCCCCTCTTCTCCCCCCATTATAGATGCCCCCCTTCTCTTCCCCCCATTATAAAGCCCCCCCCTTTCCTCTATGCTAAGCAATATTTTAAAAAAACAAACACACAAACTCACCTGACAACCCGCTCCCTCGGCGATCCTCTTCTTCTTCGGACGCTGTCCCCGGCTGATGCGCGGCTGCCGGGGGTGTCCCGTCCTATCCCCGGCAGCGCGGCGCGTCAGTGAGCTCCCTGTACGCCGGGGCTGTGACTTCTGACACAGGAAGCGTCTCTGACGTGCGCTTCCTGTGCCGGAAGTCAGGGCCCCAGGCAGCTCACTGATGCGCCGCGCTGCCGGGGATAGGACGGGACACCCCCGGCAGCCGCGCATCAGCCGCGCATGTTAAAGAGACAGCGCGCCGCCGCCGGGGCCAGTCGCAAATGGCGCCCAGATTAATAAATCTGGGCGCCATTTGCAAAATGTCAGTCGCATTGGCGACCATTTTGGTCGCCATCTGGAGCCCTGTTTATAAGGTATACATGTGTAGTGTGTGGTCACAAGATACAGTAACATGCAGCACAGCCTATAACTGATGCACGTCCACCAGAAAACTTACCCAACAAAGGTAATCACTTATTTATAATAAACAATCAAACTCAACATCAAAATATGTGACAATCTGTGCTTTTCCCTGCGTCTCCCCTACTGTGCTGGTTCATTAGGGGAACAAAGGCTAGGATGTCCAGGTGGCCCTCAGCAGGTTAAACCAGTCAGATATGGCCAAAACACACACCAAACAAGCTATATAGCTAACAAACTATATAGCTATATGCAGGCTCGTGACAGTCAAGTTGGATAAGGGAATAATAAACTAAGCAGGTTCACAAGAGCCACTCACATGATCCCATATCGTAACAGAGAGGAGATGCTGGATATACTTTGCTGAAGCTTCCCATGGTTTGCGCCAACAGGTACTATGGCGTGCCACGTCAGGCGTCACATAGATCTTGCCCCCTTGTGTTACGGGCTGGCCCACATAGTAATGTGGTTCCAGGCTCTAATGTTGTAGTTAGGCCTCTTTGTGCAGGTCCCCCCCCCAAGTAAGTAGTATCCCCTATGTAGGCTTTCCCCTTTAAGTGGCACAGTGATCAGCAAGGAAGGGAGCCAATGGCTCTTAGCTCTGTTGATCACATGTTTGCCCGGTCCTCGGCAAATTCTGGGTTGTAATATTTTTTACTTCTTGGGGAATTGTTCTTTTAATTGTAACAGCTGGGGGCCAAAGATTCCCTATGCCTGATATAAAGGGGGGGGGGGGGGGGCAATAAACCCCATCATCCTGGCATATGTACCACAGGTACTGAGGAACGTGGAGAGAATTTTCAGGATTAGGAGAAACATGGCTACTTTCTTGCAAAATCAGCACCACCCCTGTCCCCAGGTTGTGTCTGGTATTACAATTCAGCACTGTTTACTTCAAAGGAACTGAGCACCCAAACTGAGGGTGATTGGCATAGAGTCGGGAGCCTGAGAAGCAAGAAGGTGCGCAGACAGGTTACGTATTAGCCGGCAGCTGCCAGGTTATGTGGGAAACGGCTTTACATTCTAAGAGCGAAATGAAAAATCTGCTGCAAGTATGTAAAGCCACAGAAAATGGCAGGACAGACTGAAGGGGATAGTGCTGCGGAACTCGCAGTGTGAAATCTGCTGTGGATCCTGTACGTGTGAAGGCAACCTCAGAGTGAGACTGTTTTGGGCAGAAAGTGGCGACGTAAACTTCAAATGCCTTCAGCATCCCTATTTGTCCGCTGTGCAGATGTCAAATCCATTCAATTTAATAGTGCACCAAATTAGCACCCCCATCGGTGCATCATATTTGTAATATACTGAACCGTATTATATGTTTTTATTATTTTTACTAGGCAGCATACATACAGACATACTATACTGAAAGTTTATTTAAAAAATACAAACAAAAAACTCTCTTTTACATTTTCTATGATAGGGCTTACAGGACCAAAAATGCCTGCCATGTATTAGTATGTGTCCTTCAGTAACCTCAGGTCTGACATAGGATTGTGGTGAGTGAACACAATGGCTGTCATGTTCTATACACAGTGAGTGGCAAGACAGTGCATGGCCAGCTGTGCACTGCAGCACTTGAGCCGGAGCCCTTTAGCCAGCACTCCACTCCACAGTCAGCAGCAGCAAGAATAGCAAGGCTCCTCTACAGAGAGCGTCTGGATTTAAGTCGTTTGTTCCAAGATTAGTAAATGGCCCCTTTATTGCCTTAGCCAGAAGCATGTAGAGAGGGGAGTGACAGCAGTAATCCCTGGCTGCCTTCCCAGTCATGGGCACAGGGGGATAGAGGTTGCCCCTGGTCGCCTCAGCAAGCAAAGGGTGCTTGGACCAAGCCAGCAGGGAGGGGGCACGGCTGTGACGTCACGGGGCTGGCTGAGGAGCTGCGTCTCTCCTCACACTGAGCACAGGGAGAGCTGGTGGCAGCAGCAGCAGCAGCGGATCTTCTGCAGAGCTGGGGGTAAGTGACTGACACTGGTGGGGGCTGGGCACTGTGTGAGGGGGACAGACATGGCAATGCCCAATGCTCTGAGCTCCACCCTGGTATCCACAGTATAAGTATGCAGAGGAGGAAAACTTTAGGTGAAACTCTGTAGATGTGTCTGTGTGGTAGTGTTACAGATGCGACCAGAAAGTTTTAGTGTTATTTTCCATTAGTCTCTGTGCTCTGGTGTGTGCTGGGAACGGCAAAATTCCCACCGACAGACAGCAACTTCCCTGCGTGTGGAGAGTACGAGGCACATTTACACTGCTACACACAGGGCAGGGGCACAGTTTGAGGTCACCTGCCTACCTGCTTAGTGCCACAACCAGGACAGGGGCACAGCCTGGGGTCACATCTTCTGCCCTACCTGCTTAGTGCCACAACCAGGACCGGGACACAGCCTGGGGTCACATCTTCTGCCCTACCTGCTTAGTGCCACAACCAGGACAGGAATACAGCCTGGGGTCACATCTTCTGCCCTACCTGCTTAGTGCCACAACCAGGACAGGGACACAGCCTGCGGTCACATCTTCTGCCCTACCTGCTTAGTGCCACAACCAGGACAGGGGCACAGCCTGGGGTCACATCTTCTGCCCTACCTGCTTAGTGCCACAACCAGGACAGGAATACAGCCTGGGGTCACATCTTCTGCCCTACCTGCTTAGTGCCACAACCAGGACAGGAATACAGCCTGGGGTCACATCTTCTGCCCTACCTGCTTAGTGCCACAACCAGGACAGGGACACAGCCTGCGGTCACATCTTCTGCCCTACCTGCTTAGTGCCACAACCAGGACAGGGGCACAGCCTGGGGTCACATCTTCTGCCCTACCTGCTTAGTGCCACAACCAGGACAGGGGCACAGCCTGGGGTCACATCTTCTGCCCTACCTGCTTAGTGCCACAACTAGGACAGGGCACAGCCTGGGGTCACATCTTCTGCCCTACCTGCTTAGTGCCACAACCAGGACAGGGGCAGAGCCTGGGGTCACATCTTCTGCCATACCTGCTTAGTGCCACAACCAGGACAGGGCACAGCCTGGGGTCACATCTTCTGCCCTACCTGCTTAGTGCCACAACCAGGAGAGAGACACAGCCTGGGGTCACATCTTCTGCCCTACCTGCTTAGTGCCACAACCAGGACAGGGGCACAGCCTGGGGTCACATCTTCTGCCATACCTGCTTAGTGCCACATCCAGGACCGGGACACAGCCTGGGGTCACATCTTCTGCCATACCTGCTTAGTGCCACAACCAGGACAGGGACACAGCCTGGGGTCACATCTTCTGCCATACCTGCTTAGTGCCACAACCAGGACAGGGGCACAGCCTGCGGTCACATCTTTTGCCATACCTGCCTACTGCCACAACCAGGACAGGGACACAGCCTGGGGTCACATCTTCTGCCCTACCTGCCTACTGCCACAACCAGGACAGGGACACAGCCTGGGGTCACATCTTCTGCCCTACCTGCTTAGTGCCACAACCAGGACAGGGCACAGCCTGGGGTCACATCTTCTGCCATACCTGCTTAGTGCCACAACCAGGACAGGGACACAGCCTGGGGTCACATCTTCTGCCCTACCTGCTTAGTGCCACAACCAGGACAGGGGCACAGCCTGGGGTCACATCTTCTGCCCTACCTGCTTAGTGCCACAATCAGGACAGGGGCACAGCCTGGGGTCACATCTTCTGCCCTACCTGCTTAGTGCCACAACCAGGACAGGAATACAGCCTGGGGTCATATGTTCTGCCCTACCTGCTTAGTGCCACAACCAGGACAGGGGCACAGCCTGGGGTCACATCTTCTGCCCTACCTGCTTAGTGCCACAACCAGGACAGGGGCACAGCCTGGGGTCACATCTTCTGCCCTACCTGCTTAGTGCCACAACCAGGACAGGAATACAGCCTGGGGTCATATGTTCTGCCCTACCTGCTTAGTGCCACAACCAGGACAGGGGCACAGCCTGGGGTCACATCTTCTGCCCTACCTGCTTAGTGCCACAACCAGGACAGGGGCAGAGCCTGGGGTCACATCTTCTGCCATACCTGCTTAGTGCCACAACCAGGACAGGAATACAGCCTGGGGTCATATGTTCTGCCCTACCTGCTTAGTGCCACAACCAGGACAGGGGCACAGCCTGGGGTCACATCTTCTGCCCTACCTGCTTAGTGCCACAACCAGGACAGGGGCACAGCCTGGGGTCACATCTTCTGCCCTACCTGCTTAGTGCCACAACCAGGACAGGGCACAGCCTGGGGTCACATCTTCTGCCCTACCTGCTTAGTGCCACAACCAGGACAGGGGCACAGCCTGGGGTCAACTCTTTACCTTCTCAGTACCACAGACAGGACAGGGGCACAGTCTAGGGTCACCTGTTTACCTGCCTAGTGCCACACACACTACAGGAGCAGGGGCACAACCCTCCTAAGAACTCTGAGCCCTGCTCCCTCCAGTCCTCCCTTATGTTAGCCTGTGGCTGCAGTCTCTTGTGGTCCTGCGTGAGATACTTGGCTGTTTGAGTCACGTTGGAGGAGTTGAGGAAACTTTTGGCAGATGAAAGTGCATTTAAATAACTGCTGCTAAAGTAGCTGTTATCCTTGTGACAACTCCTGTGGTACCTTAATGCCAGACATGCATCCTACTCTGCAGTACTGCAACACCAAGGATGTATCCTTCTCTGTGGTACTGCAATGCCAGGGATAGTTCTCTCTGTGACACTGGAAGCCAGGGTTGCATCCTACTTTATGTTGAAATGTCACCGATGAGTCCTCCATATGATGCTCGAATGCAAGGGATGGATTCTCCGTATGATGCTGGATGGATAGATACTCCTCTGTAGGAATGGATACTCTCCTATGTGGTGCTGGAATGCTAGGGATGGACTCTGCTTCAGTATGTGGTGCTGGAATCTCAGGGATGGACTCTGCTTCAGTATGTGGTGCTGGAATCTCAGGGATAGACTCTGCTACAGTATGTGGTGCTGGAGTCTCAGGAATGGACTCTTCTATGTTGTGCTGGAATCTCAGGGATGGACCCTCCTATGTGGTGCTGGAATGCTAGGGATGGACCCTCCTATGTGGTGCTGGAGTCTCAAGGATGGACTCTCCTATGTGGTGCTGGAATCTCAGGGATGGACCCTCCTATGTGATGCTGGAATCTCAGGGATGGACCCTCCTATGTGGTGCTGGAGTCTCAAGGATGGACTCTCCTATGTGGTGCTGGAATCTCAGGGATGGACCCTCCTATGTGGTGCTGGAATCTCAGGGATGGACCCTCCTATGTGGTGCTGGAATCTCAGGGATGGACCCTCCTATGTGGTGCTGGAGTCTCAGGGATGGACTCTCCTATGTTGTGCTGGAATCTCAGGGATGGACCCTCCTATGTGGTGCTGGAATGCAAGGGATGGACCCTCCTATGTGATGCTGGAATCTCAAGGATGGACTCTCCTATGTGGTGCTGGAATCTCAGGGATGGACCCTCCTATGTGGTGCTGGAATCTCAGGGATGGACCCTCCTATGTGGTGCTGGAATCTCAGGGATAGACCCTCCTACGTGGTGCTGGAATCTCAGGGATAGACCCTCCTATGTGGTGCCGGAATCTCAGGGATGGACCCTCCTATGTGGTGCTGGAATCTCAGGGATAGACCCTCCTATGTGGTGCTGGAATCTCAGGGATTGACTCTCCTATGTGGTGCTGGAATCTCAGGGAAGGGCCCTCCTATATGGTGCTGGAATCTCAGGGAAGGGCCCTCCTATATGGTGCTGGAATCTCAGGGATGGACTCTCCTTTTTGTTGCTGTTTTGTCAGTATTGGATTTACAGTATTATTATTATTATTATTATTATTTTATTTATAAAGCACCCTTAATTCCAGAGCGCTATACAAGTGATAGTGGTAACAAACAGGAACATTACAAGATCAAAACACATTACATGAAGGCAAATGGCAGACTGGTACATGGGGGAAGAGGACCCTGCCCGCGAGGGCTTACAATTCAGTGTTGCTGAAATGCAATTGATTGATCCTCTTCTGTTGCCAATAAATGTCAGAGATAGATCCGTTATGGTTCTGGTATATCAAGCATGGATCTGTTAAGCCTGGACTACACAGGGAATGACCCACATGCTCAATTTATAGGAAATTAGCTGTCAAGATGCTCTTTTCATTGCTGCCTCTGAATGAAAGACTATAGTCCGGCCAAAACAATGATCTTTTTACAATTTATACAGAACTTTAATCCTATATGTAGCTCAAGCCTTATAGTGTGGGGGATGGAACATGCTCTCCCACTGTTATCCATGCTGCAAAGTTTAAGGACCTGTGCACATGATGATTTATTATTATTATTTTTTTTGGTCAGAAAAAAATGTTTATTTAATCCATCCAAAATTTGACTTGAATTTTTACTCTAGCCATAGACAATTAGCTAATCTATATCCTATTTCCACACCAAAACTATGTTTTCACTATTGTGCGAATTTCTATTAAAGATGAGGGAGTATGCTGTTTTCAGTTTGGAATACACACAGTGCTGCTAGAAAGCCCACGTGAAATACCATCATGTAAACATGCACTAAAGGTACCATTACACATTAGATTACAATGGCAATGGCCTTTTTCAAATGACTGGGTAAAATTTAGCAGCAAACAATCATTTTGGCCAGTGGATGTCATTGTCTGAAATGAGGTTGGCTGCTTTTGAAGTTTTTTTTTGTCCAGTACCCCCTGGCCGTGACAGGCAAATAATGTTCTCAGAAAGATCACCCTCTGCCCCTGCCAATGATTGTGTCTGGTCAGTTTGAATTTAATGGCCAATATGGACTAAAATCTGTATGGCTGCTTCTGCAAAACAGTTGTTCACCAGACCATTGTTTGTTGAATAGTTGTTCAGACATCAACCTACTTCTGTCTAATGTCTATGGTAACCTACAGTATGTGAACTGCCGATCTGGCAGTGGGCGTGGAGAGAGAGCTGGATGGTATAGCTATAGAGGCAACATGTTCAATATTAGATGGTACAGTTCATAATTGGAGGGACACTACTGACACCACAAAAACAGAGAAGCCAGAAAGAACCAAGTTACAGTACTGTACACCATGCATAATTATATATGACAATATAGTGTCTTTGGTCTTATAAACAGTGGTAGTACTAATGATGGGACCCCTACTCTTTACATATGATGTAACAAAGGTAATATTTTCATCTTCATCCTGAATGCAGTTTTCACAAAATCTCCCCTTGAATCAATATGTAAAGTAGGCAATTTGGTGCAATGGGGCAGACTACTGCTGTCATTGTACTGATGCAGCCCAGCGCTCTGCAGTGACTAGGAATGGAGTGATGTTTCTGCAGAGCGCTGCCTCAATATTCTTGAGGAACAGTGGAGTCGATCAGTAAGGGGAGTAGTGCCACCCCAGGTGTCCCAAACCACCTAGTCTATTTATTGTTTAAAGGGGTAGTGCGGCGCTAAGAAATTATTCACAAAATAACACACATTACAAAGTTATACAACTTTGTAATGTATGTTATGTATGTGAATGGCCCCCTTCCCCGTGTTCCCCGACCCCCACTCGTAGACCCGGGGGTCTACGAGCTAAGAAATTATTCACAAAATAACCCGTGGACCCGGAAGTGCAGTGCATTATACATACTTGATTCGTGTCGACCCCCGTCCGCCGTCTTCTGACAGTGATGTAATCTTCGGGAGGGTGGCCGAAACGCTCCTGCCGTCCCTCATGCCGGCCCCCCTCTGCCACGTCATAACTATGCTCAGCCGCGATTGGCTGAGCACAGTTATGCTCAGCCAATCGCGGCTGAGCAGCTGTTGACACGGCACACGTCATCAGCTGCTCAGCCACGATTGGCTGAGCACAGTTATGCTCAGCCAATCGCGGCTGAGCACAGTTATGACGCGGCACAGGGGGGTCGGCATGAGGGACGGCAGGAGCGGGTCGGCCGGCCTCCCGAAGATTACATCACTGTCAGAAAACGGCGGACAGGGGTCGACACGAATCAGGTATGTATAATGCACTACACTTCCTGGTCCACGGGTTATTATGTGAATAATTTCTTAGCGCCATGAAGATTTACTGAAAACTATGCTGAGGATGAAGGTAAGGAAATTACCTTTATTCTCGGCATTCCGTGTGCTGTGGAATTATTACAGCAGGTTAGAGTCTTGTTTCCTTTTAAGACTATTTTCTCACTGCAGGAAAAGGCCACCATTTAACGGCAAAAATATTTCGCTAGAATATATTACTGGGTACAGTAATTGGGTACAGTGTTGTATGGATAATTGGAAAAAAAATATGGTGACTTCTACATGAAGTTGTGCACACTGATCTACATGAAGTTGTGCACCAGTATGTCATACTCCATACAGGGACATAGAAACCCTGCAGTGACTTTTATAAAATGCTACATTTATGACAATGCTACATTTATTGGAACATAGGTTTAACTAAAACTCCACATTGCCTTTTTGGTCATGAAAAAGGGGGTATGTTTGTGAATGTAAAGAACATGCTCCAAATGATACAGCATTGTTTTATGCTGCGAGCGATGGAGGCCTGGAGGCTGCATATGTCACCACACACAACGGATATTTTTATAGCGCATGATATATAGTTCAATACTGTGCCCAGTTAGTGAGCAATAGTCTGGGATTCCATACATATAATCTTGACATGTCCCTATTTGTCAGGGCCTTGTGATCTTACACACAGATGAGCTGCAAATTTCTTTTACTTTTTGATTTGCTGTAGGTGAACAGGAGTGACTACCTGATGAGTGTCTCAGGTGGGAGGTATAATGCATGCATGTTCACTATAGGAGGAGTGCCATGTGACCGTCAGGACTCATGCCTTATAACATGCCTTATGGTTTTCATGGTACCTTTGTAGCTTTTTTCGTTTGTCATATATCAGTTCGGTGCCATTTCTTAATTGTATTTTTCCTTAAATTTTTTTATAAATAAATGGAAGATTGGCGTCTGAAGGAAACATTAGTGTGAGGATTTTGTGGTCAGATATTGCATTGTAGTACTTGCTGCATTTTTCTTAGAAATTCATTATAACTAATTCTCTTTATGTGCTTGCATGCACACTCACCCAGGGGAGGCTACCCAGTATTGAGTGCCATTTTGCCCCTTGGCTCATAAGCTATGTAGCAATGTAAATTACAGCAAAAAAATACACCAACGTGCTCTACCTCTGCTCTATGTTATGATGCCGGCAGATGGGCCACCATGTTCAGTGTGGTTAAGGCACTGTGTGTCAGAAGTATAGTGCCATACAATTTGTTCTAACTATATTTACTTTAAAAAGCATAAAAAGGAGTTTATAAATTAGGCAAGGTTCATATATGCCTGTTACATATGACTTGGTAAACATGTATACATCATAACTTACTATTGATTCTTGACCACAAACAGTAGCAAACAACACTTGTAGCGAACAACCTGGACCTGGTGCTGGAGCAGAGGACAATTTCGCTTGTAAAAGCAACGTTTATTTGACACTCCAGAAACAATGAACATATATATGAGTGATGCGTTTCTACCCGACATTGGTGTCATCCTCAGAGAAGATGACAGTACGGCTGTCAGGAACTGGACAGCAGGACAAGACAAGACAGGGAGCCCTAAGCTCAGCCTCGCCCACTGTCCTCTACCTACTTGCCACAATCCGCCCTAAGATGGCGGTGAGCAACTTGGCGACGGTCCCTGCACTGGCTAGGTGGAACACAAATACAAGACAGACAGACAAAACACAATGAAGAATAGTCAACAGTCCGGGTCACAACAATCGGGCAGCAAAAGTACAAAATCACAATCCTATAAACATAGTCAAAGTCCAGGCAATATAGTCAAGGGCAGGCGGCAAGCAAGGGAGGTCAAGGAATAAGGCAAAGATCAGGGATAGCAAATACACAGACGATACAAGCGGGCAGAGACAAGTCATTAACCAGCAATGAGTGCACAGACTGAGGTTTGTTATATAGGAGGCCAGGGCTCTGGTCCAGAACGTAATTGGACCATCCCCCTGATCTCCAAACACAGACACCTGAGAACAAGACAGATCCACTGGCAGGATGACCTGTCAGTCACAGCAGAACCAGAACACAGATTAACCATGACATGGCCATACAGAACTCAGCAGGTGAAGTCGGGTGTGTCTCCCAACCCAGGTGGGCAATAAACCAGAGTTCACACACAGCAAAACAAAACACAGAAACAGGATACAAGAAAATCAGTGCCTTCTCGGCCGAACAGCATGAGCAGAGGGGCGCATAATGCTTAGCAGAGATACCATCCTGACAACGGCGTAAAAACAATTCGCTCATATTTATGTTCATTGTTTCTAGTGTGTCAAATAAATGACACTAGCGAAACTGTGCTTTGCTCCAGCGTCTAAAGTGTTGTTTGCTGCTGTTTGTGGTCAAGAATTTGTTAGACAAGGCCCAGTATATTGTGATGGATATTAAAGGGAACCTCGTTAGAGCCCCCTATACTCACCTAATCCCGCCGGGTCCCGCTTCTGGAGGTGGTCGGGTGATAAAGATCTCAGCCGCTGCAGCCGGGCACGCGCGCTGAGAGATGAGTCCAACACCCATAGAGAATGACAGGAGAGTCCAGCGCTCCGTCATTCTCTATGAGCGTTGGACTCATCTCTCAGCGCGCGCACTGGGCTGCAGCGGCTGAGATCTTCATCACCCGACCACCTCCAGAAGCGGGACCCGGCGGGATTAGGTAAGTATAGAGGGCTCTAACGGGGGTCGGGAGCCTGTCACCCCGGCACGGGGGGTGACAGGTTCCCTTTAAGGATTCAGAACCTATAGCTTTTTCCTATACTGTATATGCTCATCATAGAATCTGTAGCACAACCCTATCAGGTTAGTGCTGAGACTTTTGGAAGAATTCTTTGAAATTCCTGTTGCATACACTGGTCTACTTCACTGTACTAGTGCTCCCATTGTTTTTGTGTGTATTTGTCTTTACAGTTACCTTACTATTGATGTAATTGCATAGAATTAAAAGCTGCATGCATGTTTTTAATTGGCTGCATCCATGTCAGAGGGAAGCCGTGCCAAATGGTTGATTGGTCTGGTCGTGTGCCATTTACAGCATACGAGTATTTGATGGGTTGGTGGATGCAATGGATTTATCTGGCTTCCATTTGGGGCAGCTATCTTGCCTAAGTACTATAGTGTGAACTATCCACATTGTGTTAGTACTGTGTATAAGTTAAAGGCTCCATTGTTTTATGTATTAAATACCAGAATATTATCAGCGTGCACTGTGTGAATATGCCAAGCATTTTGAGAATTCTTTGGTTTAGAGGAAATTATCTATGTACTTGCACTTTCTGTTTTTTTTTTTTTAAAGCTGTGTTAGAAGGCTTTTATGTGTTCGAATCTTATGGTAATAAATGCTAATAATGGTTTATTGTGGGAACTGTCCCTCTCTTGTCCTGCTGCATGTGACATTTATCCAGCACAATGAAGATTGTCACAGTCCTTCAGGTTGTTTTTTTAGAAGAAAATTGCACATGACAAGAGCGTAGGTATGCAAAAGTTTTCGAGGGGGTGGAATAGGAATAGCACTGTCTAGTACTTATGTAACAATGCAGTATTAATACTATACTGTAAAAAGCAAGAAAAAAAGAGCTACAGGTCAATCTGTAGTATTATTGTCTCCTGGGTAAAAACCAAGAAAAGCAGGTAGTAAGGTTTTATATGTTATTTAACAAAAAGAATACTAGGATGCTAATAAGAATTACACATTCCTTATCACATGAATTAGTAATTGTAACATGCATTGTCTGGGATGTCATTTGTGTGGGAAGGTGATTATGGTGAAGATGCTTACATGTATGCTGTTTCTCCAATATAAATATAGCTTGAAGTTTGTTAATTTTTTTCTGTATTCTGAGCCTTGATCAGGACCAGAAACTGAAATGATTTATGCAAAACATACGTTGTACTTGAATGAATTAAATCCGGAGTCGGAGGGTATACACATAGTATATAGGTAATTCAACCGGCCACACAAAAAAACAACATGTCAGTTTGGTGCGGCCACTATTCACTTAGTGGCCACACAAACTTGTCAGTTCACACAATGGAGAGTGTGGCTCCGGCCACACTCTCTGTTGTGTGCTATGGTGAATTGGGATGCAGGCGCACACAGATGCGCCCTCATCCCAATTCAACAGAAATGAACATCGTCCGGCCAGGATGATCTAATCTGACACTGGCTGTTCTGTGACACGGCCGGGTCACAGAACGGCCGGTCTCATATGTTGTGTGAACATGGCCTTAGGCCATATAAAGACATTCATCCAGTTCAGCCTATTACCCTATAATGTTGATGCGGAGGAAGGAAATGTAAAATATCAAATATTGCATGAAATATGTCTATCATGAACAATCTATGAAGTACAGTTTGGTTTAAATAGTGGCTCTGTAACAATTGCTGCTGAAGTATATTATAACATTTTGACAGCTTTTAACAGTGGAGGAGATGAAGAATAGCTCTGGGGCTGAGCTAGTAATGTGATACACCCTTGCAATTTCCAGACCTGAATCTGCAGATTTTCCACAGTGGAGAATGTTTTTCTATAATGTTGCCATAGGTTTTCAGGGTTGTCAAAATATGGGAATATAGCCCTGCAGAGCGATGCATATCTGATAAATAAAAAAGCAGAAAGTTCAACAGCAACCCACCGTTGCAAGTGCTTACCGTACATACGGCTAGAGTCTCTGAGGACACCTTAACATGATGACATGGTACACTCGGTTTCATCAAATACTTTGCTAAGCTTCTCATTTTTAATATCTATAGAGCAGGTTTTTATCATGTGTACATGGGGAGGGGGGGTATATACGGTAAGCACTTGCACCTGTAGGTTGCTGTTGCACTTTCTGTTTTTTTGTCTGTACTTAAGCCACATGCAGCATGCAACCTACGGTGTGATGGTATCCTGCAAGGACAGCTTTGACAGCAGCATTTAAGCCATGTCACACTATGTAAGAGGGAGGGCACCACAGAATAAGAACTAACAGGGTGCTACAGTACTATAACTCTGAACCATGTAACAACCAAGGGAAAAAAAAAGTACTGAGCCAGCACACCCAAAATAATATATCAAAAAATATAATTTTATTTAAGCACAAACATGAGACATAAAAACATTTAAAAACATACAAACATAGTGCTAGCCACAATAATCTGCACTAAACATTATGTAGGCCGTGAGCAGTGGCTGTCTGTTGCTGAATGGAGTTGAAAACCGCTGCATATGGAGCAGGCCCAGATTCCAAGCCTCCTTCATACGTTCTTAATTGCGCCATGATGGTACCTGTATATCATGGTGGCTTAAAGGGAACCAATCATGAGAAATTCATGCCAGGAGCTATAAATGCAGTGTTATATAACCCCCAGCACTGTTTTCAACCACATAAGTAGTCACTATTAGCGTTACTGATATGGCCCGAAAATGTACAAAGTAAAGCTTTGTATATAAATTATGATGTGGGCATCAAGGTGATCTTCAGCAGCTAAGTAGTCATTGCTGGTGGGAAACATATTTGGTAATCACGCCACTCTGGGATCAGGGACAGCCCTTCTGTGATGCTGCAGGCTCCTATGCTGAGAAGAGGCGTGATTGCCAAAGATGTTTCCCACCAGCCGTGACTACTTAGCCACTGAGGACTGCCCCGATGACTACATAGGTATAATTTACATATAGCTTGGGAGATTTACATAGTACATTATTGGGCCATATGAGTGATGCTGATAGCGATTACTCATATTGTTGGAAGCAGTACTGTGGGCTATATAACACTATATAGCTGCAGGCAGGGGTTTAACACAGTGCATTTTTACTCCTTTACATACAGTATGTGTAGATGGTACACATCTGCTGACAAATTTTTCTATATGGTCAAGCATACAGATAGCTGTCTGCCACTGATTAGGACCGCCCTCTGGACTCCTGGACCTAGAACAGAATTAACCATTTAATGATCACAATATGTAATTTGTCGATGGGGCAAAAGTAGCCTGGCACTGGTCTCCTGTGCAGAATATAACAGGAACTTGGATGTTGCATGACAGTAGGGCTTCTGCTCTAACTGTCAAGAGCAGAGAAACCTTTGATCCTTGTAGTTTAACCCCTTAGATGCCTTGGTTAAATTGTGATTGTGGCATTTAAGTGGTTTCTGGCATTTTGTCACTCCATTAGCACTGGGATGATGCAATGACTGGGGTCATGATGGGGTCATGAATTTTTATAGCAGCAGGAGGCCTAGTGAAGGCCCCTGTACTTATGCCTACTCAGTTTTACCCTTGGCAAGGCTGGTTAGATCGCCTATTAACATTATGTAGACAGAATAACATACCACATTATAAGAGTAGTACAATGTATTGAATTAGTGATTGGAAGGTTTCAAAGTCCCTTTGTGGCACTAATAAAAAGTTAAAACATAAGTTTCTAAAAAAAAATTATTAAATATAAAAACTACAACATTTTCCCTTACAAAATAATTTATATATATATATATATATATATATATATATATATATATATATATATAAAAACATAAAAAATACACGTACACATATTTGCTATCACCACATCCAATGACCTGAACTATTATATTCATTCTGCATTCTCATTATTTATCCTGCATGTTGAACGCTATAAAAATGGAAAAAACTACACCAGGCTTGCTGTATTTTGTTGATTTGCCTTAGAAAAAAAAGCATAATAAAGCAATCAAAAAGTTACATGTATCTAGAAAAGCTACCAATAGACATGTACAACACAAAAAACAAGCCAGCATATAGATATGTCGACTAAAAAAAGAAAAGGTAATGGTACTTGGAAGGTAACCCAAGATAATGAAAAACCCAAGAAAATTGCTTGGTCATTAAGGGGTTAAATGAATAAAAGTTAACAAGGTTATACTAATTACACAAATCTATACACCATCTGCTCACCTCCTACTGCTTTATAACATGATGCTGGCAGATTGCATTACTTGCCCAAGTTACAGGTTCACTTTTGGATGTAAAAAGACATGTTGAAAAGTGAAAATTCACTTAAAATCATAAACCTCTAACATTTCACCCACATTTACACTGTATTCTACCAGTTTCACCTGAGATTTATTGTGACTGTCCCATCACATGGCTAAATTCAGATGTTACAGATGATTGGATCAATTTGGCCCAAATTTGACAAAAATAAAAAATTGGACTCGAAATGGGCTGATGGTAACCAATGATGTATGCATTGCAGTTCCACTTACTAAATTCACTAAACCAAGCTCTCTACATGCCGTCCAGCTGCTTGGTGTACTGTGCACAGCGGCAGAGACCCCTGTCTCTGATAGAAGTCCCTGCTCCCTATAATACTTTAAATTAGGATCCCAAATGAATCTGACAGTCATTTTTGCTGAATCAGACCTTAAACAAAATATCTAGAGACGTGCTACTCTCTCTTGGGAATACATAGTTATCATATTTGTCTTAATATTTATCTTAATTTCAGCATTGTGACATGTCTGGTTTTAAAATATTTTGTGATGGTTTATTTTTTATAATTTTGGTTTATGCAGTGTGTACATATGTGTAACGTCTTCATTAGCCCTGTACACTTTAGTTATTCCCTAGTTCTAATTCTATCCCAGCAAACCTATTCATATGGCATATCTCTGCATTTGGCCATCTCTGTTTTCTTAGGTTCAGATTGGCATGTAGTAGAATAATGAACCATTTTAAAGACTTCTCTGTAAAAAAGAAGATTGAATTATCCAGATGGAGCTTTTTAGGCGTCATGTTCTTGTATATGAACACATAGACAATTTTCCCATTCATCTGACCTGGACTGCAAAAATAAATGTGCATTCTGTTACATGTAGGGCACTGATTTTAGTGAAGTTGTTAGAACTTTATACTATAAATTAGCCTTCTGGTATGGTTTTATATTACAAATACATACAAGTATATATAGTGACTTTTAGGTTATTGTTCAAAATGTATGTTATGACATACATATATCTTTTGCAGCAATGCTATTCCAAACAGTAAGCCGAGGTCAGTGATGATATCCCTAAACCTCTGGGGGTAAAATGATTTACAACAACAAAGATAAAATGTAAACAATCCTGAAGGTTCAAATGGATGATAATACAAGGAGTTTGAATATAATATCAAAAAACACTTTATAAATCACACAGTAAAATCTTAGTATCGCCACAGGGCCCTTGTGGTTAGATACAATATACCATATTAAATCATATAATGATGAATGAGTAAAAATGAACACATTGTTATGGTACTTTTACACGGAGCGATAATTCGCATGATTGACGATTTTGAATGAACAATGTTTTTTTTTTAACTATCAGCGTTTAGATGGAACGATACATCGTTCGGAAAAATCGTTTTGCGATTGATTAAGCCTATCTCACACATAGGTGAAATCGTTGAAAGACTGTTTACACTGAACGATGTGTGAATTTTTTGCGAACGATCAATGATGATTTTAGAACATGTTGAAAGATCAAAATGAACGATTTCTCGCTCGTCGCTTGATCACTCGCTGCGTTTACACGTACGATTATCGTTCGAATTCGATTGTTATCGTGCAAATTCGAACGATAAATCGTTCCGTGTAAAAGGACCATTAGTCTCTAAGGGTATAAACACACACACCGTATACGCAGCGTATTTACTGCTGCGATACGCAGCAAACACGCAACAAATACGCAACAAATACGCAGCAGATTATATCTAAATAACTGAACACAGCATCAAATCTGTACCAACAAATCTGCTGCGTATTTGCTGCGTATTTGTTGCGTATCTGCTGTGTATACGGTGTGTGGGTTTGTACCCTTATAGTCTTTGTAAGTAGCTTGCATAACTAGATGCGATCTGGTGGCAGAATAATTGCTTCCATCTGTGCCAGAAAATGCGTTACAATGTAGTCCAATGTAGCGGTATATCTAAATATGCTCTGATATAACGGTACTTATGTCTCAGTACTGGGGCGCTAGAGTGAGCACGATCTATTTGTAACACAGTCTGGTTCACAGCACCTCTCACAGCTTTGTATATCTGGAGAGGCCTCAATGCTGGTTGCGGTGAGTAGCTCCAATAGTATTGGTCCTGCACCATTGTTGGTGCCATGGGTTGTGTGTGGAGAGTAGTAGTATGAGATGTAACTCCCTCCTCTGAGCGCTCCGTATTAAGCAGCTGCCTTTAGCAGCCCATGCTCATGATCAGTTTCTGGATTGCAGTATTGGTGCCGCAATTACTAAGGACACTTTTTTGTATATTTTCAAAATAGAGTTCAATGGAAAAGTGGCATTTATCTACAATAAATCCTGTACAAAATCCATTACTGATTTTGTGGTGGATTTTCCACCGATTTGCCACAAAATTGCAGCTGCAGATGTTAACCTTATTCATTTGTTGTTGATTTGCCAAGCAGATTTCCTGCTGATTTGTTAGAGAAATGAGCAAATCTATCCCATGTGCATTTACCTTTACATGATATTCCAGGTGGATTACTAGCTGTACACAAACAAGCTACTGCTTGTGGGTTTATTTGTTTAAACAACAGTAAGGATTTTTTTTTTGTGACTTGACAAGCTGTGACACAGATGCCTCTCACCATAGATGCTTATTCTGCCAACAACATATTTCTGTACTAACTGAGCAGCACACCAACCATACATTTGGAAAATGTGATTCATTCTGCCTCTTACGTTTCATACCATGTTGGTTAAGATTTATTCATTATTTTGAACATTCGCAAAACATGCCAATCTGTAGTTTGAACATGTCACAGGTTTTATATGTGAAGTGCTGAAGTGTTATAAAATATGATATTATTCACATACTCAGATATATCAGATTTTTTTTGTAATAACTTATGGATCTG
The DNA here is from genome assembly GCF_027789765.1 of Dendropsophus ebraccatus. Lineage (NCBI taxonomy): Eukaryota > Metazoa > Chordata > Amphibia > Anura > Hylidae > Dendropsophus > Dendropsophus ebraccatus. The sequence continues at coordinate 61,989,868 of NC_091462.1, forward strand.
CCACATGTGAATAGAGTTTACAGGGATTACACCTATAATCTAATCTATTTAAGAAGGGGTAGCGAAATGTAAAGTATCTGCAATAAAGGATATGCATGTGCAAAAATGCATTTAGATGCAAGGAAGTTGGTTTGCATATTGGTGTTATGTCATGCGATTTTTAAAGGAACTATTCACCATACTTTTGCCTACAAACCTAAAAACGATTACTAACTAAGCTCTTCCTCCCTATGTGCATTCCGGCTATCTGGCATAAACTTACTTTTATTATCTCTCGAGCTGTATGCGAATCTTCTCTAACAAGGCGTCAGGGCGGTCCTTCTTCCATAACAAGTCACAGGCTAGGGGCTGTAATCACGCCTCTCTATGCAGTAGCTTCCAGACCGGGAATATAGCCGCCATTACACAGGGTGAGGTGGAGAGCAAGCAAGCTCCGACCTGTCAGCTCAGAGCTCACTTGCTCCTCATTCCCCCCTTACTTCCGGCGCTATTACACGTGCCGGCAGCGAGGTGGGGGGGTGCCGGAAGCTGCAGGGGGGGTGGAGCTGCATGGGCGATCGTCAAACAGTGGCGGTCTGCTGCTGCCGCTCCTATTACACAAAGCGATTGATTGTAGGCATTTCAGCCTGTTGAAAAACAACAATCAGCCGACATCGTGCATGTCGGCTGATCGTTGTCTTCTGTTACACAAAACAATTATCGGCCATAATGGCCAATAATCGCTCCGTTTAGTAGAGCCTTAAGTTTGAGGCTATCTGGGGCTATCATGTGCTGTACAGGAAACTGAGTAGAGATTGGATGTTGATGTAGTTTGCATGTGTGGTCCAGTGAAGTTATTAGCACTGCAGGCTCCTGTACTGAGAACCAGACCAAGAGAGGCTTGATTACAGAGGATTTTCCCACCAGCCATTACTACCTCAGCCCTGATGCCTAGATAAGTGTAATTTATATATGGCGGGCATATTTACAAAGTTAATTTTCAGGAATATGAGTAACGCTGATACCAATTACATATACAGTATGTTTGGAACCAGTGCTAAAGGCTATATTACAATGTATTTATAGCTTCATAGACAGTTTTGTGGTGAATAGTTCCCTTTAAGGATCTCCAATAAGCTTCTTTTTTTTTAAGATATTTTATTAAAGATTTTAATTTTTAACATTACATGCATTGATACAAAGAAAATACTTTATTGTACACAGAGAGAAGGCTAATATATTACAACTGTAGCAGACTAGTCATGTTGCTTCACATGTCTAGTTGTTGAACTGAGGGAGGGGTTTCAATAACAATGTAACAGTCACAATACAATACCCATTGTATAACTTACTGCGGTCACCTATAGTTAGTATCCAGACAAATGTGTTTTTTGTCAAAGAAGCACTCCAAGCAATTGTATTACTTCTGGGTGGGTTGGGTAAGAATAGAATTCCAGTAAGAGGTCCAAAAGACCCATATGGTTATAAATTTGTGCTGCGTATTTAATTCTTAATGAGAGAGCTCCTCAAATCTGTATATCCACTTTTCCACTTTTAGGCCCCATTCACACTGAGCAAGAGCGGCGGAATTTGGCGACGGAGAATCCGCCATGCTCAGTGTCCTGCTTTGAGTGAATGAGAAAGCGCGCTCCTCCGCTGCCGCCGCCGCACTTCTTTGAGCGGAGAGGGGAGGAAGCGGACACGCGTGCGCCCTCTCATTCACTCAAAGCAGGACACTGAGCATGGGGGGATTACGTGGCGGATAATTCCGCCACAGAATTCCGCCGTTCTTGCTCAGTGTGAAAGGGGCCTTAGATTTCAAGCGTCCAATGTGGGGACATCTGTTCATTGATTGTCTTCTCCCTTCCTTTTCCACAAACCTGTAGCTTTAGTATTCCTTCTCCATAGTGCAGACTGTAAAGGACCTGTGATTACATCAGTCACATGTTAAGCTCCTTCAGTATGTTTTCTAAACTGTCTTCTTACTGCAGTTTTGCCCTGATTTGTGTAAAATTGTGGTAAAAAAGCTGAAATTTTTTGCAGAACTGTAGCCAGGAGACACTACACCACAGACAGTATTAGTCTGTTTGGGTGGCCATGGGCCCAAGAGGAACACAGGGCCCCTGGCTACCGCCCCAAATGGACCTACAGTATTATAATCTGCTACTGGTGGAGGATGCCAAGGGAAGTGCATGGTTAAGTGTTCCTCTATGCTTGGCTATTTATAGGAGGTTAGTACAGCAAGGGGGCATGGCTTTTTATCTGCCCCATGGGGCACAGCGTGAGCAGGTGTTAGGGAGTATGTGTCCTTACTTTACTATTACTGTAAATTAAAGAATTTTATCATAAAGCGTCCACTCTATTTCTCCTATTATAAATGTAAAATAAGCATTCTCCCCCTCCCCCCAAATCCCATTACATTTGTATGATTTTGTGTGCAAGTTTTTTTGCTTGCATTGTAAACAATAAATAGCCATAGGCCCTGTTCGATTGTAAGGCAGAGGAATTCCCATAGAGACTTTGCTATTAACTTTCCTTGGTCTTCTTTGTAGTTTGATCAACGTTTCCTGCTAACGTAGAATGTCTGGCCTGCTTATCAGGTATAGTTTTGCTTTGTATTTACTTTAGATCTTTTTCTGCCGCTTGCAGGGCAAACTTATATTTTAGCTTGTCTGTTACATTCTTTGAAATTCAGAAGAGCTATAAAAATTAAATGTAAGCAACAAGTGTTACTTCTGTCTAGATGTTCTATTATAAAAGCATGTAAAAGTTAGGTTATCCCTAAAACGATTTCCAGGGAAAATTGATAGATGAGCTATCCTCAGGATAAGCCATGAAAAGCAGAATAGCGCAACAACCTGTGACTCTCCTCAGGTGGGTGGGTGGAAAGTCTACAGGGTGTGGATGTGGAGGTAAACTACAGGAAACTGTGTACACACTGGGCTACTACTGACAGAAATGTGAGAGAAAGCCATGGGCACAGCACAGATACTGAGAGCACAGCATAGGTGACCACAGCGCCAGCAGCAAGCAAGCATGCGGGCGAAATCACTAGCCAAATTCATATCAAACACCCATGTAACACAAGTTTGAGAATTGAAGACGACTTGTGTCACAGAAATACTTTCTGATTAGTGTGGGTCCTTCTGATCGGACTTTCCTAACAATCATAGGGGGGAAACATGCTTTCTCTTTCATAACTGTTTCCTGCACAGTAGGTAGCAGAGAAATCCAGCTCCATGCTGCGTGTAGAGTGCTTGGTGTACCAACCATAGAAAATTCAGCACTTTCTGCAGACTTTTATTTACAAGGCATTGGACCATCCAGAAAACAAGAGGTGACTGTTTTGGTCATTAGACATTCCTCAGACTTTTGTGCAAAACACCATAGGGACAGTTTCCCATATTTTCTTTATGTGACATATAACCTTGAATTATGCCATCCAGTAATTAGTTTGCTTTATTCAATAACCTGACCATGCGTTAAATGATCCAAGCTTCCTGCGCACAACTATGTGATGTTTATTACCCTGTATCTCTCACAGTGTTACTAAATCTATCCCAATTCTTCTATGTTGTATTGTCAATATCTGCCATGTCTTTTTGTTGTGGTGCAGCCAAAGCTGTCAAACATGCCCCTATTATCTACACTCTTCCGACTGTCTTCCCTTATTATTCAGTACTTACATGTATTAAAAGCCTTGACCAACTGTTACAGAATTACGTATCTTCTCCTTCACAAGGTTATGCATTATTCACATAGCTAAATCCAAAGCTCAGGGAAACTCAGTACAACTATTGATAAATGCTATGGTCAGGCACTGTTTTTTTGTAGCTGAAAGCTGTTAAACAAAATATTGCTTAATGTTTTGTAAGAACATAGACACTTTTCATAAAAAAAGACCACCTGGTCTATCTTTCTGCCCTTTATATTTTATTGTTTGTTTAGTGTAAATCTAGCCATACTAAGAGCAAATAATCCTCAAATACTTCTCTGCTAATGTGCTGTCGAGATGCCAAGATGTAGTTCCCCACTACCAGACAAACCCAAACGTTTACTGCATGTGTATGTTTCTCTGTAGTGCTTTATGTAGAGGTTTGGGGTTTGTGTAGCAGAATTTTAACACGTTCTCGTTAACATAAACATTGTCAGACTGGCGTGTCTTGGGCCTGTCCGAAAAAAACAATTCTGAAGGCTGTTAATCTATACAGAACAAGCACAGGTCCTCTTCTAATGACCTCCTAAATGATTGTTATAGTGGTGAGCACAGCACAGGTCATATGAATACATTGTAATTATTTGTAAATGAGCTAAGAATAATTATCCCTGGCAGCTCTAATGGCCCGGTCGTACCTTGAACACAAGGCTATTATCTTATTTTGGATGAATATCTATTCCATTATAGAATAAAGAAGAGAAAGCTATGAATCTGAATCTGTATTTCGGGTTATACAATATATATTTGTTATATTACATTTCTGCGTGTTACTCTTGTGGCTAATTTCCAATCCTGGTAGTGTTTGCTTTACAGCACTGAACTCATTAATAATAAGCCACCATACAGCTAGTAGCATGTATTGATTTTCTATCGAGATCAGCTCAAGCTCGGTTTGAGCTAGTCTGAGAAGAAGCAGGCTGTCATTCAGCATTGGTCCGTTGCCTTTTAGTTAAAACAAGTGCATTGCAAAGGCAAAAGACCTGTAAAGTAATCACATTTCAAGAACAAAGTAGTAAATACATATTTCTTATATAAACCTATGCAAAGCAGAGTTTTGTAACATGACTGGGAATAGATGCCAAGACAAAAATCTCTCCGTAAAGAATAGCCATCTGCAGACAGCTGTTTTAAGTACAGAGCAGGCTGGCTGGCTGGAGGTCTAATCATTGTGGGACCAAAGGGGTAATAACTCTCCTTGAGGAGTGCATCATAAAGACATATGCAGATAAGGAGAGCTGATTGGTGCTCGTTTACAGAGCCTTTACATGGCTTACAATGCTCTGACTTGGCATACATTTCTAACCATGTTCTTAGGGTGCGTTTACACAGAGAGATTTAGAAACCAAGGCCAGGAACAGACTATAAACCAAGAACAGGTCATAAAGGAAAGACTGAGATATCTCTTTTCAAATCCATCCCTGGCTTTGGCTTCAAAAATCTGTCAGATAAATCTCTTTGTGTAAACGCACCATAAGACTGGAGAGGAGATCTCCAAGGCATACCTGTTGTTTCAGGTGGCTTTTCTGGATAAACTGTCATGTGTGTACATTAGGGCAGCAGTATATCTGGCCATCATGTATCTTTGTGTGGAAGCCAACCTGGAAGGGCACTGTGCACATCCTAGTGGGGGATCCGCTGATTCCTGCTTGTGGAATATACACACACACACACACACATACATATCAATCAGATCAGGAAAGTGATAATTTAATAATTTGGGTGATTCTGCACATGGCAATATCAAATATGTTTATTTATCTATTTATTTTCATTTACAACATGTGAAAAAAACAGTGATTAAAACTTTTATTATGGGATGAGATTTTTTATTAATGAAAAACCAATGCATGTACATATGTACTTCATTGATCTCTGAGTTCAGTGCACGATTACTATGGGCAGCTGAAGGTCGGGATCAGTGTCATAAGATCACTGAGGCCCGGCTCAGCCCATCCAGAAGCATGGATTGCCCCTGTGGGCGAAGGCGGTGGGTGATCCCGCCACTAAACCACCAGGCTTTTTCAAGCCATTTAAATGCTGCTGTTAGTTTTGACATTTAAATGGTTAATTAGCCAGGTGTGCCTCCAGTGCATAGAGCGGCTCTATTTGCATGCCATGAAACCGGTGCAGATGGCAAAAACCGGGTGGCGAAAATAGACCATGCCACCAGGATCACTGCGCCAAATTAGTACATTTGCTTTAAGGGAAAGCTACTTGAAAGAAAGCTGCTTTGAATATCCTTTCTTCCCAGAGTTCACAGTGGAGCAAAAATGGCCTGTAAGTCTCCATACATCTTTATGATGCTTTCCTCAAGTAGAAATATTACCCATTTGGTCCCACTTATATGATAACTGGGATCATGTGTAGTTAGCCAAATAGAAGGCTTTATTGGAAATATTATAGATACAGCTTTTTGTAATCTGTTCTAATTGTTAGTAACAATAATAAAAATAATAATAATAATAATAATTACAATGTAGCTGAAAATGTCACATTAAAGGAGTTATTTAGCAACATTTTCTTTCAATTCTGGAAGGTCCCTGCTGCCGCTAATATCATTGATGTCTGGTTCCTGCTGTGGCCACAATGATCTCCAGCATGAGCCATAGATTGGCTAAGTAGGGCTATGGCAGCACCTCCCCAAACCTAGAAGTACAGCACAGCAGGGACTAGAGCTCCTTGATACTCGCTACTCCCTACTCCACCTATCATGTAGATGTATACGGTATATGGAGTGATCAGCCATTTTGCCACCGCAACTTTATTGCTTTGTCTATTTATTGTATTAGCAATAATTGTTACTTTTTACCTTATTCTGTGATTTGTTTCCGCATCAGGGGTTTTTATGGTGTGGCTTTAAGATGCTAGGAATTGGGATTACTCCCTATATTCTCTCAATGATGCATACCTGTCATAATGAATAGCTCTATACAAGTCTGTTGGTAAACCTTCATAATACAGATCTGGAATATCAGTATCTGTGTAGTTATAACAAAAATGTATCATTTTATTTATTCACTCATACTACTGTATTTATTTACTGAGCAGATGGACCAATATATTTCCAGCCATACTGGTGCTTTGAAACATTTTGGTAGTTACTCGATGGACCTTTCAATCAATATAATGGGTCAATAATATGATGCCATTATATTCATAGCTGTATATGTACAGTGAAACCTTGGAATACAAGTAACTTGGCTTGCCAGCATTTTGCCAGCCAATCTTACAATTTTAGAGCTGTAGCTGACAGAGAGACAGATAAAATTAGACAGAAGGAAGCAAAACTATATAAATGCTGCTAAAGCCTCAAAAAAAAAAAAAAGAAATGGCAAAACCTGTTAACCCTTTGATGACCAGACCAAATTTTGATTTTGCGCTTTCATTTTTTCCTCCTCATGTTTAAAAGACCATAGCGCTTTTTTTTTTCTATAAAGCATGCAGTGAAACCAGAAAAAATTATTTGCACTGTAAAATTTAAAAAAAGACAATTTTTTTTAATTTCGGGGGGTATCGTGTTTACAGTTTACAGGAATATTTACAGTTAGTGATACTTTTGATGAGAGTAATCATTTTAATGTGCGCACGATTAGATTGGATTGATGGCACTGTTTATCACTGATGTGTTTCTGCATTTATAATAGTAATTGAAATCGATCCAGATTTTAACAGCTGTTTCTACATGTTAAGAGGGAAATGTTTATGAATCTGTTGTGGTTGATTCCAATAATACAGCAATGTGTAATATACTGTCATTAGCAGGAGATACTGCAGAAGAGAGATGATACAAAGAATCAGTCGCTGCACAGCAAGCGTTCTGGCTGCCTTTTAAGGCCAATGCTGGCTATACAATAGAGTTGTTGGGCGGCCAAAAAGTCTGATTTAGTTCATTTCGTGTCAATCATTGGTGTTGTTTAGTGACACAAACAGACACCAACCGAAGGCAGCTATCTGTGGAAAAGAATCTGCCGTGTTTTTAGTTTTTAGATTATGAAGTTTAAATCCATTCATAGCAACTGAAAGCTCTGTATGTTATCAGTATACACCAAGATTAGGCCACTGATTATGACAGAAATCAATTGGTCATTTGTTGTATCTAATTGATTTTCAAAAGAATAACCTTCACATATTAACCATGAACAACACCTTAAATCCCTATAGTTAGCTTTAGTTTCAGTGTCAATAAATGGTGTAAATACTAGAGATGAGCGAGTAGTGAAATATTCGACTTCAGAGAATTCGAATCGAATAGGCACTGATATTCTACTATTCTAACGAGTATTCGATCCCATTATAGTCTATGGGAAAAAAAATTGCTGCACTTGGAAATCAAAATTCGACCGCTTGGAGGTCACCAAATCCCTCATAAAACCTCCCTAAACGATGCAAACACCTCCGGAATGCCACTGGGACATTAGGGGGAGCATGCCTGGGTGCACCTAACACCCCAAAATCGCAGTATAATACCACTCTCTGCAGTTGCTAAGGAAAAATATTTGTGAACGCTTTACGAACATTTATGGCAATGTTCACACATTTCGTTCGTATTTCTTGCGCAGTGTTACATACATGATTTCAATGTGCATCCGCAGAGCGTCATGTTATTAACGCGTATCACGCATAATGCTGCACGAACGTTACTGGAACAGTATGTATGATGTGCCTTTTTCTGGGCTACTGGAACAATATGTATCACGTGCCTTTTACTGGGCTACTGAAACAGTATACAGTATATCAGGTGCCCTTAGTGGGCTACTGGAATAATATGTATAACGTGCCCTTAGTGGACACTATAAGTCACTTGTACACACAGGGTACTGGAATGAATACACCTGCTGCTGCTGCTGTTATCATCTATTTCTTAGCATTGAGAAGTGCTTTTGATTCAGAGATGACTTTTTCGCTGGATATTAGCCCTGAAAAGGACTTTTGGGTTCTGTAGTAAGCCTGCCTAACTAAAACGCTACTAAAAACTATCTCCCTGCTGCAAGATTTTTCCCTGACTAGGTTGATCTGCGGTCAAGAGGCGGGAGCCAAGTATTTAAGATTCCAGGTCATGTGGTTCAGCTATCCAATGAGGGTAGACGCCGTTTTTGCACTGCGTGCGTACTCCCTGCATGGTCATTGGTTTAAAAAAAGCGCCAACTGCGATGGGAGGGCTTTCGAATGTTTCCCGCATATGCGCCTCACTACTCAATTGAATTTGAATCTTTCGAAAACCGCAATAATATTGAATACCTACTCGATCGAATCGTATTCGCTCATCTCTAGTAAATACATATCTGACAGTCTGTACTAAAGTACCATAGGTACACAGTGTGAATGAAATCTGCAACAGACATCCACAATAGCAGCAAACTAACATTTTAATGCGTGAGACAGGTCGTAGGGCATTTTCAGACACAATAAGATGTGTGAGCTATGAGGAGACCATCCAGACTACTGAGCCAGACAACTGTGTTCAGGATTCTCATTTTACCTCTATTCCGCAGTGCGTTCTCCAGGTCAAACAGATCTGAGTAGACTAAAAGAGTAGTTTGTTTTAGCAGTCATTTATTAAAGCTGTTAGAGCTTCAGACACGGCTATGGTCAAATGTTAAGGCTATGGTCAGATGTTACTTAAAGGGAAACTATTAGCAGGTTAGATTAATCTAATCTGCTGATAGCTCATTATAGCACAAGGGGCGGTGAGGCTAGGCACCTGTAGGTGAAAAAATAAAACTGTTATAAGTGTCACAATAGGCTTATTTTATTAATAATTAATTGCCAAAAAAAGGATTTCATTAAAAAAAAATATATAACATTAGAGAATCTGTGTATCCTGCATATGGTTGTGTTCGGGCTGATCTATAGAATAATGGTATCATGTCGCTTTTACCATATAGTGCATTACGTAGACATAGGAACCCCCCAAACGTTACCATATTGCATTCTTTTTTACGATATAACCTATTTATATCTTCATAAATAATATATTTGGGATTCCGTCATACATGTTATGGTAAAATGAAAGACGCCATTACACAGTACAACTATTCCTGTAACAAATAAGCCATTACATGACCTTGTAGATAGAAAACTGAAAGTACTAGAGCTCTTAGAAGGGGAGGAGGGAAAAACGAAAGCGCAAAGATCAAAATTTGCGTGGTCCACTGGGTCATTTTGGGCCTGGTCCTCAAAGGGCTAACCTAATCTCCACAGCCCTGTGCGCAATAGAAGGCTATCAGCAGGTTAGACTAGTCAAACTTGCTGATAGTTTCCATTTAAAGGAGTTGCCCGCATTATAGTAAAATTTGCTTAAAAAGTATAAATTACTTATCCCTTATTTTAGATGTTCTCTTAAATTAAATGTACCACTAGGTACATCACTTTGGGGATGATTTATCAAGGGTTTTGCACCTAATTTTTGGTGAATAATTGTATTTTTCACCCATTTTTTGTCTAAGTTCTATTTATGAACCACTATTCGACAGGTTTCGCCATTTTTTAGATGCAACTTTTTTTTTTAATCTCCCTGTTTTTAGTATTCACCCAAAAGTACGCATAATCTGGGATTAGCGCGCAATTTATCATTTGCGACTTTTTAAAAAGTCCCATAAACAAGCGCAGGCTTACGTCTGGTCAGTAGCAGGTGAATAAGATTGCGCAATTTTTTCACATTTGTGCCTTTTTTGCACCTTTTTAATTAGATACATTTACTATGGCAGTACTACATTTTAATGAATCAGACAAGATATTGGAACAAAATACACACCAATGCCCATTAGAATAGTTGCACACATTAGACTCCTTAGTAAATGTCCCACTTTGTGTTTTTGCATGAACAGATCGGTGTCGGTGGGGGGATGCTGGTGCCATGGCCCTTTTCTTGAAATGTCACTTGGTTCCCGCGCATGCCGCCAGTGTATTCTCGAGCATCGGTCCAGCTTGAAGCACTGGGGGCAGGCCCGCTGGCCCCCAGTGTGATGGAACACCCTCTGTGACGCAGCTCAATTAGAATCAATGAGGTGAGAGAAGATTGTCAAACTGGGGGCCGGCGGGCCCACCACCAGTACGCCATGCTGCTCCGGTGCCAGGGAAATAGACTGGCACTTAGTTGCAGTTCAAAAAAGGACCACGGCATCGGCATCTCCATGCCAATGCCAGTCTGTTCATGTAAACAATAAAAAAGTGATGTACCTAGTGGTACATTCGCTTAAAGTTGTAAGCTTAGACAGGATCAGAGCATGCTCTGATTTAGGCTACAGTATGTTCACACTATCGCCACCATATGCTGTGGGGGAAAAAAGATTTATTGTAAACTTTCCCATTAATTGCAGAAGTTCAGAATTTTAAACTCATATGTTTTTTTCTTCTATTCTACCTAATTTTTTTTTTACATTTTTACAGCTGGCTTTTAGGAATTAGACTACTACAGGGGTTATTTCTGGGTAGAATTGTATAAAGAATTTTATGTTTTATTTTCAGTAAATTGCAGTTTTGCTCTTTCATTTTTGTCTTTTATAGAATTGTGTATTGATGATAATTTATACTTTACATTAAGGCTGGGCATACACAGAGATTCTTGGTCGCACAAATAGGAACCACTGGTCGCGCAGCTCCATGATTCATACCAGTGAATGGGGTAGCATCTCGAATCGCTGTATAGTTCTACCTCAAATAAGGTCCTTTTTCTTACTTGTCCTCAGTTTGTTGAATAGACACTTAGCTACGCAATATTACATTTTATAAGACTGTGTTTGCACTGTGGTTTTAACATTTGTTTTAATTGGTGAATCACAATTATTTCTCTCTTCCTACATATAGCAGTGTCAATACTTCTATTAATCCATGTTGTCGTGTGACTACAGATGTTAGGAATCTGTCAATACACCTAGTTGCCAAGAATATAGTAGTAGTTTTTTTTCTGGGGTAGGGAGTAATTTTTGGTAAATTAAAGGGGTTATCAAAGAAGCATTAAAAGTCCTACCTGTTTCCTCCCTCTTTCCTCCCTCTTGCCCCTCCCTCAAAAGTATACCTTCTGACACATGTTTATGTGTGTGTGTAAGTGTGTGTGTGTGGGGGGGGGGGGGCATGTCAGAAGCATTGTCTGTGGGCAAACCAAACCCTAACACAATAGCCAATAGCTTTCATATTGTTGCCGTAGCATCAAGCAGCTATTGAACTTTGCTTGTACGCTCCTGATGAGCACCCCTCTTCTGTCAAGGTATACTTCTGAGTTGGCCAGAGGGAGGAAGTAGGGTACCAAGACAGGTAGGGCCTTTTCTGCTCCCTGGATAATCCTTTTAAGTGATTTTTACAAAAATATTAGGAATAGCAAATGCTATCAAATGGAGGGAAGTACAGATGTAGCCATCCTTACCATGATCGCGTTAACGCATCGCTGCAGTCACTGTAACGTTTCCCGTCAAAGATATCTTAACGCGATCAAGGAAATTCTAGGTTTTTACTTGTAATGTTCACTTTTCACCACCAGGTGGCGCTTGGATCAATGTAAAAAATACAGTGTCTGAGAATGCTACGGGGCTTCCGAGCATAAAGCAGTGAACAGTTTCTGAGTTGGCGGCAATTTCAAATCCTTTTCAGGACCGTAGAGTACACTGTATGTGAAATGTGTAGTGTGAAACAGTGACCAAGTAGATGCCATCATTCTGTGTTAACACATTCAGGTTTATAATTGCAATTATTGATTATAAAACCAGGTAGGAATTTTAAAAGAGGAATCTTTCCTTTCCTTTTTACATGTCCTTCATTTCTGGTATTTTCCTGGCTTTGTATTGAAAATTAATTAAACATATGCCATCAATTTGAGTAATTGGTTAATAATAATAATAAATGCAGTTTAGAAATAAAATAAAAAAAAATTCCATTATTTGCAGTGTATTGGTTAACTATAAATCACTTTTCTCTGTACATGAAACTGTATATACTGTCAGTCACAGACAGCCCTTATCTTTACCGGTGAAGTCTTGAAACATAAATTTACCATCATGACTCCTGTGCGGGGATATCAGCTGGAGAAAGATTGCAGAAAGTGGGAGAGTGGTAATTACTCATGTTGGTGACAAGTGGAACAAATACAAGTCCTGGAAGTACAATGTACAATGTATGCGGCAGATATGAGAATGTGAATGACAAAAACACTTGAATTGTTGCATTTTAGAATAAACTGTAAGGCCAGTTTCACATGGATTTTACACTGCAAGTTCCACAGCAAAGTCCTCTGCGATACTCTGAACTGTTAGCTGCGGCTTACTTAACTCAGCATCTGCTGGGCTAACAAGAGACTACATTATCTGTCCAGGTTCAAGCTTGCTTCTCCGGCTGCTAGCCACTTATTGGCTGAGTGAAACCTCAGTGACCTAGGAGTCAGAGAAGCAAACTAGAGCCATAGGTCATAACAGTACACATTATTGCATTGGATTTGACAATGTTGCCATATATTTTATAAAAATTGTAAAGAAATCTATATCATAAAAATCAAAGTCTGTCTGTCTGTCTGTCCTTCTGTCTGTCTGTCCTCTATAGACTTCCAAACGCCTGAACCGTTTGACCCCAAATTTGGCACACAGATACATTGGGTGCCCGGGAAGGTTATTGCGAAGGTCCTGTCCCCGCCAGATGTACAGGAGGGGAGGGGGAGGGGAAAGAGAGGCGCCCCATAGAGATGAATGGGAAAATCTCCTCACTGCAAACACAGGTGATATAATTAGCTGCAGCAGACATGGCAGTTGGAGCCTTAGCAACCAATAGGATTACTGCTTTCATTTTCACAAAGAGCAATGGTTGCTAGGGAAGCTGCCTCACAACATCCACAGTAATAACTGGTAGACCCCCTACTCCATCTATACAGTACAGGTATATACAGGGCCCCCTACTCCATCTATACAGTACATGTATATACAGGGCACAACAGGTATACCAAACTGTGACTGGGTAACACTGCTACACCAGACCTGACCAATACCGCCATACTGTGCTGGATAACACTGTCATACCAGACCTGACCAATACCGCCATACTGTGACTGGATAACACTGCCAGACCTGACCAATACCGCCATACTGTGACTGAATAACACCTCCATACCAGACCTGACCAATACCGCCATACTGTGACTGTATAACACCTCCATATCAGACCTGACTAATACCGCCATACTGTGACTGGGTAACACCGCCACACCAGACCTGACCAATACCGCCATACTGTGACTGGATAACACTGCCACACCAGACCTGATCAATACCGCCATACTGTGACTGGATAACACTGCCACACCAGACCTGACCAATACCGCCATACTGTAACTGGATAACAGTTATATAAGACCTGACCAATACCGCCATACTGTGAATGGATAACACCGCCACACCAGACCTGACCAATACCGCTATACTGTGCTGGATAACACTGTCATACCAGACCTGACCAATACCGCCATACTGTGACTGGATAACACTGCCATACCAGACCTGACCAATACCGCCATACTGTGCTGGATAACACTGTCATACCAGACCTGACCAATACCGCCATACTGTGACTGGATAACACTGCCATACCAGACCTGACCAATATTGGCAAACTGTGACTGGGTAACACCGCCACACCAGTCCTGACCAATACCACCATACTGTGACTGGATAACACCATCATATCAGACCTGACCAATACCACCATACTGTGACTGGATAACACCGCCACACCAGACCTGACCAATACCGCCATACTGTGACTGGATAACACCCCCATACCAGACATGACCAATACCGACACACTGTGACTGAATAACACTGCCATACGGGTAAATACAACCCTGCAGGTATACAGGACACTACAGGTATACAGGACCCCAAAACTATACACTACAAGTGCACGAGACCTCCACAAAACTATATACTACAGGTATACAGGACCCCAAAACTATATACTACAGGTATACAGGACCTCCACCAACTATATACTTCAGGTAAACAGGACCTCCACCAACTATATACTACAGGTATACAGGACCCCAAACTATACACTACAGGTATACAGGAACTCCACCAACTATATACTACAGGTATATAGGACCCCAAACTATACACTACAGGTATACAGGACCTCAAAACCATACACTACAGGTATACAGGACCTACACCAACTCTATAATACAGGTATACAGCACCTTCACCAACTCTATACTACAAGTATACAGGACCCCAAATATACTACAGGTATACAGGAACTCCACCAGCTATATACTACAGGTATATAGGACCCCAAACTATACACTACAGGTATACAGGACCTCCACCAACTCTATACTATAGTTATACAGGACCCTCAAACTATTTACAGGTATACAGGACCCCCGAACTATATACTACAGGTATACAAGACCTCCACCAATTATACACTACAGGTATCCAGGACCCTCAAACTATAAACTACAGGTATACAAGACCTCCACCAACTATACATTACAGGTATACAGAACCAACTATATACTACAGGTATACAGGACCCCAAACTATACAGTACAGGTATACAGGACCTTCACCAACTGTACACTGAAGGTATACAGGACCTCCCTCAACTATACACTATAGGTATACAGCCCCCCCAACTATGCACTACAGATATGCGAGACCCCTAAAAACGATACATTGTGGGTATACAGAACCCCTCCAACTATGCACTACAGGTATACACTAATTCCACTGATTAACTCAGATGAAACAATACCTTTAGCTTGGCCTCCTGGGCACCTTAGAACAAATCTAATTAACACACTGACACTTTATACCCGGGCAGCGCCGGGTACATTTTCTAGTTTCAAATAAAAATCTAATTTGTGTAGTATTTAATACAAATGGCTTTACATTTTTTGTTTGATTGTTGGAGACCAATATAGCGGGCCGTTACCCGTAGATTCCAACAATAGGAGTGTGGGTCTCCAGCTTCTAACAAATTCAATCCTTTATTATAGCATAAACATCTAAAACAAACAGCTTAAAAAACTCGCCCACACCGTGCGGCCTCTTAATCATGGCCATGATTAAGAGGGAGTACCTCGCAATGCATTGGATGTTTTTTTAAGCTGTTTGTTGTTTTAGATGTTTATGCCATAATAAAGGATTGCATTTTTTAGAAGCTAGAGACCCACGCTCCTATTTTTTTATTAAATGCAAAACCCGGATGAAAACAACTAAGCAGAGGCCAAAATGACACTTTTTTTGGCCTTTGCAAGTGATGGTGTCAATGGATATTTGGGAGATTTCCAAAAGTATTAAAGTGGAAGAATAGAATTCAGTTCCTGTATTGCTTTTGCATTTGTAAAAGTGACAAAGAGCTGGGGCTAGTAATAGTTGTTATTCAAATACATCGATACCTCTGTTCTCAAACTTCATTGGTTATCGAAGGCAGTTCGAGAACAGAGCAGTTTGTTTTCCCATAGGAAATCATATAAATGTGTTTAATTGGTTCCAGCATCTTCCAATAATTAGCAATAATTAACTACAACACTCAATTAAAAAGTGTAGTTTAATCAATGCAATAAAATACAGAGCATTGCTAGTAGTAAAACCTCACCCTCCAGCATGACCTAGTAGGTAGTTACCCCCATCCCTCTAGCATGCCCCTAGTAGGCACTCAACTCCCACCATCCTCAAGGCAGGATTCCCCTAGTTAGTAGTTAACCCCCTATTCTCCCAAGCAGGATTCCCCTAGTAGGCAACTAATCCCCTCCCCCCAAGCAGGACCCCAATCCCCCCTATCCCTATCAAAAATAAATAAATAAACATCCAACTAACCTGTCCTCCACTTCATCGGTGGAGTCCTCTGCGACCAACTGTAGTCTGTTCCAGACTGGTGCAGGTCCTCTTTCAGCTGCATGTGATGAGTGACGTCTTAACGCACAGCCCGCAGAAGATGTGCGCCCCCCCCCGGGAGACACTTTGGAGGAAGTCAGGATGCCAGAAAGAGGGGCAGAAAAGTGGCACATACACTACAACTGGGTTGAAATACCAGCCGAAAACGTCCTAGTTTTCGAACAAGCGTTCATGTTTCAAACGGCACTTCCTGGAAAATTTTCTTATGAGTGCAGAACAGTTCGAGTGCAGAATTGTTTGAAAACCAAGGTATTTGTAAATGTAGGTTGATGGGTTTTTTTTGCTAATTTTGATACAGATTTTCCCCTGCTACATTGACATCTTGAAATCTGTTATAAAAATATGCAACATACTCAAATATCCGTATGAAAAAAGTATGCAGCATATAGAAAAGATTTATAAAATCCCATCTACTTGCCTTGTACTGTAATATGCTGCACATGCATTATCCACAGTGTATATCCTCGGCACTATGTGAATATAGCCTTATAGTAAAATACAGCAAGTTGCTATGAAGCAAGACTTGTAGTAAATGCCAAACACTTAAAATGGTTATTATGTTAATGTTTTTCATCTTGTTTGTACTGTCAAAATGATTCAATATAGGAGTAGAAATACCCTTAAAATGCAAGCACTGGTTGGAAATTCCTGAATCTTAAAACTAAGGAATTACCATAGTAACTGCAATTGAAATGAATGCGCTTCTGCAAACAGAAATCTGTGACAGAGAGGGAAACAAAATGTCACAGGAGCGACATATTGCTGGAGAATGAGACAATAGTTGAGGAAAAAATGAGCTGAAGTGATTCCAGTTGCTATTAAAAAACTAAAGCAGTGAAATGCAGCAACATATTCTAAAGAAAGCAAATCCTATCAGTCCAGCAGCTGCCTACTTGGTGTAATTGATTCATTCATTGGCAATCCCATTCGTGCATTGTTTGAGCATGAATTTGTTATTATGTTCAATACTGTTTAACCCCTTAAGGCCAACGTGAATTTTGGCCTTGCAGACAGAGCGAATTTCCTTTTTTGCATGTTTTTTTTTCTCCTCTCCTTCTAACGGTGCTTTTACACGGAACGATTATCGCTCGAATTTTTGCGATAAAGATTGCATTTGAGCGATAATCGGCTCATGTAAACACAGCAAACGATCAAATGACGAGCGAGAAATCTTTCATTTTGATCTTTCAACAAGTTCTCAAATTGTTGTTGGTCGTTAGCAAAAAAAAAATCGCAGATCGCTTCGTGTAAACAGTCTTTTAAGAATTTACCCTATGTCTGAGATGGGCTTAAGCGATCTTAAACTGATCGCAATAACGATTTTTTCAAACGATCTATCGTTCTGTCTAAACGCTGATCATTATAAAAAACACATTGTTACTTGAAAATCCTTCGATTGGGCGAATTATCGCTCAGTGTAAAGAGACCATCAGAGCCAAAACTTTTATTTTCCATCTTCAGGGCCATGTAAGGGCTTTATTTCAGGAACAATTGTACTTTGTAATGATTTCTTTTAAATCACCATAAAATGTATGATGAAACCCCCAAAATATTATGTATAGGCTTAAATTAGAAAAGAAAATACTACTACTTATTATTTTATTTTTTTTAAACAATAAAACATTTTCCAGTAATTGTTGGACTTATTTTTTTCCACTATAATCTATGGCACCATAATATGTGACTAAAAAATCACCAATCTGTGCTTTTTTCCTCTTTTTATTTGCTTCACTGTAAGGGGGGCAATATTGGTATGATTTAATAGATCACATTCTATGATACCAGATATGTCTAACATGGAAAAGAAGGGTAATTTCAACTTTTATTAAGGGAGAGGTCTTCAAATTATTATTTTTTTTTTAAATGTATTTTTTTTTTTTTTTACACTTTTCAAATCCCCCTAAGGGACTTTTTAATCAATCATTAGATTGTTTGTACTGGTCAATGTCATGGCATTGCATAACATTGATCAGTAGTATGGGTGCTCTGCTCCTGGAGTCTGCCTGAGTCTAGATGTAGGTCGCAAATCGGACTGTCACACTGCAGGGACTCTGTTCTGTCAGCGATAGGAGCTCCTTATGTCATTGACATATACACTCACAGGCCACTTTATTAGGTACACCATGCTAGTAACGGGTTGGACCCCCTTTTGCCTTCAGAACTGCCTCAATTCTTATTGGCATAGATTCTCCCGGGAATCTCCCGTTCCACCACATCCCAAAGATGCTCTATTGGAATGAGATCTGGTGACTGTGGAGGCCATTTGAGTACAGTGAACTCATTGTCATGTTCAAGCAGAAATCAAGACTCATCAGACCAGGCAACGTTTTTCCAATCTTCTACTGTCCAATTTCGATGAGCTTGTGCAAATTGTAGCCTCAGTTTCCTGTTCTTAGCTGAAAGGAGTGGCACCCGGTGTGGTCTTCTGCTGCTGTAGCCCATCTGCCTCAAAGTTCGACGTACTGTGCATTCAGGGATGCTCTTCTGCCTACCTTGATTGTAACAGTTGGCTATTTGAGTCACTGTTGCCTTTCTATCAGCTCGAACCAGTCTGCCCATTCTCCTCTGACCTCTGGCATCAACATGGCATTTCCGCCCACAGAACTTCCGCTCACTGGATGTTTTTTCTTTTTCGGACCATTCTCTGTAAACCCTAGAGATGGTTGTGCGTCCCAGTAGATCAGCAGTTTCTGAAATACTCAGACCAGCCCGTCTGGCACCAACAACCATGCCACGTTCAAAGGCACTCAAATCACCTTTCTTCCCCACACTGATGCTCGGTTTGAACTGCAGGAGATTGTCTTGACCATGTCTACATGCCTAAATGCACTGAGTTGCCGCCATGTGATTGGCTGATTAGAAATTAAGTGGTAACGTGCAGTTGGACAGGTGTACCTAATAAAGAGGCCGGTGAGTGTAAACGCCACAGTGTTTAAGGGGCTAATGGCAGATGGCAGAGCCATCGCTGCTGTCAGTAATTGACTGTGAGTCTCACCATCTATGAAGCGAGCTCAGCTACTGAATTTGTTTCATAGTACAATAGCAAAGCCATGCGTACAGTTACAGCACAATGCGTCAAAGCCCAGGCTGTCATGCCATAACTGTACAGAATGGGTCTTTAAGGGGTTAATTATCTGTCAGTTTGTATTATTTTTTGCACCATAAAAATGTACGACTTGATAAGGCCCCCTTCACACGGCTGGAAAATCTTTCCATATTTCCGTATCAGAAAATCCGGACTGAATCTCCGGACCCATAGGCATACATTAGTCACAGATTTTTCCTGAAGGATGTTTGTTCCGTAAAATAGGTCAGGCATTTTTAAATCCTGTACTATTTTCGTCCAGAAATCCGGCATGGAAGCCCCCATAAAACTCTATGGGAGCGCCGGAAAACCGCATTGGCACCCCCAGCTGATGTCAGTGGTGCCCCACTGGCCACCGGACACACCCAAGCTCGCCCTCCACCGACCTCAGCAGCGCCCCCCCCCCCTCCTGCCACTCGACCCCCGAATCTCCCCCAGACCCTTGCAGCGCTGGATCCTGCACTCCTCAGCGTTTGCGATGTGTATGCAATAAGTGTACATACGACCCAAGGCACACTCTGATGCTGAGAAGTATATGATTCCACTCACTTTACAAAGACTGTTATTACAAGTGAGCCGAGACTCCTTATAAACTGTAAAAGAATCAATCCAGGAATAAAGCTGCGCTGATACATGAGAACAAGTACCGGCCTGATGATCTTTACTCCTGATGAATTGGGATGCGGGCGCATCCATGCGCTCCTGCATCCCAATTCGCTGCTGCACACAATGGAGTGTGTGGCTATTCAATGAATAGTCGCCACAGAAAACTGACATGTCAGTTTCTTGCGGCACTGCTAGGGATTGCAGGTGGAGTGTATATTATGTGTATTCACTCCGGCCGTGATTCCCTCTAACTGCAGCACTACGTAAGTTCTGTAGTAATCATGGCCATTGTTGCAAATCTGTCCAGAGCAGGAGAGGCTTTCTTTGGGGATTCATCGAAAACCAAGACAGAGTTCCTGTCTCGGCCAGAGATGTCAGCAGAGAGCACTGTGTCAGACTGAAAATAAAACATTTCCTATATGACATATAGTAGCTACTAAGTATGGGAAGAGATTTTATAATAGAAGTACAGTAAATTACAAATCTATATACCTTTCTGATATCAGTTGATTTGAAAGAAAAAGATTATTGCAGGACAACCCCTAGTCTAGGTAGCCTCTAACATATGCTTAACCACAATGTTATCCATAGTTTTTAAGACATTATAATTCATAGTGCCCTACTTCATTAGTTCTCTGTTTTCTAAAGGATATATATATATATATATATATATATATATATATATATATATATATATACAGTAGATGTAACAGTCACTTCATTTACAAAAGCCAAAAAGCCAGGAGTGTCTCTAGAAACTCTGGATCACCACTAACTTGTTTGTGACTATGATTGTACATTTTTTGCCAGTGTTAAATCAGTAAGTAAAAAAGGGCAATATTTTTCCAAGGCACAACATCTTCCTTGGCTCTGTTTATTAAATATACAAATGAATCTTGTGGTATTGGGTTGGTTCTTGCGGACATTTTCATGATGAGTGAAAAGAAGGCATGTTCTGTCTGTTTTTCGTGCTCTCTATAACCCCCTTTCTTCGAATCCTGTGGCTAAATCACCTACTTGTTTTTTATATGCTTTGTTTGAGTAATGTAACATCTATGTATATATCTAATATATATATATGTATATATATATATATATATATATATATGTGTCTATCTTGATATATTGCTTGATGGATTGCAGTCGTAGAACAGCCTAAGTTTTATTACACTTCACACACCTAGTTGTGAAAAAAAAAACGTTTACAATTTTTATTTATTGGAAGTGAATGTAAGTGCAGGCACATTATAGCAGCAGTGTGTATAGCTGAGTGTAAGTGCAGGCAGATTATAGCAGCAGTGTGAATGGCAGAGTGTAAGTGCAGGCAGATTATAGCAGGAATGAAGAGGATGGGAAACACAAGGGCTGACAGAGATTGCAGGGAGCATGAAGGAATGAGCAGGGCAGATGTGGGTGCAGTATAGCAGCACTCTCTGTCCGGGGAGAGAGGGGTTACAGCTACGAGGAGATTACCTCCATATTCTAGTCCCCTGATGCAAGCCCCAGTCTGAAGTGGATCTGCTATGATTTGAAAAGTGAGGGAGACTTCCTGGGTCAGAGTACAGGGATGTAGACCACGCTATGCAGACCATGCCGCTCCCCCTCAAACTCAGTACCAGGAACTCTTAAACCAAAGAAATGCTCCTAAACCAAGTTACAATTTTTAAAAACTGTGAGCTCTTCTTGAAAAACGCTCTTAATCCAAGTTACTCTTAAACCAAGGTACCACTGTTTAAAAATCTTACTCCCACACATGCATTTCTGGTATTCAAATGTGCATTACAGATTTGTAATGCATTTTTGAATACCAAAACTGTGTGTGTGGGAGTAAGATTTTCCTATATCCTTTTTTTATTATTTTTATGATGGATGTTATAAGGCTGTGGCTTTTGGGAGGGCAGTCGCTAGTATGTATTAGCTTAGCAAAAGCATAAGTGAAATGTGCAAACTAACTGTCAAATTATTGATGTATTTCCTGATGAATGTTTATTTCTCAGTTACACTGTTTAAATAAAAATGTGCCCTATTTATTTCCAATGTGTTTGCAATATCTCTTACCGTTTGTGTATGGTATCTGTGTGTATTGTCACTGCAAGGCGCTTTCGAACTGTCACATTAATTATTTATTGCAGCCTGTCAGTTTGGGAGTTCATAAGAAAGAAATCCCTGGAAGGAAGGATGTGATTCTGTTATCACTGAATTACATCTAATATTTCTTTGTGCGCAAATCTATACTGAAAATGTGTAAATAATATTCACCCTGAAATGTTTTAGATACATCTTGTTGGATCTATCAGCAAGATTAGCTAGAATTAGCAAAATATGTACCTTGATTTGAAAAGTATTTATATTCTTATAAAATATAATTTTGGCTTCTTCACTTACTGCTTAAGCATACCATGTCTTAAAGGGAACCTGTCACCCTCCGTGCCGAGGTGAAAGCCGCCCAACTCCCCGCTAGAGCCCCGGATACTTACCCCATCTCGGCAAGTCCCGGGACGGAGATATCCTTTTTGGAAGCCCGGCGCGCACGCCGCCCAGATTCCTGAGTGTGCACATACCCTGGAAAAATGACTCTGTGCACACATTGTAAAAAAAATGTGACTGTATTTTAATATATTATATATTACATGTAATATCATGTAATAATTTTTTAGAGCAACTGCCCCTGTGATATGTTACTGAAATATAACCTTTAACAAGTATATATTTCAAGAGATTTGTAATTAAACTCTTCACTCAGCCATACGACCATCCCCACAAACATTATTGTGGCAGGAGCTGGGGATAATGACAGGCAGCCGCGATCACACAGCTGTCTGCCATTAACCCCTTAAATGCCTTGGTTTATAGTGATCACAAGATTTAAAGGAGTCAGTGACAGGAGAAATCACTGACTGACTGATCAGTCACACTGCAAGGGTACCGATCACTTTCTCTAAAAATATCCAAAAAAAATAAATAATAATAATAATAATAATAGTATGAACTCCCAACCAGCCATGTAGGTGGAAAAATAAAAGCTTTATGGTTCTTAGAAGGCGGGGAGGAACACTGCTTCATTGTGACCTGGACATCTATACATCAAAAGTACTGTATATGTTCATTGAGCCTGGGATTTGACTAGGACTTTGTCTACCTTTGACATGTTTAATGAGTAGGGACGTCTTGACACATTTCACCCACAGTTCAGGTTCATCAGGAGACACAATCACAAATACCAGTACGGTAGGCATGGTTCACAGTAAACTAACACGCAAATAGTGGTTTACTCTGGCATCATCTTCTAGAAATGGGATCTAGTGAGTAGCTCACATAAGCCCTGGTTATGCGTGATTGCATATTTTTATCGTGATTATTTAACCTGACATGCATTTACCATATGTGCAGCATACTCGTTATCCTGTATAGGCTACTATTATTCTGGGTGCCTGTTTACTGATTTAGGCTATGTTCACGCGCAACTACGGCCATTAGTATAAAATACGGCCGTGTTTTATACGTAGTGTGAACCCGGCCTTACAATGGTTCTGTGGCCCGTGTCTGCAATAAGAGTGTTTGTGATTGGGTCTCCTGATGCACCTGTATTGTGGAGGAAACGCCTTGAGACCCCTTCCTCAGTAGATATGTGTGATGTCAGTCTGAGTTGAATCTTGCTAGTTCTTTTGTGCATTTGTGCAAAATCCTGGCACACTGGTGAACCTAAATTTTTGTTGGTTGTTTACCTTTCCGTAGTTACAAATTACTTGATCAGAGTGGTATTTTTAAAGTTTACCAAATAAAGGGGTTTTTTTTTGTAACATATGCTGGACTTTATTTTCAGTTCCTGTTTTTTCCATGCACTGTTTGGAGAGCAGGAGTTTGTGAGCTGACAAGGGTTTGATATATCACAGCGATAGTTATCCTGTGGATAGCTCACCAGTCACTTTTGCCCCCTAAAAAAACTTTTATGTGATTCTGTCACCCCCTTTTGCTATGGGCAGGTTGTTCTGGGAGCAGTGGTGCCAGGTAGTTAACCCTTAGTGAGGTGTAGTAGGGTGTTTGAGAAGATTTCTATGGCAGAAATCTGTTGTCGGCTGTTTCCATACAGTATCTAGGAGCACAGCTCTTGTTTCCAAAACCATCTGGCGCTCAGCCTGAGAACAGCCCATAGGAGAAGGTATTTTTGCTGTATAAGCTGCAATATTTTTTACCCCCCACTTTTGGGGGAAAAGGTGTCTGATAAAGTGAAAAATACTTTGTTTTACTGTTTTGCTATTTTGCTTTTTTTTTACTGTGTGAATATAGCCTTAAAATGCTATTTAACTTAACATTTTACAATATGTTCATAGCATAAATGAGTTTGTCCTATCACCTCTCTGACTGCCCCTCCCCATGCTATATTGGGGTCTTCTGAAAGTCTCCTGTGGATGTCATGATAGAACTCCAGTTTCAATTTTCCATAGGCAGGCTGGAATACAAAATAATCAAAAATAAAAAAATAATCAAAAATAATCATAATTACGCATGGATTTTGCTGAAAACTATGGGGGAGATTTATCAAACATGGTGTAAAAAAAAACTGGCTCATTTAACTCTAGCAACCAATCAGATTCCATCTTTCATTTTCCAAAGTGTCTGTGAGAAATGAAAGGTCTCTCGATGTCTCCATTCATATTAATGTTCAGCTCAGCCGAATTTTAATGTGTTCTGAGTTGAGAGGAAGGGTGAGATGCTGAAGGGTTCCACTGACAGTGGTTCACTCCTCCTCTCTTCATTCAGAGCACATAAACACTCAGCCAAGCTGAACATTTATGTATACAAGAGTTTCATCATATTGAAATCCAACATGCCCTTGCTATCCTTAACTGTAGAGGGGGAGAGACCTTATTCACTTTGAACAGTCTGCTGGTTCCACCAAGGGGCGGATTCAGACTACAGAATTCTCGCAGATAAATTACGCCTGTACGCGCTCACGGCCACGTGCCTCTCCGCCGGCTCCATAGACGCCATTCTATGGGCCGGCTGATTCCGCATTCCGCCGAAAGAATTGATGTGAGAATTCCGCAGTCTGAACCAGCAACTTTATATTTTGTAATTAAAATAAACAGATTTACAGATTTACAGTACAGATTTAGTATAGCAGTGACAAGAATTTTCTTTCTATGGTCAATTAAAATTCTGTTAGGGATACTCTTGGTTGCCAAGTGACACTGCATGCTAATGACAAATTGAAAATGGCTTTGTTAAGTAATCTGTAGCACACAATGGAAATTCCTGAAAGATAACTAATATAATTGTGCTCCTTAAGGAATAAGTAAAAAAAAATAGTGTGTAATTGGTCCATTAACTGTAGTTTAAAAAGCGATTCATTAATGAACATATCTAGCAGATAAAGAATTGCAACTTATGGCCTTGTAAATGGATTTGTTAACTTATCACTCCTAAAATTCACAGCTTTGAGGCTATGTTCACACAACGTACATTTTATGACAAGAGCTGCTGTTGTTTTCAAATAAAACAATGACTTATAGTGAAATACGTTGCATTTAAGTCAATGCAAACAATGGCCATTGTTCACAAAAAGTGTGAACAAAGCTTCCGGAGGTTCTGCCCAGCCAATGAATGACTGCAGTGGGGCAATGCACTAACTGGCTAAGTGGGACCTACCTGGACCATGGACCAGGTCCAGTATGCTCTGGGCAGCGGAGGGTTAAGGGGGCTGGTATGTACATACTCGCAGCAGAATGACATTCCCACTTCGAGTATGTAATCTCATTGAAAATGACAGTTTGGGATCCGCAGCAGATTTTGCTGCGAACTCGCAGCGTGAAATCCGCTGCAGATCCATTGTGTGAACCCTCTTCTATTATTTTTTTTCTATTTGTCCAGAAGAGTCACGCGCCTGTGGATAGGGGAAAGCTTGTTTTTTCCTATGTAATCCCATTGAAAATAACAGCTTGTGATCCATTGTGTGTGAACCATTCCTAGGCCGTCTGACCCCTCAAAGAGAAAGCAGTCATCTGACTGACAGACACATTGAGCCTTGACACTGTACTGGCCAGACTTCATGGGGGAGATTTATCAATCATAGTGTAAAGTGAAACTGGCTCAGTTGCCCCAAGCAACCAATCAGATTCCATCTCTCATTTTCCAAAGAGTCTGTGAGGAATGAAAGGTGGAATCTGATCGGTTGCTTTACACCATGTTTGATAAATCTCCCCCCATGAGTTTAGTCTAGTTTTCTTAACCAGCACAAGACTAAAAAGCTGCCAGAAGACTAGACCTGGATTTCAGATAAGTATAGCTTTGTTTTACAGCATGATATATAATAATAATAATAATAATAATAATAATAATAATAATAATTGTAAACTGCAAACTTGCTTTATTTCACATCCCCTGTTGATTTCGATTTTAAAAGTTATAACGACAGTGAGACTTTAATTGAAAAAAAATCCCTTTTTTTAATAACAATTCAAACACTGCTAATTTTGGTTGCATTATTTATCAGAATAAACCAAAATGATACTGGTAAAAACTGTGGATCATGGCGGAAAAAAATAAAATAAAGAGCCCTAGTACAACTCTGTATACAAAAAAGGATTAGGCATGGCTCTAGGGAATACTGCATACAAAAACAACCAGGACACAAAAAGTTCTTCTTAAAAATTCTTTTTTTGTTACTATTTTTCTTATGCAATACAAACTTCACATTATATAATGTGCAAACAGAACATCACCACAGTGCTCGGGAATCAGGAGGATCCGATGTCTACACCGTGGCGCTGGTAATCTCCATTCTTCCCATGAGACTCTCACTCTCAACAGAACGTAGAATGATGATGACTGATTCCCGAGCACTGTGGTGATGTTCTGTTTGTACATTATATAATGTGAAGTTTGTATTGCATAAGAAAAAAGTAACAAAGAAAATTATTTTTTAAGAAAGAATTTTTTGTGTCCTGATTGTTTTTGTATGCTGTGATTTCCAAGTTGAGCGCCTTGGTATGGGACTGCATCTACACAGTGCGGTTAGGCACATGCTTGATTTATATTGTTATAGGGAATACTGTCCAGCTTTTGTCTCATTTGGAGCAGCAGAACACCCTTCAATTTAATTTTTCTACCTCTTTATATTATACAGATGTGGACTTTAGTAAAGATGTTCCCCTAGTGCTGATGCTGCAGCACTATATTACACTGCACTATATAACTTGTGTAGAGCTGTGTGCTGTAGATTATTTAAAAAAATGTAACTAAAATAAAAATAATTACCTCGATCCAGCTTTGTCTTTGCTCAATGCTACAGGGTTTCCTGAGCAAAAAGCAGAAGGAGTACCAGATTTTTGTGCACTATCCAGGTATGAAGCAAATACAAGAGATAATGGATATCTTTGCTAAGTGTGGTATGCTAATAGCATAACACATTTGTTACAGATATAATGGGCCAACTGTGAAGTTGGCACTGGCCACATTTATATCAAATCCACACAGTCACTTATTGTATTTTCTCTAGCTACAACCTTAATTTGTGTTATTTCCACAATAAAATATTGTGTACATATCACCTAAATACAGGAGACACCCTAGAAAAAATTATGTTGAGTAGTGGGTGAAGCTGATAACTGATAACAGTATCGGAGATAACGTGCAGAATTATCTGAAAAAAGCTATATTAAGCTAGAAAAGGAATACAAATATATAATAGTATGGGGAATTATGGTGTTACTATACAAAAGTATATACCTTAAATGTGTTTATCCCGTATACAAAACATCCACGGGGCCCTTGTGCTGATGTAATTAATTTAATTTTAGAAAAAACAAACAGTACAAATTTTAGAACAGCTTAAAAAGTCCCAATATATATATTACAAGCCTCCCAAAAGTGGAAATTTCTTACTAATAATGATAACTATTATTATTCTTTTTAAAGTGCCCTTGATTCCAGAGCGCTATACAAGCGATAGGGGGTGACAAACAGAACATTTTAAAATGAAAACATGTTACATGAAGAAGGGTAATGGCAGACTGGTACAGAGGGATAGAGGACCCTATGTGAGGGCTCATAATCTATAAGGAAAGTGGAAGGAGACAGTAGGCAAGGGAGCAGCTAGCCACAGTGTGGTGCAGAACTATTGTAGGTTGCAGCCTAGTTTAAAAAGATGGTTTCAGGTTGCTTTTTAAGCTCTGGATGGAGGGTGAGAGACGGATGTGTCGGGGAGGTGAATTCCAGAATTATGTAGCTTAATATAACTATTTTCAGATAACTAGCAGCAACAAGATTGTGCTTAGCAAGGGAAAAATTGGAAACCTTAATCCAATGTGGGAAATAAAAGGATGCTGAGTGTATTTAATTTTCTACTTGTACCATAAAAAAGAGAAATAAAAAATACAGTGAAGCCCTGGATTGCAAGTAACTGAGAGCATTTTTCAAGACAAACTAACAATTTAACTCTTTAATGAGCCAAATTTGGTAATTTGAGCCCCAATGTGTTCTCATCCTGATACTGCACTAGGTAAAAAGCCCTCTCATTTTCACCTACTGGTAACTGATCAACTCTGCTGGTGATCAGACCCCTTCAGGCTCTCCTTGCCCCACGTTCACATCACCGCTGCTTCCCTCTGACCCCTGAATTAGGTTTGCAGCCACCTGGGGAGTTATGTGTGGAGGGAGAGTTAATTGATTAACCCCTTCTTTATGGATTCTTAGTTCTCTCAAATTGATATCTAAATAGATATGTGCCTAAATTTATTAAAATATATCAGTACAGAGATAATGGATGCAACCTACCTGATTAGCACATAATGTGCTATTTTATTTATAGGAATTCCACTTACATTTGTTAGCGTTGGGTAGGTGGCAAGGGCAGTAAGACAGATACACACAGACAGTGAGCCCTGGCTTTTCCCGCCCACTTTCCCTGCCTACTTGCCACGGACAGCCCTAGGTGGCTGCGGACAACCACAAAGGCGGTCCCTGCTTTGTAACAGGTGAAGAACACAAAACAAGGACAGACAAACAAACACAATAATTCAGGATCAACAGTCCCAGTCGGTAATGGTGAGCAGCAAAGGCATAAAAATTGTTAGGCAAAGAAAGGATCAAAAGTCAAGCATAAAGATCAAGGCAGGCGGCAGATAGGCAAAACAAAGATCAGAGCCAAAAGGTCAATACACAGACAGGTAACAGAGTGGGAGCTGTAACAATGTGAGTAATTCACTCAATAGCCAGCATTAGACTTCTGGAGTGTCAGACTAGTAATCGTGGATCAGTAGCCTGATCCAGAGCCTCGTTACAGGGGCACCTGTCAGTCAAAATTAAAACTACACCAAACAGCTGAAGGAATCCAGAAGCAGGATACCTCCTTCATTGTCAGAAACCTGACAGGCAAAGCGGGTGGGGCAGGACACACAAAAAAAATCAGGTCCCTGTTCAGACAAGGTTCAGGAATCAGCGCCTTCTCTGCTGCACAGCCTGAAATGAGTAGGGAAAAGGCACAATCCTGACAACATGACATTTTATTTGACATTTAGGATTACTACCTTGTTCTCTTCTTTAGGACAGTACATAATAATATTCAGATATTAGGAAGAGCCCGGCACTCACCAAGTAGGTTATGCTTCTTTATTGTAGTGTAGCAAACATATGGTACAAGGACGCGTTTCGGCCAAGCATGGCCTTCATCAGCTTAGGGGTGTACACCCCTAAGCTGATGAAGGCCATGCTTGGCCGAAACGTGTCTTTGTACCATATGTTTGCTACACTACAATAAAGAAGCATAACCTACTTGGTGAGTGCCGGGCTCTTCCTAATATCTGAACATTTTTCTCACCTCGAGCACCACCGCCACGGAAGTGCCGTCTTCTACATATTTCTACAGTACATAATAATATAGCATACATCATTATTACTACACAGTTATTTAGCTAATAAATGGAAAATGGCTAATTCTGAAAGCTTGTAAACATATTTTAAGTCAATTTACAATTTTCTGCAGTTTTAAAATCCGGAAAAGCTTAAATGCCAGTCACCAGTGAGTCTTTGAAGTTTGATCCAAGATCACATCTCAGTGTGAGACTTCCTTTGTGACCCCTAGGGACTATTATAGAACAGTATGCTGCTAGCATCAAAGTTAGATACTAAGGTCTTCAGGATGTGGCCACACTGTGCATGTATTATTAAAATGTTGTTATCTATACAGCTCATGCTTTCTAAAGATATATGAAAATGGGATTATCGTAAAATACGTAATGTTGCAGATGCAACACTGAAAGTTCTTTGAATGTTTAAGAGTACAGTGCAGTAAATTCCAGAATAAAGGGCTAATATTGAGATGTCATACCTATTATAGCAATATTTACTGTTTTGTTCATTATGCTTGCCATTTTTTATTAAAAGGACAAAAACAACGTGTTGTAAATGTTAATGCATCTTAATAATTCTAATGAAATTGTAAGTGAATTTAGGCAGGCTTCTTCTATAAAATAATTGCAGCAGAACAACCCCCCCAACCCTAAATATCTGTTTATATGCTGAATCTGTACACCTTAGGGCTATGTTCACACTGCGTAAAACTACGGCCGTAGTTCTCGCCGGAGCGTACACACATCGTATATGCTTCGGCCGGGATCTGTGCGGCCCCCCAAATAACTGACGGGTCAGTTTTCTGTGGCCGGAATTCAGTGAATTCCGGACGCAGAAAGACCTGTCAGTTCACACAGTGAAGCGAGCGGCTTCTATAAGCTGGGGGGGGGGGAGAAGAGTAAAAGGGGCCATCTATAGGGGGTGAGAGGGGGCCATCTATAAGGGGGGGCAACATAAGAGGAGAGGGGGCTATCTACAAGGGGACAACAAAGGGGGAGAGGGGGGCTATAAGGGGACAACATAGGGGAGAGAGGGACAACATAGGGGAGGCCATCTCTAAGGGGGGCAACATAGTAGGCTATCTGTAAGGGGACAACATGGGGGGGCATCTATAAGGGGGACAGCATGGGGGGGCAACATAAGGGGGCTATCTATAAGGAGGGGCTACAGAGAGGAGGGCCATATAGTAAAATGGGATCACATAGAGTCAGCCTACCCACTAAATGAGGGTGTAAAGGGGCCAATACAGATGGAGAAGAAGATGAAAAGGGAAGAATTCTGATCAGAGAAGATGTTCCCCGGTGAGTCACGTAATATAACTGCACTCTAATGTATATGGAGTACAGAACCTGTGTCGAGCTGGGTCTCCCTCTATATGACTGGATGAGGTGATAGTGATCTGTGTACAGTGGATGTTAGTCAGTATGTGGTGGTGTTAGTCAGTATGTAGTGACATTAGTCAGTATGTGGTGGTATTAGTCACTCTGCGGTGGTATTAGTCAGTATGTGGAGGTATTAGTCAGTATGCGGAGGTATTAGTCAGTATGTGGTGGTATTAGTCAGTATCTGATGGCATTAGTCAGTATGTGGTGGTATTAGTCAGTATGCGGTGGTATTAGTTAGTATGCGGTGGTATTAGTCAGTATGTGGTGGTATTAGTCAGTATGTGGTGGTGGTGTTAAATTCAGCACAGTGACCGGGGCCGGAAGCAGTCTGTCTCTGTACACTGTGTAGTGGTGACGACCTGTAACTGCAGCTCAGCTACACAGTACAGAGACAGAGGCTTTTGACCCCATTTACTGTGTTATTATCTGTAATTCCAGTCATGGCCGTGATGATACAACATGTACAGTAGCCATGCTACACTTACAACATCGTTTCATAACTTATCACCGCAAGGTGAGTGGGCCTGTGTGCTCTGAAATTCCAGGGCTGCTTTTCAGTCCCAGTCCGGCCCTGGCAGAGACACTCTAGGTCACCCCAATTTGACACAGGGCTGCAAGTTTAAACGTTATTTTTTTTTTTTTATTAGGAGAATAACTGCATCATCTGCAGAACAAACCCCAGGATAGATCTTGGATTAAAAGCAGCTATCTGACGGTGCAAGCGATTTGGAGGGGGGAGGTTATGGGCAGAATTGAAATAGTCTGTGCCAACAAAGAGACCTA
Source organism: Dendropsophus ebraccatus (assembly GCF_027789765.1). Classification (NCBI taxonomy): domain Eukaryota; kingdom Metazoa; phylum Chordata; class Amphibia; order Anura; family Hylidae; genus Dendropsophus; species Dendropsophus ebraccatus. Next base: position 62,022,151 of record NC_091462.1, read on the forward strand.
CAAATCTAATAGTTACACTGTGATTCAGTTTTTGGCTACCTATTAACACTAGTTAGAGAATCTAAATAGTAACCTTTGTGCCACTGGGAATATGATGAAAGAAACACTGAAAAAAGATTTGTGGCACTGACTAATAAGATTCTCTTTGTTGCCCATAGCAACCAATCACAGAGCAATTACCAGAGCAATATGAGAAATGAAAGGTGAACTCTGATAGGTTGCTATGGGCAACAAAGAGAATCTTACTATAGGACATAGTAATAGTCATTTCCTATTCATAAACTATAGTAGTGATCCTAACTGACCTAAGAGAGGGAATGTGCACTAGGAATAAATGTCAGGAATTGTAAAAATAATTGTGTTTCAGTGAATGTAGCTAAGGTGTATATAAACAAATTAGTTCAAGCCTATGATTTTAATAGTTAAAAGCACATTTATATTTAGAGTACAATGACCTTTATTATGAAATGCTAGTACCATGTTTCCCTATAAATAAGGCATCCTCCTTAAATAAGACACCCCCAACTAATCTACCAAGTAGCCCAAAGTAAGGCACCCCCCAAGAATAAGGCACCCCGACCTTGAAAGTAAGGCCCTTCACCACTACCCACCGCCGCTCACCCTCTCCCTCCCCATAATTGTCCTGTGCCGCTAACCAGTCTCCCCTCCCATGCCCCTCAACCCTCCTCTCCTTCCCGTGCCACTCAGCCCTTCTGTTCCTCCTGTGTCACTCACTCCTCCTCTCACACCTGTGCTTCTCAGTCCTCTGTCTCCCTCCCATGTTGCTCAGCCCTCCTCTCCCTCCCATGCCACTCAGCCCCCCTGTCCCTCCCTTGCCGCTCAGCCCTCCTCTCCCTCCTGTGCCGTTCAGCCCTCTGCCTCCCTCCCGTGCCGTTCAGACCTCCGTCTCCCACCTGTCCCGCTCAGCTCTCTTCTCCCACCCATGCCACTCAGCCCTCCTCTCCCTCCCGAGCTGCTCAGCCCTCCTCTCCCTCCCATGCCGCTAAGCCCTCCTCTCTCACCCATTCCGCTGGGCCCTCTTCTCTCACCCATGCTGCTCACCCCTCCATCTCCCTCCCATGCTCCTCCCGAGAAATAAGACCTTCCTCCCCCTGAAAACTAGACAGAGTGCCTCTTTGGAAACAAAAATTAATATAAGGCCCTGTCTTGTTTTGAGAGAAAGACGGTATATACTTGAAGGTACTCTGTCACCTCCAAACACCCGCTAAACTTTAGTCATGAGAAGATTATATTCTTGAGCTAAGTAGTCCTCTCTATGCATCAACATGTCCAGTTTGTAGGCTTATAACGGTGAAATACAAAGGAGTAGAAATTTATAAATTACAGACTTGGAATCAGCATCATACTTACAGATGACTCAAGTTTAGGGTTTTGAGGAGGGTGGGTTGGAGGTGACAGAGTCCCTTTAAAAAAAAAAAAATACAGGTTTAAACATTAAATAAGGGTATGATAAATCATGAGTCGCATTCATTTTCTGTGAAATAAGGCTGACTTGGTTTATAAAGTACTTCTACTTTATATCCCTACTGCACCATTTATCATTTTAATGACTACTTTCTCTCATGGGTTCTACTTTGATAATAGCCTCGTATAAAACAAAAGTGATGGAACAAGACAGACCAGATGCCTATAGGTTAATTTACAATAGACATGTTGCTAAATGAATGCATGTTAGTACACAGTGAACAATACTGTCACCCCTTCTGTAGCTTGAAGGGCATTTGCTACTGTGTTTCATTAAAAAATCTTTGTGAAATAGAACAATACAAAACATGATGTTTAAAGCGACTCTGTACCCACAATCTGACACCCCCCCCCCCCCCCCCCAAAACCACTTGTACCTTCAGATAGGTCAGATAGGTCCTTTCGGCAAGTGCAGTCATTGTCCTAAAAAACAACTTTTAAACTTGCAGCCCTGTGCCAAATTGGTGTGGCCTAGAATGACTATGCATTAGGCTGGCACAACCTCTCTGTCCCTCCTCCCCACCCTCTTCATCATTAGGAATGCTCCAGATTGTCTCCTAGTCATCAGCTGTGTAAGCACGGCACATGGGCTGGATTGTTAAGGCACCTGTGCAGTGTTCACTGCAGAGGAATAGGAAATATCATGTCAGTGTCATTCCTAATGATGAGGAGGGTGGGGAGGAGGGACGGCGCAAAGTTAGGGCACAGATACTCTAGGCCACAGCCGTTTTGCACAGGGCTGCAAGTTTAAAAGTAGTTTTTTAGGACAATAACTGCATCACTTGCTTAACGGACCCCAGGAAAGATCTTGAATTAAAAGCAGCTATCCAAAGGTACTGGGTACCGAGTCGCTTTAATTATGAAACACAAGCAGTGGCACAATTATAGACATTGCTTTTATGTAAAAATGCAGATTACCATAGCTGAGTATACAATCTGATAAATATTTTAGGTGATTAATTTGTTTATATCTTTGCTAAAAAGCAAAATAATTATATCTAACCATTATCCTTATGTCTCAAAAACACATACATTTAAATATGATTAAATGGTTTGTTGTGTCTCTTATATCAACTAGAACTTAGTGGTTCATTTAAATCCATCTATCCCCTTTAGAAATGGTGAAACATTTGTAGAGCAGCAAAAACGTTTTTCAACTTTCTTTTTAATGGATTGATGTTAAATATTTAAATATTACAGAGTTTGATAAAACTTTCATAGTGATACACACTAAGTAACTTGTACAGACTAGATAAAGACTTCAAAGAATTCGTACTCAACTTTTTAATTATGTTTCCATTCATAGATGTAGCTCTCTGCCCACAGGAGACAATACACTTTTCCAAGAACTCATTATTACCAAAATAATTATGTAAAGGTAACATATCATTTGAATATGCCAAGCCTGTTTTTAATCAGTATAATCCCTTTTTTCTGGATTCAATTAATAAGTACCCTTTTTATATCTAACATTATTTCTTTTTGGCCTTTAGCATTTAACCTGATCAGTACAACTAAAACCAATTGAATGTGAAAACTGATAGTGGAAGATACTGATTATCCTAGCAGAAATTATGGAAAAATGTGCAAAATAGCTCTTTTCCAAAAGGAGAAAAAAAGTCTCTCTAGTGCCACCTGTAGTCAGCTACCCCGTGACCCAATATCAAAATCATTATAGAGCCTTGACACTTGTGACTACAGAAATCATCCAAACCATACAGACCAATTTGTAGACTCTTTTAGGCTGGGTTCACACGCTGTAACTGTGCGGCTGTATTTTTTATGCGGCTGTAAATGTGCGGGTGAAACTACTGCCGTGGGAAAAAATAGACATGCGGCTCAAAACATACGGTCATTTACTTGGAAATCTGGTTCAACTAAAAATAACAAATAAAATGTTAAGAAAGTGATGCAAACACCTCTGGATGCATCTGGGAAAGCAGGGAACACAGTTTACATGAATCGCTATTACCGGGGTTTGCGATCCTCTGCACTATAGCCGATGTCTCTCATGGTTAATATATTGAATTAATAAAACACATTTTCTTTGTAATAAAGTCCCTTTTATTGTTCAATAATTAAATGTAAACGATTCCATCATTTTGCAATTAAATATACTGTTAAAATAAATATATATATAAATAAATGTATATTTATATATATATTTATTTTTTGACAGTATATTTAATTGCACAATGATGGATTCGTTAGAATTAAATTATTGAACAAAGAAACTGTATTTATTTAAACGAAAATGTGTTTTCTTAATTAAATATTAATTAGTACAGGAAGCTCTATAAGCCGTTAATTCATATGCCGGCAATAGAGCATTCTGTACTAATCATCACTTAACTTTAATTAAAACATCAAATGTTTCTTCTAATTATGTTATGACAATAGCATTATTAGAAGAAACATTTAGAATTATATGTGCGCTCAGCTGATTGGCTGTTCGGCTGAGCGCACATATAATGAGCCGGTCCGCAGTACAGTGACTTCATTGTGCTGCGGACCAGCGAAGAGGACACATCGGGGTGAGTATAGAGCTCTCCCCACCCCCTCCCCGGCACTGCACCCCTCCCAGCAAGGAAGGGGGGTCACTTAACCCCTTCCTTGCTGGGATGGGTGCAGTCTGACATCAGTCTGGCCCCCAGGGGGTTAAGGGGGATACGATACATCCTCCCTTAACCCCTTGGGGGCCAGACTGTAAGCAGCGATCTGTAAAGATGCTGCATACTGTAAGGTGCACAACACCGCTCACAATGATGGGTGTTGTGCTCCTGTTTGTGTGTTTTTTGTGTGTTTCTCCCTTTTTGTTTTACAGATATCGGTATCCTGGGGATTACGTCGGATTCCATGGACTACGTCGATGACCAGCGGTTGTTCTTTGAATTTTTTTTTATAAAATGGTCAATGAGGGGTGTGGGGGTGTTTTTATTTGAATAAAAAAATTTGTAAACTTGTGTCTTGTCTTTATTTCTTTACTTTATAGACTTAGTAGTGGAAGCCGTCTAATAGACGGAATCCATTACTAAGTTGGGGCCTAGTGTTAGCCGGTATAAAATGGCTAACACTAACCCCCTATTATTACCCCAGTACCCAATGCCACCAGGGGTACTGGGAAGAGCCGGGTGCCAGTGGTCCCGGAGCGTCAAAATTGGCGCTCCTGGACCGGGCGGCAGCAGGCTGGTAAGATTTAGGCTGGGGAGGGCCTAAAACAATGGCTCTTCCCACCCTGGTGTTACCAGGCTGCTGTCGTTTGGTTTTTAACCCGGCTGGTTATAAAAATAGGGGGGACCCTATGCGTTTTTTTTTTAATAAATAAATAATTAAAAAAAAACGCATAGGGTCCCCCCTATTTTTATAACCATCCGGGTTAAAAACCAAACGACAGCAGCCTGGTAACACCAGGGTGGGAAGAGCCATTGGTTTAGGCCCTCCCCAGCCTAAATCTTACCAGCCTGCTGCCGCCTGGTCCAGGAGCGCCAATATTGACGCTCCGGGACCACTGGCACCCGGCTCTTCCCAGTACCCCTGGTGGCATTGGGTACTGGGGTAATAATAGGGGGTTAGTGTTAGCCATTTTATACCGGCTAACACTAGGCCTCAACTTAGTAATGGATTCCGTCTATTAGACGGCTTCCACTATTAAGTCTATAAAGTAAAGAAATAAAGACAAGACACAAGTTTACAAATTTTTTTATTCAAATAAAAACACCCCCACACCCCTCATTGACCATTTTATTAAAAAAAATTCAAAGAACATGCGCTGGTCATCGACGTAGTCCATGGAATCCGACGTAATCCCCAGGATACCGATATCTGAAAAACAAAAAGGGAGAAACACACAAAAAACACAAACAGGAGCACAACACCCATCATTGTGAGCGGTGTTGTGCTCCTTACAGTATGCAGCATCTTTACAGATCGCTGCTTACAGTCTGGCCCCCAAGGGGTTAAGGGAGGATGTATCGCATCCCCCTTAACCCCCTGGGGGCCAGACTGATGTCAGACTGCACCCATCCCAGCAAGGAAGGGGTTAAGTGACCCCCCTTCCTTGCTGGGAGGGGTGCAGTGCTGGGTAGGGGGTGGGGAGAGCTCTATACTCACCCCGATGTGTCCTCTTCGCTGGTCCGCAGCACAATGAAGTCACTGTACTGCGGACCGGCTCATTATATGTGCGCTCAGCCGAACAGCCAATCAGCTGAGCGCACATATAATTCTAAATGTTTCTTCTAATAATGCTATTGCCATAACATAATTAGAAGAAACATTTGATGTTTTCATTAAAGTAAAGTGTTGATTAGTACAGAATGCTCTATTGCCGGCATATGAATTAACGGCTTATAGAGCTTCCTGTACTAATTAATATTTAATTAAGAAAACACATTTTCGTTGAAATAAATTCAGTTTCGTTGGTCAATAATTTAATTCTAACGAATCCATCATTGTGCAATTCAATATACTGTCAAAAAATAAATATATAGATAAATATACATTTATTTATATATCTATTTTTTTTAACAGTATATTTAATTGCAAAATGATGGATTCGTTAGAAATAAATTATTGATCAACGAAATTGTCTTGATTACAAAGAAAATGTGTTTGATTAATTTAATATATTAACTATTAGAGGCATCGGCATTCGGCATCATTGCCGGCTATTTTTGAAGTACTCCGTACGGACCGCCTGTCAATCCTCGGCCGCATGTTCAGCCGCAAACAATGGTCTTGTTCATTTTTTACGGGTCCGTTTACGATAGGGCCGTAGATTCAGAGATAGTGTGCACTGTGCAGCCGCATATCCTATACTTCCAAGCATACACACGAACCACCAAAAATACCGCCGCACAATTACAGCCGCAAATACAGCCGCACTCTTACAACGTGTGAACCGAGCCCCCATGAGTTTTAACCCCTTATAGGTAAAGTTTAGAATTATTGTGTGCTAAGTAAAATTCCTCTAAAGCAGAAGACTCTTCTTGCTGAAATACAGCTATTTGAAAGAGTCTTAAAGGGAGAGCTCCCATGAGAATGTTTTCCTTCCTATTGAGGTGAGTTATTTTGCATACTATCTTTAATGTCACCTGCAAGAGCTAACTCGGGCATAAAAATGGCAAATTAAGTTTTATGTGAATAAATGTAAAGTTATACACTCAGGCTCATAATGTGTACACTTATGTGCTAAATAATAAAAAGATGGGCATAACGGCATAATAACATTCGAAAGCACTTGGGGGTATTGGTGGGCAGTAAACTCAACTTTAGTAATCAATGCCAGGCAGCAGCTGCCAAGGCTAATAAAATCATGGAATGTATCAAAATAAGGATAGATGCTACAGATGAGAACATAGTTCTACCTCTTTATAAATCACTGGTCAGAGGACACATGAAATACTGTGTATAGTTTTGGGCACCGGTATATAAGAAGGGCATGGCCTGTTGAGCAAATGGGTTGGTTACAGTACGACAACAGATTATCAAGCTTGATCTGATTGAAATGTACAAATTTAATAATGGGCAATACAAAGATCTTTTTAATGGTCTTTTTACATCTAGGCCTGTAACCCTTACAAGGGGGCATCCTTTTCACCTAGAAAGAAGGTTTCACCATCATCACAGATGGGGATTCTGTAAGAGCAGTGAGACTATGAAACTCTATGCCGCATAATGTTGTGATAAATCGGCCATAGCACTTACATTTTTTTCACCTACAGACCCACATGAACCCTTATTTTTGGTTCAACTAATTGTACTTTGCAATGGCAGACTTAATTTGTGCATAAAATATATTGCGAAACCAGAAAAAAATTATATGCACAGTGAAATTGAAAATAAAACGCAATATTTTTAATCTGGTTTGATTTTGTGTTTACGCCATGCACCATATGGTAAAACTGACTTGTTATGCATGTTTCTGAAGTTGTTAGAATTATAACTATATGTAACATGTATAACTTTTATATTATATGATGGATAGTAAAAAATCAAAACCTTTAAAAAAAAACGAAATGTTCTTTAACCCCTTAAGGACCGGGCCTGAAATGGCCTTAAGGACCGGAGTAAATTTTATGAATATGACCAGTGTCACTTTATTCATTAATAACTTCGGGATGCTTTTACCTATCCGGCTGATTCTGAGATTGTTTTCTCGTGACATATTGTACTTCACATTTCTAGTAAATTGGAGTCGATACTTATAACAAATCTTTATGAAAAAAACCAAAATAGCGTGAAAAATTGTGAAAAAATGCATTTTTCCAACTTTAAAACTTTTCTGCTTATACAGAAAATGGTTATATCACATAAATTATATATTAAATAGCATTAGCAACATGTCTACTTTATGTTGGCGGCATTTATTAAACTATCTTTCATTTTTTTTAAACAATAGAAAGCGTAAAACATTAGCAGCAAATTTCCAAATTTTCGGTAAAATTTCAAAATCAGATATTTTTAGGGACCTGTTCAGGTTTACTGGGTTCACACTATGTATATTTGAGGCTGTATTTGTGAGGCTGTATAGCAACCAAAACCAGGAGTGGATTGAAAACACAGAAAAGGTCTGTTCACATAATGTTGTAATTGAGTGGATGGCCGTCATTTAATGGCAAATTATTGCTGTTATTTTAAAACAACGGCTGTTATATTGAAATAATGGAAGTTATTTACCGTTATATGGCGGCCATCCACTCAATTTCAACATTGTGTGAACATATCCTTTCTGGGTTTTCAATCCACTCCTGGTTTTGGTTGCTATGAGGACCTGACATGAGGACCAAATACAGCCTGAAATATACATAGTGTGAACCCAGCATTAAAGTGTATTTGAGGGGACTGTGTGTTAGAAAGCCCCACGAAGCACCCCATTTCAGAAACTTCACCCCCCAAACTCTGCAAAAGCACATCCAGAAAGTTTTTTAACCCTTTAGGGGAGTCACAGAAATAAAAGCTAAGTGTGTAAGAAATTTGAAAATTTTTATTTTCTGTGCAGAGATTTTATTGTAATCCAATATTTTTCATAATTATGACCCTATTACCAGAGAAATGCACCCCAATAATTATTGCCCCGTTTCTGCAGTTTATAGAAATACCCCATATGTGGCCCTATTGCGCTATTTGACGCAACCACAAGCCTCAGATACAAAGGAGCGCCTAGTGAATTTCAATGGCTCCATTATATTTGGTAATTTCTGACTGTACCACTTCAGGTTGGCAGAGGCTCTGGGGTGCCAAAACCTAAAAAACACCTCTAAAGGGACACCATTTAGAAAACTACACCCCTCAAGGAATGTAACAAGGGGTGCGGTGAGCATTTGGACCCCACAGGTGCTTCACAGATTTTCCGAACAATGTGGCGTGAAAAAAGACAAAAGTATTTTTTACACTAAAACGTTCTAGCCTTCAATTTTTCATTTTCACAAAGGGATAAAAGGGAAAAAAAGACACAAAAAGTGTAGCGCAGTTTCTCCCGAGTACAGAAATACCCCACATGTGGACATAAAGTGCCAAGCGGGCGCAGGACGAGCCTCCAAAGGGAAGGAGCGTTTGGAAGCTGGATTTCACTGGAATGGATTTCAATGGCCACATCGCATTTACAGAGCCCTCGTGCTGCCAAAACACTGGAAACCCCCCACAAGTGATTCCATTCTGGAAACTACACCCCTCAAGGAATCTAACAAGGGGGGCAGTGAGCATATGGACCCCACTGGTGACGGGCACAAATGTGGAACAATGTGACGTGAAAGTGAAAAATTTCATTTTTTCACTTTCACGGCACAAATGTGCCCGTCATCAAGGGGTCCATTTACTCACTACACCCCTTGTTAGATTCCTTGAGGGGTGTAATTTCCAGAATGGGGTCACTTGTGGGGGGTTTTCACTGTCTTGGCAGCACAAGGGCTCTGTAAATGCGACATGGCGTTCATAATCCATTCTAGCCAAATCCAACCTCCAAAATCCAAATGGCGCTCCTTCCCTTCGGAGGCTTGCCCTGCACCCACATGGCGCTTTATGTCCACATGTGGGGTATTTACGGACTCGGGGGAAATTGCTCTACACATTTTGTGTTTTTTTTTCTCTTTTAACCCCTTGTGAAAATGATAAATTCAAGGCTAGACCAACATTATAGTGTAAAAAATGTAATATTTCATTTTCACGCCACATTGTTCCACATTTGTGCCCGTCACCAGTGGGGTCCATATGCTCACTACACCCCTTGTTACATTCCTTGAGGGGTGTAGTTTCCATAATGGGGTCACTTGTGGGGGGTTTCAACTGTCTTGGCAACACAATGGCCTTTTAAATGCAACATGGCCCCTCGAAATCCAATCCAGCCAAATCCAGCCTCAAAAAACCAAATGGCGCTCCTTCCCTTTGGAGGCTTACCCTGCACCCGCATGGCGCTTTATGTCCACATGTGGGGTATTTCCGTACTCAGGAGAAATTGCGCTACACATTTAGTGTTTTTTTTTACCTTTTAGCCCCTTGTGAAAATGAAAAAATCATGACAAGATTAATGATTTAGAGTAAAAATTTTAAAAAAATTACACTAAATGTTGGTCTAGCCTTGATTTTTTTCCATTTCCACAATGGGTTAAAAAAGAAAATGAACACAAAACGTGTAGGGTAATTTCCCCTGAGTACGAAATACCCCACATGTGGACATAATGTGGCATATGGGCACAGGGCAAGCCACCAAAGGGACAGAGCGCCATTTAGAGGCTTGAATGGAGGATGGAGGCCACGTCGCAATTACAAAGCTCCTGTGCTGCCAGGACAGTAGAAACCCCCGACAAGTGACCCCATTCTGTAAATTACACCCCATAAGGAATCTAACAAGGGGTGCAGTGAGCATATGGACCCCACTGGTGACGGGCACATGTGTAGAACATGTGCCGTGAAAATAAAAAATACAATTTTTTTCATTTTCACGTCCCAAATGTGGCCGTCACCAGCGGGCCATATCCCCACTGCCCCCCTTGTTAGATTCCTTATCGGGTGTAGTTTCCAGAATGGGGTCACTTGTGGGGGGTTTCTACTGTCCTGGCCGCACAGAGGCTTTGTAATTGCATCATGGCATCCTCTAATGGGAATGGCGGCCATACCTACTTAGCTGGGGAAAAGGGACAATTCTAATTTATTTGGGGGTATTAGGGCAATTATTAGTTTATAAGGTTGAAAATGACAGGTGTCCATCAAATTCAATCTGTGTTGATCCAGAGGAAGGCAAAAACCCCTCGTGAGGCAGACGACAGTAGCCTCATCACTGGGAAAAAATTCCTTCCCGACTCCATGATGGCGATCAGAATAATCCCCGGATCAACGTGACCCCTGAAATAGGAATAAGGGACAGAATTTAGATAATGTAGAACCCCAATGACGTGTGGTACGCCTTGGAGCGATCCAGTATGCAGAGGCCGGGGTGATCAGGACAGGTGACACACTGGAAAATGGTGTCCTTCCTGATCCCCCTGTTACACCACACTCTGCACTTCTTCTGGGGTCTCCTGTTTTCCAGTGTGGGGGACGTCACCTGGAAAATGTTGTCCTGGTGCGATACGGGGTCCTTCATATCCAGAAGCGCTGGGGCCGCTCCATGGCTGCTAAATATTAGGGCTCTATTACTGCTTCTGATATATTCGGATCGTGCCGCAAGCTACAGTAGCTCAGGCAGCGAGGGACTGGAAGAGGGGGTGCTGGTATAAAAGTTATCCCCGTACGGGTGGTGGTGACCTTTATCCAGCAGTGGGAAGATCAGTTCCCGGACGATCTTCCCACTTGTTCCAAGGATGGGGGGGGGGAGGGGGCATCTGGGGGCTGCATTCGGGTGTCCCTTCCTACATACACTCTAAGGGTACGTGCACACTGCGGAATGGCGAAGGATAACCCTTCGTGCATTCCGCAGTTGGCACCCGCCGGCTGACTGATGCGGGCGCGCGTCTCCGTCCGTGTCATAGACTCCATTCTATGCACGGGCGGATTCCGCTCTCTGTCCAACGTGTTCATTCTTTGGACGGACGATGGAATCCGCCTGTGCATAACATGGAGTCTATGACACAGGTAGAGACATGCGCCCGCATCAGTCCGCCGGTGGGTGCCAGCTGCGGAATGCACAAAGGTTTATCTTCGCCATTGCGCAGTGTGCACATACCCTAAATCTGTAAGAGTACCCTGAGGTATGCTCACAGAGTGTGTAGAATTTCATGCCATACCGTGATCTCTTATTGGGACGGTACTGGCGGAAAAGACGTGTCTGGGAGGCAGCATACACTACGCTATCCCCCAGACACGTCACTGGAGGATGAGGATGAATGGAGGAACGAAGGATCCCCCCATTTATCCTCACTGGCTGTTTCGGTGTCGGAGGCAATAATAACGTATCCCTCTGACGCCGAAAACACCCTGGGGGTCATCTTTATACGGGGACTAGTATATGGGGTATGTAGTGGTGTAGTGTCAAACTTTATTCAATGTAGTGTAGTGTGGTGTAATTTAGTGTTTTTTACGTGTTTTTTTACAGTAAGTATAAAAAAAAAAAAAAACTACGCCAAAAATGGTGTTGCTGATAAATGCCGCACTTATGTGCGGCAGTTATCAGCAGACCGTGGCAGTAGGATAGAGAAAAAAACACCCTACGCCAAAAAGGAGGAGTTGCTGATTAGCAGCGCACTTTCGTGCAATGCTGATCAACACTCAGCGGCGATAGGGTGCGGAAAATAGAAAAAAAAAAATTAAAAAAAAAAAAAAAAAAACTTTATTACATACTGAACATCCCTGTAGCTGCTGATAAGTGTATTACACATATCAGCCGCTAGAGGGCAGCAGAGCGGAAAATCCCGAAAACCCGACGCTGGAGCCGAAAATAGCCGAACGTGACGTCACGGAAGAAGCCGAAGACCCGAACGAGACCACGAGGACGCCGCGAACCCGGAAGACGCCGATCAGGACCCCGGGACAGGTGAGTAATGTACGAATACCTGCTCTGGACCCCTCAGCTACCTAGCTGAGGGGTCCGGAGCAGGTATTTATAACTTTTGGGGACTTTGATCGCCGTGAACGGCCGGCCGGTAGCGGCCGGCCGTTCACGGCGATCGGGCCGGTGGCACCTGGCCATCATTACTTTTTACAGTAATGGCGGTCGGTGCCGTCCTCGGACAGCACCGACCGCCATTTTTTCCGGGTCATCGGGTCACCGATGACCCGGAAAGGTTCCGATCGCCGCTATTGGCTGATCTGAACTGATAAGCCAATAGCGGCGATCGTCGGCATGGGGGGGGGTTAACAACCCCCCATGCCGACAGGGAGAGATGGCCTGCAGTGTATTTCTGCAGGCCATCTCTCCCGATCGCATGCGGCCGGTCCGCGGTGCCCTCTTAAAGGACCCGCGTACCGGTACGTCATGGGTCCTTAAGTGACAGTGATCCATGACGTGCCGGTACGTCATGGGTCCTTAAGAGGTTAAAATTGCTCTATTCCCATGCGTATAACGCTTTTATTCTTTGATCTATGGGGCTATGTGAGGTGTCATTTTTTTGCGCCATGATGTGTTCTTTCTATTGGTACCTTACTTGTGTATATGCGATTTTTTAATCACTTTTTATCACAATTTTTGTGAACTTGATGCTACCGAAAATGTGCAATTTTGCACTTTGTTTTTTTTTGCCCTTATGCCGTTTACCGTGTGAATTCAAGAATGTGATAATTTAATATTTCGGGTGATTACGCACTTGGCAATGTCAAATATGTTTGTTTATTTATTTCTTTATTTATTTTTATTTATAAAATGAGAAAAGGGGGGTGATTTAAACTTTTTTTTTCACTAACAGTAATTAGAAGCCCCCTGGGGGACTTCTATATACACAGCACTAATCTCCCATTGAAATCAATGCTATGTATATAATAAAGCACCGATCCATCCATGATGGATCGGTGCTCTATTATAATGGTCTGCAGCAGACCATCTAAATGGATTGCCGAGACGGGATCAGCGTCATTCTGACGCTGAGCCCCGGCCGCCTCATTACAACGGATCTCCCCTCTGCGATTGCATCGCGGGGGGGAGATCCGGCCACTAGACACCAGGAAGAGGGGGACACAGGACTGTTAGAGGCAGCTGTCATGTTTGACAGCTGCATCTAAAGGCCCTATTTCACCAGCAGATTTGACGACAGATTATCTGCCAAAGATTTGAAGCCAAACCCAGGAACAGACTATAAACAGAGAACAGGTCATAAAGTAAAGACTGGATTTCTCCTCTTTTCAAATCCACTCCTGGGTTTGGCTTCAAATCTTTGGCAGATAATCTGTCGTCAGATCTGTTGGTGGAATAAGGCCTAACTGTCCTAATTAGCGGGCGCGGCCGATCGGCGGCACCCGCTAATAGCCGCGGTCCTGTGCTGCAGTAAGCAGCCAGGATTGCGGCGGCTCAGAGCGGGGCCCGGCCCCTCTCTGAACCTCCCCCCCCCCCGCAGGACGTGCTGGTACATCCTGCGGAGGGAAGGGGTTAAAAGATCTCAGTGAGTGATTGAAAAGTTGTGGTACAGCTGTCTCTAGGTTCTTGTGAACCCTTGGGTGACAGAGCCTTAGCGGGCCCCTTTGTGGAGCAAATCATCTAGCGTCATTATTAGGGGGTCTCAGAAGAGGCGGGGGGGTAGGAATAAGGGCCTTTGCTGAGACCCCCTTATGATTACAGTAGACTACTGGTTGCTACTCAGTGAGAGTTTCTTTCTTACGGGGTAAAGAATACTCACCAGGTTCTCAGTCTTCGCCTGATTCATACAGGAGGCTGGATAACAATAGGGTGCTGCTAGCCAAGGGAAATGACGTCCCGCAATGGGACATGAGGAGCTTTCACCGGTACTCGATGGGTGGCCTACTTGACTCCAGGGAAGGCGAGTGAAGGGGAGGTGCTGTCACTATAACTCGGCACCTGCCACTTGCCAGGTGCTCTTCACTCAGTTGCCGCAGCCTGTGTGTGTGGGGTGAGGGGTTATTGGGTGGTATTTGGGCACTTGCTGGTGAAGCCAGCCCTGAGTCTCAGGGGATCAGGAAGTAAGTGCCTGGGGGCCCCTAGAGGGATGTAAGCCCTGGCATGTGCCTGAGTAAGCCTGGTGCTGACGCCAGCCCTAACTTGTGAATTTAGGTGATACAAATATGGAATGTTTATATCTACTAGAGTGCTGTAATGATTCTATCTGTACACACACAATTAGTGATGAGTGAAGCAAATCTGGCGAATTCTGATCTGCAGCGAATTGGCCAGTAAATTTGCTTTGTCTCACAAAGTGAATTTCACCAAATTCACTTCGCCAAAATGCTAAAAATGGCAGCCATCCATGTTAGCCTAATGTAAAAAGGACACTTGGGGGGAGCAAGGGATTATCAAAAATCTCTTTCTCCCGTGGAATAAGTTGAAAGCCACAGTGTGCTATTCCCACCCCTCCCCCTCACTAGAGCGCTCTTGTTCCTGCAGATGGCACTCGGCTGTTAGGTTGTAGAGGAGGTACAGCAGGGATAGAGAGCAGGCAGACGAGATAGGGAAGAGAGAGGAGAGGATAGTATAGGACAGTCCATTGAGGGTAGTTGTCATTGGGTGCTGTGGGTCAGGTCAATCCAGTGTGTGGCTTCTGTCAAGCCTCAAGCCAGTGTGTATGGTAAACCAGTCTGTGGGTGACTCTAACCCATAACTATTCTGACTGTGTGACTGCTGTCAAGCCTCAAGCCAGTGTGTATTGTTAACCAGTCTGTGGGTGAATTTAAGCGATAGCTTTTCCTATTATGTGGCTGCTGTCAAGCCTGTGTGTATTGTAAACCAGTCTGTGGGTGAATTTAACCTATAGCTGTTCCTATTGTGTGGTTACTGTCAAGCATCAAGCCATTGTGTATTGTAAAGCAGTGTGTGGGTGAATTTAACCTATAGCTATTTCTATTGTGTGCTTGCTGTCAAGCAAGCATCAAGCTAGTGTGTATTGTAAACCAGTCTTTGGGTGAAGTTAACCCATAGCTATACCAGTGGGTGGCTGTTGTCAAGCTAGAATAGCGTCCCCAGTGGAATGCAGAGTCGTGCTAGTGAAGATGCCAAACTCAGTGGAGGAAGGTATCAGCGACCAGTGACACAAACTGGGCCGGTGAAGACTAGCTAGCTTCGGATTGTGGACTTGTTCCTTCAAAGTTCTAGCTCAACGTTAGGCAGTATCCAAACCCATAGACAGCAGTCAACAGAAGGGTCGTCCCGGAGAAGTGCCACCCCAACTCCATGCCAAGGCCAGGATGTATCCTCTGCCCCATTTCCTTTGGTCAGCATCCTCCTCCACTCCAAGATGGGTAAAACCGGTGCACGTCCAAGAGTTTGTAGTGATATAAAATATTATAAGATTTACTAAAGAATTAGGCTAGCAACACAACAGGTTTTGAGACTGATACGGTCTCTTTATCAAATGTCTAAGACACTGGCCATAACATAGTTTCTGCACAGCAGCATGGAGGGCTCACACACATTCCTTGCATGGCCCATGTGCTGAACCTGATCGTTCATAGGTTTCTCCTCTCCGTCCCAGGACTTAAAGATCTCCTGAAGATGTGGCAAGGAATATCCTCCACAAGATCTGCAATGTAACAACACAGTGGTATTTGTTACTCCATATGTTGGATTGGCTGTAGTACTAACAGAGGTCGGCGGTGTCTGACTTCCTTTTCATGCATTCCGGCAGCTTCATGCAGAACTGCAATTTCTAGGTCAATAATTGACAGCTGATGCGTGATGTCTACCGAATGCTGGTACTGTTCAAGGAAGCTTGACACTTTTTGTTGACAAAAATCAATAGTCTATAATAGTCCCACTATTGTAGCTACTATAGTTTGCCTGTTTTATTCAGATTGGTGTGTATGCAATTTGCAAATTTTCATAAATTCGCGCAAATATTTTCAAATTTCTTGAAACAAATTTCTAAGTGATTCGCTCATCTCTATACACAATAATAAAAAAAATATTATTACTAAACATTTTCTGTTGCTGTGTTTATAATTTTTTTTTTACTTTTTTACTTTAGTATGATCTCTAAGTTTTAAGTAACTTTACTTAAATTCCATTCCTTAGTCATTTTATATAATAAGATAGATTTTATAAAATAGGAAACTGTAAGAGCTTTCATTTCAGTCCTCATTTACGTAATCCTTTATCCAATTTCATAGATTTACAATTCTGGAAAGGAAGACACTTTTAAATCCTGCTCTAAATATTACATTTATGCTTCATCTAAATTTTTTATTTATTTATTTATTCTAATAAATACAGCTTACTAAATAACAATATTGGATTCAAGAGTGCAAAGTGTGGTATTATATTTGTACATTTAAAAGGCACTTAGAAAAAATAGTCTGCTTTGGATGACTTCTTTATGAGTTGAGTTGTTCACCTCCTATAAAACGGCTGTTTCTGACAGTTTTTAAGGCCTAAAGTAGAGTTCAAACATTAGTAAACATTTGGGAACTCTAGAATGATCCTTCAGCTGTGATTCAGCTATAAACACTGCTTATAAAGGTGTTTAAGGGCACTTGAAATCATGGAAAGACAAAAGAGTTTCTACAGAAGCGCACCTAAAGGGCGTTGGGCATAAAAAGATTTCCAATACATTTAACATTGCAAGAGACCAGTGGGAGCATTCTAAGGAAATTTAAAACTGAAGGAACAGCTGCAAACCTTTCTTACCATGAAAGACCTAAATTCCATCAAGGGCCCTTAGCAACATAGGACAAATAAGAAAAACACTCATGTGAGTGCAAGACACCTACAGGATGACATGATAAAGGCCGGTACAAATACTTCATTGGCAACTATAAGACGTGCAGGGAATAAACAAGGATTCAAGGCCAGACTCCAAGACGCACTCCACTTGACAAAAAAAAAAAAAAGACTAGAATATGCCAGTTATGCTATAATGTGCCAATTTTGATCAGACTACAGAGTTTTGTGAGAAAGTTCAATGAACTAATAAAAACCAAACTGTAATTGTTCAGATATTGAACCAGCAGTACTGGCTTTAACTGCAACATTGTAACTTCTTTGTAATGCTGAGAGGGTTAATCACAGTGAGTTTATTAGCAACTTGACCTCAGATTAACACTCACAGCATTACAGAGAAGCTACAATGTTGCAGATAAATCCACTCAGGGACTTGTTTACATTAGCTGTCTCAGAAGGATGGGGTTCGGGAGGAGGAGACAGAGTGAAAGGCTCACATACAGAGCTTTGTGTTTTCTGCAGAAAGCAGCAGCTAAGAGCTGGAGAAAGGAGACTGAATACATAATAACAAGTATGGAATAAATTATTAGTCTCACCATGGGCAGCAACATATTAGTAATTATGTTTGAGAGGAATACCCCTTTAATGTGTGCCTGTCATTTAATGTAACCCTTTTTTTATATCCTGTCATGAGAAGCAGTATGTTTGGTGAAAAAATGTCATATACAAGTTAAATTATGGTCAGTTTTTTGCTCTGTTGGCTCAAAAATGAGATAGGAGCCTTTGAAAATGAGAGAGGAGCCTTACCCCTGCAATTTCTCCTATACACTGCTCGCATACAGACCAGAGGACCCTGCTTTCCTACACCTCTAGAGTATATCCTGGAAAGCATCAGAAGCAGCATAAGGGCATTATAAAGCAGTACCAAGCAGTTTAAACTGAACCCAGCTTTCTGTAGACAAGTTTATCTGCAGTCAGTCTCTCTATCTTCTTTTGGTTCTCTCCAGCCACTCACCCACCTCTTGTGAGCTGCTAATCTGTCTGCCCTCTCAAGATGGACCTAAACTGTTTTTCTTATTGTGTGATAAGTGTAGGTGGGACCATTTTCATTCAGTCTTGGTAGGGTCCTGTAATGAAACTTCTACTTAGTTCATTAGAGCCCTTCAGAAAAAAAAAGTGCCAATCTCTTTTTTCATGCAGTTTTCCATTATCTTTTAAAGTCATGGGTCATCGGGATTTTTTGAGGTGGAAATATTGTGTGACCAACTGACCATACTATAAGATTTATTAAGTATATTGTTTATTTATTTGTACTATTCATTTATGTACTGTACCTTATTTTTTAGCAAAAACAGACATGGCTGCTGATTTACATACAGTACTTGCGTAAATTTGAGTTCCCCCAACAATTCGCTGAAGCTATAATGTCTTTATATACTGAACCCTCAGCTAGAATTAAACTTAATGATACTCTCGCAGATTCGTTCCGAATCCGTAACAGAACAAGACAGGGATGCCCACTCTCACCTACCCTCTTCATACTAACTATGAAAATCCTCCTACAAAAAAATCATCCAATCCCCTTACATTAAAGGCCTGAGAGTAGATTCTGCTGTTCATAAAACAGCAGTGTTTGCAGATGACCTGCTCTTATTTATCACTAACCCCAAGCAAGCTCTTCCGATCTTACTTAACATCTTTAAGGAATACGGAACATTATCCAATTTAAGATTAATTACGACAAGTTTGAGGCACTAAATATCTCTATCCCTAAGACACAACTCCCAGATCCTCAAAAAATAGCTCCTTTCTTATGGCCCAACACGGCAATTAAATACCCAAGTCCCGAGTGACCTAAGTTAATTATACAATCTTAATCTTAAACCCCTTCTGATCAAAATTTCCAACCAACTAGAGTCCCTAAAAATTCCATATATCTCATGGATATTGAGGAAGAACCTAATTAAGTCTTACATCTTACCACAAGCCCTTTACCTTATCCAAACAGTCCCAATTAAATTCCCTGCAGCCTTTTGGCAGAACTACTTTTATAAGACTTTGGAGACCAAGCACCCCCCATCACATATGCCGATTGGTCTTATACCAGCTTTCCTTAATTGATCAGCTGTTAAGTTATCACCACCATGGAGTAATCTATTGAACATAACAATATATCCCATTTTACAGGCATCCAAAGAGATACCTTTATTAGAAAACATCCTATGGAAAACCCTCCCTATGGGTGAGCTGGAGTCTCAATCAGATATGGTCAAAAATTTATTAAAACATATCCCACTTATAAAGATAGCTCCTGGCTGGTGTGTTACCTTGACATGGAACAATTCCCTAGAGGCTTATTCTCTAAAGTCTACAAAAACCTTCTATGCCATGAAGCTATAAGCAAACCCACTTTTATTACGTCCTGGGAAAAGGAATTAGACATAAGATTCTCCAGATCTATAATCCCAGGACTTTTCTAGGTGCATTAAAATAGAGAAAAAATCCTTTAAACTAACTACTAGGTGGTACAGGACACCACATCTATTAAAAAAGATAAATATCTTAACTGACAACAACTGTTGGAGATGTAAAGCGCACCCAGGGACACTTACACATATTTGGCTTACTTGCCCAACTCTCCAAAATTATTGGTCAGAGATTGTTTGCCATATATCTACTATATCTGGAATCACTGTCCCACTTGAACCATCTCTCATCCTACTTTGGGTTCCTACTACTTTATTTACCACCGCTAAAAATCAATTAATGACTCAGTTACTCACTGCAGCTAAATTACTTCACTGCAGAGAGGAGCTTCCACCTACAGTGACGGAATGGATAGAAAAAGTACAACAGATCTCTCACCTTGAGGAACTCTGTAGCTGGAAGATGGGTTCTCATGAGAAATTCATGTCACTGTGGGGACCATGGAATAGAAATTCCTCTCTACAACCACAAATTCATAGGATTTTAATACTGGGATTGTCATTTCTTAAGATTTGTTATCAACATATGAGCTTTCTCTTTCTCTTCATTGGTTCTCTGCACCCCTAGCATTTCTTCCTTCCTTATAGCTAAATTCTGACCAAATCTGATGCCATATGCCCTGCAAAATAGTCACGACCCTAGTAATGTTATAAGTTATTAGTTCTTTGTTTAAGTTATATCCAGGGATTTATTTATTAACTTATAACTCTTAATCTTGATCTGGATTTCTGTTTCCACACACCACTTCGCGTTTCTGTTATGGTATGGTATGGAACCCTAACCTAAATGGCATAGCACTGGCTGGCGATTACCATTGCTAGAACAACAGTGTCCATAGAGGGAGTGCACTTCAATGCTAGGAGAAAAGGAATCTTGCTTTTCTGCTTTGAATAATGAATGAGTTATGGTAGGTAAAAATAAAACCTGAAATCGAGTTAAAATATGAGTAGTGTTTTATGTAAATAGTTGTGATCAGCAAAGTATTTAACACTGCGACTTGGCATTACTTTAGGTTAATTGTGGCCAAGATATTGCTTTTATATTAGATGCATATTCAGCAATTTTCTAGTGCAGATCATCTACTTGCCAGACAAGACATAATTAAGCACATGTTTATTTTCTTTCACCTTTGCACTGGTCAGCAGAGCTCTAGGGAAGCAATAAATAATAAATGAACACAGTAAATTGCTGTGAACTGTAGTGTGAACTGCTGTACCACATCAAGTGCTGAAACTGTGAAATACCCATTAGGAGTTTTTTCTATCCAAGGTTTCAACTTTCAACTTTTTCAAAGAATTTAAGTTAAATGTCACTGCCACATTTTATGCGCCTATTACCGTTTTGAGCTTATAATTTTAAGAGTAGTTAAGATTTATTCTACATCTTCTGATATATTAGAAGTGAACACTAAGTGGGAAATAAGTTATACATTGTGATTAATTTATAATGTCTTAACAGTCAGTTGTCTGTTCATATTTATATCCTTCTGAATTAATCATTTTCATTCAACTTAAAAATAGCATATAAAGAAATTTTTTTTTATAACAATAAGGCTATGTTCACATGACGTTTTTTTCTTTCCATTTATTACTTTTTAAAATGATGGCCTACAAGAGAAACTGTGTGAACAACTAAAAAATAACGTCCGTTGTTTGCAAAAGATGTCCGCACATAATTGACATGATCATTTGATGTCCAGGCAGACAATGTCTGCTATATAATACACTGTATGCCTTGGGAGGCCTCCATTCCATTGACACCAGTGCAGTCCATTAAGGTCAATTAAAATGTGGAAATAACTGATGTAATTTTTAAGAAGAAAAAGCGGACGCCTTTTCTTTTTTTAAACTTAGTGTGAACATAGCCTAAAAGTGTAGACATTAACGGAAAGCGGATCACAGAAAATGGGTACTATGGAGATATTTAAAGTGTGCATTTATTATTATTTCATATGGAATGTCTGTATGTGAGTATACATTTTGTTAAAACACACACAATGTTGAGATAAGATCTTGTTTCGGGGAAGTGTTAGGTGAAGTATTTGATCATGATCACATCACATGTTCCTTCAAGACAGGATATGGCCTGCTGAACTACCACGGTGTGTGTGTGTGTGTGTGTGTGTGTGGGGGGGGTAACTACCACCTAAAGAAGGGGGTTTACCTGTTTATGTTGCTGGGGATTGTTACTCTCTCTCGCAAGTATTTCAGTTTCGAGATCAGTGATCTGTTTTTCTTATGGCTCTACTAGGCATTGCTCCCACCTAGCCAGAATCCTGCTCCACACTGATGAGGGGCAACACCCTGAAACAGCTGTATGTGGATGGATACTCATAGGGCCCCTTAATATGTTGGTTTTGGTGGTTTCCTTACAGGAGCCACCCCTTGGCTGGGTCCTTCCCGGAGGGATATCTGGCTAGTCCTGTGTTTTGAGACACTTTGATGAGGCTCCTAGGGGACTTCTTTTGCATATTTATGTTTCCCAAAGGGCAATGCACCTAGGACTTCACTGCTTTGAGCGCTTTCACTAGCAGCCGGCAGTGTTGTCGTTTGGCTGATCTCCCTGAGATCAGCTATCTGTTTCTCTTAAGTATTTCAGCTGACACAAGGACTATTCTACAGTGGTTCAGAGAAGTGTAATTTGCCATTGTACCCCACTGACTACTGCTTGGTCCAACTGGAGGGATTATCTCCACCCTGTTGTGAAGACCCAGGGCCTGTACCACTGGATCTGGCATTTTGTGATTTCTTTCACCATTAGTCGGATCTTCATTGTCTTGAGTATGGGTAATTATTTTCTATCTAAATTCACACAACACCAGCCAAGGTTGTAAGAATCCCCACAACAGAGTACTGTACTAACTACAAAAGCCCCCTATACCTAGTAACCACCTAGCCTCAACTCAAAGTCCTCCTTGAACTACCAGAGACTTTGTCACACCAAGTATATCTATATTCAGCACTCCTCTAAAATGCACTTAAACAGAACGCTGCCAATGTACCTCTCAGGCGTAACTTGATCCTTTAACCCCTTAAGGACAGAGCCTGAAATGGCCTTAATGACAGAGACAAATTTTATGAATATGACCAGTGTCACTTTAGTCATTAATAACTTCGGGATGCTTTTACCTATCCGGCTGATTCTGAGATTGTTTTCTCGTGACATATTGTACTTTACATTTCTGGTAAATTGGAGTCGATACTCATAACAAATCTTTATGAAAAAAACCCAAATAATGTGAAAAAATGTGAAAAAATGCATTTTTCCAACTTTGAAACTTTTTTGCGTATACAGAAAGTGGTTATACCACATAAATTATATATTAAATAGCATTAGCAACATGTCTACTTTATGTTGGCGGCATTTATTAAACTATCTTTCATTTTTTTTAGATGATAGGAAGCTTAAAACATTAGCAGCAAATTTCCAAATTTTCAGTAAAATTTCAAAATCAGATATTTTTAGGGACCTGCTCAGGTCTAATTAAAGTGTATTTGAGGGGCCTGTATGTTAGAAAGCCCCACAAAGCACCCCATTTCAGAAACTGCACCCCCCAAACTCTGCAAAAGCACATCCAGAAAGTGTTTTAACCCTTTAGGGGAGTCACAGAAATAAAAGCTAAGTGTGTAAGGAATTTGAAAATTTTAATTTTCTGTGCAGAGATTTTATTGTAATCCAATATTTTTCATAATTATAAACCTATTACCAGAGAAATGCACCCCAATAATTATTGCCCCGTTTCTGCAGTTTATAGAAATACCCCATATGTGGCCCTATTGCGCTATTTGACGCAACCACAAGCCTCAGATATAAGGGAGCGCCTAGTGAATTTCAACGCCTCCGTTATATTTGGTCATTTTTGACTGTACCACTTCAGGTTGGCAGAGGCTCTGGGGTGTCAAAACCTAAAAAACACCCCTAAAGGGACACCATTTAGAAAACTACACCCCTCAAGGAATGTAACAAGGGGTGCGGTGAGCATCTGGACCCCACAGGTGCTTCACAGATTTTCCGAACAATATGGCGTGAAAAAAGAAAAATTTATTTTTTACACTAAAACGTTGTTCTAGCCTTCAATTTTTCATTTTCTTAAAGGGATAAGAGGCAAAAAAAGACAAAAAATGTGTAGCGCAGTTTCTCCCGAGTACAGAAATACCCCACATGTGGCGATAAAGTGCCAAGGGGGCGCAGGACGAGCCTCCAAAGGGAAGGAGCGCCAATTGGCTTTTGGAAGCTGAATTTCACTGAAAAGGATTTCAAGGGCCATGTCGCATTTACAGAGCCCTCGTGCTGCCAAGACACTGGAAATTCCCCACAAGTGATTCCATTCTGGAAACTACACCCCTCAAGGAATCTAACAAGGGGTGCAGTGAGCATATGGACCCCACTGGTGACGGGCACAAATGTGGAACAATGTGACGTGAAAGGGAAAAATTTCATTTTTTCACTTTCATGGCACAAATGTGCCCGTCATCAAGGGGTCCATATCCTCACTGCACCCCTTGTTAGATTCCTTGAGGGGTGCAGTTTCCAGAATGGGGTCACTTGTGGGGGGTTTCCAGTGTTTTGGCAGCACAAGGGCTCTGTAAATGCGACATGGCGTTCATCATCCATTCTAGCCAAATCCAACCTCCAAAATCCAAATGGCGCTCCTTCCCTTCAGAGGCTTGCCCTGCGCCCACATGGCGCTTTATGTCCACATGTGGGGTATTTACGGACTCGGGGGAAATTGCTCTACACATATTGTGTGTTTTTTTCTCTTTTAACCCCTTGTGAAAATGATAAATTCAAGGCTAAACCAACATTATAGTGTAAAAAATGTAATATTTCATTTTCACGCCACATTGTTCCACATTTGTGTCCGTCACCAGTGGGGTTCATATGCTCACTACACCCCTTGTTACATTCCTTGAGGGGTGCAGTTTCCATAATGGGGTCACTTGTGGGGGGTTTCAACTGTCTTGGCAACACAGGGGCCTTTTGAATGCAACATGGCCCCTCGAAATCCATTCCATCCAAATCCAGCCTTCAAAAACCAAATGGCGCTTCTTCCCTTCGGAGGCTTACCCTGCACCCGCATGGCGCTTTATGTCCACATGTGGGGTATTTCCGTACTCAGGAGAAATTGCGCTACACATTTAGTGTTTTTTTTTACCTTTTACCTACAAAAATTACACTAAATGTTGGTCTAGCCTTGATTTTTTTCCATTTCCACAAGGGGTTAAAAAAGAAAATGAACACAAAACGTGTAGGGTAGTGTCCCCTGAGTACGAAAATACCCCACATGTGGGCATAATGTGCCATATGGGCACAGGGCAAGTCACCAAAGGGACAGAGCGCCATTTAGAGGCTGGAATGGAGGATGGAGGCCACGTCGCAATTACAAAGCTCCTGTGCTGCCAGGACAGTAGAAACCCCCCACAAGTGACCCCATTCTGGAAACTACACCCCATAAGGAATCTAACAAGGGGTGCAGTGAGCATATGGACCCCACTGGTGATGGGCACTTACGTAGAACATGTGCTGAGAAAATAAAAAATACAATTTTTTTCATTTTCACGTCCCAAATGTGGCCGTCACCAGGGGGCCATATCCCCGCTGCCCCCCTTGTTAGATTCCTTATGGTTTGTAGTTTCCAGAATGGGGTCACTTGTGGGGGGTTTCTACTGTCCTGGCCGCACAGAGGCTTTGTAATTGCATCATGGCATCCTCTAATGGGAATGGCGGCCATACCTACTTAGCTGGGGAAAAGGGACAATTCTAATTTATTTGGGGGTATTAGGCCAATTATTAGTTTATAAGGTTGAAAATGACAGGTGTTCATCGAATTCAACCTGTGTTGATCCAGAGGAAGGCAAAAAACCCTCGTGAGGCAGACGACAGTAGCCTCATCACAGGGGAAAAATTCCTTCCCGACTCCATAATGGCGATCAGAATAATCCCTGGATCAACGTGACCCCTGAAATAGGAATAAGGGACAGAATTTAGATAATGTAGAACCCCAGTGACGTGTGGTGCGCCTTGGAGCGATCCAGTATGCAGAGGCCGGGGGAATCAGGACAGGTGTCACACGGGAAAATGGTGTCGCCCTGTTACGCCACACTCTGCACTTCTTCTGGGGTCTCCCTTTCTCCAGTGTGGGGGACGTCACCTGGAAAATGTTGCCCTGGTGTGATACGGGGTCCTTCATATCCAGAAGCGCTGGGTCCGCTCCATGGCTGCTAAATATTAGGGCGCTATTACTGCTTCTGATATGTTCGGATGGTGCCGCAAGCTACAGTAGCTCGGGCAGCGAGAGACCAGAGGAGGGGGCGCTGGTATAAAAGTTATCCTCGTACAGGTGGTGACCTCTATCCAGCAGTGGGAAGATCAGCTCCCGGACGATCTTCCCACTAACTCCGAGGATGGGGGGGAGGGGGCATCTGGGGCTGGATTCGGCTGTCCCTTCCTACATACACTCTAAGGGTACATGCACACTGCGGAATCGCGACAGATAACCCTTCGTGCATTCCGCAGTTGGCACCCACCGGCGGAGTGATGCAGGCGCACTTCTCCACCCATGTCATAGACTCCATTCTATGCACGGACGGATTCCGCTCTCCGTCCAACGTGTTCATTCTTTGGATGGACGACGGATTCCGCCCGTGCATAGAATGGAGTCTATGACACGGGTGGAGACGCGCGCCTCCATCAGTCCGCCGGTGGGTGCCAGCTGCGGAATGCACAAAGGGTTATCCTTCTCCATTCCACAGTGTGCACGTACCCTAAATCTGTAAGTGTACCCTGAGGTACTGTCACAGAGTGTGTAGAATTTCACACCATACCGTCATCTCTTATTGGGACAGTACTGGCGGAAAAGACGTGTCTGGGGGGGCAGCGTACGCTACGCTACCCCCAGACACGTCACTGGATGATGAGGATGATGAGGATGAATGGAGGAAAGAAGGATCCCCCCATTCATCCTCACTGGCTGTTTCGATGTCGGAGGCAATAACGTATCCCTCTGACGCCGAAAACACCCTGGGGGCCATCTTTATACGGGGACTAGTATATGGGGTATGTAGTGGTGTAGTGTCAAACTTTATTCAATGTAGTGTGGTGTAATGTAGTGTTTTGTACGTGTTTTTTTACAGTAAGTATAAAAAAAAAACCTACGCCAACAAAGGAGTTGCTGATAAATGCCGCACTTATGTGCGGCACTTATTAGCAGACTGTGGCAGTAGAATATAGAAAAAAAACACCCTACGCCAAAAAGGAGGAGTTGCTGATTAGCAGCGCACTTTCGTGCGATGCTGATCAACACTCAGCGGCGATAGGGTGCGGAAAATAGAAAAAAAAAATTTGAAAAAAAAAAATAAAAAAAATTCTACATTCTGAACATCCCTGTAGCTGCTGATAAGTGTATTACACAGCAGAGCGCAAAATACGGAAAGAGCCGACGCTGGAGCCGAAAATAGCCGAGAGAAGCCGAACGTGACATCACGGAAGAAGCCGAAGACCCAAACGAAGACGAGGATGCCGCGAACCCGGAAGACGCCGATCAGGAGCCCGGGACAGGTGAGTAATGTACAAATACCTGCTCTGGACCCCTCGGCTACCTAGCTGAGGGGTCCAGGGCAGGTATTTACTATTTTGTGGGACTCTGATCGCCGTGCCACCGGCCCGATCGCCGTGAACGGCCAGCCGGCCGTTCACGGCGATCGGGCCGGTGGCACGGCGATCACCATTACTTTTTACAGTACAAACACTAAAAGCACTAAACTGCACTTTTTTTCACAGGAAAAAGTGAGCTTTAATGTCTCATTGCTTTTAATGGGTAAATTGGCTGTTTGGAGCATTTCTACGTGCACTTTTGCTTTCAACCCACCACTACCACAACCACCACCACAAAAAAAAAAACAAACCTGCTAAACACCCATAGAAAGTTGTGTCTCTGTACCTGTGTTTTTGCCATTAGGGAGCTGTATTTTTATCCCTGTTTCCATTTGATCATGTGAACCACCTCATAAGAGATATGGGTCCACAGTTAGCTATCTCACCAGCACTACTGGTTCCAGGTGTTTGTGCTCAGTCAGATGTGCAATCACATCTCCTCAGTGCTATAGGGGGTGCTCAGCTTAACACATAGGCCCATGCCTTCAAAAAGCACTTAAAGGCAAACTCCAGGTAGAGGTTAAAAAAATGAAACTTCTGCAGAAGCATAAAGCATTACTTAACTATCTATTCCATTTTTGAAACTACCAAAAATCTATTTGTTTTAGGGGGGTTTTGTTCTGTTTTGTGTTTCTGCACTTCCTGGTTTATCAGTTGTACACAGTACTACAGGTTCCTGAATGCAATGCTTTCCCTTAGCTGTTCATCACAGTCCTCCACCCTGCCTATTTCCCGCTCAAAGCTGTTGCAGAACATCTAGGCTGTGTTCACACATTGCAGTTTCATTGAGTTACTAAATTATTTGCAGTAATTTATGATTTCATTGTGGTCCCACCCACACAGCACACTGTATGCTCTACCTGCAACACCACACAGCACACTGTATGCTCTACCTGTAACACCAGACAGCACGCTGTATTCTCTACCTGTAACACCACACAGCACGCTGTATTCTCTACCTGTAACACCACACAGCACGCTATATTCTCTACCTGTAACACCACACAGCACGCTGTATTCTCTACCTGTAACAGCACACAGTGCACTGTATTCTCTACCTGTAACACCACACAGCACGCTGTATTCTCTACCTGTAACAGCACACAACACGCTGTATTCTCTACCTGTAACAGCACACAGCACGCTGTATTCTCTACCTGTAACACCACACAGCATGCTGTATTCTCTACCTGTAACAGCACACAGCACGCTGTATTCTCTACCTGTAACAGCACACAGCACGCTGTATTCTCTACCTGTAACACCACACAGCACGCTGTATTCTCTACCTGTAACACCACACAGCACGCTGTATCCTCTACCTGTAACAGCACACAGCACACTGTATTCTCTACCTGTAACACCACACAGCACGCTGTATTCTCTACCTGTTACACCACACAGCACGCTGTATTCTCTCCCTGTAACACCACACAGCACGCTGTATTCTCTACCTGTAACGCTGATATTGGAATAAAATAAAGAACTTTTATATTTTTTTTTTCTTTTCATCTCCACGCACATATTATGATCAATCTGTTATCATCTGTTATCTTTGAAGTTGAGCCCAATAAGGCTCTGATCCTCTCTGCCGATTAGCATCATTTACTTGTGTTACTGCATCATTTTTGTAAATACGCTGCAGTACTGCAATGACACTCCAACATGTGTGAACACAGCCCTAATTTCACAGCACACTTCTGCACAATTAGAGAAATCAGTGCAACACCTGCTTCTGGCCAGTCAGAGAAGGTGAATCACTCAAGGGATTGGGGGATCCAGCCAAGCCTCCTGGGACATCACGCCCTGCCCCTGTCTGCATCATCAGCCTGTCCTCAGCAAACACACACAATGTGAGACAGAGGCATGGAATATTTCTCCTAAGGGGGGGGGGATAGCAGAAGGAGCAGGAGACATTGTGGATTTGCACAGGGACTATTTTTTTCACTTCCTGGATTTCTATCAGCTACCAGTGTGGCAGAACTCTACAGATATGGTAATACATTGTATAGACACATATATTTAACTTTTAAGGTACTTTTAATAGAAAACAAGTTTTTCTTATCCGGAGTTCCCCTTTTAATGTGAAACAGTTGGCAGGGTCCTGTTATGTGTTTTTCGATACAATAAAGATGAAGCTTTTAAGGTGAAGTGCAGCGGTATGTAATCATATAGTCAAGAGAGATATTGTCCCATCAGGGTGAATTAGCCTCAGTTTGCAAAAAAACTAACAAATATATATATATATATATATATATATATATATATATAATCTCTCCACTCCTTGTTAGATTCAATTAGTCAGATTTACTAAGCAAACCGTCTATTCTATTCTAAAAAAACAGCCTCTACTAGTGTGGCAGGATGGTTGGGTTTTAGTTTTGGCATTCGCCACATTAATGAATTTAACAGGAAATAAAACAAAAACATACATGATTGACAGCATGACAGCTTAAAATTGATGCATCGTAAATGAGGCCCAATATATCCTTTCGGGCATTGTCCTCTGTATCACACTGTCAGCACCTCGGGTTAGATCTGTGTGCTGACAGATTACCTTTAAATTTTTGTTGATTTTTTTTTTTTTGTATCATAATTGTTTATTTTTGTGTTCTAAATGTTTTCCAGGTGACATATATACTACAAAACACAGAATACACTTGGATACACAGATGATAAAAAAAAGTCTGGATATTGTAAAGTAGCATATGAAGAGCTGACATTTTTCTATGTGGAATTAATGCCAAGTTATAGTTGGATTGACCAGGAGCTTTAAGGATCGGAGAGGTGTTTCTTTTGTGGCGAGACTCAACAGCAGAACCATCTGTGACACAGGTAAAACAGTGTAAATTATGTTTTAAACTATTAACAATAAAACTTTTTTAGTAGGACTTCTAAACAGTATCTAATTTTGATAAAGTGTAGAGATATATTTTAATATTTCTACACTATCATCCTTTATTTATAATAGAAAAGAGATAATTTAGTAGCAAGCATTTCTCTGGAGAAATACCTAACATCACTGTCTAAAGAATCTGTGACTAGAAAAAAACAAACAAACCTGCATGACTGCAATTTAATTTAAAGAGAATGTTTTACCAGAAAATTACCTATTGTTAAAATCAGGTTAGTATGTTTAACATATTACAAGTCACATACAGCAGATATAAATAATCTCGGCACTACCTGGAACGCATTCACACCTCCTGACAGAGTAAAATCACCACAGCTGCGTCCCAAAGTCTTAGATGTTGGACACCGGCACATAGAGTCTCTGTATTTGTAACTTTGTCAGTAAAGAACTCCCTCACTGAACTGGCTTGCAAAGGATAAGAAAGTTTTATTCCATAAAAGATAGGGTTCGGAAGCTGACAAGTGCATACAGGGCCGGATCAAGGTTGGTGGAGGCCCTGGGGGACAATTTTGTTTGGGGCCTCTCATGCCTAACCCCCCCCCCCCCAAAAAAAAAAAAAAAACAACTATACAGCCATCCATACAAATAGCTGCCTTACTGTAGGGGATTTATAATGTTCATGAACATTATACACAGATGTGACACCGAGCTCTTCATGAATTGTAGTGAAAATGTTTGTAGATTTTGTTTGTCAGTTTTCATTTAATTTCATGCGGGGCCCCTCTCTGCCTATTATCAGTGTGAGATCAGTGGCCCAAAGTCAATTTTATTTTTAAATGATAATTTAGTGTTTTTACCTTGACTCATTTTTATGCCAACCGTGGGCTCCTTTTGGCCATATTTATCACCAATCCCCTCAGGGCCCCACACGTATGGATAGGTTATGAATATTACACATTTTGGGTAAGAATAATGACTAAAACAAGAAAAATAAAAATCCTCTGAATAAGTAACCAACTTCAGCCTGATTAATCTAGATACTATATAACAGCCACATTGCAGACATCATGTGGGAATGGGGAAAGAGGCTATTTGTCCAGCAGTACGGCAATACTGTGCACTGTGCCACTGAAGGGGTATTGGGTCTCACCACAAAATGTGAGCAATGTTGTGGAAACTGGGGGGGGTGGCTTTAAGGGAGCAATGTGGAGAGTACAGAGTGTGCAAGTATAAATAGCAGAGCTGTATGTGTGTGAGCATTAATAAAAGATATGTATGTGTAAAAGGCCGGTGTGTCTGTGTGTAACAGGCAGTGCTGTGGTGTGTGTGTGTACGTTGAGGGGCTGGTTACCTGCTCATACGGACATGAGCTCCTCTCCATACACATCCCTTCCGACAGCTTGCAGAGTCTGGCTCCTCCCTCATCACATGGGCCTAACATCACCACAGGTCCTTTAGCTCACACTGAGCAGGGTATCCCGTCCTGCAGCTGCCCTGGTTTCCAGTCTCTCAGCCATATCACAGTCCTCACAGGGAGAAGCAGGAGTCACAGGACACACAGGCTGCTGCAGCCATGGTTAGCAGCAAAACGTGAGGATACACAACACTCTGTGTGAGGTTGTGTATCCTCTACTGTTTGCTTTTTTTTTTACAAACCCTACTTCCAGGTTTGGGCTGGTTGAGGCCCCCTAGTGGTGAAGGCCCTGGGGCACGTGCCCCTGGTGCCCTCCCTTTAATCCGGCCCTGAGTGCATAGACATTTGACAACAACCTCCCTTTGGGCCCTGTGCGTCACTTGCAAGTTCAGCCCATTTAACCCTTTCATGATCCAGTCCAAAATGGTGTAAATGACCGCACCAATTTTCAGTTTTGTTTTTTCCTCCTCGCCTTCTAAGAGCTATAGCGCTTTCATTTTTCTATCTACAAACCCATGAAAGGGCTTGTTTTTTTCAGGAACAAATGTACTTTGTAATGTCACCTTTCAATTCACTGTAACATGTATGAGAAAACCCCCAAAATAGTTTTTTATGAAAATAAAATTGGTGAAATTGGGAGGGGGGATGTGCAATTTTGTAACTTTTGTAGGGTTCCCGTTTCTACGTAATGCTAGTCACGGTAAAATTTATATGATACCATTATTCTATAGGTCAGTCCAAACACAAAAGTATGGAAGTTTACAAAGATTTCCTAATTATTTTTTTTTATGAAACCTTTTTTCCAATAGATTATTAAAATGGTGACTCTTATACCAGTTTTTTTTCACCGATGGGGATATATGGGATGTAGTTTTTTTTGTGCCATGATTTTTAGTTCTTATATATAATGTAACAAAAAAAATCGACAATCTTGGCATTTTTTTCCCTTTCTTCATTTACGCTGTTTGCCATACAGGATCACTTTTGTTAAATGTTAATAGATTGGAAAATAATGCATGCTCCGGTATATAACATGTTTGTATATTTTTACATGTTTTATTTATACAATGGGATGGAGGGGGGGGAGGGGTTGAATTAATATTTTATTAAGGGAGGGGCTTTGGGATATTTTTAAAAACATTTTTACTTTTTATTTTTGACACTTAAACCCCCCATGTATCAGTGTTATCGGTGTTCTGCACATAAAGACTGCCTGTGGCAGACTCTATGAGCCGAATGCCGACCAGATCACACATAGATTAGGAGAACTCCTCCAGCGATTCGGTAAAGCGTTAAGTATCCCCGCATTTACACTTAAGGTGTTCATGACAGGCTGCAGCGTGATCGTCATTATCAGTAACGCATTTCGGCCTATACGTCATAAACTGAGCTTTCATTTTTATTAAAGAGTATTTTCTTAAATAAGAAGTTTATTATGTATACCTCACTTGGCAACACACTATATCTGGACATATTGAACCACAACAGATTCTATGAGGTTTTAAAACATTTCAATAGAGTTGTGCCTAACACACATAACACACATAACTGGTTTGTCATTCAGACTGTGACATACTACACCAGAAGGCGCCCTTTGGTTTATTCTTTTTTTTACAGACTTACAATTTCTTGTCAGACTTTGAACAGAAAAGTATTTACCTTCACTATTATCTATATTGTTTAGAAAAAAAAAACAATCCTCAAATCTTGTAGTTTTCATTTTACCCCATTTTCCCCTTTGATCAAAAATATCCCCATTGTGGCTATAATTCATTGTGGCTCCCTGAATACACAGTAAATTCCAAAACTAGATTT
Organism: Dendropsophus ebraccatus; assembly: GCF_027789765.1. Classification (NCBI taxonomy): domain Eukaryota; kingdom Metazoa; phylum Chordata; class Amphibia; order Anura; family Hylidae; genus Dendropsophus; species Dendropsophus ebraccatus. Next base: position 62,055,604 of record NC_091462.1, read on the forward strand.
GCATTTCCAGGGAAATACATAGGGGGACATTTATCAAGGGTTTTGCGCCTAATTTTCGGTGAACAATTGCATTCTCACCCATTTTGGTCCAAGTTCTATTTATGAACCAGTATTCGACAGGTGACTATTTTTTAGATGCGACATCTTTTAATCTGTCTGTGTTAAGTATTCACCCAAAAGTTCGCATAATCTGGGATTAGCGCCTAATTTATCATTTGCCTGTCGCATTAACAGGCGCAGGCTTACATCTGGTCAGTACCAGGTGAATAAAACTGCAAATTTTTTTTTATATTTGCGCCTTTTTTGCGCCTTTTTAATTAGATACATTTACTATGGCAGTGCTACACTTTAATGAATCAGTCACAAGATATTGGAACAAAATACACACCAATCCCCATTAGAATAGTTGCACACATTAGACTCCTTAATAAATGTCCTTATAGTGCTTGAAAAGAGCATTCCTTTAACAGTGACTTCACTTTAACAGAAACTTTAACCCTTGATACCCTTCCTGTAAGAAAGATTTTGGTACAGTCCCTTAACCTCTTAACGACATCGGGCGTAAATTTACGCCCTGATGCCGGTAAGGGAGTTCAGAGCGGGGCCGCGCGGCGACCCCGCTCTGAACCGCGGCGGTCCCGGGTGCCGCGTGTAGCCCGGGACCGTAGGTATTAGCGGGCACGGTCCGATCGCCGTGCTCGCTAATACAGTAATCAGATGCAGCTGTCAAACATGACAGCTGCATCCGATTACCGGATTCAGCCGTTCCCAGGTGTCTAGTGGAGGAGATCGCTCCTCTGGGATGTTATCCCGGAGGAGCGATCTCCGTTTCTGAAGCCGGCCGGGGACCGCTCCAAGATGGCGCCGTCCCCGGCTCGGCACTCGTTTACTTCCGGCTGCAGCAGCCGAAAGCAAACGAGTGCCGATCTCATGGATCTATGAGAGATCAAAGCACTTATACTAGAAGTCCCCCAGGGGGGCTTCTAGTATAAGTGTTAAAGTAAAAAAAAAAGTGTTGTTAATAGTAAAAAGCCCCCTCCCCTAATAAAAGTCTGAATCACCCCCCTTTTCCCAGGTTATAAATAAAAGTAAATAAATAAATAAATAAACAAACATGTTTGCTATCGCCGCGTGCGTAATCGCCCAAACTATTAATTAATCACATTCATGATCTCGCACGGTAAACGGCATCAGCGCAAAAAAATCCCAAAGTGCAAAATTGCGCATTTTTGGTCGCATCAAATCCAGAAAAATTGTAATAAAAAGCGATCAAAAAGTCGTATATGCGCAATCAAGGTACCGATAGAAAGATCACATCATGGCGCAAAAAATGACACCTCACATAGCCCCATAGACCAAAGGATAAAAGCGCTATAACCTTGGGAATGGAGCGATTTTAAGTGACGTATATTTGTTGACAATGGTTTAAATTTTTTACAGGCCATCAGATACAATATAAGTTATAGATGTTACATATCGTTTTAATCGTAACGACTTGAGGAACATATATAACAAGTCAGTTTTACCCCAGGGCGAATGGCGTAAAAACACATTTCCCCCAAATAAACAAAATGCTTTTTTTTTTTTTTCAATTTCACCACACTTTGAATTTATTTCTGGGTTCGCAGTGTACTTTATGCAAAAATTCAGCCTGTCATTGCAAAGTACAATTAGTGACGCAAAAAATAGGGCTCATGTGGGTTTCTAGGTGGAAAAATGCAAGTGCTATGGCCTTTTAAGCACAAGGAGGAAAAAACTAAAACGCAAAAATCTAAATTGGCTCTGTCCTTAAAGGGTTAAGAAGCAACTTTGGTGCCAAACCTTTAGAGGTGACCTATATACAGTCCCTTTAAGACCAGTTTATGTATTGTCCCTTTAAAAGGTACCATCCTTTGAAGAGCAACTTTAGTGCTGTCCCTTTAACGTTTCAATATAGTTTTTATTAAAGTTTTTTTTCAGTTTTCATATACAACAAATATAACATACAGACATAGCCAAGGTGTGATTACTGTAGAAAGGAATAACCATGGCAGTTACGGTATATAAATGATACATCAGTATTAGTCGATTACAAAAAATTCTAAGCGTAGGAGAAAGTTTAAGTTTGTATCTACCAAACAGCAGAGTATATTCGAAGTTGCCTTGAGACCATGTTATAAAGTATGTCATAACACAATACCAGGGGCTAAGGGGTCACACCTGAACATTAAACATAACACACACACACCAAAACAAGATGATGCAAAACATGGAGAGCCTTGCGATAATGGAGAGCAAGATAGCTTAACGGCAATAGCTATTGATATGCGAGGAAATGTGGGTGCAGCATTCGCCGAAATAAAATGAATGTAGTCATCATAAAGTGAGCTAAAAGAAGTTTGGAGCTACGAAAGCGAACACGGAATAGTAGCTGAGTCATATTATGGATGCAATGGAGGTGAACACAAATAAAATATTGCCAGGTAAAATATTGCTCATAGTGGAGTAATAACGGAGAGGAGTCGCATAGTATTGGATCATGTGTTGGTCACAGGTTAGGTTGTAAAGGTGGAAAGTCGTTGAGTAGTCATCAAAAGTGGCTTCTAGATTTCATGTATCAATATAATCACTCATAAAACTATAACAGTCGTGAGTGAACAGTGGAGTGTTAGCTATCAAACGTGGGTACCTAAATTGAACCAGTCGTGGTTAGCAATGTAAATGGTATTTGTGCAGCACATGAAAAATTAGAATAGTATCAAAGTCAACATAAAACAAATAACACAGTATCTACTACTACAATCGACAACACAAACATAAGCCTAATATGGCGCCAACAAAAGTGCTAACATATGGTTAGCTTAGGTGGGGTAGGGGCACGTAAGTCCAGCAAATGCCAAGGGGTATGCGATGTGTGCAATATATGAAGTAAGGTATGAGGCAAGCATCCTGCCTAAGGTAAGTCCGCAGTAGTCATTTGTAAAGTGAGTTCACGATAGCTATTATTGGCCTGTGCTGTGGTGTGCCCCAAGTGTCAGCCAGTCCCTCCGGCTGTAATCATAGACTTTATAGGACTGAGGTGTCGATCGTAATGTTCCATAAAGCATGAAGTCATTCTCCGTCAGCCAGATTGCAGATTGTTGAGAAAGTTCCGTCTTTTGAAACAGTTAATGGAGCAGGGTATCTCCAAGAATACAAAATGTTGTTAGCTCGCAAGGTTTTAGTAATTGGGACAAGGTTTCTGCGCTATTGTAATGTAGGTGAGCACAAGTCTGTATAGATAGAAATCATGGCAAATTCGTTTTGGAGAGCAACTTTCTTTTTAAAAGTTTCCAGCAGAGCAGCTTTGACATGAAAATAGTGTAGTCGCACCAAGACATCCCTAGGGACCTTGGATGAAAGATGTTGGGGTCTAGGGATCCAGTCAATTACCCAGTCAATAACAAGCTCTCTGTGGACGCAATCTGGGAGTGCTGCTTTAACGAAACGTTGAATGTAGTGGTGTAGCTCAAGGGCCGTAATCGACTCCAGTACACCCATAATTATAGTGCTTGAAAAGCACTATATTGTAATCCGTATTCTTCTTCTTCCGTTTCTTCTTCCAGCCAATTTTCTGCGCATAATACAGCCCGAACCGCTTTGCGCACAGACTCCGTTCAAACTGCGTTTCAAAGCCCTCGGCGGTGTGTGGTGTGCTATCTATTTTTCGTTTCGATCGGATTTGTCGCTTTTAAGAAATTTACGTTTAAAGACCCCGAATTTCCCATAGAAAATAATGGCCCATTGAAAATAGTGGCCACACTCTAACCGCTGACAGCCAATCACAGCACATATGCAAATAGCTGAAATATAGCAGCCAATAGGAACTCTAAGGTCTCGTCATGCATTGTATCACACCATCCACAGTCACATGTCCACTATTAGCCAATAGAAGATGTAATATATGGAAGGTCCTTAACGATTTTGTCCCTCTGACATGAGTAAGATTGTCATGTTAACCGAGCAATGATCTTTACCATTATAAGTAGCAGAGGTCAGTCAGTAAAATAGCAGAGCTGAGGCAGGCGTGTAGCAGGGACGGTATACAAGCCGCACTTAAAGACACGGTACCCAAGCCGCTCTTAAAGGGACGGTACCCAAGCCGCTCTTAAAGGGACGGTAGACAAGCCGCTCTTAAAGAGACGGTACGCAGGCCACTCTTAAAAGGGATGGTACCCAAGCCGCTCTTAAAGGGACGGTACCCAAGCCGCTCTTAAAGGGACGGTACCCAAGCCACTGTTAAAGGGACGGTACCCAAGCTGCTCTTAAAGGGATGGTTCCCAAGCCAATCTTAAAGGGACGGTACCCAAGCCGATCTTAAAGGGGCGGTACCCTAGCAGCTCTTAAAGGGGCGGTACCCAAGCCGCTGTGTAAGAGGAATTACATAAGTCGCTCTTACAGGGACAGTACCCAAGTCGCTCTTAAAAGGACGGTACCCAAGTCGCTCTTAAAGGGACGGTACCCAAGTCGCTCTTAAAGGGACCCAAGTCACTCTAATTGGGTCCCTTTAAGAGCGACCTGGGTCCCTTTAAGAGCGACCTGGGTCCCTTTAAGAGCGACCTGGGTCCCTTTAAGAGCGACCTGGGTCCCTTTAAGAGCGAAATATGTCCCTTTAAGAGCAAAATATGTCCCTTTAAGAGCAAAATGGGTCCCTTTAAGAGCAAAATGGGTCCCTTTAAGAGCAACCCGAGTCACTTTAAGAGCAACCTGGGTCCCTTTAAGAGCGAAATATGTCCCTTTAAGAGCGAAATATGTCCCTTTAAGAGCGAAATATGTCCCTTTAAGAGCAACCTGGGTCCCTTTAAGAGCGACCTGGGTCCCTTTAAGAGCGAAATGGGTCCCTTTTAGAGCAAAATTGGTCCCTTTAAGAGCGAAATATGTCCCTTTAAGAGCGAAATGGGTCCCTTTAAGAGTGAAATTGGTTCCTTTAAGAGTGAAATTGGTCCTTTTAAGAGTGAAATGGGTCCCTCTAAGAGCAACCTGGGTCCCTTTAAGAGCGACCTGGGTCCCTTTAAGAGCGACCTGGGTCCCTTTAAGAGCGACCTGGGTCCCTTTAAGAGCGACCTGGGTACCTTTAAGAGCGACCTGGGTCCCTTTAAGAGCGACCTGGGTCCCTTTAAGAGCGACCTGGGTCCCTTTAAGAGCGACCTGGGTCCCTTTAAGAGCGACCTGGGTCCCTTTAAGAGCCAAATGGGTCCCTTTAAGAGCAAAATCAGTCCTTTTAAGAGCAAAATCGGTCCCTTTAAGAGCAAAATCGGTCCCTTTAAGAATGACCTTGGTCCCTTTAAGAGCAAAATATGTCCCTTTAAGGCAGGGATGGGGAACCTCCGGCCCGCGGGCCGCATCCGGCCCCTGAGACCTCCAGATGCGGCCCGCGGCCTGCAGCTCCCCTGTGATGCGCGCCGCTCTGGAGGAGGAAGGAGCAGGCATACACAGCATCCTCCGGTGTCTGTGACAGCTTCCGGACACAGGAGGATGCTGTCTATGCCGGTTTCTTCCCCAGCAGAGCGGCGCGTGTCTTCGGTCTCCTGCGGGCCGCGCGCGATGACGTCATTTCATCGCGCGCCGCCTGCAGGAGAAGACCGGCACAGAGGACCTGGGACAGAAGAGGACATGGGCAGCGTGGGAGCGGAGGTAAGGTGAGTGGGATGTTTATATTTTTTTATTTGGGGGTTAACTAGGCCACCAGGGACATGCTTGATGGGGGTTAACTAGGCCACCAGGGACATGCCTGATGGGGGTTAACTAGGCCACCAGGGACATGCCTGATGGGGGTTAACTAAGCCTACCAGAGGCATCACTGGGGGGGTTAACTAGGCTACCAGGGACATGACTTGGGGGTTAACTAGACTACAAGGGGCATCACTGGGGGGGGTTAACTACAATAGCAGGGGCATCACTGGGGGTTAAGTACAATAGCAGGGGCACTAGGGGAACAATACTTTGCCTTGCCCCGGGTGCTGCAAACCCACGCTACTAACTGCCGCACATGGTATGCGGCCCTCGAATGATTTTATTAATGCCCGACCGGCCCTCGACATGGAAAAGGTTCCCCACCCCTGCTTTAAGGGCAAAATGGGTCCCTTTAAGAGCGACCTGGGTCCCTTTAAGAGCAAAATGGGTCCCTTTAAGAGCGAAATATGTCCCTTTAAGAGCAAAATGGGTCCCTTTAAGAGCGAAATATGTTCCTTTAAGAGCAACCTGGGTCCCTTTAAGAGCAAAATCTGTCCCTTTTAGAGCGAAATATGTCCCTTTAAGAACAAAATATGTCCCTTTAAGAGCGACCTGGGTCCCTTTAACCTCTTAAGGACCCATGACGTACCGGCACGTCATGGATCACTGTCACTTAAGGACCCATGACGTGCCGGTACGTCATCCCTTTAAACGGGCGCCGCGGCCGGCCGGGTCCCGATCGGGGGAGATAGCCTGCTATAATACATAGCAGGCCATCTCTCCCTGTCGGCATGGAGGGTTGTTAACCCCCCCCATGCCGACGATCGCCGCTATTGGCTGATAAGCCCATAGCGGCGATCGGAACCTTTCCGGGCCATCGGTGGCCCGATGACCCGGAAAAAAATGGCGGTCGGTGCTGTCCGAGGACGGCACCGACCGCCATTACTGTAAAAAGTAATGGTGGTCACGGTACCACCGTCCCGATCGCCGTGAACGGCCGGCCAGCCGGCCGGCCGTTCACGGCGATCAAAGTCCCCACAAGTAATAAATACCTGCTCCGGACCCCTCAGCTAGGTAGCTGAGGGGTCCGGAGCAGGTATTTGTACATTACTCACCTGTCCCGGGGTCCTGATCGGCGTCTTCCGGGTTCCCGGCGTCCACTTCCTCTTGTTGGGACTTCGGCTTCTTCCGTGAGTCCCGATCGTCTCTTTCCGGCTCCAGCGTCGTCTATTTTCGTATTTTTCCGGCTCCAGCGTCGTCTATTTTCGGATCTTGCGCTCTGCTGCCCCCTAGCGGCTGATAAGTGTAATACACGTATCAGCCACTACAGGGATGTTCAGAATGTAGTAAAAAAAAAAAAATTTTTCCCAATTTTTTTTTTTTCTATTTTCCGCACCCTATCGCCGCTGAGTGTTGATCAGCATCGCACGAAAGTGCGCTGCTAATCAGCAACTCCTCCTTTTTGGCGTAGGGTGTTTTTTTTTTATATCCTACTGCCACGGTCTGCTTATAAGTGCCGAACATAAGTGCGGCATTCATCAGCAACACCATTTTTGGCGTAGGTTTTTTTTGTATACTTACTGTAAAAAACACGTAAAAAAACACTACATTACACCACACTACATTGAATAAAGTTTGACACTACACCACTACATACCCCATATACCAATCCCCATATAAAGATGGCCCCCAGGGTGTTTTCGGTGTCGGACGCATACATTATTATTGCCTCCGACACCGAAACAGCCAGTGAGGATGAATTGGGGGGATCCTTCTTTCCTCCATTCATCCTCATCCTCCTCATCATCCAGTGACGTGTCTGGGAGTAGCGTAGCGTACGCTGCCCCCCAGACACGTCTTTTCCGCCAGTACCGTCCCAATAAGAGATGACGGTATGGCGTGAAATTCTACAAACTCTGTGAGAGTACCTCAGGGTACACTTACAGATTTAGGGTACGTGCACACTGCGGAATGGCGAAGGATAACCCTTCGTGCATTCCGCAGCTGGCACCCGCCGGCGGACTGATGCAGGGGCGCGTCTCCGCCTGTGTCATAGACTCTATCCTATGCATGGGCGGATTCCATCATCCGTCATTCCATCAACACGTTGGACGCAGAGCGGAATCCGCCCGTGCATAGAATGGAGTCTACGACACGGACGGAGACGTGCGCCTGCATCAGTCCGCCGGCGGGTGCCAACTGCGGAATGCACAAAGGGTTATCCTTCGCGATTCCGCAGTGTGCACGTACCCTTAGAGTGTATGAAGGAAGGGACACTCGAATCCAGCCACCAGATGCCCCCCCCCCCATCCTCGGAGTTAGTGGGGAGATCGTCCGGGAACTGATCTTCCCACTGCTGGATAAAGGTCACCACCACCCGTACGGGGATAACCTTTATACCAGCACCCCCTCTTCCGGTCCCTCGCTGCCCGAGCTACTGTAGCTTGCGGCACGATCCGAACATATCAGAAGTAGTAATAAAGCCCTAATATTTAGCAGCCATGGAGCGGACCCAGCGCTTCTGGATATGAAGGACCCCGTATCGCACCAGGACAACATTTTCCAGGTGACGTCCCCCACACTGGAGAACAGGAGACCCCAGAAGAAGTGCAGAGTGTGGTGTAACAGGGGGATCAGGAAGGACACCATTTACCAGTGTGACGCCTGTCCTGATCCCCCCGGCCTCTGCATACTGGATCGCTCCAAGGCGCACCACACGTCATTGGGGTTCTACATTATCTAAATTCTGTCCCTTATTCCTATTTCAGGGGTCACGTTGATCCGGGGATTATTCTGATCGCCATTATGGAGTCGGGAAGGAATTTTTCCCCAGTGATGAGGCTACTGTCGTCTGCCTCACGAGGGGTTTTTGCCTTCCTCTGGATCAACACAGGTTGAATTTGATGGACACCTGTCATTTCCAACCTTATAAACTAATAATTGGCCTAATACCCCCAAATAAATTAGAATTGTCCCTTTTCCCCAGCTAAGTAGGTATGGCTGACATTCCCATTAGAGGATGCCATGATGCAATTACAAAGCCTCTGTGCTGCCAGGACAGTAGAAACCCCCCACAAGTGACCCCATTCTGGAAACTACACCCCATAAGGAATCTAACAAGTGGGGCAGCGGGTATATGGCCCCCTGGTGACGGCCACATTTGGGACGTGAAAATGAAAAAAAATGGTATTTTTTATTTTCACGGCACATGTCCTACACATGTGCCCATCACTAGTGGGGTCCATATGCTCACTGCACCCCTTGTTAGATTCCTTATGGGGTGTAGTTTCCAGAATGGGGTCACTTGTCGGGGGTTTCTACTGTTCTGGCAGCACAGGAGCTTTGTAATTGCGACATGGCCTCCATCCCCCATTCCAGCCTCTAAATGGCGCTCTGTCCTTTTGGTGACTTGCCCTGTGCCCATATGGCAAATTATGTCCACATGTGGGGTATTTTCGTACTCAGGGGAAACTACCCTACACGTTTTGTGTTCATTTTCTTTTTTAACCCCTTGTGGAAATGGAAAAAAATCAAGGCTAGACCAACATTTAGTGTAATTTTTTTAAAATTTTTACTCTAAATCATTGATCTTGTCTTGATTTTTTCATTTTCACAAGGGGTTAAAAGATAAAAAAAAACACAATGTGTAGAGCAATTTCCCCTGAGTACGGAAATACCCCACATGTGGACATAAAGCGCCATGCGGGTGCAGGGTAAGCCTCCAAAGGGAAGGTGCGCCATTTGGTTTTTGAAGGCTGGATTTGGATGGAATGGATTTCGAGGGGCCATGTTGCATTCAAAAGGCCCCTGTGTTGCCAAGACAGTTAAACCCCCCACAAGTGACCCTATTATGGAAACTACACCCCTCAAGGAATGTAACAAGGGGTGTAGTCAGCATATGGACCCCACTGGTGACGGGCACAAATGTGGAACAATGTGGCGTGAAAATGAAATATTAAATTTTTTACACTATAATGTTGGTCTAGCCTTGAATTTATCATTTTCACAAGGGGTTAAAAGAGAAAAAAACACACAAAATGTGTAGAGCAATTTCCCCCGAGTCCGTAAATACCCCACATGTGGACATAAAGCGCCATGTGGGTGCAGGGCAAGCCTCCCAAGGGAAGGAGCGCCATTTGGATTTTAGAGGTTGGATTTGGCTAGAATGGATGATGAACGCCATGTCGCATTTACAGAGCCCTTGTGCTGCCAAAACACTGTAAACCCCCCACAAGTGACCCCATTCTGGAAACTACACCCCTCAAGGAATCTAACAAGGGGTGCAGTGAGGATATGGACCCCTGGATGACGGGCACATTTGTGCCATGAAAGTGAAAAAATGAAAATTTTCACTTTCACGTCACATTTTTCCACATTTGTGCCCGTCACCAGTGGGGTCCATATGCTCACTGCACCCCTTGTTAGATTCCTTGAGGGGTGTAGTTTCCAGAATGGGGTCACTTGTGGGGGGTTTCCAGTGTCTTGGCAGCACGAGGGCTCTGTAAATGCGACATGGCCCTTGAAATCCATTCCAGTGAAATCCAGCTTCCAAAAGCCAATTGGCGCTCCTTCCCTTTGGAGGCTCGTCCTGCGCCCGCTTGGCACTTTATGTCCACATGTGGGGTATTTCCGTACTCGGGAGAAACTGTGCTACATGTTTTGTGTTTTTTTTTTCCTTTTATCCCTTTGTGAAAATGAAAAATTGAAGGCTAGAACAACATTTTAGTGTAAAAAATACTTTAGTCTTTTTTCAAGCCATATTGTTTGGAAAATCTGTGAAGCACCTGTGGGGTCCAGATGCTCACCGCACCCCTTGTTACATTCCTTGAGGGGTGTAGTTTTCTAAATGGTGTCCCTTTAGGGGTGTTTTTTAGGTTTTGGCACCCCAGAGCCTCTGCCAACCTGAAGTGGTACAGTCAAAAATGACCAAAAATAACGGAGCCATTGAAATTCACTAGGCGCTCCCTTATATCTGAGGCTTGTGGTTGCGTCAAATAGCGCAATAGGGCCACATATGGGGTATTTCTATAAACTGCAGAAATGGGGCAATCAATATTGGGGTGCATTTCTCTGGTAATAGGTTTATAATTATGAAAAATATTGGATTACAATAAAATCTCTGCACAGAAAATTAAAATTTTCAAATTTCTTACACACTTAGCTTTTATTTCTGTGACTCCCCTAAAGGGTTAAAAAACTTTCTGGATGTGCTTTTGCAGAGTTTAGGGGGTGCAGTTTCTGAAATGGGGTGCTTCGTGAGGCTTTCTAACACACAGTCCCCTCAAATACACTTTAAACCTGAACAGTTCCCTAAAAATATCTGATTTTGAAATTTTACTGAAAATTTGGAAATTTGCTGCTAATGTTTTAAGCTTCCTATTGTCTAAAAAAAATGAAATATAGTTTAATAAATGCCGCCAACATAAAGTAGACATGTTGCTAATGCTATTTAATATATAATTTATGTGGTATAACCATTTTCTGTATAAGCAGAAAAGTTTTAAAGTTGGAAAAATGCATTTTTTCACAATTTTTCACGCTATTTTGGTTTTTTTCATAAAGATTCGTTATAAGTATCGACTCCAATTTACAAGAAATGTGAAGTACAATATGTCACGAGAAAACAATCTCAGAATCAGCCGGATAGGTAAAAGCATCCCGAAGTTATTAATGAATAAAGTGACACTGGTCAAATTCATAAAATTTGCTCCGGTCCTTAAGGCCATTTCAGGCTCTGTCCTTAAGGGGTTAAGAGCGACCTGGGTCCCTTTAAGAGCAAAATGGGTCCCTTTAAGAGCAAAATGGGTCCCTTTAAGAGCAAAATGGGTACCTTTGACCCCTAGACGACCCTGGACGTAGGGTTACGTCATGGAAGTCTGTCCCCAGACGACCCATGACGTAACCTTACGTCCTGGGTGTTTTTCCCGCTATGAAGGAGGAGGTGGGGGCCGGCTGCAGTGAGCAGCCGGGACCTCACCGGTAATGACACGCTGCAGCGATCGCGCTGCCGCGTGTCATTAACCCCTTAAACGCCGCAGCGTTTAAGTGTAAGTGACAGGGGGAGTCCCCTGTCACTTACCGATCGGGACCCCCGCAGTGTGACTGCGGGGGTCCCGATCGTTGAAACGGACTGCCGGAGGTCTCTCACCTGCCTCCGTGCGGTCTGATCGGCGATCTGCTACACTGAGCCTGCACAGGCAGGCTCAATGAGCAGATCGCCGATAACACTGATCAATGCTATGCCTATGGCATAGCATTCATCAGTGTAGAAATCAAAGTAGTGTATGTAAAAGTCCCCCAAAGGGACTTCAAAAGTGTAAAAAAAAAAAGAAGTTCAAAACACTAACACACTACCCCAAAACCCCTCCCCCAATAAAAGTCTAAATCACCCCCCTTTCCCATTATATAAATAAAACATATAAAAATGAATAAATAGATAAACATATAATATACCGTAGCGTGCGTAATTGTCCGATCTATTAAAATATAACAAGCGTCATTGTGATCGGTAAACGGCGTACACGAAAAGAGGGGAAAAAGTGCTCAGATTACCGATTTTATGTTACATTATATATTAAAAAAAAATCAATAAAAAGTGATCAAAACGTCCGATCTTCACAATTATAGTATTAATAAAAACTAGAGATCATGGCGGAAAAAATGACACCCCATACAGCCCCATAGGTGAAAAAATAAAACCGTTATAAGCGTCACAATAGGCCCATTTTATTAATATTTAATTGCCAAAAAAAAGGATTTCATAAAAAAATACATATATAACATTAGAGAGTCTGTGTAACCTGCATATGGTTGTGTTCGGACTGACCTATAGAATAATAGTGTCATGCCGCTGTTACCATATAGTGCATTACGTAGACACAGGAACCCCCCAAACGTTACCATATTGCATTCTTTTTTACGATTTCACCTATTTATATCTTCATAAATAATATATTAGGAATTCCATCATACATGTTATGGTAAAATGAATGACGCCGTTACAAAGTACATCTATTCCTGTAAAAAACAAGCACTTACATAGCTTGTAGATAGAAAACTGAGAGTGCTAGAGCTCTTAGAAGGGGAGGAGGGAAAAACGAAAGCAGTAAGATCAAAATTTGCGCGGTCCACTGGGTCATTTTGGGCCTGGTCCTCAAAGGGTTAAGAGCAAAATGGGTCCCTTTAAGAGCGACCTTGGTCCCTTTAAGAGCGAAATATGTCCCTTTAAGAGCGCCCTGGGTCCCTTTAAGAGCGAAATATGTCCCTTTAAGAGCGAAATGTGTCCCTTTAAGAGCAAAATGGGTCCCTTTAAGAGCAAAATGGGTCCCTTTAAGAGATAAATCGGTCCCTTTAAGAGCGACCTTGGTCCCTTTAAGAGCGAAATATGTCCCTTTAAGAGCAAAATGGGTGCCTTTAAGAGCGACCTGGGCCCCTTTAAGAGCTAAATGGGTCCCTTTAAGAGCGACCTGAGTCCCTTTAAGAGCGACCTGGGTCCCTTTAAGAGCGACCTGGATCCCTTTAAGAGCGAAATGATTCCCTTTAAGAGCGACCTGGGTCCCTTTAAGGGACCCAGGTCCCTCTTAAAGGGATCCAAGTTGCTCTTAAAGGGATCCATGTAGCTCTTAAAGGGATCCATGTAGCTCTTAAAGGGACGGGACCCAAGTCACTTTTAAAGGGACCCAAGTCACTCTTAAAGGTATGGGACCCAAGTCACTCTTATAGGGACGGGACCCATGTCGCTCTTAAAGGAATGGTATCCAACTTTCTCTTAAATGGAAGTCACTGGTAAAGGGGCGCTCTTTTCAAGCACTATGTATTTTCCTGGAAATGCAAATTTAGTTTTGCCATTATTACGTCTTCAATGGTCGTCTAAAGTTGCGATAGTAGTTTGTAGCAGCTGTATGCTGTCCTCTAATGCACAAGAGAAATCGGCAGAGGAATTGTGCGCCTCCACAATGTCCTGCACTTTTTCTTCAGTGCGTTTTATGCTTGACTTAACTTCCTGTATAGAGGTTGTAAAAGTGTCCACAATGCGCTCAAGATTAATCTTTATAGAATTTTGGAAGGCTATAAACATTGCTTTAAAAGAGGATTGTGTAAGTGGAGCGTTATCTGGGAAGGAGAGTTTGTCAAAGCAGTCCCCTGCAACAGCGTTGGTAGTGTCAGCATGAGAAAGAGCTTCTGTGTCTCTGTCATGGAGATGCAGTTGTGGTGCTACTATTTCCTTACGTATTGTAGTGTGAGTAGTAAAGTCTCCTGTGTCTAAATAAGGGCTTTGTAATCCAGCCTAGGGAGGCCGGAGTTGTTTAGTGCAACTTGTGAGGGAACTCTGAGGCCATGAGGGAGGTGAGGAGGAGCTATCATGGCCGTGAGGAGGGTCCCATATTACTTTTGTAAGGACCGATCGCGGCCCCCGCATGCCGCTAGTGGGATCTCTCCTCACCTTCATTGTGTAGCTGGACCCCACAGTTGAAGTGGGAGCAGAGTTGCTTGTCATCCCGGGGACGTCACTATCTTGGAGTGCCGCTGGGGAAGAGGAGCGGGGCCGGAGGGCCCACCGTGCCACTCCGGTCTGCATAGTCAGCAGCAAGGCAGGGTCACAGAGCGGAGGGGCAGTTAGTCGGGTGGTCAACAAAGTCACCAAGTCGGGCAAATGGTCGCTGGAAGTCACTGTTGCAGGAGCTCGGCCAGAACACGTCCTCACTCCCCAGCTGCTCGCCACGCCCCCCTTAGTGCTGTCCCTTTAAGAGTGACTTTGGCCCCTGCCCTTGAAGAACAACTTTAATACTTTCGCTTTAAATGTGACTTTAGTACTGTCCCTTTAAGAGTAACTTTTGTACCGTCCCTTTAACCCCTTAGCGATCCATGACGTACCTGGAACGTCATGGTGCTACGGGGGGAGTTCAGAGAGGGGCTCTGTCGGGACCCCGCTCTGAACAGCGCCGCTCCCGGCTGTGATCTGCAGCCGGGGAGCGCCTCTATTAGCCGGTGCGGGTCTCGGCTAACTAAGCACTTCAATGCAGCTGTCAAACCTGAAAGCTGCACTGAAGTGCTTTACACTTCATATCCCTGGTGTCTAGTGGGACGGATCTCCCCCCTGCGATGCGATCGCGGGGGGAGATCCGTTCATCTGCCCGTGCCGGGCCTCAGCATCGCAATGATGCTGATCCCGGCTTGGCAATAGATTGCTGTGGCCTGCAGCAGGCCAAAGCAATCTATCACCGATTAAATGGATCTTTGCTGTGTACTGTATATACACAGCATTGATCTCTATGAGAGATCAGTGCTGTGTGTATATACAAGTCCCCGTAGTTCATGTAAAAAAAAGTAAAAAAGTGTTTTTATTAATAAAAAATCCCCTCCCCTAATAAAAGTCCAAATCACCCCCCTTTTCCCATTTTATAAATATAAATTAATAAATAAACAAATAAATAAAAATATTTGGTATCGCCGCGTTCGTAATCGCCCGAACTATTAAATTATCACATTCTTGATCTTGCACGGTAAACGGCGTCAGTGCAAAAAAAATTCCAAAGTGCCAAATTGCGCATTTTTGGTCGCATCAAATAAAAAAAAAGGATTAAAAAGTGATCAAAAAGTCGTATATGCACAATCAAGGTACCGACAGAAAGAAAACATCATGGCGCAAAAAATGACACCTCACACAGCCCCATGGACCAAAGGATAATAGCGCTATAAGCCTGGGAATAGAGCGATTTTAAGGAATGTTTATTTGTTAACAATGGTTTGAATTTTTTAAAAGCCATCACATAATATAAAAGTTATACATGTTACATATCGTTGTAATCGTAACGACTTAAGGAACATGCATAAGTTTTACCATAAGGCGAACGGGGTAAATGCAAAACTCCCCGAAATCAAAACAAATTCCTTTTTTTTTTTCAATTTGACAGCGCAAATGATTTTTTGCCGGTTTTGCAGCATATTTTATGGAAAAATAATGCCTATCACTGCAAAGTACAATTGGTTTCACAAAAAAATAAGCGCTCATATAAGTCTCTAGGTAAAAAAAAATGAAAGCGCTATGGACTTTTAAACATAAAGTGAAAAAAGCAAAAGCGCAAAAACGAAAATTGGCTTTGACCTTAAGGGGTTAAGAGTGACTTACGTATCATCCTTTTAAGAGCAACTTAGATACTGTACTTTAAGGGTAACTTATGTAATATCATTTTAAGAGCGGCTTTGGTACCGCCCTATTAAGAACGAATTTAGTACCTCCCCTTTGGTACCTTCACCTCTGCTACATTAGTGACTCACCTCTGCTACATCACAGACTCACCTCTGCTACTTCACTGACTCACCTTTGATACTTCACTGACTCAGCTCTGCTGTGTCATACAGGTAACGGCTCCTTTTACATCACTGGCTCGGATCTTCTGTGTCATGCGGGTATTGGCTCTGCTAGATCATTGGTTCTGCTCTGCTGTGTTATGCAGGTATCAGCTCTGCTACATCACGGACTCAGCTCTTCTGTGTCATTCGGGTATCAGCTCTGCTACATTACTGGCTCAGCTCTGCTGTGTCATGCGGGTTTTGGCTCTGCTAGATCACTGGCTCAGTTTGCGGGTATTGGCTCTGCTACATCACTGGCTCAGCTCTGCTGTGTCATGTGGGTGTAGGCTCTGCTATGTCACTGGTTCAGCTCTGCTTTGCCATGTGGGTAAAGTTTCTGCTACATCACTGGTTAAGGTCTGCTGTGTCATGCTGGTATAGCCTCTGCTACATCACTGGCTCAGCTCTGCTGTGCTATGCGGATTTCGGCTCTGCTACGTCTTCGGCTCAGCTCTGCTGTATCATGCGGGTACTGGCTATGCTATATTACTGGATCAGCTCAGCTGTGCCATGCGGGTATCGTCTCTGCTAGATCACTGGTTCAGCTCTGCTGTACCATGCGGGTATCGGCTTTACTAGATCAATGGCTCAGCTCTGCTACATCACGCGGGTATCGGCTCTGCTACACCACTGGCTTAGCTCTGCTGTGCTATGCGGGTATAGGCTCTGCTACATCACTGGCTCGGCTCTGCAGTGCTATGCGGGTATAGGCTCTGCTACATCACTGATTGACTTCTGCTACTTTACTGACTAACCTCTTCTAACTCATTGACTGAGCTCTGCTTGTCACTGACTGAGCTTTGCTACCTCACTGACTGAGCTATGCTACTTACTGACTCAGCTCTGCTACCTCACTGACTGCCTCTGCTGCTTCACTGATTCCTGGCCTTATAAAGGCAAAGATCATTGCTCGGTTACCATGACAATCTTATTCATGTCAGTGCGACAAAATGGTTAAGGACCTTCTATCTTCTACATCTTCTATTGGCCAATAGTGGACATGTGACTGCGTGGATGTTGTCAGGCATTGACTGACAAGACCTGCTATATTCCAGCTATTTGCATATGTGCTGTGATTGGCTGTTAGTGCTGTACAGTGTGGCTATTATTTCCTATGGGACATTCGGTTCTTTAATCCCTTGCCGCAATAGTGACGTTTCCCAAACGTCATTCTTTCCCTGCCTCCCCCTGCTGTCCCTAATGGTGATCGGGCACCGGGAGGAGGCTCACAAAGCCTTATCCAGCTTCCCCCCAGGCAGTTAACCCCATAGGCGCCGTGGTCCATGGGGAATCCGGAGCGAGATCTGTTCCCTCTGACCCCCTCTTCACCCCCCGGAGCTGCTCTAGGGGGGTTTCCACAGCAACCAAGTCAATGCTTAATGCGTTTGGGCTGCTATGGTTAGAACGATTAGGCCCCTGCACTCAGGCAGGGGTCTGATTTTAGACTTAACTTTTCCCTAAAGTATGCTGTGAAAATTGTGCAGTGAAATAAAAAAAATAAAAAAAGGAATTTGCTTTCATATTTGAGGGTTTTCGTGTTTAGGCCATTCATCCTACAGTAAAACTGACATGTTTATTTAATTTTTATTTACTTTAACTTTTAGTCCCCCCTCTCAGAGATCATTGCAGTATATTTAATACAACAGATTCTGGTCAGCTACAGATCAGATTTACACATTGCCGAGCCGGGATCAGTGCCATGCTGAGCCCCGGCCCGGTAAGCAGAAGGGATCAAAAAAGAAGAGATCCCCCCACTAGACCCAGGGAAAGGGGCACATAATACATTTAAATGCAGCTGTCAGTCGGCTAATAGCCACAGTCCTGCAGATAGCCTGATCTCTGAGCCCCCCACCTGCATCAGAACGTACATTTACTTACCGGTGTTGCTTCCTGCTCCCCCCTGGGGTATTTGATACCTCTGTTCCTCCGTTTTGAGTTTTAGTAAATCTGTTACAGATTATTAGAAGATGATGTCTTTCTGTCCCTGCCCACTGCTTTCTCTGTATATGCTGTATGGTGCACAGTAAACACTGGACTATGTTTACTGTGTACCACAGACTACAGGAAATAGCCCTAATTCACTTACACTCACCGGCCACTTTATTAGGTACACCATGCTAGTAACGGGTGGTCTTCTGCTGCTGTAGCCCATCTGCCTCAAAGTTGGATGTACTGTGCGTTCAGAGATGCTCTTCTGCCTACCTTGGTTGTAACGGTTGGCTATTTGAGTCACTGTTGCCTTTCTATCAGCTGGAACCAGTCTGCCCATTCTCCTCTGACCTCTGGCATCAACAAGACATTTCCGCCCACAGAACTGCCGCTCACTGGATGTTTTTTCTTTTTCGGACCATTCTCTGTAAACCCTAGAGATGGTTGTGCATGAAAATCCCAGTAGATCAGCAGTTTCTGAAATACTCAGACCAGCCCTTCTGGCACCAACAACCATGCCACGTTCAAAGGCACTCAAATCACCTTTCTTCCGAATAAAGATGCTCGGTTTGAACTGCAGGAGATTGTCTTGACCATGTCTACATGCCTAGTTGCCGCCATGCGATTGGCTGATTAGAAATTAAGTGGTAACGTGTAGTTGGACAGGTGTACCTAATAAAGTGGTCGGTGAGTGTATATAAATGTCCATGTAATGGCACAGACAAAGCAGTGAGGTAATTGAACCATGTGTGCTTTGTATCACTAGTGGGCAGGGTTATAGGCGATAACCCGTCCCACTGTACTGGATTACGTGTGCTCCATCTCAGTAGTGTGATGGCTTGTAACTAGCTAACCCAGCCCACTGCATAGACTGAGCCCACATGATCAACGTCTCCAATGGGAGGGGGTACAGAGCAGAAGCAAAATGCAGTGGAATCCCTATTACTGATTTTCAGCAGCTTTATGGGGATGAGAGATTACAGCTCAATTTACAGCATCAATCTTTTTATGTATTACATGATTGTATTATTGGTTCAGTTTAAACATTATATTAGCATATTTTCAAGTCGGTAAGGTTGTGTTCTAGACTGGGAATAAGAGCTTAGTTTTAGTCTGGTTGTGTTATGTACAGTGGTACCTTGGTTTAAGAGAATTTTGGTTTAAAGGGGTTGTCCGGCGATAAAAAATTATTCACAGAATAACACACATTACAAAGTTATACAACTTTGTAATGTATGTTATGTCTGTGAATGGCCCCCTTCCCCGTGTTTCCCCCCACCCACGCTAGACCCGGAAGTGTGGTGCATTATACTCACCGCATCTCGTGTCGTCCACGGTCTCCGATCGTCAGCAGTGACGTCTTCTTCGGGAGGCCGGCGGATCTTCCCGAGTGCCGGCCACCCTCTGCAGCGTCATCCGAAGCTCAGCCGCGATTGGCTGAGCATAACTGTGCTCAGCCAATCGCGGCTGAGCGGCTGATGACGCGGCCACGTCATCAGCAGCTCAGCCGCGATTGGCTGAGCACAGTTATGCTCAGCCAATCGCGGCTGAGCTTCGGATGACGCTGCAGAGGGCAGCTGGCACTCGGGAAGATCCGCTGGGCTCCCGAAGAAGACGTCACTGCTGAGGATCGGAGACCGTGGTCGGCACGTGACAGGTAATGTATAGCGCACCACACTTCCGGGTACACGGGTGGGGGTGGTGGGACACGGGTAAGGGGGCCATTCACAGACATAACATACATTACAAAGTTGTATAACTTTGTAATGTGTGTTATTCTGTGAATAATTTTTTATCGCCGGACAACCCCTTTAAGAGCTCACAGTTTTTCAAAGTTGTAACTTGGTTTAAGAGCTCCCTGTACTGGGTGGGAGGGGGAGCAGGGGAGGGGCATAGTCTGCATAGCAGGGTCTACAGCACTGTACTCTGACCAGGAAGTCTCCCTCACCTTCCAAATCATAGCAGATCCACTTCAGGCTGGGGCCTGCATCAGGGGACAGGACTGTAGAGGTAATCTCTCCATAGCTGTAACCCCTCTCTCCCTGGATAGAGAGTGTTGCTATACTGTGCCCACATCTGTACTGCTCATTCCTCCTTTCCCCCTGCAGTCTCTGTCAGCCCTTGTTTTTCCCATCCTCTCCATTACTGTACAGTAACTTATTATATCACATATTCTGCTGTTTCTGAATGTTTTTTTTCATTAGTTTTGCATGTTATTCAGAATAATAAATATTTATTTTGGGGGTGTGGAACCAATTGTCTGCATTTCAGTAATTTCTTATGGGGAAATTTGCTTTGGTTAAAGAGTGGATTTGGATTACAAGTGTGGTCCTGGAACGAATTATGCTCGTAATCCAAGGCACCACTGTGTTATAAATTGTGTACCATGTATTATGTCAGAAGTTTTTAAAAATGATAGTTACACTTTAATGGCTGGATCTGATCCTTGGGGGCTTTCTTTTCATCACACCTCTAACAGAATTCTACTCTTACTTCTGCACAGATCTAGTTCCAATAATAATAATTTATAGTGTTAAACCATACAGCTTGACATACTTTATGTCTCCATTGCGAGAAACCTGAAATGCTTATAAGAACTTCTAATACTCTTAAGCAATTTTTCACAGACACAAATATATAAATTTCTCTGCCTGCTGTAGGATAAGTAATACATGTTCTTTGATGGATCAAGTTTAGTTTCTAAATGTAAAGCCTTTTTCTCTTGATAAGGAATGCTGTCAGCTACTCAACACGAGTTGTACATTTACCAGGATGGATTAAGACGACAGGCAAAGCTACAGCCTACAGCTTGTTGATCTGTTTTCCAACAAACTTGGCAGTATTGCAAGCCCTATCTTATACACACAGGGTACTAGTTTTGGACTGGGGTACCTTGGGCCCACCAGGGAAATAGATTTTTGGGGCCCACCCTACATACACAGACATAATTAGCGCCAAACCTTTGACGTTACTACAGCGACTTTGCATAAAGCTGTCTGCTGCCACCTCTGTCCATGTCAGGAAGTGTCCAGAGCAGCAGCAAATCCCCATAGAAAACCTCTCCTGGACAGTTCTTGACATGGACAGAGGTGACAGCAGAGAGCACTGTGTCAGCCTAGAGAGAATACACCACTTCCTGCAGAACATACAGCAGCTGGTAAGTATTGGAAGACTGGAGATTTTTAATTAGAAGTAATATGCCAATTCGTGTAACTTCCTCACACCAGTTAATTTGAAAAAAATATTTTTCACCAGAGTACCCCTTTAATGTCAATACAAAATGTTGACAGACATGATTAAAAGTTTAATTGGTGTCAGGGCTGAGACACCCAACACCCAAGTCTAATGCTACGTTTACACAAAACGATTATCGGGCGAATTTTCGCGATAACGATCGAATTCGAACGATAATCGTACGTGTAAACGCGGCGAACGATCGAAAAATCGTTCATTTTGATCTTTTAACATGTTCATAAATCGTTGTTCGCCAATCGCAAAAAATTTGCCGATCGTTCCGTGTAAACAGTGGTTGCGCGATAGTCCGGCCGCCCGCAACCCCGCCCGCCGCCCGGCCCCCTGCTCGCAGCCCGGCCCCCCGCTCATCCGCAGCCCCCTGCACCAGCTCGATCGCCACCCCCGCTCTGATCGCCACCCCCGCCTCCCCGATCGCCCCCCCCCGACGCCGATCCGATCGCCACCCCCACCGCTGCCGCTCCGATCGCCACCCCCACCGCTCCGATCGCCACCCCCACCGATGCCGCTCTGATCGCCACCCCCACCCACCGCCGCTCCGATCGGAGTGGCGACGGGGGGGGGGGGGGGCGATTGGAGCGGGGGGGGGCATCGGAGCAGCGGGGGTGGCGATCAGGGCGGCGGCGGTGGGGGGGGGCGATCGGAGCGGCGGCGGGGGTGGCGATCAGGGCGGCGGCGGTGGGGGGGGCGATCGGAGCGGCGGCGGGGGTGGCGTTCGGAGCGGCGGGGGTGGCGATCGGAGGGGCGGGGGTGGCAATCGGGGAAGCGCAGGGGGCTGCGGTTAAGCGGGGGGGCGGGCTGCGGGCGGGCCGGGCTGCGGGTGCACGATCGCAAAACGATTTTTCCGTACGATATATCGTACCGTCTAAACGCTGATCGTTATAAAAAAAAATCATTACTTCGAAATCGTTAATCGTACGATCGGGCCAATAATCGCCTTGTGTAAACTTAGCATAATGGTGCGTTTAAACAGAGAGATTTATCTGACAGATTTTTGAAGCCAAAGCCAGGAACAGACTATAAACAGGGTGCAGGTCATAAAGGAAAGACTGAGATTCCCTGTCTTTTCAAGTCCATTCCTGACTTTGGCTTCCAAAATTGGTCAGATAAATCTACCTGTGTAAAAGCACCATAAGGGTCCATTTACACAGAAAGATTATTTGACAGATTATCAGCCAAAGATTTGAAGCCAAAGTCAGGAACAGACTATAAACAGAGATCAGGTCATGAAGCAAAGACTGAGATTTCGTCTCTTTTCAAATCCATTTCTGGCTTTGACAGATTATCTGCCAGATTTGAAGCCAAATAATCTTTCTGTGTAAATGTACCCTATTGCTGCGTTTACACGGAACGATTATCGTTCGGATTTTCGCAATAACGATCGCATTTGAGCAATAATCGTTCTGTGTAAACACAGCAAACGATCAAGCAATGAACGAAAAATCGTTCATTTTGATCTTTCAACATGTTCTCAAATTGTTGTTCATCGTTCGCAAAAAATTTGCAGATCGTTTTGTGTAAACAGTCTTTCAAAGATTCACCCTATGTAAAAGATGGGCTTAAGCGATCTTAAAAATGATCGCATTAACAATTTTTCTTACAAATTTTCTTCCGATTTTTCTAACGATTTATTCCTCTAAACACTGATTGTTATAAAAACCAAATACTTACTTCAAAATCGTTAAACGATCGATTGGGCGAATTATCGCTTCGTGTAAACGTAGCATAAGGAGTCCGGCTGCAATCTGGGCCATATAATAACATGTACTATATCTTATGGGTTCTGCTGATTACTGTACATGAAACAAGCTTCATATAATACAGTGGAGACTGAGACCTGTAATCAGCCGGACTGCGCACAAGGCCTGGGAGTGATGCTTCACCTGGCTGTTAATATCACAGAGAGACCCCGACCAAGCTAAACCTCTCATATGTCAAAAGTTCATTCAAATAACAGTTAACATTTTAAAGACTGCAAATATTCACAATCAATGGCTGTGGCAGGACATCGCAGTGATTGGCTGAGCAGGTTGTCAGTGAGTCAGGACCAGGAGAAGCAGACGGGGGTGCACCAGAGCAAAGGGAGCGGTAAGCATGGTGTCTTAGGCTATTGTTCCCACACTGTATTTTTTCTCAGTATTTTGCAACCAAAACCAGGAATGGATTTAAAACACAGAAAGGCTATGTTCAGTGCGGTTCGGTGCAGTCTGGTGAGGGGGTATTATCCTACTTTTCACTGATACTGCTGCTCCGGAGGGGGTGCAGTCTGGTGAGGGGGTATTATGCTACCTATCACTGATACTGCTGCTCCGGAGGGGGTGCAGTCTGGTGAGGGGGTATTATCCTACCTATCATTGATACTACTGCTGCTCCGGAGGGGGTGCAGTCTGGTGAGGGGGTATTATCCTACCTATCACTGATACTACTGCTTCTCCGGAGGGGGTGCAGTCTGGTGAGGGGGTATTATCCTACCTATTGCTGATACTGCTGCTCCAGAGGGGGTGCAGTCTGGTGAGGGGGTATTATCCTACCTATCACTGATACTACTGCTGCTCCAGAGGGGGTGCAGTCTGGTGAGGGGGTATTATCCTACCTATCACTGATACTGCTGCTCCGGAGGGGGTGCAGTCTGGTGAGGGGGTATTATGCTACCTATCACTGATACTGCTGCTCCGGAGGGGGTGCAGTCTGGTGAGGGGGTATTATCCTACCTATCATTGATACTACTGCTGCTCCAGAGGGGGTGCAGTCTGGTGAGGGGGTATTATCCTACCTATCACTGATACTGCTGCTCCAGAGGAGGTGCAGTCTGGTGAGGGGGTATTATCCTACCTATCACTGATACTACTGCTGCTCCGGAGGGGGTGCAGTCTGGTGAGGGGGTATTATCCTACCTATCGCTGATACTGCTGCTCCGGAGGGGGTGCAGTCTGGTGAGGGGGTATTATCCTACCTATCACTGATACTGCTGCTCCAGAGGGGGTGCAGTCTGGTGAGGGGGTATTATCCTACTTATCACTGATACTGCTGCTCCGGAGGGGGTGCAGTCTGGTGAGGGGGTATTAGCAGTTGTGCAGGAGATCCGTGAGGCTTAGGTGCTTATCAGCTGATTCAGGATTCTCACATCAAAGATGATAGGAGTTGTAGTAGACGTAGCAGTAAGACTTAAATCAATGGATAATGTGTTTCTAAGGGAACCCTCAACAGATCAGATGATCTCATCTGATAAAACGTGTCATCCATTGATTAACCCCTTAAGGTCAAAGCCAATTTTCGTTTTTTGCACTTTTGCTTTTTCCATTTTATGTTTAAAAGTCCATAGCGCTTGCATTTTTTCACCAAGAGACTTATATGAGCACTTATTTTTTGCTAAACCAATTGTACTTTGCAATGACAGGCATTATTTTTCCATAAAGTATGCTGCGAAACCGGAAAAAAATCATTTGCGCTGTCAAATTGAAAAAAACAAAACAAATTTGTTTTGGTTTCGGGGAGTTTTGCATTTACGTCGTTCGTCCTGGGGTAAAACTGACTTGTTATGCATGTTCCTCAAGTTGTTACGATTACAATGATATGTAACATGTATAACTTTAATATTATCTGATGGCTTTTAAAAAATTCAAACCATTGTTAACAAATATATGTTCCTTAAAATCGCTCCATTCCCATACCCATAACGTTTTTATCCTTTGGTCTATGGGGCTGTTTCAGGTGTCATTTTTTGCAACATGATGTGTTCTTTCTATCGGTACCTTGATTGTGCATATACGACTTTTTGATCACTTTTTATTAAATTTTTTCTGGATTTGATGCGACCAAAAATGCGCAATTTTGCACTTTGGAATTTTTTGCGCTGACGCCGTTTACCAAGCAAGATCAGGAATGTGATAATTTAATAGTTCGGGCGATTACGAACGCGGCGATACCAAATATGTTTATTTATTTGTTTATTTATTAATTTATATTTATAAAATGGGAAAAGGGGGGTGATTTGGACTTTTATTAAGGGAGGGGATTTTTTATTAATAAAAACACTTTTTTACTTTTCTTTTTACATTAACTAGAAGTCTCCCTGAGGGACTTGTATATACACAGCAATGATCTCTCATAGAGATCAATGCTGAGTATATACACAGCAAAGATCAAATACATCGGTCATAGATTACTTTGGCCTGCTGCAGGCCACAGTAATCTATTGCAGAGTCGGGATCAGCGTCATTGTGACGCTGAGACCCGGGCCGGCCAGAAGAACGGGTCTCCCCCCGGCGATGCCATCGCGGGGGGGAGACCCGACCCACTAGACACCAGGGATATGAAGTGTAAAGCACTTCAGTGCAGCTGTCAGGTTTGACAGCTGCATTGAAGTGCTTAATTAGCCGGCGCGGCAACGGGACCCGTGCCGGCTAATAGAGGCACCTGCCGGGACCCCGTTCTGAACACCCCCGCGGCACCAGGTACGTCATGGGTCGCTAAGGGGTTAAAGTCTTACTGTTATATCAACTACAACTCCTATCATCTTTGATGTGAGAATCCCCAATTAGCTGATCAGAGCCTAATGCTAAATTTACACGGAGCGATAATTGGCCCGATCGTACGATTAACAATTTCGAAGTAACAATTTTTTTTTATAACGTTCAGCATTTAGATGGAACGATATATCATACAGAAAATTCGATTTGCAAACGTTTTGCGAT
Source organism: Dendropsophus ebraccatus (assembly GCF_027789765.1). NCBI lineage: Eukaryota > Metazoa > Chordata > Amphibia > Anura > Hylidae > Dendropsophus > Dendropsophus ebraccatus. Next base: position 62,081,523 of record NC_091462.1, read on the forward strand.
CGCTTAAGCATATCTCACACATAGGTAAAATCAGTGAACGACTGTTTACAGGGAACGATTGGCGAATTTTTTGCGAACGACGATTTAAGAACATGTTAAAAGATCAAAATGAACGATTTATTGATCGTTCCGTGTAAACGTAGCATAATGGTGCGTTTACACAGAAAGATTATCTGACAGATTATCTGCCAAAGATTTGAAGCCAAAACCAGGAACAGACTATAAACAGAGATCAGGTCATAAAGGAAAGCCTGAGATTTCTCCTCTTTTTAAATCCACTCCTGGCTTTGGCTTCAAATATTTGGCAGATAATCTGTCAGATAATATTTCTGTGTAAACACACCATAATGGTGTGTTTACACAGAGAGATTTATCTGACAGATTTTTAAAGCCAAAACCAGGAACAGACTATAAACAGAGAACAGGCCATAAAGGAAAGACTGAGATTTTTTCCCTTCTCAAAACCGTTCCTGGCTTTGGCTTCCAAAATCTGTTAGATAAATCTGTGTAAACACACCTCACGGATCTCCTGCACAACTGGGCCTCCTGAGTGTGAACTTCTTCTCATCACATACACACTGTATACATATATACTCAAATAGACATACTGCAGACATACACAAACATGCAGACACAACACACCTTACATATATACATCTAATCATACTAACACACAAACAGACTCATGACAGACACACAAACATAGAAACACAGATACAAAAGCATATATAAAACATCTATAGAACTACATTACATAATATACACTATATACATGGTAGATGCACACACGCATAGGCACATTACATAGACACATATATAACACTCATAACATGCATACACACATGACATAGATGTACAGACACACACAGTTGACAAAGATGGACAAATATACACACACACTCACATGTTCAGCAGGGCAGGAGGCTTAAAGGGAACCTGTCACCCCCCGTGCCGGGGTGACAGGCTCCCGACCCCCCGTTAGAGACCCCTATACTTACCTCATCCCGCCGGGTCCCGCTTCTGGATTCGGTCGGGTCCCGGAGATCTCAGCCGCTGCAGCCCGGCGCGCGCGCTGACAGATGAGTCCAACGCTCATAGAGAATGACGGAGCGCTGGACTCTCCTGTCATTCTCTATGGGTGTTGGACTCATCTCTCAGCGCGCGCGCCGGGCTGCAGCGGCTGAGATCTCCGGGACCCGACCGAATCCAGAAGCGGGACCCGGCGGGATGAGGTAAGTATAGGGGTCTCTAACGGGGGGTCGGGAGCCTGTCACCCCGGTACGGGGGGTGACAGGTTCCCTTTAAGTCTTCTTGTCTCCATCTTCTCTTTCTCTTCTTCCAGCCAGGCCAGGCAGCCTGCAGCCTCCCCCCCTTCTCCTCTGCACCGACTGCACACATAGCAACAGGAGAGAGCCACGTGATTGCAGAGGGGAGGGGGGATGGAGGGACCCTGCTGATGCTGCTGCTCTCGGCATCTTGTGACAGGCAGGAAGAGGGCAGCGCTGAGGCCCAGAGCTAATGTAAGGGAGTCAGGTGAGCAGGGGGAGGGGAGGGCTCATGATTACAGAAAGAATGGGCCCTGATGCCGTTGTTTACTTACCCCAGCAGTGTGGGAGCCAGCAGGGGCCCCTTGAGCTGCATCCAAATAGGAGGCCCCTCTCTGGCTCAGGGGCAGGGCCCAGCATGAGGGAGGAGGGGGTGGGGCCCCCGGGGGATCCCCCGGCTCCCCGGTGGCCCAGTCCGAGGCTGCAGGGTACCCTCACTTAACACATTGTCCTGGATGTTTTATACTGATACTTTCCTCTAATACGCAGTGAGCCTACCTAACTACCACTTGATACTGATTGACCTCCATAGAAAATGTCAGAAGTATGAGTTTTACATTTTCACGATAAGATTATGTTCACATTTGGTAAGAGATCGGCCGTTCCGTGACCCGGCAAGGTTACTGAAGGGACGGTCTCAGAAAAGATCATACGAGCCAGTACTGCAGTACCGGCCGGAAGATCTTTAGAGCCGCTGAGTTCTGATGCGGGCGCATCTGTGCGCGCCTGCATCAGAACTCCCCTCTGCACACAATATCTCAAGCCGCATGCTCCATTGTGTGAACTGACAGGGTTTTCTGCAGCTGCTATTCAGTGAATAGCGGCTGCAGAAAACTGAAATGTCAGTTTCTCACAGCGCCACTAGGGATCCCAGTCGGAGTGTATACCACGTGTATACACTCCAGCCGGGTTCCCTCAGCCTCAGCAACAACGCTGATGTTTCTGTGGAACTTACGTAGTGTGAACATACCCTAAGTAAGAAATTTACTGTTACAATGATATTAAGAACTAATAAACCAAAAGTTATGTCAGGACGGGCCAGGTAGGGACCAGACACGACAGTGAGCCCTGACGCTGAACCCACCAACTGTCCCTACCTACTTGCCTCAACCGGCCCTAGGTGGCCGTGGACAACAACGATGACGTTCCCTGCGCTGGATATGTGATCACAGAACATGACAGACAAACACAATATGGGACTGTCGAACAGGCAGGGTCGGAACCAAACAAGCAGCGCAGTAAAAAAACAAGTAACAGTCGGATATTCAAAAGTCAAAGCCAAGGGTCAGGTAACACAGTCGAGCAAGCAATATGAGGGGCCTCAGGACCCTTATTGAACGGACCTGGCTTAGAATGATTACGTGTGTGAAATTGTTGAACTAGACGTGGGGCATGCATGTCTTTCCCAAGAACCTACATACGTTCTTCTGGGCCAAAACCTTTCCAGTGGACCAGGTTTTGTATGGAACCCTGTACCCAGGGAGAATTTAAAACCTTTTCCACCTCGTACTCCAGCTCACCCTGGATGACCAGCAGAGCAGGGGGAGTAGACGGAGACATCGGAGTAACATACTTTTTTAGGAGAGCTTTATGGAATACATTATAAATCAGAAGTAATACAGGCAGTTTTTATCTAAAAGTAACAGGATTAATAACTTCCACAATGGTATGCGGACCAATATATTTGGGTGCCAGTTTACCGGACTGCACCCTTACCCTTAGGTTCTTAGTAGAGAGCCAAACCTTTTCACCTAATATGTACTGATGGCCAGGTATGCGTCTTTTTTTAGCGTGTTTCTGGTATAGTTCTTGGGCTTTAACAAAGCTCTGATGAGCTTGGGCCCAAACTATGTACAGTTTCGAAAATATGGCTTCGGCGGAAGGATTAACTGATTCAGCAGCGTGAGTAGAGGAATACCTAGGGTTAAAACCATAATTACATCCTCCATTTGTCCTGGGCATCAGCCACAAAACACCTCAGAAATTGCTCTAGAGACTGGTTGATCCTCTCGGTCTTTCCATTCGTTGAAGGATGGAAGGCAGACGAGAAGGACAAAGAGATACCCAACTTTCCACAGAATTCTCTCCAAAATTTTGCCACAAACTGAAGATCCTTGTCGGAGACAATGTTTTCAGGGATACCATGCAAGTGCTAAATATGGTTAATAAACGGCAAGGCTAGGGTACGTGCATTAGCAAGTTTACACAACGGAATAAGATGTCACATCTTGGAAAATCTATCAACCACTACCCAAATAAAAATTTTTTCCTTTGGATAGAATAGATCTATGATAAAATCCATTGAGATGTGTGTCCAATGTCTCGTAGGCACTGGCAAAGGATGAGACCCTCAGAAAGGAGAAAGGAAGAGACCCTCAGGTGGCCTACGGGGAACCTTGGACCGAGCACAGGTCTCACATGCGTCACGAAGGACTCGGCGTCTCTGGCCCAGGAAGGCCACCAGTAATGGTGTAAGAGCAAGTACTTGGTTCCCGCCACCCTCCGGTGACCAGCCAACACTGAACTGTAAATTTCCTCCAAGACCCTGAGGCGAAGGTTCGGAGGTACAAGTTTCTGGGGTGCCAGGGACTGAGACTCCGCGATCTGAGTCACCAGGTCCGGTTGTAAGATGGCTACAACAACACCGGGGTTCAAAATAGTATCAGGCTGGTCCCTGGGAGTGTTCTCGATGTCAAAGCTGCGATACAAGGCGTCAGCTTCGACATTTTTGGAGCCAGGCCGATTGGTGATTTCAAAGTTGAACCAAGTAAAAAAATGGCCCATCTGGCCTGAAGTGGTGTGAGATTTTTAGTACACAAGATTCTTATGATCGGTAAGCACAACCACTTTATGTTTTGCACCCTCTAGGAAGTGTCTCCATTCATCAAAGGGCATTTTAATAGCTAGTAACTCTCTGTTGCCAATATCATAGTTACATTCTGCTTTGGAGAACTTCCTAGAAAAAAAAGCAACAGTACGGAGGTTGGTAAGAGTGGCTGATCCTTGAGACAAGACCGTTCCTACCTCCACCTCGGAATGCGTCCACCTCCACAATAAAAGGATGCTCAAAGTCCAGCTGTGCCAGCACTGAAGCCTCTGAGAACATCGCCTTAGTTTGTCGAATGCCATGATAGCTTCTGGAGTCCAGTTTACCAGATCCGCCCCCTTCTTAGTTAGATCAGTGACAGGTTTGGCTATGAGTAAGAACCCCTTGATAAATTTCCTGTAGTAATTGGCGAACCCCAAAAACCTCTGCAGGGCCTTCATAGGCAGGTTATTGGGTCGCTCCCAGTTTTCAATGGCTAAGGCCTTAAGAGGGTCCATACCGAAGTTCGGGGTTATTCTTTACCCCAGAAGTGAGACCTCTTAGACTTGCACTTAGACAACTTGGCACAAAGGTTATTTAGTCTCAGAAGCTCCATGACTGTACGGACATGCATAATGTGGGATGACCGATCTGGAAAAAAAAACTAAATATAGTCAAGATACACAACCAGAAAATGACCTAGGTGTTCACAGAAAATATAATTAACAAAATGCTGGAGGACCGCTGTGGCATTGTGCGATGCCCTGGCCCCTGGGGGCCACCTCCGCAGCGCTGGTGCCATGAGCGGGCAATGACCGGGGCAGCTGCAGGGGCTATACTTGTCACGGTATAGGCCTGAGGGCGGCACAGCTGCAGGGCCGGTCCGCGGAATCTGCGGGTGATGATGGGCATGCGATTCTTCGCTGCACTTAGTCAGGGCACCAGTTAGTGGACACCAATGCCAGGGTTCAGTAACAGCGGTTTTATTATAGATGAGGTAACTAGTAGCAACAGTTCTGTCCGGATGCAACCGGGTATATAGCAGGCTTTGACAAATAAGGCAGGAGTGGTGCTGCATAGGCTGTGAGAATACGTGCCGGATGATGGGAGTAGGAGTATGAGAGAAATAGCGTTGCTGGGTGGATTAGCTTGAGAGTAATACTTGCTGTGAATCCTTGCAGCGATGAGGAGAAATAACGGAATGACACCCAGATGAGAGAGAAGACTCCGGACACTTGAGCAGGCAGATACAGCCGGAGACTTGAATACAGCAGCAGAATCAGTCACTCTTCTTATGGTGAAGTGGGAGCTGCAGAGAAGAAGCCCAACTCCTCTGAGGCAGGAGAGGGACGACACACATCCTCCTTGCTTGGAAGCAGGGGGAAGACTAACTTGTTAGGAGGAAGTGGGAGGTCACATGGTTGCTCCTGGCCAGAGCTAGTCGGCCATTGGAGGAACCATGGTTACAGGTCACGTGATCAACAGCCTTGCATACCACTGTACACTGTAATAATACACAGGAATACATGACAATACACATGAAAATGCACATTACCAGAGAATACTAGGGGAAAACCAGCAGCAGTTGCAGTGCAAACACTTACCAGAACAGGCATTGACACAGCAAGAGAAATGGCCATAATAGGAGTAGTAGTCTGCATGTTCTGGGACACTGCAATTGCATAACCCAAAGGGCATAACAAGGTATTCAAAATGGCCCTCTGAGGTATTAAAGGCGGTCTTCCATTCGTCACCTTCCCTGATTCTGATTAGATTATATTCTCCCTACATGTCTATTTTTGAAAACCATCTAGCACCCACAATATGGTTAAAGTCAGAGATGAGGGGTAGCGGGTGCTGGATCTTAACAGTTATCTTATTCAGCTCCCGATAGTCTCTACAGTGCCGAAGCCCACCATCTTTTTTGTCTACAAAGAAGAACCCTGCTCCCAATGGAGAGGAGGAGCGAATGAGACCCTTACATAAACTCTCCTTTATATATTCCCGCAGGGCCTCCCTCTCAGGACAGAAAAGGTTGAATATGTGCCTTTTGGGTTATTTAGCACCTGGAATTAGATCAATAGCACAATCATAAGTTGAATGGAGGGGCAACCCTTCCACTGAATTCTCATCAAAAACGTCTGTATAATCAGCCAGGAACTCTGGTATTTCGCCCTCTCTAGGGAAACATTCCTCAAGAGACACAGCAATACAGTGGGAAGGACACTTAGGCCCCCACCGAACAAGTTCCCTGCTGGACCGATCAAACACGGTGTTATGTGCTTCCAACCAGGGTAATCCCAGGATCACATCAGAAGACAAATTATGCATGAGAATAAAATCAAGGTTTTCAACATGAACAGACCCCACATGTACTTCAAGGCAGGGGGTAACATACCATACGTCCCCTTGGACAAAGGGGGCAGAGTCTGCTCCAGTGACATTTACTGGACAGCCAGTGGCGCGGCTACCGCAAGGCCCCCCCCCTTGCCACCGCACTGCCCCCCTCCCATTCCACCTTGTGACTGCAAGCAGGGTTTCTCTTGCGATCACAAGAGGGAGGCTGGTACAGGCCCCCGGCTGACGCGTGGTTCCAAGCTCTGTCTGGTCCCGTTCCCGGCAGCACAGCACCAGTGAGCTCTGTGTGTGCCGGCCAAGTACTTCCGGCACAGGGTGCGTCTATAACAACCCCCCCCCCCTTTGCCGGAAGTAACATCCCAGGCGCACACAGAGCTCACTGGTGAGTGTGCTGTCTGGGACAGAGCCGCGTGTCAGCCGACAGCCAGTGCAGGAGAAGACATCTATAAGGGGATACATGGGGGCCATCTTTGAGGGGGATACATTAGGGCCATCTATGAGAGGGATACATGGGGGCCATCTATAAGGGGATACATGGGGGCCATCTATAAGGGGGATACATGGGGGCCATCTATAAGGGGGATACATGGGGGCCATCTATAAGGGGGATACATGGGGGCCACCTATAAGGGGGATACATGGGGGCAATCTATAAAGGGGACTACACAGGGAGTGTATGCAATAGGGCATGTACTATAGTGGAACACACAGAGGGGGGCATATACTATAAGGGGGGGGTCACATAGTGTCAGCCTACCCACTAAATGAGGGTGTAAAGGGGCCAATACAGATGTGCAGTTTGAGATGAGGATGGTGCCTGAATGAGGAGTCTAATATGTCTGTCTGGCAGATTCTGTGGATTTGTGGCTCAGAGAAGTTCTCATAATGGCTCAGGGCAGATGGAAAAGAAGAAGAGCTGTGATCAGAGAAGACGTCCCCTTTGAGTCACTAAATATAACTGCACTGTAATTTATTTGGCGTATGCAACCTGTGTAGAGCTGCGTCCACCTCTATATGACTGAATAAAGTGATAGTGATCTGTGTACAGTGGATTATTCAGTAGCAGCGGTGGCGTTAGTCAGTATGTGGCGGTATTAGTCAGTATGTGGGGGTATTATTTGTTGCTTGTTATCTGGTACTGTGTATTGGATGTATACTGGATTTGGTCAAATTTGACAATATGGTGTTGATGGTAGTGATTGTGGTGGGAATGTACCAATAGCAAGGGGGGGGGTCCCAAGTTGACCCTCTTGCACCAGGGCCCAGGAGACATTAGCTACGCCCCTGTGGACAGCTGAGCCACAGGGGACGTACCTCTAAACCAGACCAAAACATAGGGTTAATAAAATTTGCAGAGGACTCAGAATCGACTTGGGCGTACCCAGAAATGCATTTATTCCCCAAAACCAGAGAAATGGGCAAAAGTAACTGGAGTGTTCCGGGAGTGGTCCCGGCCTGGAAGTACATTGTCGAATTCTATGTCCCGCTTTCCCATAATAGAAGCAGAGATTGTTCTGAAGTCTGTGTACTCGTCTGGCCCTGGCATCGGTGGAATCAACTTGCATGGGCTCCTGGAGAGGGGGAGAGACCGGAGAGAAGAATTTTGCAGAAGAAGGAGGAAAACACAGGTTTGAGCAAGTCAGAGGTCCCCTTCTCTCTCTGCCTGTCCCTCATGCGTCGGTCTATCCGGATGGCCAGGGTCATAGCACCCTTAAGGGTCTAGAGGTTAGGCTATGCTACCAACAGGTCCTTGAGATAGTCACACAACCCTGCTCGAACTGGTGTCTAAGGGCTGGGTCGTTCAAGGCAGAGGGACTGCACCACTGTCTAAATTCCGCACAGTAGTACTACTGGACGTTTACCTTGCCTTTAGGACGTCAGCTGACGCTCTGCATTAGCGCCACTTTCCTGGTCGTCATAAAGGAGGCCTAAAGCAGAAAAAAAATAGTCAATGGACATTAGGTCAAGGGAGTCTGGAGGTAATGAAAAAGCCCACTCTTGGGGTGGTCCCTGGAGAAGGGAAATAATAATGCCTACCCTCTGGACCTCATCCCTAGAGGAGTGGGGGCGCAACTTGAAAAACGACAACCCTACCGGAAGGGCGAAAGCTCCTCCTGTCCCCCTTAAATTTCTCCTGAAGCTGTACTGGGGGTTCAGGGGGTGCTGCAGCGGTCATGGTCACCTGGCGAGGTATGTTCTCTTTTTCCTGAACTCGCTCAGCAAGCTCTTGGACCAACGTATTTAACTTCTGCATTTGGTCCACAATGGCTGTCATGGTGCTCGTAGCATCGGTAACCAAATTAATGGCAGGCTATTCTGTCAGGAGGGGGCAGGTAGGGACCAGACACGACAGTGAGCCCTGACATTGAATCCACCAACTGTCCCTACCTACTTGTTTCAACCGGCCCTAGGCGAACGTGGACAACCACGATGACATTCACTGCGCTGGATATGTGCACACAGAACAAGACAGAAAAAGAAACACAATATGGGATCGTCGAACAGGCAGGGTCAGAACCAAACAAGCAGTGCAGTACAAAAATAAGTAACAGTCGGAGAGTCAAAAGTCAAAGCCAGGGGTCAGGTAACACAGTCGAGCAAGCAGAGGGAGTTACAGGATCACAGGAACAGACAGGGGGAGCTGGGACCAGGGTATTAACCTAAATAGCCAGAGCTGGGAAACTGCCTCAGCTTTGTTTTATGCCGACCAAGAGCCCAGTCCGGATCCCCATTGGACCGGCGCTCTGATCTTCCAGGTTGCAGACAGGCAGAGAAACCTGTCAATCACACAGACAACACAGCTGCATAATCAAGTCCAGAAGCTCCTCAGCTTAACTCCTGCCTTGCCGGAAGCTGAGAAGCAATCGGGTGTGGCACACAAATGCAAACACCAGGCCCAGTTCACACCAGGCTACTGCACATTACTGACAAGTTAGTTGAATTTTCAGGAATAAATATAAATGTTATCTACTAAGATACACAGTATTTGAACCCAGTGAGAAAGTGAAGTACACCCCTATGCAGGTACCACGCGAATGGTGGGCTGCTGCCATCACCTGGTGAGTTGCCTTTGGAACCTAGTCAGCATTAATAGAACCTGAGATGTGGGAAGAAGAGCCACAACAACCTGCGCAGGCCCTGCTGTAGATGCTTGAGGGTCTGTGTTTGACATTGGTGCAAGGAGAAGAAGCAATCCTTACAATGAACTAATCCAACTCGCCAGTCCCTTCCCCATCCAAGGAAACCCCAAAGTTATCACATGTCATCTCATCTTCTTAAGTGGCGCTACCCAAGTCAGTAGACACCATCCTATATTATCCTCTAGTGGCAGTCCCCACTTCAGCAGACATCATCTCATCTTCTCGTTTAGGGACAGCCCCAAGTCTGCAGACACCATCTTACTTTGTGCTTTCGGGGCAGCCCCAAGTCGGGGCACACCATTTCACCTTCTGCTTTAGGGGCAGACCCCGATTCAGCAGCCTCCATCTCACCTTTTCCTATAGTGGCAGTCATTCCCCTGAAACCAAAGGGGGTATTTTCCACCATATTGGCTGCCACTTCTACATCTCCAGACTCCTAACTGTGTGTGCGCTATAAGGAGTAATTGGATGTTTAGATGTCTCAGGGTCTACAGGTGGAGGTCCCTTGGCCCTGCATAAGTTAAGCACCCTGTAGTGGCAGTAAGCCAATATTTTGCCCCTTTTTGGCATTTCAGCTCTATGTTCGATAGGACCAAGTGGCCAAAGCTTTAAAGTTGTGCCATGTTGGAAATGTCTAACAAATGTTCCTGGTCATTACACCATGTATATTGAAGTAAAACTGCCTATCATTAGGGGGGAGGTAGTTTTGTTGGGGTTTTGTATGTTAAAATCATGGCAATACTGTGAGTGCTACTGCTGTCTTTTATAAAGGATCATGTGTAGTGACTATTTATGCAGAGATTCTAATAGACACTACTTGCTATGTGCTTGGGGATCTCTATCTACAAAAAGAGACTTTTTATTCTGAAGAAGCTGTAGACTCCTGCCATGATTTACGCCCTTTTCCTAAGCTTAAAGAAGTATGGCAAAAAATTTTATTGAAGTATTGTATTGCCCCCCAAAAGTTACACATATCCCCAATATACACCTATTACGGGACTTATAAAGTGCTTTTCTCCCTGTACTTACTACTGCATCAAGGCTTCACTTCCTGGATAAAATGGTGATGTTACAACCCGACTCCTAGAGCTGTGCGGGCTGTGGCTGCTGGAGAGGATGATAACAGGGGGATGCTCAGAGTCCCTCCAGTGCCCTGTGTCCCTCAGTGTCCCCCTGCCATCATCCTCTCCAGCAGCCACAGCCCGCACAGCTCTGGGAGTTGGGTCGTGACATCACCATTTTATCCAGGAAGTAAAGCCTTGATGCAGTAGTAAGTGCATGGGAAAATGCACTTTATAAGTATTTCCCGTAATAAGTGTATATTGGGCATATGTATAACTTTTGGGGGGCAATACAATACTTTAACAAAAATTTTCACCAGACTTCTTTGCTAAATCATGATAAGTTAGGTGTGCTTAATTAGGTGTCCTCCCCACCTTCCAACAGGCAAGCGGGCTGTACGTTGCACAAACCAAAATTTTGCACTTTTTCTAACTATTCTCTAGAATCATCTTTTACCCATTGCTGGCCTGTACCTATAATTGTACATTCTACAACCGCCAAGCGACCACACCTTTTAAAGCAAAATGCCATTCTAAGAGATACTATTGCAACTTGGAAAACTGTACGAAAACGACACAAATTACTGCTTAGACAATGGGTATCCAAACTGCGTCCCTCAAGCTTTTGCAAAACTACATTTCCCATCATGCCTGGACAGCCAAATACAAAGCTTTAGCTGTCCAGGCATGATAGGAGTTGTGGTTTCGCAACAGCTGGAGGGCCGCAGTTTGGAGACCCATGGCTTAAGGCCCTATTCCACCAACAGATCTGACGAAAGATTATCTGCCAAAGATTTGAAGCCAAACCCAGGAGTGGATTTGAAAAGAGGAGAAATCCAGTCTTTCCTTTATGACCTGATCTCTGATTATAGTCTGTTCCTGGGTTTGGCTTCAAATCTTTGGCAGATAATCTGTCGTCAGATCTGTTGGTGGAATAGGGCCTTTAGACTATCCAAATATTTCCCTTTGTGGCATTCTCCTTTGTTTCCACAATGAAACCAAAATCCAGACTTTACGGTGTGGGAACAGAAACAAATTAACATTTGGGCCAACTAATAGACTTCCGTCTGAACAGATTAAACAATATAATCAAATCTGAAACTTTCCTACAAACCGAGTTTGATCATTTGTCACGGCTGAAAAATTTGGTTCTTTTAACCTTCTTTGTTCTCAATCCTCTTAAAACTTATCCTTATTGCAAATTTACCAAATGCTCTGTTACGTCTCTTTTGATGACACCTCTCCTCCATTCTTGAAGAAATGGTCTTCAGATTTAGAGCACCAATTAGAAGGTATCCAATATGTTCAAGCTGGCACCCAAAGGGTACAGTTGAGAGAGCTTCATTTTCAGTTATTGCACAATGTGCAATATGTTCATTTAGTCTTTCCTGTACACAAAACCTAGACCATTATTTGAATAATTTCCATTAGTGTAATGATCCGTTAGCGGATCTATTTTATCGTGTGTGGCTTTGTCCACACTTACAATCATATTGGCATCTAATCAAGACTTTTATAAGTGATACATGGATCAAGATTATGCCTTTAGACTCAATTAGTTATGAGTTCCTTGGTACGATGACTAGAGATGGAGATTCTTCAGAAGAACAAATTGTTATTCAAGGCATTCATCCCACCTTGTTATTGACCCTTAAATCGAATCACTGGCTAAAAGCCACAATCCTAGTTATTTAAGAACTGGTGGAGAAGCATTACATCGGGAAAAGCTTGATACAATTCGAAACAAAGAAACCTTTACCATATCTTTCATGAAAAAATGGAAACTTTTTCTAATTCTCTGTCCGGGGAGGAAAGAGAATCTATAGTACAACACTTTCGATACACGACATGGCACAAGAAAGTGGAGGCTGGAGGTACCCTGGGAGCACTCATGCTTCATTAACTGTCATGGTGTAGAAATACCATTTCCTTTTCTAGAACAGCAGAGCAATATTTACTAGTATTTACTTGTTATATGATGTTGTTTACATTCTCTCTTTTCTCAGTAAGAAACTTAAAGTAATATGTTAAGCTTTATAATTTCTTCACAACTTATTAGTTTCAACAGTATGACATTTGTATTATTAAAAAAACTTCAATAAAATATGTTTAATAAAACAATATAACTAACTAACCTTATACCACAGAAAAAAAGGAGGGAAAAGGGATAATGATACGGCAGCAGCCAGTAGACGTCGGCAAGGCAAAGGCACTCAATAGATACCCCAAGGCAGCGGCACAATAGCCTAGCAGTGCGCCTACTCAGAAGAACTGCCCACTGAGGTCAGCAGCCTGGCAGTTTTTCCAGTTGGTGGTGGCAAAGACGATGGAGCCATCTGTAGCATCTATGTCCGTAACATGGGTCGGGTTTGCGTTCAAACCCAGGTACTACTTTTATGTGTCAGCACATACAACTCCACCACCTCATTGCCTGGAAGGACCAGGACCCCCACAACACTTCTTGCAGCTACCATCGCATAGCCCCATCTCTGCAAGTCAGAATTATGCCGCCTTGGTTGTAAGCAGTAGGTCTCTCACATCTGTCTCTGCCCCCTCTGTCAGAACCACAAGGAAAACACTGCCACTGCAGAGACAACAGTCACAGTTTGAAGCCATCACCAGGAGACAGCACTTCTCCAAAAGAACCCTATGGCAATGATGATAAATAGACAACTGGCTATGAATAATCCCTTGCTCCCTCCAAATGAGAGTACTGTAAAATAACATGGCCATATTGGCCGCTATGTTTAGCAATTTAGTAACAAATCACTTCTTTTAAGGTAGTCAGTGACAGGACAAGCACCTGTCACTGATAGCTGTGGGGGTCCCGATCACACGTGCCGACAGGCGACGGAAACCACTTACCTCCATCCTGTCGAATCCTCCATCTGTTCATAGAGTCTGCTCTCTGCACAGATCGCCAATTATATTGATCAATGTTATGCTATGGCATAGCATTTATCAGTATATGCAATCAGAGCATTGCATATATAAGTCCCTTAAGAGACTTATATATGCAAAGCAAAATGTGTAAAAAAAAAAAAAAAGTTTTAAAACATATTTTTAAAAAATCCCTAATAAAATACACCATTTCCCATTATATGAATAAAAATATTAACAAAATATAAAAAAATAAACATAAACATCCGAAATATAACAATATTGTTTCTGCATGTTTACCGACGTAAATGAACAGTGAAAAAATAAACACCAGGACTGCTATTTGTTTTAAATTATATATTAGATTTTTTTTTTTAATAAAAAACAATCAAAATGTTTCTCTTACACCAATATGTTATCAATAAAAAGTAAAGATACTTCAGTACCAGCTGGTTGAACTTCATTTGTGGTGAATTGGATGTGACGGAAAGTGTGGCTGGAGCCATTCAATGAATAGTGGCCACACAAAACTGACATGCCAGTTTTTCCTGTGGCCACTAGGGATCCTGGCCGACAACCGCTGCAACAACCGCCGTAATTAATACAAAAGTCACGTTGTGTGGACATAGCCATAGTCTCAGAATCATTTGGATTAATAAAAGCTATTACCATCTAAAGTGAGACATCCTTAAGACCATTTTAGGCCCTGTCCTGAAAGGGTTAAAATTATTATTATATTTTTTTCCCCAAAACTTTTAGACAGATGCCTTTGACAAGTCTAACTTCTGAGACATGTGTTCAGTTAAATTAGCTATTAATTAAAACACAAGGACAAATTGTTAATCCATTAAATTGATCCTGATAGCGTACAGGAGTTGTTAGCATAAATATACAGAGACTCATTTATGTTCTTTGAGCTCAGTGGAAAATGTAATGATATCTTACAGCGTCCCATTTTACATTTACTGTATTAACATTAACACTGTGGAAAAAAAAACTGTTTAGAAAAGGCTTTCTTATTTGCTACATTTTATTGGGTGTTCTTACTGTGTAAGGCTGGGTTCACACACTGTATACTTCAGGCAGTATTTGGTCCTCAAGTCAGGTCCTCATAGCAACCAAAACCAGGAGTGGATTGAAAACACAGAAAGGCTCTGTTCACACAATGTTGAAATTGAGTGGATGGCCGTCATATAACGGTAAATAACTGCCATTATTTCAATATAACAGCCGTTGTTTTAAAATAACAGCAAAAATTTGCCATTAAATGACGGCCATCCACTCAATTACAACATTATGTGAACATAGCCTTTCTGTGTTTTCAATCCACTCCTGGTTTTGGTTGCTATACAGCCTCACAAATACAGCCTCAAATATACATAGTGTGAACCCAGTCAAAAACTTTATGGTTGAATTCACACATGATGGAAATGCTGAAAATTTTACCAGCAGATTTGTAAATTTCACCCACATACCCACACCAGGCAAAAGGATCATAGGAGGGGCAAAAAGCTTATAGATCAAATGTCACAGTCAGGCTGTGTATCCCTGCCTCATACCCACTCAGCAAAGTTAGTAACTGGCCGCTGACGGTCTTTGTGCCAGAAATCCAGGTCAGCCCGCCTTGGAGCCACCTCAGCAAGGACTCAGAGGTTTGACAGGAGTTCCTGGTGCCAGACCGGCCAGCTCCTACAGCTATTACTACTGAGGCCTGCATTAGGCTAAGTCCTTCCCTGTGGGATATCTGGCTAGTCCCATGTTTCAAAACTTTTAAATGAGGCTCCAAGGACTCTTTTTGTATATTTGTATTTCCACAACATAGTGTGGAACATGAAGCTGTGGCAGAATATTTTGCAGTTGTCAACAACTGATGTCACTTTGATGTAGTTTAACATCAGCAGCAAAGGGAGTATTCACTGATGCCTGTACATTGCACAGCTGAAGCATAATCTCTTTAAAGTGACTCTGTACCCACAATCTGACCCGCCCAAACTGCTTGTACCTGCGGATAGCTGCTTTTAATTATTGTCCTAATAAAAAAACTTTTAAACTGGCAGCCACATGCCCGAGGCTTAGATTGTGTATGCATTAGGCTGGCACAACCTTTCTGTCCCTCCTTCCTGCCCCCCTAATCATTAGGAATGCTCCAGGCAGATTGTCTCCTATTCATAAGCTGCGTGAATATTGAACATGGGCTGGATCGTTAAGGCACCTGTGCAATGTTCAGACAGGAGAAAATGTTCCAGTGGCATTCCTAATGATGAAGAGGGTGGGAACGAGGGACGGAGGGGTGGTGCAAAGTTAGGGCACAGATACTCTAAGCCCTGGACGTTGTTGAAACAGCTGTTTGGAGCTTTTATTTGTGTGTGCTTTTCTGGCAACCTCCCACCCCCTCCTTCCAGAAAAGCCTGCTAAACACCTGCAGGGGGGGTAGGTGTTTATGAGCAAGCTGCTTACTTGGAGTCTAGCCATCCACAAGTTCTTTTGGGGTTGCCTGAGGCGAAAGAGAAGTATATGCACTATCGCCCAGCTACAGGGAGACTGTGAAGTGGTAAGGAACACCAACACTACTGTAAGTGACGCTCTACGCAACCAGGGTACAGCAATCCCACTGAGGCCATCATGTGATGGGAGTATGGAAGTTCCACTGAGGCTGTCAAGGTTTCCTGAGCGTGTAACAGTCCCCTAATGTTTCATTACTTTTTATTAAGGGTTTCAATTTTATATTGTATATCACAAACAAACAAACGTTACAATACAATGCTAGGTATAAGCATAGAATGGACAAGATTCCACATACGTTATGCAGGAATAAAACAGCCACAAATCCCATTTGTTGACCAACAGAGTCTATGGCATGGGAAGATGTAAATTCACTTCTTGTAAGGGGTGGCGAGCAGCAAGTTGTAGTGTACTGGAAATGTGGAATATTCACCAGAACAAAAACATTTAAGAAAGACACAAACAACAATAAAACAGCAACATTATCAGCAGGAAATGCTAGTCACAAAAAGGAGAGAGGAGAGCAGGTACATATCCATCAATATATAACCTTAGAGTGGCTAATCTCGCTGGTCACGATGGGAGGAGCACCACACCTAAAATAGAATGTCAGGGGTCATTTCTTACAGTAAATACTAATGTACCATTTCCCCCAAATATTCTGGAAGGTAGATGTAGTAGATCTAGAAAATGAGATTAGGCGTTCCATAGTGTAACAGTGGTTCACACTATCTATCACTTCATGTAGTGTAGGTACTGTGCGGGATTTCCAATAGCGTGTTATTACTAGTCTAGCTATATTAATAATCTTACAAAATAACATTCGATCTACTGCTGGTATTACATGAAGGTCGAGCAATACCATAGCTTGAGCAGACGTAAGATCCAATTGCAAGCCTAGAATAGTGTCAATCAATCTGTTGACAGATGACCAGTACGATCGAAGACATGGACACTCCCACAAGGTATGTATTAAGGTTCCAATATTACCACATCCCCGCCAACAGAGGGGGGAGGAGGCAGGGTAAATTTGGTGAATCTTTTGTGGAGTGAAGTACCAATGTAATCTCGTTTTAAGGGTATTTTCCCTTTGGGGAATAGCCATGGTCGATCTGTTGGCCCATTTATATGCTCTCAACCACTCTTCTTCTAAATATGATTTATGTAGTGCGGACTCCCATTTCAAGATTGCGGGAGGTTTCACAAAAGTGTGAAAATCTCCTAACGCATTGTATAGAGGTCTAAGACCTTTTAAACGACCTAACAAGTATTATGAATCATGTTGTTCCACTGAATCTCAGATTGGGGCAGGTTTGTTAAACAGTGCCTAATCTGGAGGAACAAGAAAAAATCTTTAGATGGAATGTCAAAGTTCCTTTGGAGATAACGAAAATCATGTAGGGTAGAACCCCTACACAGGTCACATATTTTACCCACTCCCTTAGCCATCCATTGCATGAGGGTTCCTCTGGAAGATGCAGGCAGGGCCCCAGATAGGGCAGACAATGGTATGGCGAGAGAGAGGACTGGTTGCAAGGAACCCTGAATGTTGTGAATTTGGCGCCAGCATTTAACAGCAGCTAACATGGAAGGAGACAGAGAGGACTGCCCGCGCCTTGATGTCCACAAGTGTGTATAGAGAAGGCTTGGCAGATCGTTAACGCATAGAGCCCTCTGGGCCTGTACCCATGGTTTGTACGGTGGAAACGTAGCCCACCAATCTTTAGTTTGTGACAGTATTGTGGCCTGGTAATATCGATATATGTCAGGCACGCCAATTCCTCCTAGCAAGGGAGGTCTAACAAGTAAGTGATATGCAACACGCGGTTTCTTCCCATTCCACACAAATTTCATGATCATGGATCGGACTTTTCGAAAAAAGGCCCCAGGTATACAAATAGGAAGGACTCTGAATAAATACATTAAGCGGGGAAGGAGTAGCATTTTAAAAGAAGCCACTCTACCAATCCAAGATATCTCTAAGGCAGTCATTCTGTCCACCTCCAGTTGCAGATTGTGTAGAAGGGGAAGGTAGTTAGTACAGTATAGTAGAGCCAGGTTAGCTGTCATATGCGCTCCTAAGTATTTAATAGAATGTTGTTGCCAATCTAAAGGATGATCACTTTTCAATTTAGTCACTAAGGAGTCTGGGAGATGGAAGGGTAAAGCTTCAGACTTGGATTGATTCAGTTTATAATAGGAAAGTTTCGCAAATACGTCTAATATGGCAAGGGCACTATGGAGGGAACGGGCAGGGTTGCTTAGGGTAAGGATAACGTCGTCCGCATAGAGTGAAACCTTATGGACGTCGTCGCCTATTTTAACGCCTTGTACGTCTGCCGATGCTCTAAATGCATATGCTAGGGGTTCAATGGAAAGTACAAATATTAGGGGAGATAAGGGACACCCTTGTCTAGTTCCATTGGATATATGTAACGGATCAGATAGTACTCCGTTGTTATACACTTTTGCAGATGGGGCCGAATATAGGGCTTTAATACTATTAAGAATTGGGCCAGAGAAACCGAACCTATGAAGGGCCGAGAAGGCATACGACCAAGAAATTCGGTCGAACGCCTTCTCGGCATCCAACGATATCGCCACTGCTGGGATTTTGGCAATGTTAATATGATGAAATATATTGAGTACCCGTGTGTTCTCAAATGCTTGTCGTCCCTTCACAAAGCCGGTCTGGTCAGGGCCAATTATAAAGGGCAGTATCTCAGCCAGCCTTGAGGCTATTATCTTTGCATATAGTTTAATGTCTGAGTTAAGCAGGGAAATCGGCCTAAAATTGGCCGGCCTATCTGGGGGTTTTCCAGGTTTGGGAAGGGTGACGATCAGTGCTAATTGATTTTCCTCGGGGAAGGATCCAGTTACCTGGGCTTCGTCAAAAAATCTCAGCAGATATGGGTTTAAGATGTCAGAGAACACTTTATAGTAGTGATTGGTTAACCCGTCTGGGCCTGGCGATTTTCCTAACGGGAGAGATTTGATTTGAGTTTCTATCTCCTGAATCGTAAAAGGAGCATTAAGAATGTCTAATTGGTCATTAGTCAAGGAGGGAAGGTTTAATTTATTAAGGAAGGAGTCTATGTCGGCCACAATTGGTTGATGTGTTGAGGGGTCATCTTTCAAATTATAAAGTTTAAAATAAAATTGTTGGAAAGCATTAACTATATCCCGAGGGTCTAAAAGTTTCCCGTTAGTGATTTCATCTATAATATATGGAATGCGAGACTTCACATGTTGGGCTTTAAGCTTAGCTGCAAGAAGTCTGCCAGCTTTGTCTCCTTCAGCGTAGAAACGAGATTTAGTTTTACTTAGTTTACGTTCGTACTCGTGTAGCATAAGTAAACGAAGATCGTTCCTAAGGGAATTTATTTCCTGAAGGAGGATAGAGGAACTAGAGGATTTATGTTGGGTTTCCAATTTTTGAATTTCAGCCAGTATTTCTTTAATGTCTTTAGTTCTAGCTTTTTTCACTTGGTGGCCCACCATCATACATATCCCCCTAATAACTGCCTTGTGGGCATTCCACAACGTGTTGACGTTAATATCCTCTACATCATTCTCCATGAAATATTGGATCATGGCTGTTTTAATAACTTCCTTATGTTCAGGATGAGACAGAAGGTGAGAGTAACAACGCCATAAATAAGTAGGAGACACATTGTGGGATTCCCCAAGGCTAATAGAAATTGGGCAATGATCCGACCACGTCTTAGTCTCTATAGTTGTGGAATCCACCAGCAGGAGGAGGGGGAAATCTACTACAATTAGGTCAATTCTGGAATACGAGTTAGCCGCAATAGAAAAAAAGGTATAGTCAGCTTCAGTGCTATGCTGTACCCGCCAGGTGTCATATAATTCATTATCCCAGAGAAATTGGTCTAACGAGGGGCGAGATCTATTACTCTTGTGCGTTGAGTCCCTAAGCAAATCTGGAACTAGGTTAAAATCACCGCAATAGAGGACATATCCCCTTTTGTATTTGTTGACCAATCTATTGACCTTAGATATAAATTGAAGTTGGCCTTCATTAGGCGCATACAGGGAGCAGATCGTGTATTCTACATTGTTGATGGTGCATACAATAATAATATATCTCCCCCCTGGGTCGGAGTGCTGTGCATGTATTTGAACCGCTAGTGAGCAGTTCGTCAGGCAGGATTGTTTCAGGTATACCCCTTATTTTTATATTATTTCGCCGTGAGCGATCTTCCAAATCTATTATTTTATCTTTGAGGTATTTCACTTCTGCCACCAAATCGTCATGTGAATCAACGAGGGAATTATGAGCAGTGGAGAATTCCCCCATTTTCACTTCCGTATGTTCAATTCTCTCCTCCAGTTGTTGTATAGCAGTAGACAGGGGGTGTATAGCTTCATTGATATCTTGTTTCAATGAGCCCCTCTGTGCTGAGAACATCAGTTTAATATTGGCCATAGTAATTGGTGCATCATCAGGAGGGAAATCTATTATCATATCAGTGGTCTGCAGGGCAGAAGGTACATCAGGCCGTTTATCACTGTCCATGTAGCCATGACTAGCTACATTAAGGTGTGTGGGTGAAGGAGATGGAGAGCCTGAAGTCTGACTGTTGCAGGCTTCTCCTTCATTAAAGTCAGGCTCTGCTTCCTCC
Source organism: Dendropsophus ebraccatus (assembly GCF_027789765.1). Classification (NCBI taxonomy): domain Eukaryota; kingdom Metazoa; phylum Chordata; class Amphibia; order Anura; family Hylidae; genus Dendropsophus; species Dendropsophus ebraccatus. The sequence goes on from NC_091462.1 coordinate 62,102,241, forward strand.
GTTTGCCTGGTTAATGTATGCCCCTCATCTTCCTCCCGCAGGGTGGCTAGTAAGGAGAAGCGGTTCCCCGATGCCAGGAGCTCACCTCTCTGCGGTTTCTCTGCTGCTGCAGTGTCCGCGGCGCTCCTCTTCCTGCTCGAGCCGGCGCCATCTTGGAAACCGGCCCGGGGGAAGAACGCCGTCAATTTCAGCGGATTATGGCTTCCTTTACCTCTCCCAGCCATAGTGTCGGGTTCCTGGGGTGAATAGAGGTCCGATCGGGTCTTCAGGAAGCTGATTGCGGTCTTTGTCGCTGATGCAGGAGCTAGTAAGGACGGAGCGCTCTCACTGCACAGCCATCCGCTCCGACGGCTAGACACGCCCCCCCCCCCACCCCGTAACAGTCCCCTAAGGCTGTCAGGCTTTCCTTAGCGTGCAGCAGTCCCATTGAGGCTGTCAAGCTGTGAATGTGCAGCAGTCCCATTGAAGCAGTCATGCTTGCCTGAGCCACCTATAAGAACCCTTAGTGCTGATCCTCATGTGAGCTAGGAAGAAAACAGTCACACTCTTTATTAGCACCCTCACCTACTAGTCCATCGCTGTCTTTTTACAGTTGTTTGGAGAGAAGAAAGAGCAGGAAGGAGACATCTGAAAGAGGTCTGGAGCAACCGGACACGGGTAAAGCGTGTTCTGAGCTGAGGCTAGCCACTGTCCAGGAGTTTAACAAAGTAAAGGGTTTGGCATTCTGCAAAACCTACTACATGGCCTTTCCCTATTTGTGAGAGGATGCATAGATATCTTAGGAGCAAGAGGTCAAGCCTTGTATTATGGCCTTGCACCAGCATCTTGCCAAGTAGGACCAGTTATAGAGCCTTCTGTGCATTGCACCCTTTGGGCAGTTATTGTTCTATCTAGCCCCAACTGTGCAAAGTTTTTAAGTGGTTCTATGTTGGCTACATAATGTGTAATGTTTAAGAAATGTGCTTGATTATTGGCTGTAAGGCTACGTTCACACAGAGCAAAAGGAGCGGATTACGCAAGGAAATATTTCCGCCTGAAATCAACTGACGCTGAATTCCGAGCAGAATATAAGCAGAATGTAAGCAGAATCCCTGCGTATTCTGCTAGGAAAGTGTTCAGCTCGTAATCAGCTCTTGACAAATTCAGCGCGGAATACTCGAGGAATCCGCGCTGAATCCGCATGCATTCAGCGCTGAAATTCAGTGAGTATTTGGTGAGTAAACTAGACTATACCAGAATATATACTAGAATCCTCCCCCCCCCTTTTCCCCATTTCCGCGCTGATTCAGCGAGTAATTTCCGCTTGTATTACGCTTGCATTCCGCGCTGAATACGCGCGTATTCCACGCTGAAACAGAAAATCAGAGCCCCATTGATTTGTATAGGCTTCCGCTAGCGGAAGAATGAACATGTTCATTCTTCTGGCGGAAAGCGGATTAGTTCAGTGCGGAAATTCTACTGTGTGAACTGCAGAGCAGAATTTCCATTCAACACAATGGAAATTAGCTCTGCACCTATTTTAACAGCTGAAATTTCAGCGCTGATTCAGCGCAGAAATTCAGCTGCTTTTGCTCAGTGGGAACGAGCCCTAAAGCTACCTATTGTTATGGGGGGTGTCAATGGTTAATTTTGTTGTGGTGTTCAAAACACGCTACTACTGCCATCTGCAATCAGATGATGTTTGGTGATTATTTTATGCAGACTCTGCTTGCCATATGCTAGAGGGACTTCTTATTCAAAGATTTAATTGTTTTCAATTCCAAACCATTCGAAAATCCTGTGTGTGTGCCTTTGGTGAGACATGATGTATATGGTGTTGATGCACACAGTGTATGCATTACTACTCCCCTACATTTGTGGTGTCTGTGTGTGTGTGTGTGTATGTTTGAAGACCAGGAAGGGGGGGGGGGGTATGTGTGCAATACTTTGCCTAGAGTGTTACATAGATCCAATTGGGCATCTTTGCTAATGCTACTGTGTCTCTGAGCGGTATGTCAGTTTGTATGTATAGTGGCTGTATATGGCTGTATGCTACATGATTGTTGCGACACCAATTATAATTTGCAATTACAGACTTTTCTATAAAATATGTTGAAAAAACTGAAAAAAATTATATGTGCAGTGAAATTTGAAAAAAAGGTGCAATTCCTTTCGAGGGGTTTCGTATTTACGCCGTTCGCCCTATGGTAAAACTGACATGTTATCTATGTTTTTTAAGTCAGTATGATTGCAATGATATGTAACATGTATAACTTTCATATTATTTGATGGCTTTTAAAAAATTTAAACCTTAAAAAAAAAAAACTAAATGTGTTTAAAATCGCTCTATTCCCATCCTTTCCTTATAGCGCTTTTATTGTTTGGTCTATGGGGCTGTCTGAGGTGTCATTTTTTGTGGCCCGATCTGTTCTTTCCTTTGGTATCTTGTTTGCTTAAATGCGACTTTTTGATCACTTTTTATTACATTTTTTCTGGATTTAATGTAAACAAAAATGTGCAATTTTGCACTTTAGCGTGTTTTTTCGCTTATGCCATTTACCGTGCGAGATCAGTAATGTAATCATTTAATAGTTCGGGCGATTACGCACGTGGTGATACCGAAAATGTTTATTTTTTTTATTTAATTTATTTTTATTTATAAAATGGGAATGGGGGGGGGGATTCAAACTTTTATTAGGGGAGGCGATAATTTATTAATAAAAACACTTTATTTTATTTTCATTAACAGTAATTAGAAGCCCCCGGGGGACTTCTATATACACAGCACTGATCTCCCACTGAGATTAATGCTGTGTATATATATATATATATATATATATATATATATTTATATATAGAGAGAAATGATCCATCAGATCGGTGCTCTATTATAATGGTCTGCTACAGACCATCTACATGGATTGCCGAGCCAGGATCAGCGTCATTCTGATGCTAAGCCCCGGCCGGCTCATTACAACGGATCTTCCCTCCGCGATCGCATCGCGGGGGGGAGATCCCCCACTAGACACCAGGGAGAGGGGGCACATACACTATTCAAATGCAGCTGTCAGCTTTGACAGCTGCATTTGAATAGATAATTAGCCGGCCGCGGCCACCGGCCGCGGTAACTAATACCCGCGGTCCCTGGCTACACATAGCAACCGGAGACCGCGGGCTGCAGAGAGGGCTGGTAACATTTATTTGGTGATCAAAAATCCTAGCCGGTCATATCTTCCAAAATGCCCCTGGTGCCATGGTTTTTGTAAAAATTATCTTCACCAGCTGTGTCAACGAGGCAAGGCCTAGAGCAGTGTTCCTCAACCTTTTCAAGTCAAGTACCCCCATATAATGAGATCCTCCAGCCGAGTACTCCCAAGGATGTGATCAGTTAGAAATGTTGCGTTTCTGTAACCTAAAGTGCAGGGATAACATACCTTTGTAGAAAGGCGACCATATCCCCTCCGGGAGTTTTAGGTCTAGGACTGCAGAGAGGATTGTTGGGGAAAGGAGAGTTATGTCAGTATGCTGGAAAACTTATACTCCGTATTAAGGCCCCTAGGGGTAAGTGCTTTTACGGTGTGGATTTAGAATGCTTCCCGTTTGTGGAGGAGTTTTATAAGATTCTTCCCTCTCTTCAGTATTGTAACCTGCTCAAGTACCTGGAATTTAAGTTGTGCTATCGAGTGCCCCATTTTGTTGAAGTGAAAGGGCAGAGGTAACAGTAAATTTTACAGCCTATTGTAGATTTGTGTTTGCTGATGAAATTGCATATTTTCTGCAAAGTTTCACCTACATACACTACCGTTCAAAAGTATGGGGTCACATTGAAATGTCCTTATTTTTGAAAGAAAAGCACTGTACTTTTCAATGAAGATAACTTTAAACTAGTCCTAACTTTAAAGAAATACACTCTATACATTGCTTATGTGGTAAATGACTATTCTAGCTGCAAATGTCTGGTTGAGCTGTTGTGGGAGCAGCTTGACCGTATGGTACGCCAGAAGTGCCCATCCAACCAATCAAACTTGTGGGAGCTGCTTATAGAAGCGTGGGGTGCAATTTCTCCAGCTTACCTCAACAGATTAACAGCTAGAATGCCAAAGGTGTGCAATGCTGTAATTGCTGCAAAAGGTGGACTCTTTGACCAAAGCAAAGGTTGATGTAAAAACAATGTTATTTCAAATACAAATCATTATTTCTAACCTTGTCAATGTCTTGACTCTATTTTCTATTCATTTCACAACGTATGGTGGTGAAGAAGTGTGACTTTTCATGGAAAACACAAAATTGTTTGGGTGACCCCAAACTTTTGAATGGTAGTGGACATCAAACCACAAGGGCATTTTATGCAATAAACCACATTTTTTGTTTCACAAGTGTAAAAACCCTTGATTTTGTATGCTCTACCCATGTGGGGGTGTAGGACTTCATGCCCTTTCGTTACATTATTGCACCGAGCACAGTGTAGACAAGGGAACGTGCCATGTTTATTAGGGTGCAGAACCCTCTGTGTGGGAGGACCAAGGACTTTCGAGGGGGCGGCTTTAACCAGACTATTGTACAAGTTAGGCTCTTTCTTGTTGCAGATTAGAGGTGGAGATTGGAATTCCTCTATGTCAGGGTAAGACTTGACAAGGATAGAACAGTGTCTGCAGACCACATTATCTATTTTGGGACCCAGAGGGTGGTACTGTCGGACAAATGGGATGCGTTCGTCATTGGTCCCGGACTCCAGTCTAAGAGTAATTTATTTTCCATTTCATCAAGTCTTGCCTCTCTTGTGGTCTCATCAGTCACTATTCGTCTGACTCTCTGAAATTGTGACTTAGTTATAGCCTTTTTTATGCTAGTGGGGTGTGCACTGCTGTAATGTAACAGACTGTTATGGTCGGTGGATTTACAGAACTGGTCCGTCATGAGGGCATCATTCCCACTTTTGCTAACCCGGGTGTCGAGGTAGTCCACAGAGTCTAGGCTAAATGTCATAGTCAACTTGGTTTTATTCCGGACAGAATTGAAAAAACATGAGGAATCGGTCAAAGGTATCACATGGTCCTTCACAGATGCAGAAGATATCGTCCATAAAATTTCACTATATCGTGGCGTGGTTGTGATAGTCAGCATGTGTGTACACATAATTTTCTTCAAAAAAGGCCATGTACGCACTATAGTAAGGGGGGCCACGTTGGCCCGCATTGCCGAGCCAAGGCATTGTAGGTAGTAGGTACCTTCAAACAAAAAGAAGGAAGGTCCGTTGGTCAGAGAAGGAGTCACTGTTTGTAAGTAACCAGTCAGTGGCCCTCATACCCTTTTCATGCTTAATGGATGTGTAAAGGCTGACCACATCAATGATGACCAGCCATGTTTCATGTCTGATATTAGATATGTCCCTAATCATGCTCAGAAACTGTGATGTATCCAGTAGGAATGAAGGATTTTTTTTTTTACCAGAATGGATAGAGGGCTGAGTCAATAGACGCCACAATAGGTCTGCCTGGTGGATTTTCTAGGGTTTTGTGCACTTTGGGTAGTACCAGACAGTCCTTGGTAAGGTAGGTGGCAAGTTTAGTGTCTATAGTGCCTTTGGAGCAATGTGTGTGTCCAGTGTCTCGTTGATCTTAGACTGTATGTCAAAGAGGGGGGTTTCTTTATAGTTTAATGTAGGTAGTGCTATCCGAGAGTTGGCGTAAGATCTCATTACTACAATAGAGCCCCCTTTATCTGCTTGGTTTTATGGTATTGCTGGTGTCCTTCATGAGTTCCCTTAGGGCCCTCCTTTCATCTTGTGAGATATTGCTTCTAATGTGTGTACCCAGTGTATGAAAAGAACCCGTAATTCTATCCACATTCCTCTGTACCCAATGTGTGAAGTTCTCGACAGGGTGTTTCGTGGGGGTGGGTTAAATTTATTTGGTACTCTGAGGTTAAAGGAGAAGTGCGGTGAAAAATTTTATTTTAGTATTGTATTACCCCGCAAAAGTTATACAAATTACTAATATAGACTTATTACTAGAAATGCTAATAAAGTGCCTTTTCCCTGCACTTAGTACTGCATCAAGGCTGAATAAAATGGCGATGTCACGATCTGACTCCCAGAGCTGTGGAGGCTGGGGCTGTGGCTGCTGGAGAGGATGATGGCAGAGGGATGCTCAGTGTCCCTCCAGTGCCCTGTGTCCCTCAGTGTCCCTCTGCCATCCTTCTCTCCAGCAGCCACAGCCCGCACAGCTCTGGGAGTCGGATTGTGACATCACCATTTTATCCAGGACGTGAAGCCTTGATGCAGTAGTAAGTGCAGGGAAAAAAAAACACGTTATAAGCATTTGCATACATTAATATCAGAATTGGCAAAATGTGCTTTCAAGTGATCATTATGATACAGTCTATGGAGTTCCAGATCCAACTGGAATTTGTTAAAGTGTCTTATGGGACAGAAGGATAATCCCTTCTGTAGTAGTCCCATTTGAGTATTGTCCAATAGCTTAGATTAAATGTTTCAAACTAGAGACTGTTCATTACCTTGGATCTCGTCGAAAAAGGGGGGGGGGGGGGGGTGGCTCCACATCCAGCGGTCCCCTGCATCCAGATTGCCACTTCTACTATGGACATCGTGGCTCCCCACGACACACTCCTCCTCCATATGCATGCACATCCTTCCCTCACTGTTCCTTACTTATTTACTTTCAGGTACCTGTTATTGTTAACCAGTCATTTGTATTTCAGGCATATATGCCCCCCTGCAGCCAGATGTGTCCCTAGCTAGGTATGCCCCCTGCAGCCAGATATAGTATGTACATAACAAAGTTTGACTCCTGCAGCCATATACATGTCCCCTTGTAGCCATATATCTCCCCCCATAGCTAGATGTCCCCATACAGCCAGATAACTCCCCTTGTAGCCAGATGCATGTAACTTTGCAGCCAGATACCTCACCCCTGTAGCCAGGGGGGGCATTAGTGGGCACTCCGGGCAGCACATGTACATAGCCCCCGGTCACAATATGTACCTATGTCCTCTGGAAACAGACTAGGACTTTTCACTTCTTCAGTATATATCATCCCCGCTGCAGAAAAGGGGTCCCCTCTGTTAGGCAGCTGCCCATCATTCCCAAGCACAAGCGTCAGCTGATTGAATACGGACTCATCCAGGCAACCCAGCCTGGCACTCATAAACAGCATTGTAGTGGCCATATGTAATGCTGACTGCACACAAGTCTCCAACAGGACTGGAGGAGTGGCATGAGCTTGGAGAGGAGCGAAGCAGGAGATTCTGTACAAAAGCAAAAGTTTTGTTTGTTTTTTTTCACCCCTCCCACGTACCTCCTCCACTTGCGGCACGTACCCACTGAGGTTAGAGATGAGCGAACTTTTCAAAAGTTCAGTCTCACCGGACTTTCGGATTTCTTCGGATTTCATAGTTTAAAGCATCTATATTATACGGGGGTAGTGTATTTGGTTGAATTTAGGGCTCTATGTCAGTAATATCATTATCTTTTTGATATCTCAAAGTCAATTTTTTTCCCTAGACTTCAATTTTCACCATTACAGGGTCTATGCAGGAAACTCACCATTACAGGGTCTATGCAGGAAATTCACCATTACAGGGTCTATTCAGGAAAAAGGTCACAAATGCAGTGAAGGAGCAGCAGTAGTCATTGGAGGCCAGTGGAGGTACAGCAATAGTCATTTGAGGCCAGTACAGGAGCAGCAGTAGTCAACATGGAGGCCAGGCAGGAGCAGCAGTAGCCAACATGGAGGACAGGCAGGAGTAGCAATAGCCAACATGGAGGCCAGGCAGGAGCAGCAGTAGCCAACATGGAGGCCAGGCAGGAGCAGCAGTAGCCAATATGAAGGGCAGGCAGGATCAGCAGTAGCCAAGATGGAGGGCAGGTAGGAGCAACAGTAGCCAACATGGAGGCCAGGCAGGATCAGCAGTAGCCAACATGGAGGCCAGGCAGGAGCAACAGTAGTCAACAATTGGGTATATAGCACTTTTTTAAAGATATAATGCTATACACCTGAACCAGGTCTTTTAGTCTCTCAGGATAAGACGGATGTGATATACACACTTTCAATCAGAAGGGTCCCAGTATAGAAATTGGGTTTATAGCACTTTTTTAAGATACAATGCTATACACCTGAACCAGGTATTTTTGTCTCTCAGGATAAGACGGATGTGATATACACACTTTTAATCAGAAGGGTCCAGGTATAGAAATTGGGTATATAGCACTTTTTTAAAGATACAATGCTATACACCTGAACCAGGTATTTTAGTCTCTCAGGATAAGACGGATGTGATATACACACTTTCAATCAGAAGGGTCCAAGTATGGAAATTGGGTATATAGCACTTTTTTAAAGATACAATGCTATACACCTGAACCAGGTATTTTGATATTTTGATACACACTATCAGAGGTAAAGGACTTGTATATCTGTACTGCACGTTTTGGTTCCGTGCACCCTTTTCTGTCCAATGCCTAATCTATCTATCTATCTTTCCCCCTCTCTATATTTCTCTCTCAATCACTAGATGTTTCTCCTCTCTGCTTTCCTAATCTTTCCTTTCCTTTCCCACAATATCTTCTCAGTAGTCTGTAGTACACAACAGCAGCTTGCTTCCTTTCTCTCTCCCTCTACACACTGCGTGGTGCGGTCATGTGGTGTGGACCGCTCCTTTTAAAGCAATACCGACGTCACACAGGGGGTGGGCTAGTACAAGATCCCTGCTGATTGGATCTGTTCCGGGCATCATGGGAAAGCGCTTTTCCCGCCCGGAACACTTCCTGCTTTCTAGAATGGCGGCTGCCATTTTAGAAAGCAAGAAAAAAGAATCGTAGCAGATTTCCAAAAATCCGATCGGACTCGGATTTATGGGAAAATCCGAACCGGGTCCCATACCGGGCGAATCGGTTGGCTCATCTTTACGTGTGGTACGCGTACTGCAGGTTGGCAAACACTGGCCTAGAACGTCTGTGTTCTTCTCTGCCTTCCTTGTGTTTAGTTACAACCCCTTGCTGACTTTCTTCTATTTAGCCCTAGTAGAAATAATGCGCATGCGTCAGAGAAATCCGTAGCCAACCAAGCAGACACTGAAGCGGCAAAGCTTCTTGTTCTAGGTTACCATGCTCTAGTGTACCTGCTCCATCTTTACCAGTGTTCAGGAGCTGTCATTTCTGTGATGCAAGGGTTGTGAGAGTCATTACAAAGTTGAGCCTGTACATCTCAAATCACTTGTGTAGCAGAAAGGACATCTCCCAGGCGCTGGTGAAGACGGCACTCAGATCATAGCCTAGAACCAGAAGCTTTGTCGTGTCAGTGTGCCTGTACGGATCACTATAGCACATGTGCACTATTTCTTGTAGGGCTGAATAAAAGAAAACCAGCCAGGGAGGCAAAACTAAAGCCAAGATGTGTGGAAAAGAACTCAGGAGAGGTTTTACAGGCCTAGTGCAAGGATGCTCTAGGCCACACCTTTTTGACACTGTAGTGAAGAATACTTTTTTTTTTTAACCAAAACCATGGCACCTGGGGCATTTTTGAAGACACGACCGACTATTTAAGGGTATTTGTAAATTATAAGATGTAAAAACTCCTTTATTGTGGATGTCCAACACAGAGTGGGGCAAAAGGTGTTGGTCGTTCCCAATTAGCTGTGTGCGAAGTTAGAAAAATTGGGGTTCTTATAAATAGAGCTTAGCAAAGTGAATCCAGTGAAGCTGGTTTCACTCTAAAGCATGCTTTTAATTTTCTTAGTGAAACATGGTGGCTGAAATAGCAGCCACTGAAATTTAGATACAATGCTGTCACTTGGCGGGTGCAAGGGATTATCTATAATCCCTTTTAGCTGTCCAATCACCTGCAAGTCCCATTGTGATGTCACCACATCCCCCCTCTATGTAGTGTGATTCACTTCCTGGAAGCAGGCAGTTGGCTGTGTGTATAGAGGAGAGAGGAATTGCAGCAGGCATTTAGTGAAAGGCAGAGAGAAGGATTAGGAAGAGAGCTATACAGAGAGAAGAGTATAGGAGTCTGTTGGGTGCTGTTGGCAGGGCCGGATTAAAGGGGGGCACCCGGGGCACGTGCTCCGGGGCCTACACCACTAGGGGGCCCCCACAAGCCCGAACCCGGAAGTAGGGTTCCGGAGCTATTCTTGCACAAAAGGCATGTACAAACACCACCTGGACACAGCACTGCAATACATGCTATCCAGGGAGGTGTAGGGTTAACTTTGTGTTGATTCATCTCCCGCCCGACAGAGGCCTCCTGTCAAGAAAGTCTGGGATGCCACTCTCCTTGTGCGACCCCCCCCCCCCCCCTGACCTTACTAAGGAGAGGGCAGCGCGCCGATTCACCTCTCGATCCCAGCCAGGGTGCACATATAATGGTGCAAGGCAAGGGACAGAAAATCCTGCTGCGGGGGACCACTGCCCAAAGAGGAGCTGTGCTCCCCCCGGGCAGTTAACCCCATAGACGCCGCGGTTGTTGCGACCGCAGCGTCTATGGGGAAATCTGGCTCCTGCTGATTGGGCGGCGGAAGGAGGCTGCTGCACATTGCCTCACCGCTGCTGTCAGCCTCTTCCAGGCCTCCTCCTCATCTCCCCTTGCTCCGATCCCTGTGCCGCCCCCCCCCTCCCGGAGCCGTGCGATCGATCGATCGGGCGGCGAGAGGAGGCTGCGGCACATTGCCAAAAAGGTGTACCACTAAATACGTCAGCTTATGCCGCAAAAAAGAATCCCTTATATAACTCCATTAGCAAAAAAAATTAAATATTGCATCTCTTACAATATGCAAGACATAAACAGTTTTTATAGTATAAATGCCATAAACTATAACAAAAGCTATAAAAAATGGGTATCGCTGTAATCATACCGACCTGACGAATAATGATACCATGTCATATGTGACGTATAGTAAACGGAGTAGAAAAAAATGCTCAAAAACTGTTGCTAAATTGTCTTTTTTATTCGTACCACCTCATAAAAAATTAAATAAATATTAGAGATGAGCGAACCTCGAGCATGCTCGAGTCGATCCGAACCCGAACCTTCGGCATTTGATTACCGGTGGCTGCTGAACTTGGATAAAGCCCTAAGGCTATGTGGAAATCATGGATATAGTCATTGGCTTTACCCATGTTTTCCAGACAACCTTAGAGCTTTATCCAAGTTCAGCAGCCCCCGCTAATCAAATGCCGAACGTTCAGGTTCGGATCGACTCGAACCCGAACCTGGTTCGCTCATCTCTAATAAATATTCATCAGAGTGTCACATGTCCCTCCGAAAGGTACCGATGGAAACTTCAACTTGTCTTAATTGACTTGTCACAAATATTTTGTCACCCCAAGGCCTCTGTGACATGGTATAATGGCTAAAATAACTCTGAAATAAAGAAAAGGCCCCAAAATTCACCAGGTCTCTGTCATGTCTGAGGCCTGTGGTTGAGTCAGGTGACGCACTGGGGCCACATATGGGGGATTTCTAGAAACATTGAAACATGGGAAAAAAATATTGAGTTTTCATTTCTCTGTTAGTATTTGCTGTGTTAGGCTATGTTCACGGAGCCGCTCGCTTCACTGTGTGAACTGACAGGTCTTTCTGTGGCCGGAATTCACTGAATTCCGGCCGCAGAAAACTGACGTCTCAGTTTTTTCCGGCGCCGCATGGGATCCCGGCCGGAGCGCATACGGTGTGTATACGCTCCGGACGGGATCCCATTGAAAATAAGGCTATGTTCCACCCATCAACGTAGTGTGAACATAGCCTTAGAGGACAAAATGGATTAAAATGTAATATCTGCCAAAAAAATGAAAATTTTAAATTTCCCCTCCAACTTGCTTAAATTTTTGCGAAACCCCTAAAGGGTTAATAAACTTATGAAATGTTACTTTGAATACTTTGTTTAGGGGTGCAGTTTTTACGTTGGAGGGATTTATGGGGGTAACTAACATACAGGCCCCACAAATCCACTTCAGAACTGAACTGGTCCCTAATAAAATCAGAATTAGAAGTTTTCCTGAAAATTTGAAAAATCGCTGCAAAATTTCAAAGCTCTCTAACATCTGAAAAAGTAAAAGGACGTTTACCAAATGATGTCACCATAAAACAGACATGTTGTAGATGTTGCAATAATAATAAGTTTATGTGAAATGACTATTTTTCTCAGAAAATTATTTTTTTTAATATAAAGAAATGTACATTTTTCAAATTTTTGCCCAAATGTTTTTTTTTTTTTTTACAAAAAATTACTGAGTGTATCATCAAAAGTATACCACAAACACAAAGAGGAATATGTCATGAAAAAAAAAACAAGTTATCACTACATAAAGAGAGACAGGTCAGATTTGAAAAATAGGCCCCGGTCATTAAGGCCAAAACAGGCTGTGGAGGCAAGGGGATATATATGTATATCTATCAGGCAATGAAGTACAAAGTCAGTGGTCAGAGGCATTGTAAGGAGAACAAAGTCTAGTGACAAGGTATCAGACAAAGTAAATAGCAAGAGATAGTTAGCCTAGTCACTCCAAATAAAGGCTATAGCAGGTAATAAGAACATGGTACAGGTAGTAGTTACATAGGGGTTGAAGTCTAATCCCCAGAATCAGATTTGGGCATGGTCTCCGGCTCCAGAACCAAATCTGACTGGCAGGAAAAACCTGGCAGTCAGGAATCAAGTGCAAGGTGATTAATGGTTTAGGACGAGTGCTGCAGCTGTCACGGCTCCTGACAACTAGGTTGCCAATTGAATAGATCAGTGTTATATATACTGTATGTATTGCAGTGAAGATAATGAAAGCTTATTGAACTGTTGTGATAGAATAGTGGAGGACTTATGTGAAAGCAATATGGGGGCAAGCTATAGTTACTCCTAAGAGGTAGAATGCTCTGTGTAGCATGGTGGGGTTTGAAGTAAGTACAGCTTATTTTTCTGTCTGTATGTGGCTGAATATTTAGAAAAATAATGTTATGAGTCCTAGAAGTTGAAAAGGGAAAAAAAGTGAACAGTTTTCCTGGTGAGAAATTAGTTACTATTGCTTTTCCTTTTGTCTTCCAAACATTTTAAATATTATGTTGTTTGTTCATGATTAGTTTAATAATTTCCCTGCAAAAAGACGCAGTTTGATAAGTGGTAGGACTACCTGAGTTTAATCATTTTTTTAATGAAGTGCCTGGATGAACATTTTGAAAGTTGTGATTTCATTTATGCATGCAGTATTTTTGGCTGTGATCAGTAGTGTTCTTGAGGACAACATTCATGATTAGAGTGGTTTTCAGAAGGAGATTACTCATTTAGATGCTTACTTTGGTTCAAGTGCCCTTAAAGCTGTTGACATCAAGGTTATTTATTTTTTTTAATCATTACAGCAGATCAGTGACAGAAGTGAAGACTTTTCTTCTGTATAAAGAAAAGGAAATTTTTAATATAAAAATACAGGGAGCTATTAGTATTAATAGTTTCCTTTTTTCGCCTTTTTTGAGGTGTTAATTAGTGTTAAGCGACCTGTAAAAATGTTTGGCAAGGGTAACCAAACCCAGACGCTCTACCTTTGATTCCATGCTCCTGAATAAGCTGGATGCCACCCTAGGAAGTCCTGGAAAACACAGATACAGCCATAGAGGGGCACACAAGGAAAATGAGGATAGGGAGAATATACATAGTGCTCCAAGTCAGAAAGCAAATATAATAGCACCCTGACGCAGCAGGGAGAGACACCCAATTTAGAACACAAACATAAAACATATGATATATTAAAAAATGTCACCATATGTACATTAACTTAAGAAAAGGCTAAACAATCATGTTGCCCATCCTAAACCCAATGTAGGCTGTTTAGACCAGTAGTATATTACAACTATACACTTAAAAATCTTGAGTGTCCTGAGAAACAACAAAAGAAGAGGGGAGGTGGAAGAAGGAAAAGGATAATCCCCCACTCTAGTGATCATGAGGTGCCAGACCTGAGTTCCCTGGTGTGGAAGCACAGAGTGCCTTGTAATGATCTGAGTTAACAAACTGCATCCAAGCAAACCAAGTATTGGTACATTTATCTACACGCTGATTAGAGTAGGCCACTAGTTTCTCTATCCTACATAGGAAGGCTGCCTCCGTGAGCCACTTTTGCACGTAGGACATTTTTAAGAGGATTGTGGGTAGATCTGGTGAACAACATATCCCCTATGGTAATAAACATAGTAGAAATAGGAGAAAACCAATGTGGTTAACTATGACTGTTAGGGATGCAATAAATGATTAAGGGTAGCTTCACACGTACCGTATCGCTGCGTATTTAACGAGCGTATTTATCGCTGCGTGTTTGATGTGATTTTTAAATGCGAGTTTTGATTTTCACATGAAAATCATGTGAAAATGAAAACTCGCATGTAAAAATCGTACCAAACACGCAGCGAAAAAACGCAGCGATAAATACGCAGGGTTAAAAACGCAGCGATACGGTACGTGTGAAGGCACCCTAAGTATTCAGACTACTAAAACAAGAAGGTAGTGGGTAAGCATTGAACAATTATAAGCAAAAAATAGACTGTGTAAAAAACAAATAAAAGAAGCAAAAATTGCCTCAGAAAGTAAAAGGAAACCCAAAATGTTCTTTACCTATATAAATCATAAGAGACTTAAAACTGAAAATGTTGGTATATGTGTGTGTGCTTCCAGAATGTTGAAAAATTATTTTATTCTATAGTGCAAAGAGTCAGAGGGACTTTTCTTTGCTTCTAAAATGCTATAAGCTGTAATACTTTCCTACTTCCCCCTCCCATACCTGAGCCTGTTTGGGTCTCCAGGTGTTGAGCAGCTTTTCAGGAGCTTTTATGGAAAAACCTCTTAGACTCTTAAAGCCCTATTCCACAGGGCGACTATGAGGAGCAAATGAGCGCTATCAGCGCTTGTTTGCTCCTCATTTCCCGCTCGCTGCCACCACTATTCCATGCGGCGACAGTGAGCAGGTGAGTCCGAGGGGGGGGCTGACGGGGTGATCGCTAGATCGTCCGGGCAGCCCATAGCATACAGCAACGGTCTGCTGCTGCCGCTCCTATTTCATGGAGCAGGAGATCGTTGCTGTATAGGTCGTTTGCTTTTCAACGTGTTTGAAAGACAAACAACTCAACGATCAGCTTACATGAAGGATGTCTGCTGTTCTTTGCCTTCTATTCCACAGGACGATTATCTTCCGTGACGGCTGATATCGGCCAATAATCGTTCCATGGAATAGGGCCTTTACTCCTAACAGCTATGTAAGGGTCTATTTACATTTAAAGATAAATCACTTAAGCACTGCAATAGTGAACAACAAGCATTGATTGTTTTAAACATGTTTAGTTAAAAAGATACATCACTAAGAAAAGCTATTAATACGATCCGTATTTACAATTGTAAATAAATGGATAATAAATCATAATAACTTAGAATTGCGTTGGTAATATGTACTGTTAGCCAGGAGTGTTTACACTAAAAGACAAGAGCTTTAACAATTTATGATAATCGACCTGTGTAAAAGACCCTTTACAGTATCAGCAGTTTGGAAAGTGAATTACAGCTGATAATTTTATCCTTTTTAGTTTATCATCAACCCTCCTTAAAAAATATATATATATATTGTCACTTTAAATCTTCAATTGTTAAATTTTCATTTTTATCTATAGTTTTAGCTTCCTCCACATCCGTTAACATCCTCTGCATTCCCCGATTATCATATACATTTAATGTAGTGGATTAGCAAGTCAAAACTTTACTTTTTTATTTGCCAAGTCTTAACCCCTTCAGGACCAGGCCAATTTTCGTTTTTGCGTTTTCGTTTTTTCCTCCTTGTGCTTAAAAGGCCATAGCAGTTGCATTTTTACACCTACAGACCCAGAGCCCTTAATTTTTGCATCACTGATTGTAATTTGCAATGACAGGCTGAATATGCTGCGAAACCAGAAAAAAATTATATGTGCGGTGAAATTGAAAAAAAAAAAAAAACACAATTTTTTTTCTTTGGGGGGCTTGGTTTTTACGCCGTATGTCCTATGGAAAATCTGACATATTACATATGTTCCTCAAGTCATTACGATTACAACGATATGTAACGTATATAACTTTTATTGTATGTGATGGCTTGTAAAAAATTCAAACCATTGTTAACAAATAAATGTTCCTTAAATCGATCCATTCCCAGGCTTTTAGCGCTTTATCCTTTGGTCTATGGGTCTTTGGTGTCAGGTGTAATTTTTTGCGCCATGATGTGTTCTTTCTATCGGTACCTTGATTGCGCATATGCGACTTTTTGATCGTTTTTTATTACAATTTAACGCGACGATACCAAACATGTTTATTTATTTATTTATTTTTATTTATAAAATGGGAAAGGGGGGGGGGGGGTGATTCTGACTTTTATTAGGGGAGGGGGCTTTTTTATTAATAATGACACTTTATTTTTAACTTTTACACTTATACTAGAAGCCCCCCTGGGGGACTTGTAGTATAAGCACACTGATTTCTCATACAGATTTATGCTGCATAGATATGCAGCACAGATCGATGAGATAGGCACTCGATTGCTTTCGGCTGCTGCGACTGTTAACGATTAACAGTCTTGGCCTACTTTAATTTTCTTTCTTTGTTCACCTACTAATTCTCTGTAATCTTTCAAGTTTTACTGCACCCTGCTTTTTTAAATTAATAGGTAAATTAACAGACTAGTTACTACATCTTTTAGTTCATCTGAGACATATGACTCTTATACTGTATATCCAATCAACCATAAACGGTTATACCCAGACTTATTTTAATGAGTGCATTTTTCTTTAAAGGCTCTTTCTTTAATTATATTGTGTCCTCTAAAGTGATCAGCCTTTGTTCTGAGTCTTCAATTCATCCTATCTGAGCCTGAACTTTTCTTTTTTTTATTCCTGCAGAGTTAACATAATTTCCTCTGTGACTCCTTTGGCAGGGCTTTTTGCATCAATAAATATAATTAGTGAAGTGGTGCTCTTTACTCCTATAGAACTATTTTGTTGTAGCCTATTTAGATACTGGTAGTTTAAAAGTAGGCACATTGGGGCATATTGGGGGTGTGCTCCCCAGACATATGGCATGAAAAGTGGTTGGCAGAAGAGGAGGCATTTCCTGCTCCTACACCTACAACTCATGGTTTATGCCTGTAAATAGGTGTAAACCATGGCACAAATTTACACCCGCTGCGGGGCACATGTAGTTTGTGCGCCTGCCAGATTCACCTCTTAGTAAATCCGGTGAGGTGATTGGGGCAGGGCTTTATTGAATACACAAGTCTTGATAAATGTCCCCCATTGACCTTACAGGAGTCTCTTTTAGCATTAGACCAAGTTCTAAAAATGTTTCTCTTCACCCACTATTTAAACAAACAAATAAATAAATACAATAAACCCCATAACTCTAAAGTTAGAAGTTTTCAAATGCACTTTTGATTCTCTCATTCTTGCGGCTCAGCCACATGATTAATGTGCAGTGTAAAGGCACTGATTTGATCGGAGCTGGTTTGCGTTCCTACACAACCCCATGTCGGGCAGTGTAAAAAGACCATTAAATTGTGCCCTCTTGTTCATGTCTTACATGGGAAATTATCTTATCTCAGACTTTTATTATTAAAACAAAAGTTGCCAATGTCTCAATAACTTGTAATGTAACCTTTAGCCTAGATTATAGCTTAAAGTGACACTGTCACCTCCTTTTTGCATTCTGACATCTCTACACAGGTGTAAAGGGTAAATTTAGCGGTTTTCATACCTTATTTTATATGATACGTCATGGTGCTTGTTCAACTGCAGATTGTGTTAAGTGGGCCATTGGAACAGGCTGGCCGAAAGGTCTGAACCCCACACCCCCTTTACGTCGGCCAACCAATGGGCGTCAAGGGGGCGGACCAACGGTGCCGTTGTGGGTGGGGCTAAGTGGGGCTAATGCTGCGAAGCCACGTCCACTTAGTACAATCTGCAGTTGATAAAAGGACACTTTTTACCTGAACAGACACCA
This sequence comes from Dendropsophus ebraccatus, assembly GCF_027789765.1. Taxonomy (NCBI): domain Eukaryota; kingdom Metazoa; phylum Chordata; class Amphibia; order Anura; family Hylidae; genus Dendropsophus; species Dendropsophus ebraccatus. Next base: position 62,120,226 of record NC_091462.1, read on the forward strand.
TGACGTATGATATGAAATAAGGTATGAAAAATGCTAAGTTTACCCTTTACACCTGTGTAGAGATGTGAGAATGCACAAAAGAGGGTGACAGTGTCACTTTAACAATGATGTCTCATGCTGTTTACAAATAGACTTATTGAGGGAGATTTATCAAACATGGTGTAAAGTGAAAGTGGCTCAGTTGCCCCTAGCAACCAATCAGATTCCACTTTTCATTCCTCACAGACTCTTTGGAAAATGAAAGGTGGAATCTGAATGGTTGCTATGGGCAACTGAGCCAGTTTAACCTTACACTGTGTTTGATAAATCTCCCCCAATAACTGCTAAGGCATGGCATCTCACCCTTCTTGAAGGACAGCTTTTAGGTCATTGAGGTACTGGAGTACAGAGTTACAAGCCTCTACTTAGCTTGTAACCTATAGGCTTTCTATGGGATTCAGGTCTGGAGGAAGTCCTCTCCATTTCAGGTAACCCAGTCTCCAGAAGCCATTCCCTCATGACATGACCTGGATGAGCTGAAGAATTTTCATTCATTTAGATGAAATTAGAACTGTGTTCATGACAGAAGTACTACCAATATAAACTCCACAGTGATTAGCTGAGCAAGCTGTCACTCCCACTGTATTAAGAAGTGCAACACTTTCATTCTGCAAACTAAGGAAATTATTATTAGGCTATGTTCACATAACGTCAAAAAAAGAGAAAAGGCGTCCGCTTTTTCTTTTTTAATCAAATAGTTTTTATTAAAGGTTTTACATTTTTTGAAAGACACATAACCACAGGGAGGCCAGTACAGTAGCCCAAACCCTGCGCGAAACAGTACAGAACAGAAAGTAAAAACAACAAATTGGCAACAACCAACATAGTCTGAAAAGGCAACCCTTCAGAAGAGGAGGGGTACGCAGCAGTAAAGACAGTAAACCAGTAGAGAGGCTCTATAACCTCCATTATAAGCAAAAACTCTTGGATATATATTTAGGTGGCCGTTGAGGGAGAGAGCCTGCCTCTAGTAAGTGACGGCGGTGCCATACCGGGGGTATCTAGCCAAGGGGCCCAGATCTTCTCAAATTTTTTCATCGCCTCCCGCTTTTCATAGGCATATTTATAATTGGCAATGAGCCAGTTAACTTTAGCTACAAAGACAGTATTCGTCGGAGGGTCCTGGTCAAGCCAGGATTGAGCTATCAGCTTTCTAGCCATATACAAGATCCTAGCAACAGCTACTTTACCAGGATTAGGTAAGGCTATGTCCTCTACGTAGCCTAAAATGCAAACTAAGGGAGACTGTTCAAGGTGAACAGAATAGACTTTGTGGATAGACTCTTGCCAATACCTCGTTAATTTTGGGCACCGACAGAACATGTGCAGGATCCCTCCCTCGTCTCTCCGGCACCGAGGACACGGGGCATCGGGACGAAGTCCCACTCTAAATAAGAACTCCGGAGTTCTGTAGACACGGTATAACAGGTACAAATGGGACAGTCGGTGCTGCTCCCCCACGGACAATTGGGGCGTCATCTCCAAAATTTCCTTCCATAACTCATCCTCCAGGGGACCCAAGTCAGCCTCCCACTTCTCCTTTATGGTCAACGGATGTTTTTCTAAGAATTTGTCGTGCAAGTGGATATATAGCAAGGAAATGAGACCAGATGTGGAAGTAGATGCACCCACTATATGGATAGGCAGAATAATTACCCGCTCCCGGGACAAAATGTCCCCCTCACTATCACACGCATGGCGCAACTGGAGGTATTTGTAAAAATGTGTCCTAGGGATGGGGAATTCTTCACACAGCCGCTGGAAACTTTTTAGCTGGCCATTAATGTATAACTGCTCCACTCGTCTAAGACCAAGTGCCCGCCATGGTGTAAACCCTTCCAAGAAAAATAACTCACTCAACCAAGGGGTATCCCATATAGAGGTGTATGCAGAGCATCCGGACGACCCATACATGTCTCTAACCTTCCACCAGACTCTATGATAAAGCTGAAGTGTAGGTAGGCCTGCTGCAGCCGTTGAGAAACGTTTAGCCTCCAGGACCTCAAATAACTGCCCCATTCCAAAGTGGGCCTGTAATAATTGGAAAGTAGGGTCCGTTAGCGTGTCTGTCTCCCACCCCCTAAGATGTTGCAGCTGAGAGGCTAAGAAATAAATCATGGCATTAGGCACTGCCAACCCCACTGCTGTTTTAGCTCTTTGCAAGGTTTCTAGCTTTATACGAGGGCGCTGGGAACCCCAAATGAGGTCTCTGAATAAGCTGTGTACTTTATGAAAGTAACGGATAGGAATCCATATCGGGGAATTATGCAATACATATAGTAATTGGGGCATCCATACCATTTTTATCAGATTAGAGCGTCCCACCACTGATAAAGGGAGCTTACGCCACCCTCCCATTTTGGCCTGAAATTTGGAAAGAATCGGTGTGAGATTTAATCTCTCATAGGCTTTGATATTCTTGGAGATGATAATGCCAAGGTATTTAAATTCTGTTACAATCTTGAGAGGGAAGGGGAGGACAGGCATGTGTGCTACATCTACATCCAGCGGCAACAGCACCGACTTGTCCCAACCAATGGACAATCCCGAAAATCTGCCAAAGTCATCAATAAGCGTGATAGCCGTAGCCAGAGATGCATCAGTGTCATTTAGATATAACAATAAGTCATCTGCGTATAACGCAATTTTTTCCTCTTGGGGACCCCTCTTAAAACCACACACACCCGGGTGGCCACGGATCAGGGATGCCAGCGGCTAAGGCTATCGCAAAAAGCAACGGCGACAGGGGGCATCCCTGCCGCGTACCCCGCTGCAAATCAAATCTGGTAGACAGGCCACCATTTATTTTCACACGCGCACAGGGTGAGGAATATAACAGCCGGATCCAAGAAATAAAGTGTGGCCCAAACCCCATTTTGTCCAGTACTGCCCATAGAAAGGCCCACTCGACACTGTCAAAAGCTTTGACAGCGTCGAGTGAACACACCGCCTTCCCTCCTGAATGCTCCGAGGGCAACTGGAGATTAACATACAACCGTCTAATATTCATGGCAGTGGACCTGACTGGAATAAAGCCCGTTTGGTTGGGATGAACTAGAGCACTCATGTAGAGGGAGAGTCTATTAGCTATGGCCTTGGCCACTATCTTGATATCTGTAGATAACAGAGAGATGGGTCTATAGGAACCCGGCAAGGTTACATTTCTCCCAGGCTTGGGCAGGACTATAATTATTGCTTCCCTCATGGACTCCGGAAGGGAGCCTGATTCCACAGAGGCCTGCCACACCTCCAACAGCTTGGGTAACACTACCTCTCCCACCTTTTTAAAAAATTCTCCTGGCAACCCATCCATCCCCGGTGCCTTGTTGTTGGTGATAGAGGAGGCCGCAGCCTCTAGCTCTTCTACGGTCAGCGGGGTCTCCAATGTTTCCCGTACATCAGTAGTTAGGACCGGGAGGGAGATAGAAGACAGGAAATCCCTGATATGATTGGGAGTGGCCTCCAATTTAGAGCTATATAGATTGGAATAATAAGAATAAAAGACTTGTAAGATTTCAGGGGTAGAGGTCACCAGGACTCCCTCATTATTCTGTATGTGGGTGAGGAAGGTTGAACTTTTTTGAGCACTCGTAATAACAGATAAGAGATGCCCAGTGCTTAGCAAAGTTTCTCTTATGGGCAGCGGATTCAAGGTCAAAATCTGTAAGTACCTGTTGGGCCTCTTTAAGTCTAGCTGAGGTAACAGCAGAATTACCTGCAATGTGATTCTCCTCCGCCTGAAAAAAGGAGTCCTGGAGAGCCGACCGTAGACGGCCTCTTGCTCGCTTAGTTCGGGTAATTGTTTGTATAAAATATCCTCTTAAATACGCCTTCATGGCATCCCACTCAATCTGCGGAGTGGCAGTACCAGCATTATGATTAAATAATTCTTCCGCTGCCATTTGAATACCAGGCGTCTCGAGAATAGAAAGCCAATGCGGATTAAGGCGCCAAGACCGCACTGTGTTGCGCCACACCCCAGGGTGTTCCAGGAGGAGACTCAGGGGGGAGTGGTCAGAGAGTGACCGCGGCAAATATTCTACCTCTATCACCAAGGACAGCGTCCGAGCATCCCCAAGGGCAAGGTCAATACAAGACAGACTATTGTGCGTGGCCGAGTAACAGGAGTAGGTGCGCACACCCGGGTGCCGTGCCCTCCAAAGATCAAAGAGAGCTACCTCGGGTAAGAGCGCACCCAAGGGGCTCAAGCACGCATTAGAGGTCGATGCAACTACAGACATCCTATCAAGGGTGCCATCCACAACAGAATTGAAATCTCCTATGAGGAGCAGTGAGGCATCCGGGTGTGCTGCACCAAAATTCAAAATTGTTTTTAAAACCGAACTATTGTAAGGTGGAGGTATATAGAGTGAACACAATACCCACTTAGTAGCATAAATGGAGCAATACAAACAAATGAACTGACCAGTGAGGGTCTATTTTAACCTTTAAACAAACAAACGGTATATTTTTATGGATCAATATGCTCACTCCCCGGGAATACTGTGAATAGTAAGAATGATAGCTCCAGCCTATCCATGACCTGTGTAACAGATGAGCTGTGTCTTTAGTAAGGTGGGTCTCCTGCAGACACAAGATGAGAGGGTGGAATGTAAGTAATCTATCAAACAGTGCGTAACGCTTATCAGCCTCACCCAGACCTCTTTTGTTCCAGAAGACCACTCTAATGCCATTCGCCATAAGGGAACAGAAAGAAATACATTTACAAATATAAACACATCAATGCACAGTGCGTAGTACAATGAAAAATATCGGAGGGTAGAGAGTACATGTATAGTGTGTGGAAGTTGCCAAGAAACACAGGGCCTGGTAGACCAAGCAATCAGAAAAAAAACAAGTAGAAAAAAGAGAAACAGAAAAAGAACAAAAAACAGGAACAGGGACAATTGTCCACTACATGTGGACAGTGGGGGCCACCAGTTCTCCACACTACCGGGTGTAGGTGAAAAGCTCGCATCTTCTTCGGGCCACCCCGCTTCAATCAGGATACAAGGTGTAACTGCGGGCTGAGGACAAAAGGCACTAAAAGGAAATATATATTCACCACAGCAGAGGGAGAAACCTTCCACACACCATGGAGGAAAGCAAAGGGACGTGGAACACATCAGGGGTTGTCCCCCTGCCGAATCTGCTGCTGGTGGGCTTCAAGCCAGCAGTCAGCATCTCGTGGTTCAGTGAAGAAATGCGTGTCTCCCATAGCAACAACGCGCAATTTGGCTGGGTACAACATGGCATAGGGAACATGAAGTTGGCATAGCCTGTGTTTGATTTCCGTAAAGCGTGCCCGCTTTTTTTGAATTTCTGCTGATTAATCCGGATAGAAGGAAATGCGACAACCATTGTAGGTAATATCAGGATTTTGGCGTGCAGCCTGCAGGATAGCGTCTCTGTCTTTATAGTGTAGCAGTTTCGCCAGAACCGAGCGTGGCTGAGCCCCAGGTGGCAACGGGCGAGCAGGGACTCGGTGGGCTTTTTCTATAGCATACAAAGGTGACAGCGTCCCATCTCCCATAGCATCCTTAATCCAGGATTCAAAGAAACGAGTGGGATTAGGGCCTTCTGCTTTTTCTGGGAAGCCCACAATGCGCACATTGTTGCGTGTCAGTCTGTTTTCCAGATCATCTGCTTTTAGGAGGCGAGCAGAGATTTGCTGATCATGTCTGCGAGTATCTCTAGCAACAGGGCCTAGCTTGTCCTCTAAATCACTGATTCTGTCCTCAGCAGCAGCCATTCTCTCATTAACTTTTTGCACACTTTGGCGCATAAAGGACAGTTCTTCCTGCATAGAGCCTACTTGCTGTTGTAGGGAGGCAATGGCCATGTTGCCTTTCATTACTGCTCGAAGAACCTCCCTCAGTGTGGGCTCAGGCAGGTCGTCGTCCTCCTCCTCCTCCCTGTGGATCTGGGCCTCATGACTCTGCTACCCAGTAATGGCAGGCCCCAGTGAGGATTGGGCGGGCAGGATTGTGTCCGGGGAACGCGGGCTCCGGTTTTGGCTGGCGCCTGGGCTGCCCCCCTGCTCCCCTGGCTGGTCCCCGGCACACACTGCCAACTTGCCTGCAGCCTGCTGTATGGGCGCCCTGCCGGACCGCGGCACAGTGGAGCCGGCGCCATCTTGGAGGCCTCTGTGGGATGGCGCCGCCGTGTCCCTGGGCTCTCAGGTGTTCTTTTTGGACGTCCCGCCGGCCATGTCGGATCCCCGCCGCATCCTCGGTCCTCCGGTATGTGGGGTGTGTGGGTGCCGCCGTCCTCCAGCCCGCAGGAGCATGTATAATGCGGCGGTATGCAGGAGCTCACGCGGCGCGCGTCTCACTCCATCCCCGGTCAGGCTCCGCCCCCCGGCGTCCGCTTTTTCTATTTAAAAGGATGTCTATTATTGCTGTGATTTAATTGACTTCAGTGCAATGCACTGGAGTCATTTGGATGACGGACGTCCAGTGCACACAATAATGATCAAGTCAATTATTTTTGGATGTCTATTGCAAACAGTAGGACTATAAAGAAAAAGCATCTGCACAAAAAGGTAGCACATCAATAAAAATAAAAAAATCTTTATTTAAATGCATGCATTGTACACATGTGCTGAGTCCGGGGTCAGGTAAGGTGTTGAGTCCAGGCTGGGACACCAGCTGGACCAAGGATGACATTTGAGTGTTTTTAATGTTGAGTGGCATTTAGGGCTTGTCTCCCTAGGTTTACGAATATAGCGAATATACGCACGTAGTTTTGAGGTTGATGCGTTCCCTTGAAAGTATACGATATACGCCCGCACAGTGCACACTACATATCGTATACGGTGCCGTGAAAAATGAACAAGACCATTGTTTGAGGACGGAAATGCTGAAACTCACGGCCGTGGATTTTCATGCGGTCCCGTACGGAGTACTTATTTCAGCCAAATTGAACTTGATTTTTCGATCCAAAAGGTTCTGTGTGGTTTACGGGGCTGGGCGAAGATTTCCAAGTAAATGACCTGCCTCAGATCGCTTCAAATCAAGCTAGGGAAGCATAACTCTACTATGGGCATATGTTCGCGGTTCGTACGCATCCGGCCGCATGTCAATTTTTCCCACGCCCGTAGTTTCAGCCATACATGTACGCCGGCATATGAAATGCGGCCGGACTCATACGCAGTGTGAACATGGCCTTAACATGTAAAAATAAACAAGACAGTTAATAGATTGCTACATTCCACTATTGCAGGTTTTACACCTACAGTACTTGCTACATTTTAGGTCACTTTTAATCAAACATAATAAAATCTCCCCATGTTCTTAATTACTTGAAATGTCTTAATGCAAATTTGTCTAGATACAATCAAAATCCTTTTTCCCCCCGAAAGACAGCCGTCTTTTACCCGTTGTGCGAACCGAAAGTAGCTTATTTTGTGATCAAACTTTATGACCAATGCATTAGAAAGAAATGTGGACATTTGGAGCACGATGCAAAGTACTAATATAAATATTGGCAGGAGAAATGTTTCTAAGCTCAGCTGAAATTAACATTTGGGGTATTTCTAATAAGTAATGCTATTTTGACACAGTGAAATATTATTTAATTCATTTGATAAAAAATATTAAATTTATGTCATTTCATTGTATTGCAGGGCAGCACGGTGGCTCTGTGGTTAGCACTGTAGCCTTGCAGCACTGGTGTTCTGGGCAACATCTGTAAAGAGTTTGTATGTTCTCTCCATGTTTGCGTGGGTTTCCTCTGGGTACTGCGGTTTCCTCACACACCCAAAACATACAGATAGGTGAATTTAGATTGTGAGCCCTAATGGGGACAGGAACCAAAATTGGCAAAACTATGTAATGTACTGTGAAATCAGTTGGCGTTATGTAGATAAAAGCCTTCTTCTTCTTCTTCTTCTTCTTATTTTTTTTATTATTATTATTATTATTATTAATAATATTAACCCCTAGACGACCCAGGGCGTATAGTTACGCCATGGAAGTCTGTCCCTAGACGACCTAGGGCGTAACTGTAAGCCCTGGGTGTTTCTCCCGCTATGAAGTGCGCTCCGGAGCGGAGCGCGCTCCATAGCAGGTGGGGGCCGGCTGCAGTGAGCAGCCGGGACCTCACCGGTAATGACACGCTGCAGCGATCGCGCTGCCGCGTGTCATTAACTTCTTAAACGCCGCGACCGCGGTGTTTAAGTGTAAGTGACAGGGGGAGTCCCCTGTCACTTACCGATCGGGACCCCCGCAGTGTGACTGCGGGGGTCCCGATCGGTAAAACGAGCCTCCGGAGGTCTCTCACCTGCCTCCGTGTGGTCCGATCGGCGATCTGCTACACTAAGCCTGCACTGGCAGGCTCAATGAGCAGATCGCCGATAACACTGATCAATGCTATGCCTATGGCATAGTATTCATCAGAGTAGAAATCAAACTAATCTATGTAAAAGTCCCCCAAAGGGACTTCAAATGTGTAAAAAAAAAAAGTTAAAAACACTAACACACTACCCCAAAACCCCGCCCCCAATAAAAGTTGAAATCACCCCCCTTTCCCATTATATAAATAAAACATATAAAAATAAATAAACAAATAAACATATAATATACCGTAGCGTGCGTAATTGTCCGATCTATTAAAATATAACAAGTGTCATTGCGAACGGTAAACGGCGTACACGAAAAGAGGGAAAAAAGTGCGCGGATTACCGATTTTATGTTACATTATATATAAAAAAATTAATAAAAAGTGATCAAAACGTCCGATCTTCACAAATATGGTATTAATAAAAACTAGAGATCATGTCGGGAAAAATGACACCCCATACAGCCCCGTAGGTGAAAAAATAAAACCGTTATAAGCGTCACAATAGGCCCATTTTATTTATAATTAATTGCCAAAAAAAAGGATTTCATTAAAAAAAAATATATAACATTAGAGAATCTGCGTAAACCTGCAGATGGTTGTGTTCGGGCTGACCTATAGAGTAATGTTATCATGTCGCTTTTACCATATAGTGCATTACGTAGACACAGGAACCCCCCAAACGTTACCATATTGCATTCTTTTTTGCGATTTCACCAATTTATATCTTCATAAATAATATATTTGGGGTTCCGTCATACATGTTATGGTAAAATGAATGACGCCATTACACAGTACATCTATTCCTGTAACAAATAAGCCATTACATGGCCTTGTAGATAAAAAACTGAAAGTGCTAGAGCTCTTAGAAGGGGAGGACGGAAAAACGGAAACACTAAGATCAAAATTTGCACGGTCCACTGGGTCATTTTGGGCCTGGTCCTCAAAGGGTTAATTATATACGTAATAGATAACAACATGGTATCACTGTGTAATAACTATGACCCTATTTTGAATTTCAAACTGTAATAACTCCAATGGTCATTGAGCTTGCAGGCAAAGTCATTTCCTGGTTTGAGAAAGTTGGTACATCAATAACTTTCATTTCAACACAATAGGATAGAGTTAAATTTAGTAACTGTAAAGCAATGTTCACATGGCGTAAGACCCCGGCCATTCTGTGACCCAGCCAGGTCATGGAGCGGCCGGTGTCAGAGAAGATCATCCCAGCTGGTACTGCAGTACCGGACGGATGATCTTCACTGTTGATGAATTGACATGCGGGCATATTCCGTGCATGGCCAAATCCCAATTTCCCGCTGCACACAATCGAGCGTTCGGCCGGAGCCGCACGCTCCATTGTGTGCACTGGCAGGTTTTCTGCAGCCGTTATTCAGTAAATATTGGCCGCAGAAAACTGACATGCCAGTTTTTTGCGGTGCCGCTAGGGATCCCAGCTGGAGTGTATACTATGTATATACACTCGGGCCGGGATTCCATAGACAACAGCAATAAGTAAGTTCCGTAATAATCACCACTGTTGTTGTCCATTTGCATAATAAGTTAAATTTGCATAATAAGTAACCCTTTCATATTAAGAGGGGTTTTATCCAGCACATACCTGAATCAATACCTAATAGGTTTAAAAGATTGGTCAATAGGGAACCATTTGGGATTTTCAATGTGCCCATCAGGTCGAAATGAGAGCATTGAAAATACTTAAAGAAGTGCATTTTAGTTTTTTGTTGCTCTAGCAGCAAACTTGCCCCTATACTCACCTGGACTGGTCACGTTTCTGTGTTCCAATGCTAATCAGGTCCTGCTGATGCCCATGTACACTCTCCTCTGGCTGTCTTGAGTATACAGAGGCTGGCAGTCACTGTCTTCTATGCATCTTTGTTAGTCACACGCAGTAGATAGCTACAGCAAATAACACAGCTTAAATTCTGGCATGGTCAGTAGCGGACGTTGGCGTAATATCAATTTTCTCCCAGCACAGCAATGGACATTGGTAAATGAGCACCCAGTTTTCACTGTGACTTTCTATAATGCACATCCAGCACTTGGTATAATGAATAACAGTCACCCAGTTACTTGGTATGCAGGCTGATGGCTTCACTGCTCCCACAGAAAACCACCCACAATCCACCCTACTTTCATCTCCACCTTACTATCATGGATAATTTTGTGTTCTGGTTATATTCATTTTTCGTGTGATGGTAGGTAATGATCTGTATAGTTGTGCACATCTAATAAGCGGAATTTTAAATAGACACAAATAGTTGTAAACTTCGTACAAAGTATTTTTGTGGGGAAAAACAATGTTAATAATAATAATAATAATAATAATAATAATAAAAGAATTATTTTATTGTATGGCAAAATGTAAGTTAAGAATATTCTGCAGGTCAGTTCAGTTCCAAATTTGAACTCAAGAAACGCTCCATTGTATCAAATGAGTTTGAAACCTTCAGGCTTTCTCAGATTTTGATGAGCGATGTAAAGCAATTCAGTGTTAGTAAAGCAGTTATCACAGTTTACTAACAATGCCATGGTAGGCTGCAAAGGTATGGGAGCCCCTGGTCGACTGGCCCTAGGTTGCTATACAAGCACCAGACCTGGTACACAGCGCTTACTGTGTTTGGGGCAGGGCTTATGCAGTCTCCTCTCTGCCAGTCAGTGGCTGCAGTGGTATCCCTGCAGTGGAGGCTTCATGGGCGAACCCCAAGCACAACAAGCACTGTTTACCATGTCCAATGCTGGTGAACATACACTACCTTTCAAAAGTTTGGGGTCACCCAAACAATTTTGTGTTTTCCATGAAAGGTCACACTTATTCACCACCATACGTTGTGAAATGAAAAGAAAATAGAGTCAAGACATTGACAAGTTTAGAAATAATGATTTGTATTTGAAATAACATTGTTTTTACATCAAACTTTGCTTTCGTCAAAGAATCCTTCTTTTGCAGCAATTCCAGCATTGCACACCTTTGGCATTCTAGCTATTAATCTGTTGAGGTAAGCTGGAGAAATTGCACCCCACGCTTCTAGAAGCAGGTCCCACAAGTTGGATTGGTTGGATGGGCACTTCTGGCGTACTATACGGTCAAGCTGCTCCCAAAACAGCTCAATGGGGTTCAGATCTGGTGACTGCGCTGGCCACTCCATTACCGATAGAATACCAGCTGCCTGCTTCTGCTGTAAATAGTTCTTGCACAATTTGGAGGTGTGTTTAGGGTTATTGTTTAGTTGTAGGATGAAATTGGCTCCAATCAAGCGCTGTCCACTGGGTATGGCATGGCATTGCAAAATTGAGTGATAGCCTTCCTTATTCAGAATCCCTTTTACCCTGTTCAAATCTCCCACCTTACCAGCACCAAAGCAACCCCAGGCCATCACATTACCTCCACCATGCTTAACAGATGGCGTCAGGCATTCTTCCAGTATCTTTTTATTCGTTCTGCGTCTCACAAACATTCTTCTTTGTGATCCAAACACCTCAAACTTGGATTCATCCGCCCACAACACTTTTTTCCAATCTTAATCTTTTTTTTTTTTATTGGCCAGTAACAGATATGGCTTTTTCTTTGCCATTCTGCCCTGAACGCCAAAATCCCGCAGCCGCCTCTTTACTGTAGATGTTGACACTGGTGTTTTGCGGGTACTATTTAATGAAGATGCCAGTTGGGGACCTGTGAGGCGTCTGTTTCTCAAACTAGAGACTCTAATGTGCTTATCTTCTTGCTTAGTTGTGCAACGCGGCCTCCCACTTCTTTTTCTACTCTGGTTAGAGCCTGTTTGTGCTGTCTTCTGAAGGGAGTAGTACACACCGTTGTAGGAAATCTTCAACTTCTTAGCAATTTCTCGCATGGAATAGCCTTCATTTCTAAGAACAAGAATAGACTGTCGAGTTTCAGATGAAAGTTCCCTTTTTCTGGCCATTTTGAGCGTTTAATTGACCCCACAAATGTGATGCTCCATGTCACGATCCTCGTGACTTAGGTTCTGGCTAGTAGGCAACCGGGCTCACCTCGGACCGTCTTGGATCAGCTACCAACCAGAACCTAACACCCAGTTACACGTGACACCTTACCCTTATGCACACCTAAGGCAACTACAAATTACTACAACTACAAATCTATCACAATCTTATGGTAATCACTTACCCCTGGTAACGTTTTACTTCAGAGACATAGGGCCTTTTTAGAACACAGGAAAGCTCTTATTAAAGTGAAATTTAATAGCAAATAAAAAAGGACAGTGCATACAGTACAGGTCACAATAAAAAAAAGAGATGGTACAAAATATACAGACACATACATACACAGTAAAAACAGTTCTTAAAATAAAAAGGAGAAAACCAGAACCTACTTTGCTATCGGGCTGTTTGGAACTGGAACGCTATGGGGATTAGCAGGAACGGCGGGCCAACACACTCATAACAAGTTCCCCAAGTGTTGAACACTCTCCCATCATATTCCCTGCCTTATCAAGCATGGTGAGAGCAGTTGTCTCCCTCCCTCCTCTGACCTCACAGGGGGGGTGACAGGGACTATGCTAATGAGCTAATGGTCCATCTTTTATGACCGGAGACGCTTGCCTGAAGATTTTCAAATCCTCATAACTTGGCAGGCGTGTTTCCGATCAGCATTCCAGGGGCATCAAACTACGGGGCATCACCTGCCGGTCACGGGCATATCAACCATGGGTCTGGTGTGTACCCGATTAGGGGAGTTACAGGTTTCTCTGGGTTCCCCTAGAGCCACTTTCTTGCTTTTACAATGGTGGGTCCCTCTCCCTACCCTGCTGACCTGTAGCGAATCTCACCTCTGGAATATGACAGCTTGTCATCTTTCTGAAGAGGTCAAATTTCTCCATAGACGTCTACAGTGACCTCTGATTGTCTCCTGTGTGAACTCTGGATGCATATTGCAGCCAGACCCCTTGTCATAAAGCCATTACACCATGAGGACGTTTTATTGCACCCCCCAGGTCTGGTAAGAGATAAGCGAACCTGTTAATATCCTGGACTCTCACTATATGGCCCCAATCCATCTCGCCGTGACATCCAGTGCCCAAAGGAAAACAGGACACCAGCTTCAAAAAGAAACAAAAAAAGGTGTGTGTGTGTGTGTGGGGGGGGGGGGGGGGTGAGGAGCTTTGCCAAATATGAGTGATCAGGGATATTTTATTCAAGATCGTGAATATATATTGATCATCCTCACACCTCCCCCTTTGAGATATGGCACGGGACTATTGATCCATCAGTATCCCATGCCATCCTCGACCACTTCGCCCTGCCGGGACAATCCATCGGCATTACCATGATTACTTCCCTTCTTGTGTTGGATGGTGAACTCATACTGCTGCAGCGCCAAACTCCACCTCAGCAACTTCCCGTTGTCACCAGCTACCCGGTGTAACCAACTCAGAGGGTTGTGATCAGTAATGACCGTAAATCGGCGCCCATACAGGTACGACTGCAACTTCTGCAGGGCCCACACAATGGCTAAGCACTCTTTCTCCACCGTGGCGTATGCTACTTCCCTAGATAGCAGTTTCCTACTCAGGTAAAGTATGGGATGCTCTTCCCCTGCTGCATTGACCTGACTGAGCACAGCGCCTAGGCCATATGCGCTGGCGTCAGTCTGGACGATGAATTGGCGGTTAAAGTCGGGGCTTTGCAAGACTGGTGCGCTTGCCAGGGCCCGCTTTAGCGCCGTTAGAGCTTGCTCACAATCTGGAGTCCAACTAATCACTTGTGGCAATCTCTTTTTTGTGAGGTCGTTTAAGGGTTTTGCAAGGGTGCTATAGTTGGGAATGAACTTCCTATAGTACCCTGCAGTCCCTAGAAAGGACATCACCTGCTTTTTGGTCTTGGGGGTGGGCCAGGCTACAATAGCCTCCACCTTACCTTGTTCGGGTCTCAAGGTCCCTCCCCCTACTCTGTGTCCAAGGTACTGGACCTCTGTCATGGCCATCTGACACTTTCCAGGCTTGATTGTCAGCCCGGCTGTTTGGATCCGCTGTAGCACCTGTGACAGGTGGGACAGGTGATCCTCCCAGGTCTGACTAAACACAGCGATGTCATCCAGGTAAGCTACTGCAAACCCTTCAAACTCCTCGAGCAGCTGGTTAACCAAGCGCTGAAATGTGGCAGGGGCATTCTTCATGCCAAAGGGCATGACGACATACTCGTACAGCCCAAATGGCGTGATGAAGGCTGACCTCTCCTGGGCTTCTTTGGACATGGGAATCTGCCAGTATCCCCTACTTAAGTCCATAATCGTGATGTATTGGGCACCGGCGAGCTGATCCAGTAACTCTTCAATGCGGGGCATCGGATACGCATCGAACACCGTGATGGCATTCAGTTTCCGATAGTCCCCACAAAAACGAGTTGTCCGGTCTTTCTTAGGGATAAGAACAACCGGTGAGGCCCATGAGCTATGGGATCTCTGGATCACGCCCATGCCCAACATCTCCTCTATCTCCCTCTTCATGTCCGCCCGCACCTCTAAGGAGACCCGGTAGGCTGACTGTCGGATAGGGAGGTGCGCACCCGTATCTACATGGTGCACCGCAAGGCTAGTCCTCCCTGGTTTCCCCGTGAACGTGGACAGGAAAGGGTTCAGCACCGCCCACAGCTGGGACTTCTGGGTCTCTGTTAGCTGTGGGTTCAGCTGGGCCTCGGCTAGGCTCCCCTCGGTCTTTGCGTCAGCTACGACGTCAACTAGACTGTCACCCTCCCCTTCCTCTGGCAGACTGCACACTGGCATGACGCACGTGTCACGCTCCACATGGGCCTTGATCATGTTAACATGAAACACTTTGTGCTTCTTGCGAATATGATCAATAGTGACGACATAGTTCACATCATTAACCCGCTGGTGAATGGTGTAAGGACCTTCCCATGCGGCCTGCAGCTTGTTTTGAGGCATGGGTACTAGTACCCACACCTTTTGTCCGACGGCGTAAATGCGCTCTCGGGCATTTCGGTCGTACCACCTTTTCTGACTATCCTGCGCCTGGGCCATGTTCTCCTGAACCAGGCCGGTCAGGGTTTCCATCCTCTCCCTGAATCTTAGTACATAGTCTACGACCGAGACGTCAGGGTGACCCACTTCTCCCTCCCAGGATTCCTTGATGAGATCTAGGGGACCCCGTACTCGTCTTCCATAGAGGAGCTCAAACGGAGAGAACCCAGTGGATGCCTGAGGTACTTCTCTGTAAGCAAATAGCAGGTGCGGGAGGTACCGCTCCCAGTCCCGTCCGTGGGACTCCACAAGCATCTTGAGCATCTGCTTGAGGACGCCATTGAACCGCTCACACAGACCATTAGTCTGTGGGTGATAGGCACTGGCGACCAGATGCTGCACCTGTATTTTCTTGCAGAGGCACTCCATCAAGTTAGACATAAACTGTGTTCCCTGATCCGTCAGCATCTCCTTAGGAAATCCTACTCGGGAAAAGATGGTGAGAAGTGCATCCACAACTTTTTCGGCCCTGATGGAGGATAGGGCAACTGCTTCTGGGTACCTAGTAGCATAATCTACCACGGTCAGAATGTAGCTTTTGCCAGAACTACTGGGTACTGCTAACGGTCCTACAATATCTACGGCCACCCGCTGGAACGGCTCATCTATGATCGGTAAAGGGATGAGGGGAGCCTTGGGAACATGCCCAGGCTTTCCCATCCTTTGACAGACCAGACATGACCGGCAGAAGTTAGCCACTTCTTTTCCCATACCCGGCCAATAGAAACGCTGTTTCAACCGGTCCTGGGTCTTGCGGATACCCAGGTGGCCTGCGAGGGGTATCTCATGGGCCACTTGCAGTAGTCGCTCCCGGAATGGACGAGGCACTACCAGCTGCCTACTCTGCACCCATTCCGGTTGATCCTCGGTGGGAATCATCTGCCTATAGAGACGGCCCTGATCCCAGGTTATCCGCTCGGTATCCGATTCAGCCGGGGTGCTATCAGCCAGCTCTCTCAGTTTCTGTAACGTCCCATCAGTCAGCAAAGCTGCCTGAAATTGGGCCCAGTCACTTTGAGAGTTGCCAGACATCACCTCGTCTGCTCTGATGCCTTGAGTCAGCTGTGAGCTGTCAGCTGACCCTCCAGCTGCTGGTATACACACCGCAGGGGGGCTTCCACTCACTGTGTCAGAGTGGCCCCGCCCACTACGCGTCACCACAGCTATGTACTTACAATCTGTTCCGCCCACCTGCTGAGGATCAGGGGTGAGGGGGACAGATGGAAGCCTGGTACAGTCCTGGTTATATACATCAGATTCATTACCTATGTCATTGGCATCAGGATTAGTACCCATGTTTATCACATTTAAAGGGTTAGTACAAACAGTGAGGTCATCTTTATAGACCTCCGCACTAGCACCAACCAATGAGGGGGATTCACACGAAATGCCAGGAACCTGTGAATCCTCCCTGACATCAGCAGGTACATAGTGGGAGACTAAGGAACCAAGATCAGTGGCTAATAAGACATCCGTGGGAATATGATCCGTCACTCCCACCTCCCTTATTCCACTCCCAGCCCCCCAGTCAAGAAATACCCTCGCCATGGGCAACGCGGGGCTCACTCCTCCAATCCCAGTCACAGTTCGTGTTTTCCCAGGGATTAAGTCCTCTTCGTTCACCAGTTCCGGGCGAACCAGGGTGATCTCCGCCCCAGTGTCCCTCAAGCCCATCGTGATTTTGTTACCCACGGTAACGGCCTGCATGTTATCACTGAGCTTCCCTCCCCGTCCACCCACGAACAAAACAGTAGATGGGGAAACCGGTGATTTGGGCACAGGGGTTGGTTTCTTCCTCTCGGGACAGTCTCGACTAATATGTCCCCCTTTGCGACACATAAAACAGATGCGGGTATCAGCAACAGGTTTGGTGGGGAACCACAGGGGTAAAACCCCCAGAGGGTCGAGTAGCAGGGACAGAGTTGGTAGAAGTCTGCTTACCCCCTTTCCAGCTGGTCACTGCCGGCTTCTGGCGGTGTACGTGTCGGCCAGCTTGGCTGCTTGCGCGGCATCTCTGGGTTCTCGGTCCAAGATGAACTGACGAACTTCTGCGGGACACAGGTGCAAAAACTGATCCTTGACCATCAGGTCTTTGAGATCCTCAAAGGTGTGGATAGACAGTCCTTCGATCCACTGGTGAAAGTTGGTGTTCAATCCATCAACGACATCTGAGTAACTGTCATGAGGTCCACGCTGCATAGCCCGGAATCGTTTCCGATACATCTCTGGCGAGAGATTGTATTTCTGGATGAGGGCTTGCTTAATGGCCTCATAGTCACCGTCCTTGTCTCTGGGCAAGGAGACAAAAACCTCCAGGGCTTTGCCTCTCAGTCCTGGGGTCAAGTACCGCGCCCACTGCTCACAAGGCAACTGGTACTGTCTGCAAATTTTCTCAAAGCCTCTGAGAAACGTGTCCAGGTCCCCATCCTTCTCCATCACCGGGAAGTGATCTAAACGGGGTTTAAGGTGTCCCGTCTCACTGGACTCACGGTTGGGTTGGAAATTACTGGACCTCTGGGCACGTGCTAGTTCCAGCTGATGCTGCCTCTCGGCCTCTGCCTGTCGTGCGGTGAATTCTCGTTCAGCTTGGCGTTCGCGTGCTGCGAATTCTCGATCAGCCTCCTGCTGTCGTGCTGCTGCTGCTGCAAATTCCCGTATAAGCTCCAACCGCAAAGCTTGGTCGCAGTCGGTCATCTGTTGGAGAATCAAAGGTAAAGGAGAGTCCGTACCATTCTGCGGACTGGCGCTACCAGTACGTTGGTGCCCCATTGATTCCAGAACCGGACCCTCTGCTGCCTCCGATGATGGTGTGGAGACCACAGGCTGCTCTGGCCGGGCATCATCTTCCATCAATGCTTGGATCAGCTGGTCTTTACTGCGATTCCCTCCTTCCAGACCTCTTGAGGAACTTTGCCAAATATGAGTGATCAGGGATATTTTATTCAAGATCGTGAATATATATTGATCATCCTCACACTCCAGAAACACAATCTGCTCAAAGGAAGGTCAGTTTTGTAGCTTCTGTAACGAGCTAGACTGTTTTCAGATGTGTGAACATGATTGCACAAGGGTTTTCTAATCATCAATTAGCCTTCTGAGCCAATGAGCAAACACATTGTACCATTAGAACACTGGAGTGATAGTTTTTTTTTTGATTAGAAAGTATTTTATTTATCACAATAGCCTTTAAGACAGAATTCATGATCAGCACAATTTAAACAACAACCCCCCCCCCCCGACCACCCACCCTCCCTAGCCCCCCCAGAGCCAACCCTTGGCCCAGCGCCCACCCACCCACAACCCGAGAGGAAGAGAAGAGAGAGCAAAAAAAAAAACCATCAGTGTAGTTCTTACACTTATTCAGCAGCCCCACTCGGCCACCCAGCCCATATTGCGTTAAAGATCTTATTACCATTCTTTTTATGCTGACAGTGTATCATCTCGTAACTTTTAACCCTACGAACTGCTTCCCACCAGTTATCCTTCGTTGGGGGATATACCATAATCCAGTTATGTAGAATCTGCAATCTGGCCAAGAACAGGAGCTTGGAGATTAAACACGCCTTTCTACCCAGTTGGACAGTGCACCCCAGGATGGTATACAGAGCACTACAAGGAAATAATATACCAGTCGCAGATTTAATAGCATTAGTTACACTCTCCCAGTAGTGCTTCAACTTCCTGCAACTCCACAACATATGAGTGTAGTTCGCTTCCTGTTGGCCACATCTAGGGCATAGTCCACCCACGTTTCTACCCATTTTACTTAAGACAGCCGGGGAGAAATGTAGCCTGTTGATAATTCTGAATTGTACTAACTGATGATTTTTGTTAGAGGAGACTCTACTACCACTTGCTAGAGCATTATCCCAATCATCTTCAGAAATTGGCCCAATCTCTCTTTCCCACGACTGCTTCTTAGTCAGCAGTGGCCTGCAAGCCCGTATGTCCCTTAACTCATTATATATGTTCCTCATTTCCCCCTTTCTAAAACACCCCGTATTCTTAAGAGTACAAAATAACTCCACATCTACTACTCTAAGTCTACCCCTCTCAATAGTAGAGGCAGCGTGCCCTAACTGATGATAATAAAATCTAAACTTATCCGAAAGTGCAAACTCCTTTTGTAAATCCACAAAGGGCATAATTACCCCGTCCCTAAAAACTTGTGAAATCTTAAATATACCCTTTTCTTTCCACTTCTTCGAATAACCAATATCGTGAAAAACAAAAAAATTATGATTCTCCCATAACGGGGAGAAAATCGTGCAAGCTTCTATACCTACCAAATTACGTATATGAACCCATATTCTATCCCATACCCTTAATTTAGAGAACATATAAGTACTACCAAATTGTGATCTGTGACCCTCCATGTATGTGAGAAGGGACTCTGAGCACGCAGGCCGCCCCTCCAAGATAAACGTGCCCAACGGAGAGTGCACGTGCTTACAAATCTGAAGTAAGTTAATCGCGTAAAAGTATAACATAAAATCTGGCAGATCAAACCCACCCCTTTGTATAGGCAATGTAAAGGTGGAGTACCGTGTACGAGGCCTCTTCTTACCCCAAATAACTTTATTCAAAACCCGTTCCAAGGATCTAAAGAACCCAACAGTAATCCAGGTCGGAGAAGCCCTGATAAAATACAAAATTTGAGGTTGAATAACCATTTTTATCAAGGCTGCCCTGTCAGCCATCGTGAGAGGTAGTTTTGCCCAAACCTCCGCTTTCCTTTTAAACCTAGCCAGTAAGGGTCTGAGATTATAGAGGGGGTAGTTAGAGATGTCCTTCGTAATGGTGATACCCAAGTACTCCATCTTATCTTCCACGACCTGAAGACCGAGATTATTAGTGCTGTCCCTAGGGGGACCATGCAAGTTCATCAACAGAGACTTTGACCGGAGTGATAGTTGCTGGAAATGGACCTCTATACACCTATTTAGATATTGCACCAAAAACCAGACATTTGCAGCTAGAATAGTCATTTACCACATTAGCAATGTATAGAGTGTATTTGTTTAAAGTTAGAACTAGTTTAAAGTTATCTTCATTGAAAAGTACAGTGCTTTTCCTTCAAAAATAAGGACATTTCAATGTGATCCCAAACTTTTAAACGGTAGTATAGGTGGCAACACGAAGCCGGTAGGTAAGTATAAGTACCTGCCCTCTTACCCTCCAGTCTGGCCCCTAGAGGATTAAGTGGGAATGCAATAGCATACCTGCATTAACCCCTTAACGACCGCGGGCGTAAGTGTACGCCCCCAAAACCCGTGCCTTAACGCAAACGGGCGTAAATTTACGCCCGCGGTTTCCCCGATCGCTGCGTGTACACACGCAGCGATCGGGGAAGATGGCCTGCTATAATGTATAGCAGGCCATCCCTGCTTGTCGGCACGGGGGGTGATTAACCCCTCCCGTGCTGACGATCGCCGCTATTGGCTGATCAATTCAGATAAGCATATGGCGGCGATCTGCAGCTTTCCGGGTCACCGGTGACCCGATGGCCCGGAAAGCAATGGCGGTCGGTGCTGTCCAAGGACGACACCGACCGCCATTACTGTTAAAAGTAACGGTGGCCACGGTGCCACGTCCGGAGCGCCGGGCGATATAAGTACCCCATGAAAGGGTTAAATACCTGCTGTGGACACCTCAGCTAGGTAGCTGAGGTGTCCAGAGCAGGTATTGACCCATACTCACCGGATCCAGCGTCCCGATCGCGTCTTCCGTGTTCCGAATGCGACTTCCGGGTTCCGAACGCGTCATCGTCTTCGTCGGCGTCTTCGTCTTTTTCCGGCGGTCCCCATCGGTAATCATCGGCTCCAGCGTCGTCAAACTTCGGCTTTTTCCGGAATTGGCGTTCTACTGCCCCCTAGCGGCTGATAAGTGTATATAATACACATATCAGTAGCTATAGGGTTGAAGAAAGATTTTTTTTTTTTTCCCAATTTTTTTTTTTTCCCAATTTTTTTTTTTTCTATTTTCCGCACCCTATCGCCGCTGAGTGCTGATCAGCATCGCACGTAAGTGCGCCGCTGATCAGCAACTCCTCCTTTTTGGCGTAGAGTGTTTTTTTCCTATATCCTACAGCCACGGTCTGCTTATAAGTGCCGCACATAAGTGCGGCATTTATCAGCAACTCCTTTCTTGGTGTAGTTTTTTTTTTTATACTTAATGTTAAAAAAACATGTAAAAAACACCATTACACTACACGGAATAAAGTTTTACACTACACCACTACATACCCCATATACCAATCCCCGTATAAAGATGACCCCCAGGGTGTTTTCGGTGTCGGACGCATACGCTATTATTGCCTCCAACACCGAAACAGCCAGTGAGGATGAATGGGGGGTCCTTCGTTCCTCCATTCATCCTCATCCTCATCATCCAATGACGTATCTGGGGGTAGCGTAGCGTACGCTGCCCCCCAGACACGTCTTTTCCGCCAGTACCGTCCCAATAAGATCACGGTATGGCGTGAAATTCTACAAACTCTGTGAGAGTACTTTAGGGTACACTTACAGATTTAGGGTACGTGCACACTGCGGAATGGAGAAGGATAACCCTTTGTGCATTCCACAGCTGGCACCCGCCGGCGGCCTGATGGAGGCGCGCGTCTCCGCCCGTGTCATAGACTCCATGTTATGCACGGGCGGATTCCATCGTCCGTCCAAAGAATGAACACATTTGACGGAGAGCGGAATCCGCCCGTGCATAGAATGGAGTCTATGACACGGACGGAGACGCGCGCCCGCATCAGTCTGCCGGTGGGTGCCAGCTGCGGAATGCACAAAGGGTTATCCTTCGCCATTCCGCAGTGTGCACGTGCACTTAGAGTGTATGAAGGAAGGGACACCCAAATCCAGCCCCCAGATGCCCCCTCCCCCCCCATCCTCTGAGTTAGTGGGGAAATCGTCCGGGAACTGATCTTCCCACTGCTGGATAAAGGTCACCACCTGTACGGGGATAACTTTTATACCAGCACCCCCTCTTCCAGTCCCTCGCTGCCCTGTAGCTTGCGGCACGATCTGAACACATCAGAAGTAGTAATAGCGCCCTAATATTTAGCAGCCATGGAGCGGACCCAGCGCTTCTGGATATGAAGGACCCCGTATCGCACCAGGACAACATTTTCCAGGTGACGTCCCCCACACTGGAAAACAGGAGACCCCAGAAGAAGTGCAGAGTGTGGCGTAACAGGGGGATCAGGAAGGACGCCATTTTCCAGTGTGACACCTGTCCTGATCACCCCAGCCTCTGCATACTGGATCGCTTCAAGGCATACCACACGTCACTGGGGTTCTACATTATCTAAATTCTGTCCCTTATTCCTATTTCAGGGGTCACGTTGATCCAGGGATTATTCTGATCGCCATTATGGAGTCGGGAAGGAATTTTTTCACTGTGATGAGGCTACTGTCGTCTGCCTTACGAGGGTTTTTTGCCTTCCTCTGGATCAACACAGGTTGAATTTGATGGACACCTGTCATTTTCAACCTTATAAACTAATAATTGGCCTAATACCCCCAAATAAATTAGAATTGTCCCTTTTCCCCAGCTAAGTAGGTATGGCCGCCATTCCCATTAGAGGATGCCATGATGCAATTACAGAGCCTCTGTGCGGCCAGAACAGTAGAAACCCCCGACAAGTGACCCCATTCTGGAAACTACACCCCATAAGGAATCTAACAAGGGGGGCAGCGGGGATATGGCCCCCTGGTGACGGCCACATTTGGGACGTGAAAATGAAAAAAAATTTATTTTTTATTTTCACGGCACATGTTCTACATATGTGCCTGTTACCAGTGGGGTCCATATGCTCACTGCACCCCTTGTTAGATTCCTTATGGGGTGTAGTTTTCAGAATGGGGTCACTTGTGGGGGGTTTCTACTGTCCTGGCAGCACAGGAGCTTTGTAATTGCGACATGGCCTCCATCCTCCATTCCAGCCTCTAAATGGCGCTCTGTCCCTTTGGTGGCTTGCCCTGTGCCTATATGGCACATTATGTCCGCATGTGGGGTATTTTCGTACTCAGGGGAAATTACCCTACACGCTTTGCGTTCATTTTCTTTTTTAACCCCTTGTGGAAATGGAAAAAAATCAAGGCTAGACCAACATTTGGTGTAATTTGTTTTAAATTTTTACTCTAAATCATTAATCTTGTGTTGATTTTTTCATTTTCACAAGGGGCTAAAAAAAAAAAAAAATTTGTGGAGCAATTTCCCCTGAGTACGGAAATACCCCACATGTGGACATAAAGCGCCATGCGGGTGCAGGGTAAGCCTCCAAAGGGAAGGAGCGCCATTTGGTTTTTTGAGGCTGGATTTGGCTGGAATGAATTTCGAGGGGCCATGTTGCATTTAAAAGGCCCCTGTGTTGCCAAGACAGTTGAAACCCCCCACAAGTGACCCCATTATGGAAACTACACCCCTCAGGGAATGTAACAAGGGGTGTAGTGAGCATATGGACCCCACTGGTGACGGGCACAAATATGGAACAATGTGGCGTGAAAATGAAATATTACATTTTTTACACTATAATGTTGGTCTAGCCTTGAATTTATTATTTTCACAAGGGGTTAAAAGAGAAAAAAACACACAAAATGTTTAGAGCAATTTCCCCTGAGTCCGTAAATACCCCACATGTGGACATAAAGCGCCATGTGTGCGCAGGGCAAGCCTCCGAAGGGAAGGAGCGCCATTTGGATTTTGGAGGTTGGATTTGGCTAGAATGGATAATGAACGCCATGTCGCATTTATAGAGCCCTTGTGCTGCCAAGACAGTGGAAACCCCCCACAAGTCACCCCATTCTGGAAACTACACCCCTCAAGGAATCTAACAAGGGGTGCAATGAGGATATGGACCCCTTGATGACGGGCACATTTTTTGCCGTGAAAGTGAAAAAATGAAATTTTTCACTTTCACGTCACATTGTTCCACATTTGTGCCCGTCACCAGTGGGGTCCATATGCTCACTGCACCCCTTGTTAGATTCCTTGAGGGGTGTAGTTTCCAGAATGGGGTCACTTGTGGGGGGTTTCCAGTGTTTTGGCAGCACGAGGGCTCTGTAAATGCGACGTGGCCCTTGAAATCCACTCCAGTGAAATCCAGCTTCCAAAAGCCAATTGGCACTCCTTCCCTTTGGAGGTTCGTCCTGTGCCCGCTTGGCACTTTATCGCCACATGTGGGGTATTTCCGTACTCGGGAGAAACTGCGCTACATGTTTTGTGTTTTTTTTTCCTTTTATCCCTTTGTGAAAATGAAAAATTGAAGTCTAGAACAACGTTTTAGTGTAAAAAATACTTTTGTCTTTTTTCACGCCATATTGTTGGGAAAATCTGTGAAGCACCTGTGGGTTCCAAATGCTCACCGCACCCCTTGTTACTTTCCTTGAGGGGTGTAGTTTTCTGAATGGTGTCCCTTTAGTGGTGTTTTTTAGGTTTTGGCACCCCAGAGCCTCTGGCAACCTGAAGTGGTACAGTCAGAAATGACCAAATATAACGGAGCCATTGAGATGCACTAGGCGCTCCCTTATATCTGAGGCTTGTGGTTGCGTCAAATAGCGCAATAGGGTCACATATGGGGTATTTCTATAAACTGCAGAAACGGGGCAATAAATATTGGGGTGCATTTCTCTGGTAATAAGTTTATAATTATGAAAAATATTGGATTACAATAAAATCTCTGCACAGAAAATTAAAATTTTCAAATTTCTTACACACTTAGCTTTTATTTCTGTGACTCCCCTAAAGGGTTAAAAAACTTTCTGGATCTGCTTTTGCAGAGTTTGGGGGATGCAGTTTCTGAAATGGGGTGCTTTGTGGGGCTTTCTAACATACAGGCCCCTCAAATACACTTTAAACCTGAACAGGTCCCTAAAAATATCTGATTTTGAAATTTTACTGAAAATTTGGAAATTTGCTGCTAATGTTTTACGCTTTCTATTGTCTAAAAAAAAATGAAATATAGTTTAATAAATGCTGCCAACATAAAGTAGACATGTTGCTAATGCTATTTAATAGATAATTTATGTGGCATAACCATTTTCTGTATAAGCAGAAAAGGTTTAAAGTTGGAAAAATGCATTTTTTTACAATTTTTCACGTTATTTTGGTTTTTTTCATAAAGATTCGTTATAAGTATCGACTCCAATTTACCAGAAATGTAAAGAACAATATGTCACGAGAAAACAATCTCAGAATCAGCCGGATAGGTAAAAGCATCCCGAAGTTATTAATGAATAAAGTGACACAGGTCATATTCATAAAATTTGCTCCGGTCCTTAAGGCCATTTTAGGCCCGGTCCTTAAGGGGTTAATGGTTTGGTGGGTGGATAGGTTCCCTGCAGCAAGATCACAGGGAGCCTTTCGAATGACATCACAGCCAAAAACCTCTTTTTATTGTGTATTTTCTTTTTTTACACGCTTAAAAAGCTTAGTAGTATTCTGATTGACACCATTCATTACTAAGCTAGGGCTAACACTAACCTCCAACCTGGTATTTCTAGGCTGCATCTGTTTTGTTTTTTACCTGGCGTTCTCCTTCCCGGTACCCCTGTGGCCCACTGTGTGGATACTGGGGTAATATTGTGGAGGTTAGTGTTAGTCGTTTTACAGGCTAACACTAAGCCCCAGCTTAGTAATGTATGCTATCAGACAGCTTTTATTACTAAGCCTTTAAAATGCATAGAAAAAGACAAAACACAGTAGAAAAATGTTTTCATTGAAATAAAAACACCCCCACACCGTTGTGTGACCATGTTATTTAAAAAATAAAATCTTCTGTTCACCGATGTAGTCCACTATATATGACACAGTCCTCAAGATGCAGACGCACTTTTTTTTTTTTTTTTTTTTTTTTAAATTAAATTTTCATTACGGTAGCAATTTTTACTTATAAATAACAAACCAATACATATCAACATAAAACATGGAGCAAACATAACATAGCAAACAATATAAATAAAAAAAGACATTATAACACAAACCTTCCAGACTTCACCTTAAAAAAACAACAAAAAAAAACCAACAACAACAATAACAAAACACATATTTCCCCTAAAATAGGACTCGGAACTCAGAAACTCTGATTCAAGAAACTTCATCCAAGGGTCCCACACCATATGATATAAAAAAAGGGGAAGGGACAAGGCACTACTCAAATCAGAAAAAAATACATAAAGGGGTGCTCTACCCAATCTGGCATACTACTAAATATACCCACAAAGAAAGAAAAAGAAAGCTATGCCCAAAAAGGGGGAAGGGGTGGCACATCCACAAATCATTAGACGTGTAATTGAAATATTAAACTGTACTCCGAACTATAAATAATCAAGTAATCTTTATTAATGTACAAAAAAAAGGTGCAGGACAAACAGTTTAAAACCATTTAAAACCAACAAAACACATACACGGAACCGTGCAAAATAAGCACTGGCCCGGGAAGTACCCCGACATATACAAATGTAAAGACCCCTTCTATGACCTCTATGATGTTACAAAACTGCAATGCAAGCAAGTACCTGACATACAATGTGTACAAATGTATAGGATAACCAGTAATAAGTCAGTACAAGACAAGAAGTAACAGAAGGTAAATGTGGCCAAATAAGCCCATATAACAAGGGTAAATATCACCATAGAAGGGAGTCCATGTCGGGGTCCAAGAAGCCCCACGCGTTCCGTCTCAGCCACGAGACTTTCTCAAGGGTAATAATAGAGGGGAATTATGGCAAATAAATAGCACCTGCAATCAAAAAAATCATCAATATCCATACCTATAAGGTTTAAAGCTCCGCCCGTCGGGTAAACCCTGCTCTGCATTCTCACACATGGCCGCGGCGTCCACAAAAACACTGTGCGCATGTGCACGGCTCGCTAGTTCCTCCCTCCCCAATCATGTGAACAATGACGTCAGAATAGACAAAACTTTATTGACAGCAACAAGAAGAACAACAACACCAATAAAAACAGTATATGCGCCTCATATATTCTGAAGTTTAAGCCCCTTTATATATAGCCATGCCGTATCTGCCAGCATGGGAGCAGACACTGGCATAGGTTCCCACCTTATTGTGAATATAGCGCTATTAAGCTCCACTAGACATTCAAATATAACTAAGTGGAAATCATAACCAAATCTCGTCCATAAGTGCAAACTATATACATCACTATTGAGTACATCATAAAAAACTTTTAAATACAAAGAATATGTGAAAATATGAGCAGTCCAGTATTAGTGATACATCACGCAACAGTGGCACATATATATTTAGGGCGCCCTACAGCCCCAGCCGGGAGATCCATAAATTAAGCATATAGAAGTCCACTTACATCTGCTATAGACCCAAGATAACATTACATATATCACTCAACATACAACATAGGACCCACTGTCGACGGCGTAACCCGGCTGTAAGTATACAATTCGTCGCATAAAAAGTGTATAAAATAAAATAAACAAATAAATAAATAAATCTTGTTGCCATTACGATACAAATATTATAAATGTGGAGAGCGGTAATGAAATTGCTAAATTCCCAAGAACTTATCCCAGTATAGTGTGTACAGAGCCACGGTATAGACATATAGTATCGGGAAGGCGCGTATATTATTGGAGTATCAGCATTAGTGTAGAGATTGTCAAAATGACAACCAAAGAGATATCACGCACAGATACAAACCTATATTACAAAGACTGCAAATATATAACGCAGTGCTTAAGTCCTTTGGTGCACCCAAAATCCTACCACAAAATAATAAATGGGAAAACGCAATATGAGAACAATATTACAATAAATAGCGCATATCTAAAAAAAAAAAAAAAAACACAGAAACAAAAATGAAGAACGTACACAAAACGTCAATACAAGTACTACAATGTACTTAACGGCGCATATCTAGTGAGGTATATACTATATGTCGCAAACCCAACAAGGGTACATATGCCAAAAAACGTATTAAAACTGCCTAAATCACTAAAGTCACTAGAGTCATGCTGTATATAATAAGTTAAGAGAGCAGAGGGGTATCATTAAGAGAATGCAGAGCAGGGTCTCCAAAGAGGAGAGTTTTGGACGCATGTGTGTTTCCATTAGTCTTTCCTTATGTGCTTTTAAATACTGCTCTTTGCTACATACAGCGAAACTGGCCCCGCAGTCTCTAGTCTATAGTTAATGGTTAATGATTTGACCTTTTATTGGATTATGACCTTCTACTATGACTAGTTTACCGTGCTGATCTATTATAAAGCCTGCCCGGCACTCGTGGGTATAACTCTCCTCTTTGGAGACCCTGCTCTGCATTCTCTTAATGATACCCCTCTGCTCTCTTAACTTATTATATACAGCATGACTCTAGTGACTTTAGTGATTTAGGCAGTTTTAATACGTTTTTTGGCATATCTACCCGTGTTGGGTTTGCGACATATAGTATATACCTCACTAGATATGCGCCGTTAAGTACATTGTAGTACTTGTATTGACGTTTTGTGTACGTTCTTCATTTTTGTTTCTGTGTTTTTTTTTAATTTTTTTAGATATGCGCTATTTATTGTAATATTGTTCTCATATTGCGTTTTCCCATTTATTATTTTGTGGTAGGATTTTGGGTGCACCAAAGGACTTAAGCACTGTGTTATATATTTGCAGTCTTTGTAATATAGGTTTGTATTTGTGCGTGATATCTCTTTGGTTGTCATTTTGACAATCTCTACACTAATGCTGATACTCCAATAATATACGAGCCTTCCCGATACTATATGTCTATACCGTGGCTCTGTACACACTATACTGGGATAAGTTCTTGGGAATTTAGCAATTTCATTACCGCTCTCCACATTTATAATATTTGTATCGTAATGGCAACAAGATTTATTTATTTATTTGTTTATTTATTTTATTTTATATACTTTTTATGCGCCGAATTGTACACTTACAGCCGGGTTACGCCATCGACAGTGGGTCCTATGTTGTATGTTGAGTGATATATGTAATGTTATCTTGGGTCTATAGCAGATGTATGTGGACTTCTATATGCTTAATTTATGGATCTCTCTGCTGGGGCTGTAGGGCGTCCTAAATATATATGTGCCACTGTTGCGTGATGTATCACTAATACTGGACTGCTCATATTTTCACATATTCTTTGTATTTAAAAGTTTTTATGATGTACTCAATAGTGATGTATATAGTTTGCACTTATGGACGAGATTTGGTTATGATTTCCACTTAGTTATATTTGAATGTCTAGTGGAGCTTAATAGCGCTATATTCACAATAAGGTGGGAACCTATGCCAGTGTCTGCTCCCATGCTGGCAGATACGGCATGGCTATATATAAAGGGGCTTAAACTTCAGAATATATGCGGCGCATATACTGTTTTTATTGGTGTTGTTGTTCTTCTTGTTGCTGTCAATAAAGTTTTGTCTATTCTGACGTCATTGTTCACATGATTGGGGAGGGAGGAACTAGCGAGCCGTGCACATGCGCATAGTGTTTTTGTGGACGCCGCGGCCATGTGTGAGAATGCAGAGCAGGGTTTACCCGACGGGCGAGGCTTTAAACCTTATAGGTATGGATATTGATGATTTTTTTGATTGCAGGTGCTATTTATATGCCATAATTCCCCTCTATTATTACCCTTGAGAAAGTCTTGTGGCTGAGACGGAACGCGTGGGGCTTCTTGGACCCCGACATGGACTCCCTTCTATGGTGATATTTACCCTTGTTATATGGGCTTATTTGGCCACATTTACCTTCTGTTACTTCTTGTCTTGTACTGACTTATTACTGGTTATCCTATACATTTGTACACATTGTATGTCAGGTACTTGCTTGCATTGCAGTTTTGTAACATCATAGAGGTCATAGAAGGGGTCTTTACATTTGTATATGTCGGGGTACTTCTCGGGCCAGTGCTTATTTTGCACAGTTCCGTGTATGTGTTTTGTTGGTTTTAAATGGTTTTAATCTGTTTGTCCTGCACCTGTTTTTTGTACATTAATAAAGATTACTTGATTATTTATAGTTCGGAGTACAGTTTAATATTTCAATTACACGTCTAATGATTTGTGGATGTGCCACCCCTTCCCCCTTTTTGGGCATAGCTTTCTCTTTCTTTCTTTGTGGACACCATATGATATCTTACAGAGTCTCCTGCCCTCTCAGCCACCAACTCTTCCAAACTCTCGGTTGGCCACTTTATAGTAAAATAGTTACATTTACAGTATTGGTAACTGTACTTACAAACAGCAGCTCCCTGTGTACCTCATATAGCTAAAAACAGACTCCCCTCCTCCAGGCTGTGCTGCCCTTCTCTATAGTTAGTCTGTACGAGGTTCATTTTTATTTTTTTCCATATTTTCAATAATAATAATAATTATTATTATTATTATTATTGTTTAAAATTTGCTTGCTGTACTTTTCCTACACATCTGCCAGGCATGTGCAATGTGGGGTGGGGTTTACTGGGTTAAAAGTGTTTACTCATCTAGCACATATTTCACCCACCTGTTATTTTTTCCTGTTGGATTTTGGCTTTGCCTTCTAAGAAATCTTGTACATCTGTTTCAAAATCCCCTGCATTTTTCTAGAAGGAATTGTTCCCAGAGTTATCTTACAATATTCTATCAAAGAGACATGTCTTCCTGATGTTGCTCTGTTTGGCTAATTGATTCCTTATTGAAATAGTTTCCTCCTATTCTTTTTTTATATCTTGTCAGTCCTGCAATTATTTTGTTAAATCTCAGGGATTGATGCTTTCTCTTCTTTTGCTTATGCAGGTCATGTTGCTTATTGTGCACTAGTTATTAATCTCCATTTATTGGGATATCGTCTTTCTTATGCAAATGATGTAATTGTTTTTCTCTCCACTGCTTGTTCACTGGGCATTATCATGTACTATTTGTTTTTCTTTTTTAATAAAACCTGAATTCGTTTTTCTCTTTTAAAAAACTAAACGTGCCCAGTTTTACTCTACTTGCCAATCTGTGGCTGCATTGTGTGAGTTAGTTTCACCTGCAGTTAGTGCCATGTATATTGTACTGGAGTATTTGCAGGTTATATTACATAATCAGGGGTGTGTAGAGTTGCTCCCAACTACGAAACATCATATTTTGTATAGTGGTTTCTTTACACTATAGAGTGACATGTTTCTATTCATATCATTTTTTGTGTGTAATATTAGATTTTAAAGCTTTTGTGATCTTCAACTGGGAAGTCCTTTCCTATGGAAGTCATTTAACTTTCTTTCTCCCATTATTCCATGTTTCCACTGCCGTTGGACTATACAGTATGTATCTCTCATCTTAGTAAGTGGCGAGCTGGTTCCTGGTATCCCAGAGAGTACATTTGACCCATATTTGCCAAAGAAAGAAATAGAACATTACCAAAAAAAAAGTATCAACAGCACTTTTTAGGAAGTCCAACTAGGCCACTTATGTACAATACTGAATGCACGCTAGTAAGCCCCCAAGCCCAACTGTAGGCAAATAGACTTGAAGGAGAGAGAGAGTCCAGCAGCATCTGTAAAAAGGTGCAATCCTGTTGTACTTACACATGATCAGATACAGCAATGCGTGTGTTTTGAACCTAAGGTCTTTTTTGAAATGTTACTAAACGGTCAAGGTCTAGTGAGGCCCCCACTGATCAGGAAAACAAAAAGGGGAGAAGCATGATGTAGCGCACTTCACTTTCCCACTGTCAATCATTTGTGTCCAGCAGCCCATAGAATTATAATGAAGTTGCTTGATAGACATCCCAGCTTGTTCCCTTAATCGGTAGTGATCCCAGAATCTTTGTATTCTAGAATCCACATAGCAGAATTAGATAGTTATAATATACTGTAGGTCTGTGTGTATTAGGTCTTTTAGATTGCTCTTTTAACCCCTTAAGGACACAGGGTGTAACTATACGCCCTGGCATTGTTAAGGGCGTCCAGAGGGGGTCTGCGCTTTAAACCGCCGCAATGCCGGCTGCTATCTGCAGCCTGAGACCACGGCTATTAGTGGGCACGGTCCGATCGCCATGCCTGCTAATTAGCTTTTTAAATGCAGCTGTAAAAGTTGAGAGCTGCATTTAAAATCTGCTTTTCCGCTACCGGGTGGTCTAGTGGGTGGGGTTGGGGAGGAGTGATCCCCGCATCTTCACCGTAATGACGCTGATCCCGGCTCGGCATTCTATCGCTGTTGGCTGCGGCAGCAAAATGCAATAGAACACTGATCTCATGGATCTATGCAGTATATCTATACTGCATAGATCTCAATCAGAGATCAGTGTAGTGATACTAGAAGACTCCCAGGGGGACTTCTATTATGTGTGCAAAAAAAAAAAAAACTGTATTAAGAAAAAATCCCCTCCCCTAATAAAATTTTAAATCAACCCCCTTTCCCCATTTTATATATAAAAATAAATAAACATGTTTGGTATTGCCAAGTGTGTAATCGCCCGAACTAATAATTTATTTCTTTACTGATTTTGCATGGTAAATGGCGTAAGTGAAAAAAATTGTTATAAAAAGCAATCAAAAAGTCGCATATGTGCAATCAAGGTACCAATAGAAAGTACAGATCATGGCACAAAAAATGACTCCTGCCCCCTAGACCAAAGGATAAAAGCGCTATAAGCATGGCAATAGAGCAATTTTAAGGAACATATATTTTTTTAAGAAAGGTTTTAATTTTTTAAAAGCTATCAATAGAGATGAGCGAACCGGGTTTGGGTTCGAGTCGATCCAAACCCGAACGTTCGGTATTTGATTAGCTGGGGCTGCTGAACTTGGATAAAGCTCTAAGGTTGTCTGGAAAACATGAATACAGCCAATGACTATATCCATGTTTTCCACATAGCCTTAGGGCTTTATCCAACTTCAGCAACCACCTCTAATCAAATGCCGAAAGTTCGGGTTCGGATCGACTCGAGCATGCTCGAGGTTCGCTCATCTCTAGCTATCAAATAAAATAAAATGTATGCAAGTTACATATTGTTGTAATAATAATAACTTGAGGAATATGCATAACAATTCGGTTTTACCCCAGGGCGAGCGGCATAAACGAAACCTCCCCAAATAAAAGAATATTGTTTTTTCTTTCAATTTCACCACACATTTAATTTTTTTTATGGTTGCAAAGAGTACTTAATGCAAAAATTAGGCCTGTCATTGCAAAGTACAATTAGTGGCGCAAAAAATAAGGGCTCTTCTGGGTCTCTAGGTTAAAAAATGCAAGTGCTATGGCCTTTTAAGCACAAGGAGGAAAAAACAAAAGCTCTAAAATGGAAATTGGCTTTGTATTTAAGGGGTTAAATCATACAAAAGTGGCACAATTTTTATGTGATTTAAAAAATACAATATACATGGCAGGGTTATTTTTTTGTTTGTTTGTTTTACATGTGCATGATTTAGAGAAAAAATCTGTTTTACTGACATACAAAATAAAGTTTATGTATTATATGACAGAAGTTCTAGTTTGTTAGAGCTTGGAAAACATATTGAGCCAGTCCAGCTTATGGTTTGGTTGTTAATTTAATTCTAAATTTAGTGAAGCTTCTGGTATTTGATGCCCAAGGTTACAAGTTATTATAGCAGTGGGCCCATGGGGAAAAGGTCTGATAAGATGCACAGTATTTCAAGTCATAGATCACTGTGAGGTTGATGAACTTCTTACTCCGATAAGGCTTGTTGGACTAACAGTACATTTTGATATTGGTAACTTCACAGAATATTGATTTAAAAAATTGTAGCTATGAGTGTGAAAGTTTTTAAAGTACTTGGGAAATTAATCTTGTGCTTAACTTCCTACTTTTATTTTGTATTTGTGGTTTTTGGTGCATTTAGAGTACTATTATAAAAAAAAAACAACACATTTTTAAGCATTGTATTAGTGTACAATTTTATTGTATGTGTATTCTTTCTTAATATTAGGGTGATCAGATTAAAAGCTATGGCCATCATGCAGGAAAAAAGGAAGCAGCTAAAGTCCTGAAAAATAACCAACCATTTGGTATTGTAGACAGGTCACAGGAGATGTGTTTGAGGGGGTGTACATCTCACCTAGGTTGATGCGCACGGTGAGATGGTAAGTCCAGGAGGGGATCTGTTATTATTATTATGAGTTATTATTTATTTTTACCGGGCCTGGATTTACATGGAATGGCAGGTAGGTTTTGGTAATGGGACTTGCCATTCCCTCCCCCCGATTCAGTTTGGGTTTTGCCATCAGGTGAGCAATCAGCCTGAGAAGGTAAGAGCTCCACAGAGATGCAGGTGAGGGCTCTCAGCCAGGAGTGAACAGCCTGCATGCTGTGTTTGCTGGGAGCTTGAAAGAATACTGCCGCTGCTGGGGCTTATTCATACCGTGCGATACCGCGGATTGAAGTGTCAGACAGGTGACCTGCTTGTTAGTAAGTGCCTAGACGGGCAAGACCTTTTTGTTTTGTTTTGTTCTTAAAAAGCACGGTGTTGCTGTACTTATGTTTTCTGGACTTTTTATGCTGCCAATAAACGCCAAGCTGTTATTTTAAAAAGCCAAGTCTGCTGTGAACTGTGTCCAAACACACCATCCCCTGAGAAGATCCCTACAGTATATATAACCCCTTAGATAATAGAGACTCCTGGACAGTAACCCTTTTTTCATTTTGTACTCCTTTTCAGCAATATATACATTTTATAATTATCAGAATGATGGTGCTTTTACACAGGCAGATTTATCTGACAGCCAAAACCAGGAACAGACTATAAACAGGGAACAGGTCATAAAGGATAGAGATTTCTCCTCTTTTCAAATCCATTCCTGGCTTTGGCTTCCAAAATCTGTCAGATTAAGCTGCCTGTGTAAACGCACCATTAGTGGCAGCGGTAAGGGGCGACACGGGCCTCTCTGCTGTCTCTAACATTTGTGTCAGGAACTGGTCCCCACTCCCCCTCTCTACTCCAGTTCAGAGCTATATTGATACAGAGCTAGCTTGTTGGGCAGAAGCTGCCATGCACAGAACTATGCTGACTGCTCCCCCGTGTATTGTATACTCTTTAAGCTCTATGGAGCAGTGATTAACAGTTTTGTGGACAGTGTCGTAGTGTCTATGTGCAACCAGGACAGTATTCGAGTGCGACAGATTTATCAAAGTAGCAATATAGGGCAGGCAGTGATCACTAATTCATGCTTTGGCACAGGTACCAGCAACTCTGATATCAACTAGACAATGTATTTTTATTGTAGAATAAAACTTCATACAGTACATTTGAGCAACGCGTTTCAACACCAATATGACGTCTTTCTTAAGCTCAAGTGGATTGAGATTGAAAAAGATACCAGTTTGGCATTGAAACACACTGACGCTCCTTACTTCCATCCTATCAGATTTGCCATCTCCTCACAGAGTCTGCTGACATACAGTAGCATTGATCAGTATATACAATCTCATAATTGCATATTGAACCGTAAAATAAGTGTAAAAGAAAAAAGTTTCTAAAAAAAACCCTTATAAAGTAAACTTCAATAAAAGTTTAAATTACCTTCTTCCCTATTATAAAAATAGAAATATGTAAAAAAATAAAAAACAAATAAACATATTATATATCGTAGCGTGCAGAATTGTCCGATCTATCAAACATAACAATATTATTCTCATACAGTGAACAGCGTAAATGAAAAAAGGGAAAAAAAAACTTTAGGATTGCTGATTTTTAAAATTATATACCTAAAAAAAAAAATCTATAAAAAGCGGTCAAAATTTTTCTTGTATACCAATTTAATACCAATAAAAATTTAAGCTGCTAATTTGAGTGCCAAAAAATTACACGCCAACCAACCCTGTAGGTGAAAAAATAAGAGCATTAAGGCGAGGAGAATATCGCTGCTTTATTGTGACCTTGTCAGTTAATCACTGATCTTCGGTCA
Organism: Dendropsophus ebraccatus; assembly: GCF_027789765.1. NCBI lineage: Eukaryota > Metazoa > Chordata > Amphibia > Anura > Hylidae > Dendropsophus > Dendropsophus ebraccatus. Next base: position 62,156,541 of record NC_091462.1, read on the forward strand.
TGAAGGGGTTAATGGAAAATACTGTGTGTGTTTACTTGTATAACTCTATTGTTCGATAATATTGCCTAAAGAAGGTGTATTAACTTTTTTAAGTCAATGGTTCATGCTCTGTATAGGTCATCAATACCAGGACTGTGGGGAACCAACACCGAGCCACCCTCCTGATCAGCTACTTGAAGAGACAGCTACACATCATTCACTTGAATTCGACAATACTACAGTTCCTTATGCCAGTACTTGTTCACACAACGTCAAAAATAGAGAAAAGGTGTCCGATTTTGATATTTAGAAAACGTCAGTTTTTGCTGCGATTTAACTGACTGCAATGGTTATGCATTGAAGTCAATGGGAAGACAGACATACAATGCACACAATGCATTGAATAGAGGACGTTTTAACGGAGACAGCAAAATAATGAACATGATCATTATTTTCGGACATCTTTTGCAAACAGCGGACGTTTTTTGTTAGTTGTTCACACAGTTCTTCTTTTGTCACAGTTCTTTCTCCGTTTTTACTATTAAATTCAATGGACTTTTCAATTAAACCACACCCAAAGGGCAATTAGTAACCCCAAACTAAAATAATGTGCAAACACCATTGCACTAAGGGGAGGCCAGACGGCTAAATGAGGTCCGTTATTTTAGACTCAAAATAACGGACATCATTTTAAACAGAACTGAAAAAAATGTGTGACCATAGCCTTACTTTGTGAAGAAAAAAAGGTTACATGACAGCATAAAGCTTACATGCAACCTTTTTGAGCCATGGAAACACATGATCATGTCATCTCAATTCTATGTGTTTTTAAGATTTGGTAAGCCAAGCAATGTTTTTTTTTTTTAAAAAGAAGAAAAAATTTGAGCAAAGTTAAAAGCTAATCTACTGGAACTTTAGTGTACAGTGCCAGGATTCAACCCAATTTATATGAGAACATTGGTTTAGGTGGTCATTTGGATATTACAAAAATGCAGCAGAACTAATACTACCACAGGTTAAGACAAGATCACATTTACATTTCTACAAGAAATTCTGTTCTTGAATGTATTGCTGTAATATATTGGTCCAATTGTAATAATAATTTAGGAAATGAAAATATTAGCATTGGAAATTACATATGGCTTGCTTAGTGCATTACACTCTTGCATAATAAGGTTGAAAACCATGTAAGGCCTAAAAAATAATATTTAAATGACTATCTGATGGATGATGCTTATCTGCCATTTATGTTCTTCCAATTTGGCTGTTTTTATCTTTGCTACATTAGGGCAATACAGGGCAATATGGAAAGGAAAGAAAGATCATGAACCGACAGCAACTGAATCATCACTGAGGAAAAAGGATATTTTCAGGTAATTGCTGCAGATAATGAGCCTCAGTGAAAAGAGAGCCCGAAGTTCCCTTGCAATAATGTATTCCAATCACAGCCGAGCAGATTAAAAAGTACTTGGTGAAAATATGTCTTCGGGAGAGGCACCTTGAACTTTTGAACATAATGGAAAGTGGCTAGGCATAATATTAGGAAATGCCTTTCATTGCATTAAAATAGTTGAGAAAATGGATGTAGGCACCTCTCCTGCCTCTGACCATGAAGAATACAAATGGTATTTAAGAACTCTTCAGTGCATAATTTAAGTGTGACAGAATAGATTTTCATCAAGACTTTTTGTGATTCTATTGAACACACATAAAGTTTGCAGGGCTGTAGATCAGCTTGTCACTCCATAAATGTGCAAGCAGCACAGAGAAAATCCAAACCTTCACTGCCAATACTGCACTTTAGGGGGCCATATTATTTCAGCATTTTTTGCTCAGTTTTGTGTGACATGATTGTATGAACATAAGGCTGGAATCCCACATGCAGTTTTTTATGCAGTTTTTTTGAGCTAAAGCCAGGGGTGAATACAAAAGAGGAAAATTATAAAGGAAAGACTGATACTTCTTTTGTATCCGATATTATGTTCAGAGACTGCATGTGGGTTTGTTGTTGTATCATGGCTGAATATACATCTTATAGGTAAAGTTTGTTAATATAATGAATTTGGAATAGGATCATTACTAAAATTACTATGAATTTGTGATCAGCAAAATCACTTGACACTTTTTTTTATGTTTTCCCTTTTGTAAGACAATGGCTTTAACATGAGTGAGCTTTCCTGTATCCCATACTGCCCACTGGTGGTGTTCCTCAGGAGGCACTAGAAGTCTGCTGTAGCAGTTTTTTTTTTTTTTTTTCGTTTTGCATAACCAAGAGAGGGGACTGAAGGTGTGAGGTGTCTTCTGGCTGCCGTGTTTGTGCACTTGTGCCATATTTCCAGTTGACACACGCAAGGGAAGAAGTGACATCATTATGGTGGAAAAATTTGAATCTAGGTACTGTATCTACTATTTAGGGTAGCAGAATGGCGTCTATTTCTCCTCATTGTGTTACTGGGTAATGCTGAGCGGAGATGCCAAACTGTTTATATTCGTCAATAGAGATGAGCGAATACTGTTCAATCGAATAGATATTTGATCGAATAGTGAGATATTCGAATATTCGATATTCTTAGGAATATCCCGCGAATATTCGATAAATATTCGATAAGCGTTCAAATCCCCCAGCTTCCGGTTTCACCCTCCAAAGGGTCAAATAGATGTTTTTCACTAATCGAATACTTGTTCCCATAGACTTTAATGGAATCAAATATTCGATCGAATATTCGAATATTCGCGGGATATTCGTACGAATATTGAATATTCGAATATCTCACTATTCGCTCATCACTATTCGTCAACATTCTCCAAACCCAAACAAGCTAGACAAGCTAGAAGGCTAAAGCTAAACGGAAATGTGCTGTTTGCTGTGCCAAATTGTCTAATAAGAAACCACTTTGCAAGTCATGTAACAGCAAAGTATCAGCAAAGTTCCAGAAATAAAATAAAATAAAAATTCAGGCATCTCTAAGGGGTCTAAATTTTACCTCAAGCCCTGTCCAGACATCAGAAGGTCAAGGCTTACAGACACCAGCTCAGATGCCCATTCCTATGGCAGTTGTCTGAAGCACGTTTTGCGAAAACAATAAGACTCTGATTCTGATTTGGCAATATGATGATTTCCAAGAGGATTCTGAAGCACTTTTTTAACCTACCACTAAAGATACCACTAAATAATTCTTTGCATTTGATATACACTTTAGATTTTTAGAACTCAAAGATATGGCTGTTGTTAATTAGACTATAGATTTTGACTGTAGATTTTGCTTAAAGTGTCACTGTCGTGAAATTTTTTTTTGCAGAAATCAATAGTCCAGGCGATTTTAAGAAACTTTGTAATTGGGTTTATTATCCGAAAAATGCATTTTTATCATGAAAAAGCAGTTTGAAGCTCTCCCCCCTGTCTTCATTGTTCTCCTATGGAGAGAGCTAAAGAAAAGACCAAAACAGGACAACAAAGAGTTAATCTACAAATCCCTCACGGGATATCTCCTGTGAACATCACCAGTGACCTGTCTGAGCTCGGATTACAGCTGTCACCCAGCTCCGTGCCTGTAATCCTCTGTTATCTGCTTTCTGCTGCCGGCTAACTCCCTCCTTCCTCCTCCCCCCTCCCCTCTCCCTAGAGCAGACAAGGTACGTCTCCTGCAACAAGTCACAATTTTCAGATTTTTTGGAGTGGATGAAAAAGAGGAAGGAGGGGGGGGGGACCTGGGAAAAGGCTTTTTACATGCAGATAATGGCAGACTTGGCTAATAAACCCAATTACAAAGTTTCTTAAAATCGCCTGGACTATTGATTTCTGCAAAAAAAAAAAAAAAAATACGACAGTGACTCTTTAAGGCGGTATTGCTTAAGAAGTATTATTGGGGTAAAAGTGGAAAAGCAGCCTAAATCGATGTTTGGTGGATTAAACCTAATAAGAAAAAGGATTCCCAGAAGAAAAACTAAAAAAGGCAAAAGTTTTTTGTAAACAAGGTAATAAAAGAAACTTTAAAGGTAAAGAAGAGTACATAATCCTTCATTACAATTTTTGGTACTGACATTTTATATCTCTTCTGCCCCAAGACTTTTTTTTACCAAGATTATGGAGAAGTTGTATAGTTCCTAAGGCTACATAATATTATAGTTCTATATCTAAATGACCTGATTCTGACCACAAGTTATTGACAACTGCTGTTAGCAATGGCAATGCTTTGAAGTCAATAGAAAGATGGACGTCCAATGCACACAATATATTGAATAACGTTTTTACCGCGGGCATCAAAATAATGAACATGATCATTATTTTCGGACAAACAGCAGACATTTTTTATTAATTGTTCACACACAGTTTTTCTATTCTCACTGCTCTTTCTCCATTTTTACTATTAAATTCAATGGACTTTTAAGCCGCACCCAAAGTCCAATTAGAATAGAATAATAGAATAATAGAATAATGTGCAAACACTAGTCATTGCACTAGGGGGAAGCCAGACAGCTAAATAACGTCCGTTACTTTAGACTCAAAATGACGGACATCATTTGAACCCTTTGAGGACCAGGCCCTAAATGACCCAGTGGACCGCGCAAATTTTGTTCTTTGCGCTTTCGTTTATCTCTCCTCCCCTTCTATGAGCTCTAGCACTTTCAGTTTTCTATCTACAATGCCATGTAAGGGCTTGTTTTTTACAGAAATAGTTGTACTTTGTAATGGCATCTTTCATTCTACCATAACATGTATGATGGAACACCAAAATTAATATTTATGAAGATATAAATTGGTGAAATCGTAAAAAAGAATGCAATATGGAAACTTTTGGAGGGTTCCTGTGTCTAGGTAGTGCACTATGTGGTAAAAGCAAAATGATACCATTAGTCTATAGGTCAGTCCAAAGACAACCACATGCAGGTTTACACAGATTTTCTAATGTTATATATATATATATATATATATTTTTTTTTTAATGAAATCCTTTCTTTTGGCAATTAATTATTAATAAAACGGGCCTTTTTTTTTATATATAATGTAACATAAAATCGGTAATCCGCGCTTATTTTTCCTTTTCGTGTACGCCGTTCGCCGTTTGCAATGATGCTTGTTATATTTTAATAGATCGGACAATTACGCACGCTATGGTATATTATATGTTTATTTTTTTATATATATGTTTTATTTATATAATGGGAAGGGGGTGATTTCAATTTTTATTGGGGGAGGGGTTTTGGGGTAGTGATTTTAACTTTTTTTTTACACATTTTAAGTCCCTTTGGGGGACTTCTACATACATTACTTAGATTTTTACACTGATCATTGCTATGCCATAGGCATAGCATTGATCAGTGTTATCGTTGCTCTGCTCATTGAGCCTGCATAGGCTCAGTGACCAGAGCGCCGATCGGACTACGTGGAGGCAGGTGAGAGACCTCTGGCGGTCCGCTTTAACAATCGGGACCCCCGCAGTCACACTGCAGGGGTTCCGATCGGTACGTGACAGGGGACTCCCCCTGTCACATACACTTAAACGCCGCGGCCGCGCTGCTGTCGCAGCGTTTTATGGAGTTAATGTCACGCTGCAGCACAATTGTTGCAGTGTGTCATTAACTGTGAGGTTAACTGATTGCAGCCGGCCCCCACCTGCTATGAAGCGCGTCCTTGGTCGTCTGGACACAGACTTCCAGGACGTACTGGTACGTCCTAAGTCGTCTAGGGGTTAAACAGAGCCTTCTTTTGTGAAGAAAAAAAGGTTACCTGACAGCATAAAGCTTACATGCAACCTTTTTGAGTTATGGAAACACATGGCATAAACATGAAACCCCTTAAAAATAAAAAGAATTGCACTTTTTTTCAATTTCATTGCACAAATATTTTTTTTCCAGTTTTGCAGCATGTTTTATGGAAAAATTAAGTCTGTCATTGCAAAGTATAATTGGTGTTGCAAGAAATAGGGTCTCATATGGGTTTGTAAGTGAAAAAATGAAAATTGGCTTGGTCCTTAAGAGGATAATAATCTCTGTTTTTCCTGTGCCACTTCATTTATTAAACAAAATTTGAATTCTATAAGTAGTATGTGTGCAACTTTTTTTATTACTCATCTCTAATTGTGGAGCAGTTTTTTAGATTGTGCCGTTGTATTAAATTTTTTGTTGCTCAAAAATGTAGAAACATTTTTGTGCAGCTATTCGTCACCTTCTGACTGGGTGTAAAAAATACTCATGTTTGAGGTCTTGTGCAAGTAAAAAAAAATTGTGCACAATGGATAAATTGTCAAGCAATAGGGTCCATTTACACAGAAAGATTATCTGACAGATTATCTGCCAAAGATTTGAAGCCAAAGTCAGAAACAGACTATAAACAGAGATCGGGTTATAAAGGAATACCTAAGATTTATCCTCTTTTCAAATCCATTCCTGGCTTTGGCTTCAAATCTTTGGCAGATAATCTGTCAGATAATCTTTCTGTGTAAATGGACCCATAGTCACCACTGTTTACATCCTAATTACCCGTTGAGAACTGGGTGGCCCAGGTGACAGTTTATGTCCCGGGGGAAAAAGTGCGTGAGGCACTGACTAGAAATGGATGATGAGAGATGTTTCTGAGATGTCTGTTAACCCCTTAAGGACAGAGCCTGAAATGGCCTTAATGACAGAGACAAATTTTATGAATATGACCAGTGTCACTTTATTCATTAATAACTTCGGGATGCTTTTACCTATCCGGCTGATTCTGAGATTGTTTTCTCGTGACATATTGTACTTTACATTTCTGGTAAATTGGAGTCGATACTCATAACGAATCTTTATGAAAAAACCCCAAATAATGTGAAAAAATTTGAAAAAAAATGCATTTTTCCAACTTTGAAACTTTTTTGCGTATACAAAAAGTGGTTATACCACATAAATTATATATTAAATAGCATTAGCAACATGTCTACTTTATGATGGCGGCATTTATTAAACGATCTTTCATTTTTTTTAGACAATAGGAAGCTTAAAACATTAGCAGCAAATTTCCAAATTTTCAGTAAAATTTCAAAATCAGATATTTTTAGGGACCTGTTCAGGTTTACCCTCGATTCACACGTTGTAAGAGTGCGGCTGTATTTGCGGCTGTAATTGTGCGGCGGTATTTTTGGTGGTTCGTGTGTATGCTGGGAAGTATAGGATATGCGGCTGCACAGTGCACACTATGTATGAATCTACGGCCCTATCGTAAACGGACCCGTAAAAAATGAACAAGACCATTATTTGCGGCTGGACATGCGGCCGAGGATTGACAGGCGGTCCGTACGGAGTACTTCAAAAATAGCCGGCAATGATGCCGAATGCCGATGCCTCTAATAGTTACTATATTAAATTAATCAAAGACATTTTATTTGTAATCAAGACACTTTCGTTGATCAATAATTTATTTCTAACGAATCCATCATTTTGCAATTAAATATACTGTTAAAAAAAATAGATATATAAATAAATGTATATTTATCTATATATTTATTTTTTGACAGTATATTTAATTGCACAATGATGGATTCGTTAGAATTAAATTATTGACAAACGAAACTGAATTTATTTCCAAGAAAATGTGTTTTATTCATTAAATATTAATTAGTACAGGAAGCTCTATAAGCCGGTAATTCTTATTGCCGGCAATAGAGCATTCTGTACTAATCATCACTTTACTTTAATGAAAACATCAAATGTTTCTTCTAATTATGTTATGACAATAACATTATTAGAAGAAACATTTAGAATTATATGTGCGCTCAGCTGATTGGCTGATCGGCTGAGCGCACATATAATGAGCCGGTCCGCAGCACAGTGACTTCATTGTGCTGCGGACCAGCGAAGAGACAACATCGGGGTGAGTATAGAGCTCTCCCCACCCCCTCCCCGGCACTGCACCCCTCCCAGCAAGGAAGGGGGGTCAGTTAACCCCTTCCTTGCTGGGATGGGTGCAGTCTGACATCAGTCTGGCCCCCAGGGGGTTAAGGGGGAGGCAATACATCCTCCCTTAACCCCTTGGGGGCCAGACTGTAAGCAGCGATCTGTAAAGATGCTGCATACTGTAAGGTGCACAACACCGCTCACAATGATGGGTGTTGTGCTCCTGTTTGTGTGTTTTTTGTGTGTTTCTCCCTTTTTGTTTTTCAGATATCGGTATCCTGTGGATTACGTCGGATTCCGTGGACTACGTCGATGACCAGCGGTTGTTCTTTGAATTTTTTAAATAAAATGGTCAATGAGGGGTGTGGGGGTGTTTTTATTTGAATAAAAAAATTTGTAAACTTGTGTCTTGTCTTTATTTCTTTACTTTTTAGACTTAGTAGTGGAAGCCGTCTAATAGACGGAATCCATTACTAAGTTGGGGCCTAGTGTTAGCCGGTATAAAATGGCTAACACTAACCCCCTATTATTACCCCAGTACCCAATGCCACCAGGGGTACTGGGAAGAGCCGGGTGCCAATGGTCCCGGAGCGTCAAAATTGGCGCTCCTGGACCGGGCGGCAGCAGGCTGGTAATATTTAGGCTGGGGAGGGCCTAAACCAATGGCTCTTCCCACCCTGGTGTTACCAGGCTGCTGTCGTTTGGTTTTTAACCCGGCTGGTTATAAAAATAGGGGGGACCCTATGCGTTTTTTTTTTAATTATTTATTTATTTAAAAAAAAATTCGCATAGGGTCCCCCCTATTTTTATAACCAGCCGGGTTAAAAACCAAACGACAGCAGCCTGGTAACACCAGGGTGGGAAGAGCCATTGGTTTAGGCCCTCCCCAGCTTAAATCTTACCAGCCTGCTGCCGCCCGGTCCAGGAGCGCCAATATTGACGCTCCGGGACCACTGGCACCCGGCTCTTCCCAGTACCCCTGGTGGCATTGGGTACTGGGGTAATAATAGGGGGTTAGTGTTAGCCATTTTATACCGGCTAACACTAGGCCCCAACTTAGTAATGGATTCCGTCTATTAGACGGCTTCCACTACTAAGTCTAAAAAGTAAAGAAATAAAGACAAGACACAAGTTTACAAATTTTTTTATTCAAATAAAAACACCCCCACACCCCTCATTGACCATTTTATTTAAAAAATTCAAAGAACAACCGCTGGTCATCGACGTAGTCCACGGAATCCGACGTAATCCACAGGATACCGATATCTGAAAAACAAAAAGGGAGAAACACACACAAAAAACACACAAACAGGAGCATAACACCCATCATTGTGAGCGGTGTTGTGCACCTTACAGTATGCAGCATCTTTACAGATCCCTGCTTACAGTCTGGCCCCCAAGGGGTTAAGGGAGGATGTATTGCATCCCCCTTAACCCCCTGGGGGCCAGACTGATGTCAGACTGCACCCATCCCAGCAAGGAAGGGGTTAACTGACCCCCCCTTCCTTGCTGGGAGGGGTGCAGTGCCGGGGAGGGGGTGGGGAGAGCTCTATACTCACCCCAATGTGTCCTCTTCGCTGGTCCGCAGCACAATGAAGTCACTGTGCTGCGGACCGGCTCATTATATGTGCGCTCAGCCGATCAGCCAATCAGCTGAGCGCACATATAATTCTAAATGTTTCTTCTAATAATGTTATTGTCATAACATAATTAGAAGAAACATTTGATGTTTTCATTAAAGTAAAGTGATGATTAGTACAGAATGCTCTATTGCCGGCATATGAATTACCGGCTAATAGAGCTTTCTGTACTAATTAATATTTCATGAATAAAACACATTTTCGTTTAAATAAATACAGTTTCTTTGTTCAATAATTTAATTCTAACGAATCCATCATTGTGCAATTAAATATACTGTCAAAAAATAAATATATATATAAATATACATTTATTTATATATATATTTATTTTAACAGTATATTTAATTGCAAAATGATGGAATCGTTTACATTTAATTATTGAACAATAAAAGGGACTTTATTAGACAGAAAATGTGTTTTATTAATTCAATATATTAACCATGAGAGACATCGGCTATACTGCAGAGGATCGCAAACCCCGGTAATAGCGATTCATGTAAACTGTTTCCCTGCTTTCCCAGATGCATCCAGAGGTGTTTCCATCACTTTCTTAACATTTTATTTGTTATTTTTAGTTGAACCAGATTTCCAAGTAAATGACCGTATGTTTTGAGCCGCATGTCTATTTTTTCCCACGGCCGGAGTTTCACCCGCACATTTACAGCCGCATAAAAAATACAGCCGCACAGTTACAGCGTGTGAATCCAGCCACAAAGTGTATTTGAGGGGCCTGTATGTTAGAAAGCCCCACAAAGCACCCCATTTCAGAAACTACACCCCCAACACTCTGCAAAAGCATATCCAGAAAGTGTTTTAACCCTTTAGGGGAGTCACAGAAATAAAAGCTAAGTGTGTAAGAAATTTGAAAATTTAAATTTTCTGTGCAGAGATTTTATTGTAATCCAATATTTTTCATAATTATAAACCTATTACCAGAGAAATGCACCCCAATAATATTTCCCCGTTTCTGCAGTTTATAGAAATACCCCATATGTGGCCCTATTGCGCTATTTGACGCAACCACAAGCCTCAGATACAAAGAGCGCCTAGTGAATTTCAACGCCTCCGTTATATTTGGTCATTTCTGACTGTACCACTTCAGGTTGGCAGAGGCTCTGGGGTGCCAAAACCTAAAAAACACCCCTAAAGGGACACCATTTAGAAAACTACACCCCTCAAGGAATGTAACAAGGTGTGCGGTGAGCATTTGGACCCCACAGGTGCTTCACAGATTTTCCGAACAATATGGCGTGAAAAAAGAAAAATTTATTTTTTACACTAAAACGTTGTTCTAGCCTTCAATTTTTCATTTTCTTAAAGGAATAAGAGGAAAAAAAAGACACAAAATGTGTAGCGCAGTTTCTCCCGAGTACGGAAATACCCCACATGTGGCAATAAAGTGCCAAGGGGGCGCAGGACGAGCCTCCAAAGGGAAGGAGCGCCAATTGGCTTTTGGAAGCTGAATTTCACTGGAAAGGATTTCAAGGGCCATGTCGCATTTACAGAGCCCTCGTGCTGCCAAGACACTGGAAACCCCCCACAAGTGACCCCATTCTGGAAACTACACCCCTCAAGGAATCTAACAAGGGGCACAGTGAGCATATGGACCCCACTGGTGACGGGCACAAATGTGGAACAATGTGACGTAAAAGTAAAACATTTCATTTTTTCACTTTCATGGCACAAATGTGCCCGTCATTAAGGGGTCCATATCCTCACTGCACCCCTTGTTAGATTCCTTGAGGGGTGCAGTTTCCAGAATGGGGTCACTTGTGGGGGGTTTCCAGTGTTTTGGCAGCACGAGGGCTCTGTAAATGCGACATGGCGTTCATCATCCATTCTAGCCAAATCCAACCTCCAAAATCCAAATGGCGCTCCTTCCCTTTGGAGGCTTGCTCTGCGCCCACATGGCGCTTTATGTCCACATGTGGGGTATTTACGGACTCGGGGGAAATTGCTCTACACATATTGTGTGTTTTTTTCTCTTTTAACCCCTTGTGAAAATGATAAATTCAAGGCTAAACCAACATTATAGTGTAAAAAATGTAATATTTCATTTTCACGCCACATTGTTCCACATTTGTGCCCGTCACCAGTGGGGTCCATATGCTCACTACACCCCTTGTTACATTCCATGAGGGGTGTAGTTTCCATAATGGGGTCAATTGTGGGGGGTTTCAACTGTCTTGGCAACACAGAGGCCTTTTGAATGCAACATGGCCCCTCGAAATCCATTCCATCCAAATCCAGCCTTCAAAAACCAAATGGCGCTCCTTCCCTTCGGAGGCTTAACCTGCACCCGCATGGCGCTTTATGTCCACATGTGGGGTATTTCCGTACTCAGGGGAAATTGCTCTACACATTTATTGTTTGTTTTTTTTTATCTTTTAGCCCCTTGTGAAAATGAAAAAATCATGACAAGATTAATGATTTAGAGTAAAAATTTTACAAAAATTACACTAAATGTTGGTCTAGCCTTGATTTTTTCCATTTCCACAAGGGGTTAAAAAAGAAAATGAACACAAAACGTGTAGGGTAGTTTCCCCTGAGTACGAAAATACCCCACATGTGGACATAATGTGCCATATGGGCACAGGGAAAGCCACCAAAGGGACAGAGCGCCATTTAGAGGCTGGAATGGAGGATGGAGGCCATGTCGCAATTACAAAGCTCCTGTGCTGCCAGGTCAGTAGAAACCCCCGACAAGTGACCCCATTCTGGAAACTACACCCCATAAGGAATCTAACAAGGGGTGCAGTGAGGATATGGACCCCACTGGTGACAGTCACTTACGTAGAACATGTGCCGAGAAAATAAAAAATACAATTTTTTTCATTTTCACGTCTCAAATGTGGCCGTCACCAGGGGGCCATATCCCCGCTGCCCCCCTTGTTAGATTCCTTATGGGGTGTAGTTTCCAGAATGGGGTCACTTGTGGGGGGTTTCTACTGTCCTGGCCGCACAGAGGCTTTGTAATTGCATCATGGCATCCTCTAATGGGAATGGCGGCCATACCTACTTAGCTGGGAAAAAGGGACAATTATTAATTTATTTGGGGGTATTAGGCCAATTATTAGTTTATAAGGTTGAAAATGACAGGTGTCCATCAAACTCAATCTGTGTTGATCCAGAGGAAGGCAAAAAACCCTCATAAGGCAGACGATAGTAGCCTCATCACAGGGGAAAAATTCCTTCCCGACTCCATAATGGCGATCAGAATAATCCCCGGATCAACGTGACCCCTGAAATAGGAATAAGGGACAGAATTTAAATAATGTAGAACCCCAATGACGTGTGGTACGCCTTGGAGCGATCCAGTATGCAGAGGCCGGGGGGATCAGGACAGGTGTCACACTGGAAAATGGCGTCCTTCCTGATCCCCCTGTTACGCCACACTCTGCACTTCTTCTGGGGTCTTCTGTTTTCCAGTGTGGGGGACGTCACCTGGAAAATGTTGTCCTGGTGAGATACGGGGTCCTTCATATCGAGATGCGCTGGGTCCGCTCCATTGCTGCTAAATATTAGGGCTCTATTACTGCTTCTGATATTTTTGGATTGTGCCGCAAGCTACAGTAGCTCGGGCAGCGAGGGACCGGAAGAGGGGGTGCTGGTATAAAAGTTATCCCCGTACAGGTGGTGACCTTTATCCAGCAGTGGGAAGATCAGTTCCCGGACGATCTTTCCACTTGTTCCAAGGATGGGGGGGGGAGGGGGCACCTGGTGGGCTGGATTCAGGTGTCCCTTCCTACATACACTCTAAGGGTACGTGCACACTGCGGAATCGCGACAGATAACCCTTCGTGCATTCCGCAGTTGGCACCCGCCGGCTGACTGATGCAGGCGCACGTCTCCGTCCGTGTCATAGACTCCATTCTATGCACGGGCGGATTCCGCTCTCCGTCCAACGTATTCATTCTTTGGATGGACGACGGAATCCGCCCGTGCATAGAATGGAGTCTATGACACGGGTAGAGACATGCGTCCGCATCAGTCCGCCGGCGGGTGCCAGCTGCGGAATGCACGAAGGGTTATCCTTCGCCATTCCGCAGTGTGCACGTACCCTAAATCTGTAAGAGTACCCTGAGGTATGCTCACAGAGTTTGGAGAATTTTACGCCATACCGTCATCTCTTATTGGGACGGTACTGGCGGAAAAGACGTGTCTGGGGGGCAGCATACGCTACGCTACCCCCAGACACGTCACAGGATGATGAGGATGAATGGAGAAAAGAAGGATCCCCCCATTCATTTTTCACTGGCTGTTTCGGTGTCGGAGGCAATAATAACGTATCCCTCTGACGCCGAAAAGACCCTGGGGGCCATCTTTATATGGGGAATGATATATGGGGTATGTAGTGGTGTAGTCTCAAACTTTATTCAATGTAGTGTGGTATAATGTAGTTTTTTTTACGTGTTTTTTTTTACAGTAAGTATAAAAAAAAAACCTACACCAACAAAGGAGTTGCTGATAAATGCCGCACTTATGTGCGGCACTTATCAGCAGACCGTGGCAGTAGAATATAGAAAAAAAACACCCTACGCCAAAAAGGAGGAGTTGCTGATTAGCAGCACACTTTCGTGCGATGCTGATCAACACTCAGCGGCGATAGGGTGCGGAAAATAGGAAAAAAAAAAATTTGGAAAAAAAAAAAACTTTTTCTACATTCTGAACATCCCTGTAGCTGCTGATAAGTGTATTACACATATCAGCCGCTAGAGGGCAGCAGAGCGCAAAATCCGGAAAATGACGAGGCTGGAGCCGAAAATAGCCGAAAGAAGACGACGGGGACCGCCGGAAAGACCCGAAGACCGAACGGAATGACGGAGGACGCCGCGAACCCGGAAGACGCCGATCAGGACCCCGGGACAGGTGAGTAATGTACAAATACCTGCTCTGGACCCCTCCGCTACCTAGCTGAGGGGTCCAGGGCAGGTATTTATTATTTTGTGGGACTCTGATTGCCGTGCCACCGACCCGATCGCCGTGAACGGCCGGCCGTTCATGGCGATCGGGTCGGTGGCACGGTGACCACCATTACTTTTTACGATATTGGCTGATCTGAATTGATCAGCCTATAGCGGCGATCGTAAGCACAGGGGGTGTTAACCACCCCCCGTGCCGAGAAGCTATGATGGCCTGCTATGATTTATAGCAGGCCATTTTCCCCGATCGCTGTGTGCGAACACGCAGCGATCGGGGAAACATTGGGCGTAAATTTACGCCCTGATGCGCCAAGTACCAGGGCGCGAGGGCATAAGTTTACGCCCGATGTCGTTAAGGGGTTAAAATACCTACAACACTAAAAATGTAAGAAAATATTGGTCTTATGGCCTTCAAGGTGCTAGAATTGGCTTTAAAACATAAAGTAGTAGTTGCTACACTATAACTTTAAGGAAATTCATTGTATTTTTCGCTCAGCTCTTTATTTATTTTATTTTTTTAATGAGCAGTATACTGTATGTGTGGGCCAAGGACCAAATTATAAATTCACTGCCTATGCATTATTAGTTTTGAAAGCCAGCATTAGAAAAAAAATCATTCATAAAATATGAAATCTGTTACTGAAAGGCTGGAAATGGCTGCTCTTGAGACTGCCTAGATTGTATGCTTCTGTAAGAGAAGAATATGATGTTTCCCTTTTATCTGGTATTTTACAAAGTATGGTATATATAACTGTAACATTTACATTCTGCATGACATTCTGTAAAGCTGTGAAGGTGGGTCAATATGAAGAATGATCTGTTGTAATTGGGGTCTCATGATTTGTTAGTTGAACTGATTCTCTTTTGATTAAAAGAACAAAATATCCCACCTGAATTGCACAGTGAGATGAACCTTTCATTATCTAGCACATCATCATGCTTAAAACAGTAAAGCAGACAGAATCATTCTGAGTAGCATGTCTCCTGTGTGTTGTATAGAAGATTAGAAACTCATGGGTGCCTGCATAGCAGATCACCAAGGGACTGAAGGTGTGTGATGATCATATTTCTTCTGTTATCTCTGCAGATCCCTGTCAAAGCATGAAATACTATTACCTTATCAACAGGACCAAGAAAATAAAGCTTCTTTAAAGACTTGTGACTCAACAGTAAGTTATTGTATTCTAACTATGGCAAAAAAAAATAGTATGGTACCGTGTTAGCCATAAAAATCCATATGGTGATAAATACTTGTGATCAAAGTATTTTAGGAGTGATACCTTTATCGGGCACCAAAAATTTGTTAGAATTCTGAGCTTTCGGCATTCAAAAGATCCCTTTGTCAGACAAGTTCTCAAATGAATGACTTATAGAAACAGCACAACATTTTAGGGCTGTTATATCCCTAAAATGTTGTGCTGTGTCTGTAAGTCAATTATTTGTGTGTGTGTGTGTGTGTGTGTGTGTGTGTGTGTGTGTGAGGGGGGGGTACTAGGTTGTTGCATTGTGATGAATTCTTGGCATACGTAGCAATATCTCCTTTTGCATTTTTTAAGCACCTCCTGCATCTGTTGCAAGATTGTTGTTCATATCTTGGAATTCAGATAAAAATTTAGATGACTCTCTTAAAAAGCATCTAAGCAAATAGTGTAGAGGGTTCCTGTATTTTCTACACCACTTAAAAAAAACCTGGGTTGGGGCTATTCAGCAGTTTTTAAAGGTTTTACTTAAAATTACCATTTGCGACATTAAGGGGAATCTGTCAGCAAGCGGGCCCTACCTGAGGTGCTGACAGTGTGATATAGTTGGAAGTCCCCTAGTGAGCATGTTACCTTTTGGAAATCTGTCCGTTGAGTGGATTATGCACATTATGCATCTGAGGTCTCCTACTGTAATGAAGAGGAGTTGTGATTTATTGTTTGAGCCTCACTCTGCAACGCCTTACAGCTCCTTCCTCCTCCCTCTTCCTCATGAATAATCTGTGCTGCCCAGTCTTCTGTTTTCTCAGCTTTCAGCCAGTGTGTCTGAGTGTTTATTTCAGATGTAAACTGCCTACAGGGGACTGATCTGCAATCAGATATAGTTAAAACTCATAGCCTGCGTTAGAGCTGTGGTACATCACCTGTCTAGAGACAAGCAACATTTTTATCTATGGTTTGATTTCCCTGATGGAAATGAAATATAGTTATTTATTTTTCTTTTTTTCATCATTAATTCATTTTAAAAATTTCTAAGAATTCCCAATCAGGTCAAAAATAATTTTAGAATTCATTTTTTTTTCCTACAATGATGAGAAGAAAGACTATATTTCATTTCCATCAGAAAAATAGAATCAAAGAAAAGCCTGTTGTTGGTATCTAGACAGGTGACCACCACCCCTAACATAAGTAGGAGAGAAAATTTAACTATATCTGATTGCAGATCAGTCTTCTGTACACAGTTTATGACTGAAGTAAACACTCAGAAACAGGAGCAGTAGGCAGGGCATAAGGGATTTTTCATGAAGAAGAGGGAGGAAGAAGCAATGATGAGGGGTACCAGAGTGTGGCACAAAGACTGAGCCACAACTCCTCTTTAACTCTTCACTACAGTAGGAGACCTGAGATGGCGCATAATCCACTCCACAGACAAATTACCAAAAGGTCCCATGCTCGCTAGGGGACTGCCAACTACAGCAGCCTGTCAGCACCTCGGGTGGGGCCCAGGTGCTGACAGATTCCCTTTAATGTATTAATTATAACTTGATTGATATGTCTATATTACATCTACATCAACAAAATACTCCAAAAATAGTATTGGAGAAAAATAATTTAAAAAATGTCTGTAGAGGAATCATGCACTGTTGTGCTCAGCCAGTGGGCAAACATCAGAGAGTGATTTCAGCTTTCAAAGCTTTGATGAGAGCAG
This sequence comes from Dendropsophus ebraccatus, assembly GCF_027789765.1. Taxonomy (NCBI): domain Eukaryota; kingdom Metazoa; phylum Chordata; class Amphibia; order Anura; family Hylidae; genus Dendropsophus; species Dendropsophus ebraccatus. The sequence continues at coordinate 62,173,852 of NC_091462.1, forward strand.
CTCAGGGAGCATTGACAGAAGTGTGCATGCTGGCCTCTCCGCAAAACTAACAGAAGCAGCTAAAAAAAATCCTGACATGCCCAGCACCAGGATAAAAATGTCAAGTACTAGGAAAGAAGTTTTATTCACACAGAAGCTACAGAGCCCTTAGAAAAAAAGGTTTCAACTACTGAAAAAGACACAGCAAAAAAAAGAAGCTATTTCTTTAGTAGATTATGGCAGATATATCCTGCCTTGAAGAGGTTGTCTAGGAAAAAATTAACTTTTCCCCTATCCACAGGATAGGGGACAAGTAAGATAATGCAGGGGTCCGACTTCCGTACCCCCTGTTGATCTCCGTATCGGGCCCCCGGCTTTTTTGTTATGAATAGAGTTGTGGGTACAACTTGTGACCCGTAGCTCTATTCATTCGTATGGAGCCGCCGGAAAGAGATGAGAGAAGCCGGAAGAGTGTATTACTATACTGTAAATGCTAGAGGCTAACAACCAGCCAATAATCTGCTGTGTCTAACACCAGTCAATAATCATTATAATTTCTCATATATTAGCAGATCAAAATGATAATGGACCGGTTTAAGTGACAACAAATGGCGTAAGGCAGCGCCTCCCCCTCTCTTCTGCACAGTCTGATATTGGACAAAAAGAGACACTGCTGTACTCCCACAGGATTGAGGAGGAAACCTCCTAATATTCAGCAGGCACTGTGCTCATGTTCACAGAATTTTTAAATGTTACTGAGGATGACGATGGAAATAAAAAAATAACCCATATTCATCTACCTCAGGGCTCCACCTGCAATGTCTTATGGTTCCAAGCATTCAGTATCTATCCATGTTCGCATTACCATAGTTGCCAACCATATGGAATGTTCTTTAAAATTATAAAATAATGTTCCCCCTTAGACCCCAAATAATGTGATAATCACATAAAAATACCCAAAATCGATTTGGATACCTGTAAATAAACAACCCCAACATCAAATAAATTATCCATGGTTTTGCCCAATTAAACTAATTACAATACAGGCATATACAGTGGATCCACATCAGCTTAATGCGTCTGCAACGTGCACTGTGCAACCCGTGCCCCAAGAACCGGATTATCCAGACACAAATCCCCATGACTATTGTTCACAAAGAGGACATTTCCCTTCTTGTTAACCATTGCCGTGGGGTTCCATCCCTGATAATAGTGCCAAGGAATATTACCATACCTATACCATTTTTCTGGACACGCATGGTGAGTGGCTGATAACTGTTGTTGGTGTTTTTAAGATATTGCAAGGCACGTTAGAGTTCACACAATAGCTGTATGACTATTCAACAACTGTTTTTTTGTTTTGTTTTTTAGAATGGATTACTTGTGTCAATTGTTTAAAACAAGTACTAGAATAGTGGGAAATTCTTCACCAACTTTTAGTTGTAAAAAAAATTGCAATTTTTCATTTAAAGAAGTAGGTGTAAAGCCTTTTTTGCATCTTGGCCTTTTTCGTTTTTTTGTTTCTCCAAGTCATGGATTTTGCTTTTGCAGTTGAGATTCCTGTCTATTTAAGCATAATCCTACTTGACAGTGTGTGTTTTTACTGTGTATTAGCTTTAAAGGGAACCTGTTACCCCCTGTGCGGGGACAGAGCCCAGCCGACCACACGGGTGCAGACCCATATACGCATTGCTTCAGAGAAGCCAGTAGTCAGGTCCCCCTGTAGGTATTACCCTCAGTAGCTAGGTCCCCTCAACTCCCATAGGCCGTGCAGAACTTCATTGTATTCTCTTTCTTCCATAGTGAGTTAGGTTGAAAAAAGACACGTCCATCAAGTTAAAAAAAGGAGGCGGTGGATGAGGGGAAGGGGGCAGAGGGCATAGAGAAAACATGTACACCTCTGCCTAAGCAGGGCAGGAGACTATTCATAAGACATCTTAAAGCAAGTCTGCAATTAACATTAATTTTTTTTTAGTTATCATGGAAAACACAGTACTATCTGTTTTCTTAGTATTCTTTTCTTAAAGAGTCAGAAAACAGGAAGTCCTGTATTTCCCAGGCCATCTGAGCGCTTACAGAGAAAGCAGTCATGTGATTGACAGACACATTGAGCCATGACACTCTATACACTCAACCAGCACAAGTCTAAAAATCTGCCCTCGGGCGACTCTGTACCCACAATCTGCCCCCCCAAAACCGCTTCTACCTTCAGATAGCTGCTTTTAATCCAAGATCTGTCCTGGGGTCCATTCGGCAGGTGTTGCAGTTATTGACTGAACATGGGCTGCTGGATCGTTAAGGTGCAATGTTCAGACAGGAGAAAATGTTCCAGTGGCATTCCTTATAATGAGGTGGATGGGAAGAAGGGATGGAGGGGTGATGCCAGTCTAATGCATAGACCAGCATTTCCCAACCGGGGTGCCGCGGCACACTGGGTTGCCGAGAGAACCTGCCAGGGGGATCATGGTGGGAAATGTCTCTTTAAGCATCCCGAGAAGCTGCGGCCGCGCAGCTTCTCAGGATGCACAGATCGCTTTGATGTTCCGCCCGCACAGTGAGCGGGCGGAACATTAAAGCGAGCAGAATGCAGGAGCAGGACCTGTCAGCGTCCTCCTCCTGCATTCCCTCCCATAGGCTGCCAGCACTTCTTACCAGCAGCCTATAGGACGCCGAGACGTGACCTCTTCGGCAGGCATGATGATGTGACGTCATAACGCCTGCCAGAGGTCCCGTCCCTGCGGCTTGCAAGATGGAGCCAGAAGAGGAGGAGAGCTGCTTCCTGCAGCAACACAGCCCGGATTAGGTGAGTAGGATGTTTGTTTCTTTTAGGGGCACCTCTGGGGGCATTATTAGTTCATAGGGGGCACCTCTGGGGGCATTATTAGGTCATGGGGCACCTCTGGGGGCATTATTAGTTCATAGGGGGCACCTCTGGGGCATTATTAGTTCATGGGGGCACCTCTGGGGGCATTATTAGTTCATGGGGGCACCTCTTGGGGCATTATTAGTTCATGGGGGCACTTCTGGGGGCATTATTAGTTCATGGATGCACCTCTGGGGGCATTATTAGTTCATGGGGGCACCTCTGGGGGCATTATTAGCTTATGGGGGCACCTCTGGGGGCATTATTAGTTCATGGGGGCACCTCAGGGGCATTATTAGTTCATAGGGGAACCTCTGGGTGCATTATTAGCTCATGGGGGAACCTCTGGGGGCATTATTAGCTCATGGGGGCCACCTCTGGGGGCATTATTAGCTCATGGGGCAAAGCAGGGGATCCTACATACAGGGGGCACAGCAGGGGATACTACATACAGGGGGCATCCCACATTCCTAGTCGCTTTACTGCACATAACACCAAACAGCGCAATTACTTTGGGAGCCTACAGGAGGGAGAAAGGAAAGGAAGTTGCTAGAAATGTGCGGAGCCTAAAATGTTTGTCTCGCAGGTTCTGAAAAGATGAAAGAAGAAGTCATCATGGAGGACTGGACTGGATGGAGAGGAAAAGGGAAAGTGACGCCTCAGATCAAAGAAGACGTCACCTGTGAGTCACTGTATGACCGTTTTCTTATTTTGTAGAACATTATTTAGTAGGGGTGCCCCGAGCTATTTTTTTTTTCCAAGGGGTGTCCCGAGGTGGAAAATATTGGGAAGCACTGGCATAGACATTCTAAGCCCCGGCCGTTGGTCATGAGGCTGCAAGTTTAAAAGTTGTTTTTTTAGGACAATAACCGCATCACCTGCCGAAAGGGACCCCAGGACAGATCTGGGATTAAAAGCAGCTATCTGAAGGTACAAGTGGTTTGGGGGGTCAGATTGTGGGTACAGAGTAGAGATGAGCGAACCGGTTTGCCCGGTATGGGATCCGGTTCGGATTTTCCAAAAAATCCGAGTCTGATCTGATTCGGATTTTTGGAAATCGGCTCCAATTTTTCTTTTTTCTTGCTTTCTAAAATGGCAGCTGCCATTCTAGAAAGCAGGAAGTGTTCCGGGCGGGAAAAGAGCTTTCCCATGATGCTCAGAACACATCCAATCAGCAGGGATCTTGTACTAGCCCACCCCTGTGTGACGTCGGTATTGCTTTAAAAGGAGCGGTCACATGACGGCACAACGCAGTGTGTAGAGGGAGATAGAGAGAGAGTAAGCAAGTTGCTGTTGTGTACTACAGACTAATGAGAAGATATTGTGGGAAAGGAAAGGAAAGATTAGGAAAGCGGAGAGGAGAAACATCTAGTGATTGAGAGAGAAATATAGAGAGGGCGAAAGATAGATAGATTAGACATTGGACAGAAAATGGTGCATGGAACCAAAACGTGCAGTACAGATATACAAGTCCTATACTTCTGATAGTGTGTATATTACATCTGTCTTATCCTGAGAGACAAAAATACCTGGTTCAGGTGTATAGCATTATATCTTTAAAAAAGTGCTATATACCCAATTTCTATATTTGGACCCTTCTGATTGAAAGTGTGTATATCACATCCGTCTTATACTGAGTGTTGGCTACTGCTGCTCCTGCCTGGCCTCCATGTTGGCTACTGCTGCTCCTGCCTGGCCTCCATGTTGGCTAGTGCTGATCCTGCCTGGCCTCCATGTTGGCTAGTGCTGATCCTGCCTGGCCTCCATGTTGGCTACTGCTGATCCTGCCTGCCCTCCATGTTGACTACTGTTGCTCCTGCCTGGCCTCCATGTTGGCTACTGCTGCTCCTGTCTGGCCTCCATGTTGGCTACTGCTGCTCCTGCCTGGCCTCCATATTGACTACTGCTGCTCCTGTACTGGCCTCAAATGACTATTGCTGGACCTCCACTGACCTCCAATGACTACTTCTGCTCCTTCACTGCATTTGTGACCTTTTTCCTGAATAGACCCTGTAATGGTGAATTTCCTGCATAGACCCTGTAATGGTGAATATTGAAGTCTAAAAAAAAAATTGACTTTGAGATATCGAAAAGATAATGATGTTACTGACATGTAGAGCCCTAAATTGAACCAAATACACTACCCCCATATCATATAGAAGCTTTAAACTATGAAATCCGAAGAAATCCTAAATTCGGTCGGACCGAACTTTCCGAAAAAATCCGAAAGTCCGGTCAGACCGAACTTTTGAAAAGTTCGCTCATCTCTAATACAGAGTCGCTTTAAGGAGACTGGATCTGGATTTCTGGTTCAGCTTTGTCTTACAGCATGATAACAACAACAAAAAATAATAAATGTATATTGCAAACTTGCTTTATTTAACATCTGTTGATTTAGATTTTGAAAGTTATAATGACAGTGACACTTTAAATACCGTATTTTCCAGCGTATAAGGAGACTGGGCGTATAAGACAACCCCTGACTTTCAAGAAGATTGTCAGGGGTTCGCCTTATACAGCAAAGAATGTTAACTCCTGCCTGACCGCAGCCCTGCTGCAGACAGGCAGGGTGTAACTGCAGCTAAATAAAAAAAAAAAAAAAAAACAGTTAAAGGGGTACTACAGCGGGGGGGGGGGGGGGACTTTCTCGCTGGGACCGGGGATGAGGTGGCTGAGGGAAATGACGTCCACTCACCGCATCGCGGCGCTCCGTGATGTCTCAGGTCCGCTCAGCCGGTCATTGAAGGAGGCGGGATTCGTTTCAAGTCCGGTCAGATCCCGCCTCCTTCACTGACTGGCAGGACGGACCTGAGACGTCACGTCTCGGGCCCGTGTCAGACACCAGGAAGTGGCCGGGAACCGCGATGCGGGGCCCGCCACTGGAACCAGGGAGGTGAGTGGACGTCTTTTCCCTCAACCACCTCGTCCCTGGTCCCAGCGGAAAAGTGCCCCCCTCCCCGCTGGAATACCCTTTTAACTCACCTGGGGCCCAATCCCGGCCCCTGTGCGTCTCCTGTCCCATTCCCAGCGCAGACAGTGTGAGGTACACTGACTGTGCCAGGGAACCCCGAAGCTCTCCCAAGCAGCTTAGCGTCTCATCAGAGAAGCTCAGAGACACTCGGCTGCCGGGAGAGCTTTGTAAGGATGGCAGAGGCTTTGGGTACTTTCACAGGAAAATAGCCCCTATAGAAGCACTATTTTAGCTGCAATCCTAAACAGGTGTAGTTTTCTGCCTTGATCTATGCCTGCTAATCGTAAATTAGGCATGGGAGGGGGCCACGCCTCCTTGCCACCTTGCTGGCTGTCATACGCCACAAAGAAGGTAAGAATCTGCGCCTTCTCTGTGTTGGTACTCCACCGGCGCAACTTTCATAAATGTTTCCCCATGTCTGTATACAATTCTATTAGCAACACAAAAAGGCTTAATCCTTTAAGGACGGGGCCAATTTTCATTTTTGCATTTTCGTTTTTTCCTCCTTGTGTTTAATAGGCCATAGCACTTGCATTTTTCCACCTAGAAATCCACATGAGCCCTTATTTTTTGCATCACTAATTTGCAATGACAGGCTGAATTTTTGCATAAAGTATACTGTGAAACCAGAAAAAAATTCAAAGTGTGGTGAAATTGAAAAAAAAAAACAAAAAAAACGTATTTCTTTTATTTTTTCTTTTATTTGGGGGGGAATGTGTTTTCACGCCATTCTCCCTGGGGTATAACTTACTTGTTATGCATGTTCCTCAAGTCGTTACGATTAAAACGATATATAACATGTATAACTTTTCTCGTATCTGATGGCCTGTAAAAAATTCAAACCGTTAACAAATATACGTTCCTTAAAATTGCTCTATTCCCATGCTTATAGCGCTTTTATCCTTTGGTTTTTGGGGCTGTTTCAGGTGTCATTTGTTGTGCCATGATGTGTTCTTTCTATCGGGACCTTGATTGCGCATATACAACTTTTTAATCGCTTTTTATTACATTTTTCTGGATTTTATGCGAGGAAAAATGTGCAATTTTGCACTTTAGGATTTTTTGCGCTGACGCCGTTTACCGTGCGAGATCAGAAATGTGATTAATTAATAGTTTGGGCGATTACGCACGCGGCAATAGCAAACATGTTATTTATTTATTTATTTACTTTTATTTAAAACATGGGAAAAGGGGGGTGATTCAAACTTTTATTAGGGGAGGGGGCTTTTTACTAATAACAACACTTTTTTTTTTTTTTTACACATATACTAAAAGCCCCCCTGGGGGACTTCTAGTATATACACCTTGATCTCTCATTGAGATCTTTGCTGTATAGTTATACAGCAAAGATCAATGAGATCAGCACTCTTTGTTTGTTGAACAAAGAGTGCCGGGACGGGGCCGGCGCCATCTTTGAGCGGACCCCGGCCGGCAGCAGGTACATAGATCACTCCTCCACTAGACACCAGGGAAATGCTGCAGCTGGTAATCGGAGGCAGCTGTCAACTTTGACAGCTGCCTCCGATTACCTGATTAGCGGGCATGGCGATCACACCGTGCCCGCTAATAGCCGCGATCACGGGCTACACACGGCACTCGGGATCACGGCGGTTCAGAGACGGCTCTGAACACCTCCTGGGGACATATGACGTACCGGTACGTCGTATGTCCCTAAGAGGTTAAAGTATTCAAATTTTTGCTCAGAAACTAAACTTATTATCTATCCTGAATACTGTAATTTTGCAAGTATATGCTTTAAGAGAAGCAATTGGGGGAATAAATCCAAAGTCTTTAAAAGTCTATGCTTTTTGCTGTTTCCAGTAGCTTGATTTTTTTTAAGTGGCACACAATGTCATTTATTAGGTGCCTGGTAAACTGCAGTGCTTATTTGTGTCCAGGTACCCAGGTAAAAAAATGTTGTCTGCTATAAGGGTTTTCCAGGAAAATATTAAGTTTCTGAAACCTGAAATTTAGAGCAAAGTGCTGTGCAGTAAACAATTGCTGCAAAACGCTGCAAAAAGTAGTGTGAAAAGTTTATTTACCCATAGTTTGGATTTCTGCAGAGACTGTGCAGACCACCTTCACAGGGGGTATTGCAAATAGGAAAAAACTTAATCTCACTCAATCCAGCACCCCAAATGATTAGCAAATGTAATTTAAACCTGCACTCCCCCCATTCAGCAGAGTAAATGCCCTAGAATCTGATCTTCGTCTCCTCTGTGGGTCTAGTTTGCTGTTGTATGTGTTCACTAACCAGGCCCACAGTAGATGTCACCACGGTCACATGTAATAAAAAAGGGGCTGAGCACCTGGTGGTATGACGTGAGGCACACTACCTGTGGAGAAATGTACTCTACAGGCAACTGGCCGTGACTATGGATAACCTTTAACGAAAGCTACAAGGTTCCCCAGAAGGAATTTCAAGGGTCTGCCTGTCACAAAGCCTCTTGTGACCAGGGCCGATTCCAGGGTTTCTGCCGCCTGAGGAAAACCTCAGGCGGCCGCCCCGAGTAATGGCCGGCCGGAGCAGGAAATGACGTCCACTCACCGCATCGCGGCGCTCCGTGATGTCTCAGGTCCGCTCAGCCGGTCATTGAAGGAGGCGGGATTCGTTTCAAGTCCGGTCAGATCCCGCCTCCTTCACTGACTGGCAGGACGGACCTGAGACGTCACGTCTCGGGCCCGTGTCAGACACCAGGAAGTGGCCGGGAACCGCGATGCGGGGCCCGCCACTGGAACCAGGGAGGTGAGTGGACGTCTTTTCCCTCAACCACCTCGTCCCTGGTCCCAGCGGAAAAGTGCCCCCCTCCCCGCTGGAATACCCTTTTAACTCACCTGGGGCCCAATCCCGGCCCCTGTGCGTCTCCTGTCCCATTCCCAGCGCAGACAGTGTGAGGTACACTGACTGTGCCAGGGAACCCCGAAGCTCTCCCAAGCAGCTTAGCGTCTCATCAGAGAAGCTCAGAGACACTCGGCTGCCGGGAGAGCTTTGTAAGGATGGCAGAGGCTTCGGGTACTTTCACATGAAAATAGCCCCTATAGAAGCACTATTTTAGCTGCAATCCTAAACAGGTGTAGTTTTCTGCCTTGATCTATGCCTGCTAATCGTAAATTAGGCATGGGAGGGGGCCACGCCTCCTTGCCACCTTGCTGGCTGTCATACGCCACAAAGAAGGTAAGAATCTGCGCCTTCTCTGTGTTGGTACTCCACCGGCGCAACTTTCATAAATGTTTCCCCATGTCTGTATACAATTCTATTAGCAACACAAAAAGGCTTAATCCTTTAAGGACGGGGCCAATTTTCATTTTTGCATTTTCGTTTTTTCCTCCTTGTGTTTAATAGGCCATAGCACTTGCATTTTTCCACCTAGAAATCCACATGAGCCCTTATTTTTTGCATCACTAATTTGCAATGACAGGCTGAATTTTTGCATAAAGTATACTGTGAAACCAGAAAAAAATTCAAAGTGTGGTGAAATTGAAAAAAAAAACCAAAAAAAACGTATTTCTTTTATTTTTTCTTTTATTTGGGGGGAATGTGTTTTCACGCCATTCTCCCTGGGGTATAACTTACTTGTTATGCATGTTCCTCAAGTCGTTACGATAAAAACGATATATAACATGTATAACTTTTCTCGTATCTGATGGCCTGTAAAAAATTCAAACCGTTAACAAATATACGTTCCTTAAAATTGCTCTATTCCCATGCTTATAGCGCTTTTATCCTTTGGTTTTTGGGGCTGTTTCAGGTGTCATTTGTTGTGCCATGATGTGTTCTTTCTATCGGGACCTTGATTGCGCATATACAACTTTTTAATCGCTTTTTATTACATTTTTCTGGATTTTATGCGAGGAAAAATGTGCAATTTTGCACTTTAGGATTTTTTGCGCTGACGCCGTTTACCGTGCGAGATCAGAAATGTGATTAATTAATAGTTTGGGCGATTACGCACGCGGCAATAGCAAACATGTTATTTATTTATTTATTTACTTTTATTTAAAACATGGGAAAAGGGGGGTGATTCAAACTTTTATTCGGGGAGGGGGCTTTTTACTAATAACAACACTTTTTTTTTTTTTTTTACACATATACTAAAAGCCCCCCTGGGGGACTTCTAGTATATACACCTTGATCTCTCATTGAGATCTTTGCTGTATAGTTATACAGCAAAGATCAATGAGATCAGCACTCTTTGTTTGTTGAACAAAGAGTGCCGGGACGGGGCCGGCGCCATCTTTGAGCGGACCCCGGCCGGCAGCAGGTACATAGATCACTCCTCCACTAGACACCAGGGAAATGCTGCAGCTGGTAATCGGAGGCAGCTGTCAACTTTGACAGCTGCCTCCGATTACCTGATTAGCGGGCATGGCGATCACACCGTGCCCGCTAATAGCCGCGATCACGGGCTACACACGGCACTCAGGATCACGGCGGTTCAGAGACGGCTCTGAACACCTCCTGGGGACATATGACGTACCGGTACGTCGTATGTCCCTAAGAGGTTAAAGTATTCAAATTTTTGCTCAGAAACTAAACTTATTATCTATCCTGAATACTGTAATTTTGCAAGTATATGCTTTAAGAGAAGCAATTGGGGGAATAAATCCAAAGTCTTTAAAAGTCTATGCTTTTTGCTGTTTCCAGTAGCTTGATTTTTTTTAAGTGGCACACAATGTCATTTATTAGGTGCCTGGTAAACTGCAGTGCTTATTTGTGTCCAGGTACCCAGGTAAAAAAATGTTGTCTGCTATAAGGGTTTTCCAGGAAAATATTAAGTTTCTGAAACCTGAAATTTAGAGCAAAGTGCTGTGCAGTAAACAATTGCTGCAAAACGCTGCAAAAAGTAGTGTGAAAAGTTTATTTACCCATAGTTTGGATTTCTGCAGAGACTGTGCAGACCACCTTCACAGGGGGTATTGCAAATAGGAAAAAACTTAATCTCACTCAATCCAGCACCCCAAATGATTAGCAAATGTAATTTAAACCTGCACTCCCCCCATTCAGCAGAGTAAATGCCCTTGAATCTGATCTTCGTCTCCTCTGTGGGTCTAGTTTGCTGTTGTATGTGTTCACTAACCAGGCCCACAGTAGATGTCACCACGGTCACATGTAATAAAAAAGGGGCTGAGCACCTGGTGGTATGACGTGAGGCACACTACCTGTGGAGAAATGTACTCTACAGGCAACTGGCCGTGACTATGGATAACCTTTAACGAAAGCTACAAGGTTCCCCAGAAGGAATTTCAAGGGTCTGCCTGTCACAAAGCCTCTTGTGACCAGGGCCGATTCCAGGGTTTCTGCCGCCTGAGGAAAACCTCAGGCGGCCGCCCCGAGTAATGGCCGGCCGGAGCAGGAAAGGCCTGTTAGCTCTGCACTGAAGAGGGGCAAAAAAATGAAACAGCTGTCTGCAGATGGGCAGTCTTTCCTTTTGGGAACAGTGTTTGGCTTAGCATAATATCTCCAGTCAATGGTCTAAGACTTCTAGAAAAAGTAAGACACTGACTTGATGGGATGTCTCTTTGCCTGTTTTGCATATCCTTTCTTCCCAACATTCAATATAGAAGGATAGAAAAATGTGAAATGTTAGATGTGATCAAAACATTTTGTACCATGATACTTTGGAAATGGGGCAGAATATTCCAGTATTAAAAAGAAAGGAAAAAAATAAAAATGAATGCAAAATTCAAATTATATTTAACCCTATCTTCTGACTATACAATGGTAATGTTGAAATGGCCCTCTAAGAATTCTAGTAATTCAAATTGGGACTTGTATAGGTATTATATATAAGTACTGGGCCTTGTGTCAAGACCTGGTGTACTGTGATGTCTGACAGTGGTGTGTGTGTGTGTGTGTGTGTATGGGGGGGTGTTGTTCTGATAATAACTGGAAAAACATACTAGGAAAGGCATAGTTTTCATTATATTTTACCTATCCTGTTTTTGTGGGGTGGAAAATGTATAACCAATGTTGGTTTGTTTAACACCATGGGAAAAGACATGGAACCATGAAGCCTTTCATTTACATACCATTACTGTATCCTTTTTATTTTCCGGCATGCACAGTAACAGAATTTAAATCACAGTCCACAACTCTTTCACAGTAACTTCACATGGAAAATGTATAGTTTTTTTTATGTAAAATAACCATATAGCTATACATGTAGTGTATACTTATAAAAGTGTAGACATGATGTGAACAGCCTTTTAGTTCTATACTGTTTTTGTTTATTGAAGTATTAGTACATAGAGAATATAGAAGCACTTTGTTTTGTTTTTGGCCCCTCATAATACAGAAGCCTTAAATGAACTATAAAGTGTATGTAAATACAGCCATACCCAGGATTGTAGTAAATGAATAAATATTTCTTCCAATGTTACTAAATGCCTTAGAAGTCTCTACCAATAAAATGCTCTGCTCAGAGCCTTTCAGTGTCTAGCAAGCATCTGCAAATCATTAAAACTCGCAGCTACACTTCCCGTCTCAGATTCCTGTCCTTTTGTCTGCTAAGTAAGTAGTCTCTGTTTTGTCTCGTTTTCTTTTAGACTTTTAAAATTAATTGTCTTTGTTACACTTTTTTTTAATTTAAATGTACGTTCATAGTTCCCAGTGGTGTCTCTTTGTCTTCCATTTACTTATACTTGTTGTCAGGCGATCACATGTTTCAGTGATTTGGATCTCTAATAACATGGCAGCATGCCGAAATAATTTTCCACTGAGGATCTGAAAACTAGAAGTTCAGTGTGAAGAAACAGATTTGCTTATTAGGTTTAGCCACCACAGTTTGTGCTTTTTTAATGTATTATTTTTTTTTACTGAACTGAACATTTTTATGGAAATGTCAGGCATAAGGTTTTTGTTGCTTGAATTGTGTCTGATAAACAGAGAATTGGGTCATGTTTTTCAGATTGCTGATTCGCTGTGTTGAAGTAGTGTACAATACGCTGAATGCTAAATCTTCTAAATGAGAATGCTATTCATGGAATAAGAAAAGAAATATCTGAGACTTCAAGAATGATAATAAAACAAGCAGTTGAGTATTTAACTGTCTATTTGTATGTGTTATTTTGATGCACTTATTTTCATCACATTTACTGAATGCTAAAAAGATTACAACATTGTCCCTGCTGTTTTCAAAGGGCACATTAAAAAAACAGGGATGAAAAAATTCCAAGTCTTTTATTTTTTATTCTGAAATGTTACTATACAATTTCCCTCTCAAGGACCTCTCAAGTACCAGTTCCTTCACTTACATTTCACCTACACAAGAAGTGGAACTGAGCTTCCTGAGTTACTGGCCATCTAGTAGTGTAGTAGTCAGGGCCGTATTTACCATTAGGCACCCGTGGTCCGGTGCCTAGGGCAGCACCTTGCAGGGGGGGGCAGCACCAGGCAGCAGGGGGACAGAAAAAACTATTTTTTTTTGTTTTTATTTTTGTAGTTTCCCTCCTACCGTTCAGACTTGCCAGTAAATCTGGTGTCTTTTCCAGGGGGGTGAGGGGTATGGTGGTATTGGTCCGGTCTGGTATCCCCAATAGGTGCGTGAAGATGGGGCGTCTTCAGGTTTAGTGCCTAGGGCAGCAGCAGCTGGTAATACTGCCCTGGTAGTGGTCAGCCATTGACTAGCTCTGTAACGCTGAGTTAGTGTATGGTATCCAAGTTGTATTGTCTTAAGTTCCCTGTGAATTATCCATTGACAGCTCTAGTGTTGTTTCTATGTTATAAAAAAAATAGGGATTTATTTGTCTAAAGATGCCCTTGGCTCCTCATGTTCAGGTAACTACAATATCACCCCTGAGCTTAATGACATTGTCTTTTAACACTAGCTGTTCCTCACACTGACAGCCATAACTGTAAACTGGTCATTGGCAATATAGACAAAGTTGGCAATTTATCATTGAGTTTATGTGTTTTGTAAGCTAGAACTGATAAGTTTACTGCTGTGTAGTGGTGGTTATTGTGTGGTTTATGGCCACACTAATATTTGTTTCACTTCTTGATAGTTAGAAATGAGGGGGTTGTGTTTTTTTTTTGTTTTTTTTTTCTGCCTGTCCTGTAGTTTTCATACAATATATTTTCTGTTTTTCGAAAGATTTGCTATTTTTTTTTGTGCAATACTTCACCACCTCAGAGCTGGAGGAAACTTCTTGTTTTGAAGTTTCTTTGCAGCAAATTCACTAACAGGCTTGCACTTTCTTTCGCATGGATATTAAAGTACCCTCCAAGGACCCTATTACATAGGTCGATTATCGTCAACAATGATTATCGTCAACGATGATCAGCCAAGAAGTGGGAAAATCACATCTTTTGTGCAGCCTTAGGGCCCTATTACACCAACAGATTATCTGACAGATTTTTTTGAGCCCAAGCCAGGAATGGACTTTAAACAGAGAATAGGTAACAAAGAAAAGACTGAGATTCCTCCTCTTTTTAAATCCATTCCTGGGTTTGGCTTAAAGAAATCTTTCAGATAATCTGTTGGTGTAATAGGGATATGTTCACACAATGTAATTTGCAATGCAATTTGCAACTATGGCCGTGATTTATACAAAACAGGTGTTCTATTGGAATGAATGGGATGACGGACGGAGCGTATACACACAGTATACATTCCATCCGGGATTCCATCTGGCTGCACGAAAAACTGACATGTCTGTTTTCTGCATCCGGTATTCATATAATAACGGCCGCTAGAGAAGCTGTCAGTTCACTCTGGCCGCACGCTCCATATGTGCAGCAGTGAATTGGGATCCGGGCGCACATGGGTGCGCCCGCATCCGACTTCACCAGAAGTGAAAATCTACCTGCCGCTACTGCAGTACCGGCCAGAATGATCTTCAGTAACATCGGCCATTCTGTGAGCCAGCCGGGTCACAGAACGACCGGTGTTATATGTAGTGTCAACCCGGCCTTATAAATCATTGTTTGTTGGCTGCACATCTTCTGTAAATAGGAGACATGCGGCTGATAGCAACACATTTAAAGGAATAATTCAGCAAAAAAAAAAAAAATCTTTCAAGTCAACAGGTACTAGAAAGCGCCAGAGATCTGTAATTTACTTCTATTACAAAATCTCAAGTCTTCCAGTACTTATAAGCTGCTGTTTGTATAGCAGGAAGTCATGTATTTTTTCCAGTCTGACACAGTGCTCTTTGATGCCATCTCTGTCCGTGACAGGAACTGTTGAGAACTGTCGAGAGAAGAATTTATAATAGAAGTAAATTACAAATCTCTGGCACTTTCTGGCACCAGTTGATTTGAAAGATTTTTTTTTTTATTTTTTTGCTCAACTACCCCTTTAAATGTGTTGCTATCAGCCGCACACTCCTATTTACAGAAGATAAGTTATCATAAATCTATCTTCTCTTATCTATAGAATTACATCCTAGCTTGTTGTTCCCTACGGAGCAATATTGCTTTGTAAGTAGCAATAAATAAAGGTTCAGAAAGATAGGGGACCCTGGAGAAAATAAGCAAGATGTTGCAAGATGGGAGTACTGGCTTTCTTTCGATAATCTAGTTGTTGTGGAAGTTGACCTTGAGTCCTCAGATTTTCCAGTGAAATATTAGTGGATGAAAAGTCTTTCTGTTTGTCCCGCAGGGATCTGACTACATCTTTCCTGTCATTGACCTAAAAGGTCAGCTGAAAGAGGAATCCCCAACAGTAGCAGATATGGTTTTGTTCTAGGGCCAACATTATTGTATGCAATGGTTGCTTTCATTCAGTGGTGCAAGATCAGCAAAAAGTTGGACCCATAATTTTTTTCATAAGTTGTTTTTTGGTGAAGAACAAATGTGCACCCTGCCTGAAGATAGAAGTATATTTTATATACTGAGAATACTCAAGCTCCTATACACATGTTTAGTAAAGTGGTAGAGAACTAAGCTTAGGCTACAGAATGTTGATTGTAGAATGTGATGAAATTTTAGTTATAAACAAATGCATACTTGTTACTATTGCCAGATTGTGCTTGTATCTTTTTCCCTTAGGGTAGCATTGAAGTCTTTGAAATGATTGGTCCAGCGGCAATTTTACAGCATCTTGTCACTTCATAGCCATTGAGTCAGAGTAAAAAAAAGAATAAAATAAAGTATAAGTGGCAAGCTCTAAATAATGTTTAATAGCACTAATACATCTTTTTAATTTAGTTTTAGAAAGAAAGAAGTTGAATTGTTTCAGTCCGCAACATGAATCGGGCATTTAGCAGAAAGAAAGGTAAGCAGTTTTGTAAATTACAACAGCAGGTTCCTCTATACTTGTGACCAGAAGGTCAAGTGTTTTCTCATTGAAACTGACTGATCCATATCATAATAATTATGCGGCCAACACTTTATTATATTATTTGTATTATAATATGTTACTGAACAAGGCTTTATGTAGTATAGCAATTTGATTCTTCGTATGCGTGTAATCAATATTTCTCTTATACTATACATAGTGACAGGTACATTATCATATAAATACTGCATGAATATTCATATGTCTGTGTTCAATATCTGTAGCTATTGTGCAGAATATAATTACGTGCACAGGCAGAATGTTACATCAGCAAGAATCCTTATTTCAAATTCTGGGTCAGACTCCTAGCATCAAGATTCTATAAAAATTATCTATCTATCTATCTATCTATCTATCTATCTATCTATCTATCTACAGTATCTGTCTTTCTATCCTCTTTCAATCTTTTTTTTTTTTAACCTTTGATATCACAGTCTGTAACAAAAATGCGGTCATTCTATGCATATAAATTTCAACACTTTGCTGTAATTACTTTTTCATTGCCTGTTTCATTAACTGTATGTCACATCACTGTGATTGACTGTATTTGGATTAGGTTTCCATTATATTTTGTGTATACAGATTTACTGTAGTAGACTAGAGTACAATGACAGAATTGGCAACATGCACAGGAAAATAACAGAGGTTTTGATCAAGAAAACAAAAGAGAGTGTAAATAATTCAATAAGTAATAAATAGTTATGAGCGAATACTGTTCGATCGAATAGATATTCGATCCAATAGTAAGGTATTTGATCTATAGAATATTATTGAATAGGTCGCAGAATATTCGATAAATATTCGATAAGCGTTCAAATCCCCCAGCTTCCTTTTTTTTCCAATGTTTTTCAATAATCGAATACATGTTCCCATAGACTTTAATGGGATCGAATATTCGATCGAATATTCAAATATTGGGGAGATATTCGTACGAATATCGAATATTTGAATATTTCACTATTCGCTCATCACTAGTAATAAATTAAGGACAGGTAATACAGGACCATGTCTTGTGACAGTGAGGGATAACAGCAAAAATGTTAACAGGATTTATTTTCCTTAATACTGGGCTAATACATTAACCAGAGATCTGAAGATCAACTTGGGTAATTTGAAAACAGTGTTCCCTATAAGCTGCTTCAGCTGCTCCACTCACTGACAGAGAGGAGGATTGTAACCTGCTCTGCACCAGTGCTTGTCGTTCCTTCAGTTCCTCTCTCCTCTCTGCAATAATCCACATATGTGCTAATAGAGCAGAAGAAGGCATTCCTTCTTCGCCACTCTCACCAATAAGAATGAAATCTGAGACCCAAGGGAGGAAACGCAGCGCCAGGGAGCTCTCTCTCCGGAAAAGTCCTTTAATGTAAAGAATAGGTTTTTCTATGTTACATTTTTGGTAAATGGGTATCCAGAGTGTCCACTTACACATAACTATTAGAGATGAGCGAGTAGTACTCGATTGAGTAGGTATTCGATTGAATACTACACTATTCAAAATACTCATTTTTGATCAAGCATCCGACCAAATACGGGAAACATTTGATGCTTTACCTTCCCTGGCACCTTTTTTGGACCAATAACTATGCGGGGTGGGGGTGTTTAAAGGCCCTAGAACATTCTGGCCTCGCGAGAGCAGTGTCTATATTCATTGGCTGGCTTACTCATGTGACCTCCAGAGTATAAAAACTTAGGATTTCCTGCTCGTCGTCAGATGCCATGTTGGACCAAGACAGGGAGAGAGGCTGTTGCAAGAAAAGGGAGGTTTTAGTGGATTTTAGACAGGAAAGACCACAAAAACCCTTGTTAGGGCTACTAGAAGACACAACACAGTTTATTCCAATCATATATACAGAGTCCAGCTACCTGTACAGCAGGTGCTTTATTCACACAGACAGGCAGCTGGTGTGTATTTCTGAACGTGCTGCACTGGGTTTAGTTGCTCCTACAGTCTAACTGTTGCACTCAGTGTCTGACTGGGTCACCGGAGGATTCTCCGGTAGGCCCCAGCCCCCCACCCGGTTAACACACTGTCACTGTCGGGCGGCAGGTCCCCCTGACAGTGATAGTGCTGCCCCTCTAGAAATGCTGTCACCTGACTGGGCCCTCACTTACCCAGTCAGGTGACAGCAAACCTCCCCCCCTCCCCGTGGCGAAACTGAGCCACACTGGTCCAGTCCTCTTGTGACCGCAAGCAGTTTTTCGCTTGCGGTCACTAGAGGTACCCTGGCCCCAGGCCGCTCCTCGGCTTCCTGTGTCCTGACCAGTGCACGCACCACTGAGATCAATGTGCGCCGATGGCGGAGACTTCCAGCACAGGGAGCATGTGTTAGAGACGCTCCCTGTCACCGGAAGTACCAGCCCTGGCGCATACTGAGCTCAGTGATGCGTGCGCCGGCCGGGACACAGGCAGCTGGGGGAGAAGACAGCCGACGAGGGAACATGTTGTAAGGTGAGTTGTGTGGTGTTTTTTTTTTTTTTTAATCTTCTTTGCACAGGAGCGGGGGATAACACAGGGGGAGACCATCTATGTGGGGTATACAGGGGGAAAACCATCTATAAGGGGGATAACAAGGGGGGGACCATCTATAAGGGGGATAACATGGGGGGAACCATCTATAAGGGGGAGGGACCATCTATAAGGGGGATAACAAGGGGGGGCATCTATAAGGGGGATAACACGGGGGGCCCATCTATAAGGGGGAGGGACCATCTATAAGTAGGATAACACGGGGGGCCATCAATAAGGGGGATAACATGGGGGGAACCATCTATAAGGGGGAGGGACCATCTATAAGGGGGATAACAAGGGGGGGCATCTATAAGGGGGATAACACGGGGGGCCCATCTATAAGGGGGAGGGACCATCTATAAGTAGGATAACACGGGGGGACCATCTATAAGGGGGATAACACGGGGGGACCATCTATAAGGGGGATAACACGTGGGGGACCATCTTTAAGGGGCATAACACGGGGGGACCATCTATAAGGGGGATAACACAGGGAGGGACCATCTATAAAGGGGACAACATGGGGGGACCATCTATAAGGGGGATAACACGGGGGGGGACCATCTATAATGGGGAATAACACGGGGGGGGGGGCATCTATAAGGGGTATAACACGGCGGACCATCTATAAGGGGGATAACACAGGGAGGGACCATCTATAAGGGGGGTAACACGGGGGGACCATCTATAAGGGGGATAACACGGGGGGACCATCTATAAGGGAGATAACACATTTTAGACAGGCAAGACCTGAAAACCCTTTGTAAGGGCTACAGCATATACCTATATTTATACAGAGCACAGACTACCAGGCATCAGCTACTTAGACAGGCAGGCAGTGTATAATTTTCCTGTATACACCTGTGTTGGCCTATTTGGTGTAACATCCATATTGTAACAGTGCAGTTAATTGCGCTCTGCGTATATTGAAAAAAGATTTCAAAAAGCTACGTATTTGCTGGCACCATACGTCCATTTTTCTAACTATACTGTATATGCCAGTTCATAGTGCTCTGCGCAGAGTAAAAAAATAGAGAGAAAAGTGATGTTTCATATGTCCACTTTTCTACCTATACTGTAAATGCCACCACTAGTTCAGCTGCTCTTAGCTAAAAATTGTCGCAGTGCAGTACATAGTGCTCTGCACAAATTTAAAAAAGAAAGAAAAATGGACTTATGGTGCTAGCAAATACATAGCCTTTTTTTAACTATAATGTATACGCCACTGCTTGTTCAGCTGCTGTTAGCTAAAAATTGTCGCAGTGCAGTACAAAACGCTCTGTGCATATTTAAAAAAAAAAAAAAAAGAAAACGGACGTATGGCGCCAGCAAATACGTAGCATTTTTTTAAACTATACTGTGACTAATCACAGCTCTTTGCCTGTGTGCAGTGAGGGGATGATTGACAAGCAGAGAGGCCACTAACGGGTCTCTCTGACTGTCAATCATCCCACTGTGAGGAAGAGAGCCGTGACTAGTCACGGGCAGTTCCCCACCCAGATGACTAGTTGCTGCCCCTCTCACTGCCTTGAGTGGCATAATAATACTTCTTTTTCTCCTTTATAAAGCTACTGCTGTTGCCGCAGCTGGTGTGCTCCACGAGCTGCACAGTATCTCTGTATCGTGCTGATTGGTTGCCTTTAAAAGGAATATGTCACCCCAGAGAAGTGATTTCCTATGGATGTCGGACTCATCTCTTCTCGTTTACATACTGAGCGTACAGAAAAACGGATGTTGATTTCTACGCAATGAGACTGGCTTCGGGAGCCGGACCAGCAGGAGCTAGTTAGGGCTTTACTGAAGGGTCAGGTGGGCTCTGCCCCGGGTGCTGGGGTGACAGGTTCCCTTTAAGCTTCATTCACTTCAATGTAACCGAGTTGCAAAACCCCACCCAAACTGGAGACAAGAGCCATGCTGTTTCTGGAAAAAAAAGCATCTATGTTTTTAATCAAGGAGGCATTCCAGCCTGTAGCAGATATAGATGTAGCAGATAGCAGCCTGTAGCAGTATACTCAATGGTGGGAAATGTGGGGAAATGTGCTGTCTTGAGTCACCTATTGACATCACTTCACAATGGAGGACTCATAGGTTGTTTGTGGTTGAGGGGTGTTGGAAAATATTCTTGCTTTAGCAGAAACCATATTGAATAAAGATACATTGGATTCTTTATACAATGAGTTAAGCATTAATTTCATTCAGTATATTAGAGAAATTTTTGTTCTCACTCACAAGGATACAAAAGTAGATATTGATATGTTTAACCCTTTTACCACATTTAATGTATATGTATTTTTAAATCCTGGTTCAACAACATTTTTAAAGGGAACCTGTCACCTCGGCTGCCGGGGTGAAGTCCGTCCGACCCCCCCCCCCCCCCCCCCCCCTTATACTTATCCCCTGTCGAAGTCCCGGTCCACGTCCCGCGGCCGAGAAATCCCCGTCAGAAGCCGTGCACGCTCACAAGAGATGAGTCTGACGCACATAGAGAATAACTGGAGCAGTCATTCAGTTTAAGGCGAACCTGCCTGGGACCTGGGATTTAAGTCCCAGATCCCGGGGCCAGAGTGACCTTTAGCTGTGTGTATCCCTTTAAGATGCATGCATAGCTAAAGGGAGCAACGTCCCAGAGCAGAGACCCGAACGCTTCTGGTGCTGAGAAGCTGCAGGGAGGGGGTAAGAGGTGAGGTGATGTTTGTATTTTTATGGGGGCCTTTATTGCACAGAGGCTGAACAGAGGATGGGGCTATGCTACGGGGGGGGGGGGGGGGGGGGGGGGGTATACCACAGAGGGGGCTATGCTACAGGGGGGTATACTAAAGTGGCTGAACAGAGGGGGCTGTACTACAGAATGTGGGCTATGCTGCAGGGGGGCTATATTACAGAAGCAGCATAGAGGGGGGTTATGCTACAGGGGGGCTATGCTACAGAGGCTATATGGGGGGGACCTATACTACAGAGGGGCCTATAATGAGCAGAGGAACCAATCATATAAGGGGGCCTTAACCATATATAGGGGCTGCACAGACGGGGGCTAGACTGTAGAGGGGCACTGAGGGAACCTATACTATATGGGGGCTGAACGAGGGAAGACTATACAGGGGCTGCACAGAAGAGGCCTAACAACTATATGGGAGTACAGAGGTGGGCCTATTTACTACTCAGGGAGCAATAAAGATGGCAAGCTTGTATAGAGAAGAGAATAAAGATGGAGTGAGGAGCCTAAAATGTCAGGCAGATCCTATGGAGATGAATCATGGCCGGGGAAGTCTTCATGATGGCCGGACCAGATGAAGAAGAAAAGAAAAAGCGAATAACTTTTATTAGCAAAATTATCATCTGCAATTCATACAGAGAAGATCCCTCCAGTGAGTTACTGCACTATGATCACTTATAAAGTCTGCAGAACCTCCTGTGCACAGCTTGATCTACTGCCATATGGTCACTGCTTTAGGGAGAGCGTTGGTCTTTATGTACAGTAGTATATTTTATTAATTATTAATATTTTGTTTATATAATGGATTTTATTCCATGACTGTATAATGCACAGGTGTCAAACTGCCGCCCCCCAGCTGATGCATCGCTACATTTCCCATCATCCCTGAACAGTCAAAACTTTGACTTTGGCTGTCCTGGCATGATAGAAATTGTAGTTTTTCAACAGAGGGCTGTGAATTTGACACACCTTGTATAGGGGTATTAGTCACTATGTGGTGAGGATGGTATTAGTCATGGTGTTGAGGTATTATTTCTGAGACAGAATTACACAAAAATGGGTTCTTAACAGAAATGCATTTTTGCATGTGTATTATTGGTCAAATTAGCTAAAAAGGACCTGGGCCCCAGATTTTTTAGGACCTTAGCAATGGTTGCCAGGGGATATATATCTGCCTACAGGGAGGGGGGAGGTATCTGGCTGAAAGGAGACATATCAGGCTACATGGGGAAATATGTGGTTGCATGGGGACATATCCAGCTTCAAGGGGATATGTCTGACTGCTAGGGGCACATTAGGCTTTAGGGGGCATACCTAGCTAGGGGCATATCAGCTGAAGGGGCAAACTTGGCTAGTAGAATTTCGGTCAACAGGGGACATAGCTGGCGAGGGGCACATCCTGCTGCATGGTGCATACCAGGTTGTGGGAATATCTGGCTGCAAGAGGCATACCTAGCAGAAAGGGGGATATATTGCTGCAGGGGACATATTTGGCTCCAGATGGCATCCCTGGCTAGGAACATATCCTGCAGGGAGCATATCTGGCTGCAGTGGACATATGTGACAGCAGCGGTATACCTAGCTGTCATTACTAGAGCATTACTATTATTGGTCATCAATTGAGCATTATTACTAGGACCGACAGGTCAATAACAGCAGTATGATCTTCGCCTTACCAAAGCAACTTTTCTAGTCAATCTCATCCTTGGGGGTACTTGGCTGGAGCATCTCATGAAATGGGGGTCTTGACTTGAAAATGTTGAGAAACACAGGTGTATTTTGCCGAGCTACACTGTTGCAAAGTTTCTATTAAAGAGGATGTACCACCCGGTACATCCT
Organism: Dendropsophus ebraccatus; assembly: GCF_027789765.1. Lineage (NCBI taxonomy): Eukaryota > Metazoa > Chordata > Amphibia > Anura > Hylidae > Dendropsophus > Dendropsophus ebraccatus. The sequence goes on from NC_091462.1 coordinate 62,197,006, forward strand.
CTTTAACCTGAACCCACGGATCAATTGGCCCCGGCACGGGGAAGCCAGTGCTGCGGTCCGTTTTTCGGACGGCCGCCCGGTTTACGTGCACGATCCAGCGGTACCGGCCGGTGCTGAAGCACTGAAGGTCGGCCAGCCCGCCCCCAGTGGGAGGGAATTCCCTCCCCTGTATGACACGGCTCCATTCATTCTAAGCAAACCGTGGGTTCAGGTTTCAGGTTAAATAGGATGTACCGGGTGGTACGCAAATTGCAGAACTCACTGGATTTGGCTGTTTGAGGCATCCTAACCACCTCTGCTATACACTTTTACATGATTCTTAGTTCATATAGATTGAGTGATGTAGATACGAATATCAAGTGGGATTTGGGTTTTAATAAATAGTTTTCTGAAATAAGACTGTTTAAAACTCGGAGAGCTACTATCAGAACTCACAAGAATTTTTTTTTGCCTTTCACAAAGCCATAACTCATTTTCAAGGATTGTCACTGCTCTTGTAAATGATATAATGGTTCTCAATGTCTGTAAAGATTTATATGAAACTAGAGGTGTCTCAAACCACTTGCCTTCAAAAGTGACCAATAAATGAATGTTTGACTACATATACATGATCCGAATGCTAGGAAATTTATTGGAACTAGAAATTAGAGGGGCTCCAGCAAAAAAAAAAAAAAAAAATCTAATCAACTGGTGCCAGAAAAAGTGTCTGAGATTTGTAATTTACTTCTATTAAGATATCTAAAGTCTTCCAGTACTTATCAGCTGCTGTATGTCCTGCAGTAAGTGGTATATTCTTTCCAGTCTGGAGAGCAGGAGAGATGTTCTATGGGGATTTGCTACTGCTCTGGACAATTCCTGTCACAGACAGAGGTGGCAGCAGAGAGCACTGTGTCAGACTGTAAAGAATACACCACTTCCTTCAGGACATACAGCAGCTGATAAGTACTGGAAGACTTTAGATATCTTAATAGAAGTAAATCTCTGACACCAGTTGGTTTGAAAGAAAAAAAAATCACTGGAGTACCCCTTTAAATATTTTATTTAGGGTTTTTCAGGACTCTCAGTAAATATTTTATACGTTTGTAACAAGTTGTATTAGCTAGCACTCATTTACCTATTTATAACCTTTCACTTGGTGTCTAATTAGGACTTACATGTGGTTCTGTTGGTTCTGCCCCTTCTTATATTCTTTCTCATGGTAAAGCACTTAGGTTATTTAACCCCTTAGTGCTGCAGCTAGTTTGGTCCTTAATGACCAGGCTCATTTTTCAAAATCTGACCTGTCTCACTTTACGCGCTCATACTGTAGCTCAGTGATGCTTCAACGTATGCTAGCGATTCACAATTGTTTTTTCGTCACATATGGTACTTTATGTTAGTGGCAAAATGTGGTCACATCAAAATATCATGAAAATTTGAAAAATTTTCATTTTATGAACTTTGAAATTCTCTACTTCTAGAAAAAGTCATAGCACATAAATTAGTTACTAAGTCACATTACTAATATGTCTTCTTTATTCTGGCATAATTTGGTAAACATATTTTACTTTTTTAGGCTACGTTCACACTACGTAAGTTTCCGGCCGTAGCGCGTTCCGTGAATAAGCGGCCGGAAACTTACGTAGTTTGCGTACAATGGAAAGTATACGATCTACGGGCGCACAGTTCACACTACGTACGAACTTACGCCCGGATCGTATGCGGCGCCGTAAAAAATGAACCAGACCATTGTTTCCGGACGGAAATGCCGTAACTTACGCCCGTAGCGTAACATGCGGTCCCGTACGTAGTGGTGATTTCTTCATTTTGCCAGCTTTTTGTTCCGATCCAAAAGGTTCTGTGGGGTGTCCGGGGCTAGGCGAAGATTTTCAAGAGCGCTCGGGAAGCGTAAGTACGCTACGGGCGTAAGTTCGCGGTCCGTATGTATCCGGCCGCAACTTGCGTAAAGTCCCGGCCGGCGTTTCATACGTATATGTCCGGCCGCGAAAAATATGCGGCCGGACATATACGTAGTGTGAACCTAGCCTCAGGGTGTTATGGGGCTTAGAAATTTATCAGCAAAATATCAGATTTTTGTGAAAGTTTCCAAAACAGATTTTGTTTTTTAAAATAAATTTAGGAGGCTTGTATCCTGGAAACCTCCATAAGTGACCCCATTTTGGAAACTAGACACCTTAAAGATTTAATCTTGGGGTATAACGAGCATTTTGACCCTACAGGGGCTTGAGGTAAGTATTCACCATTAGGCTATGTTCACACTGCGTATATTTCCAGCCGTAGTGCGAACCGCGAATATACGCACGTAATTTTGAGGTTGATGCATTAGCTTGAAAGTATACGATATACGCCCGCACAGTGCACACTACGTATGAGCTTACGGCTGGATCGTATAAAGTGCCGTGAAAAAATTAACAAGACCATTGTTTGAGGACGGAAATGATGAAACTCACGGCCTAGGATTTCCATGCGGTCCCGTACGGAGTACTTATTTCAGCCAAATTGAACTTGATTTTTCGATCCAAAAGGTTCTGTGTGGTTTACGGGGCTGGAGCTGAATTCATCTTGGGGTGTGGTGAGCATTTTGACCACCCAGGTATTAGAGGAAAGTTTTTCAAAATTAGACAGTAAAAATGAAAAACACAAATTTTTTATAAAATATACTTGTTCAATTTAAAATTTCTCAATTATATGAGGAACAGGAGAGAGAATGTACCCCAAAATTTGTAACGCAGTTTCTTCTCAATACAACGGTACCCCATAAGTGGGCGTAAACCACTGTATGGGCCCACAGCAGGCCTAAGAAGGTAAGGCACGCCAATTAGCTTTTGCAATGCAGATTTTGCTGAAGAAGTTTTTGAGCGCCAGGTGCGTTTGCAGTGCCCCTGTAGTGCCAGCGGGGTAAAATCCACCCATGAGTCACCCCATTTTGGAAAGTGCATCCCTCAAAGAATTGATTTTTGGGGTATGGTGAGCATTTTGACCCCACAGGTATTGGAGGAAAGTATTCAAAATTAGAAATTAAAAATGGAAAACTCCATTCTTTTTCCAATAATATGTTGGTTTAGTTTGAAATTTCTCAATTTCTCGCACTTCATGCGCACTTCAGAAGCAGTCTGGACGCCGAGGAGGAAGAACCTCCCCGGACGGGGTGGGGGCCTTACCGGCGCCGCTATCTTATTCTCTGCTTTCGCCATAAAAAGCTGATGGCAGCAGAATAAGGCCCATTAGTGACCGCCGTAAAAAGCCGTATCGGCGGTCACTAAGGGGTTAAGGTAAAGTGCCCATGTTAGTTTTGTTAGTCTTTTTTTATTGTATTTATATTTGTTTGTCTCACATTGTAATGTAAAAATGAAAAAACATCTAATAAAAAAAAGAATAAAAAAAATATATAAATATATAAAGGGGTACTCCGGATAAAATGTATTTTTAAATATGTTATTACATAAAGAAAGTTATACAAATCTCTAATATACACTAATTATGGGAACTGCACATATAGTGCTATTTCCCTCAATTCAGTAGATCAGGCAGGCTTTACTTCCTCAAAAAAAATGTGACGTCACATCTCAAGTGTAGCTTCCCGCAGGGGGCGCATATAGAAGTATAGAAAGGGAATAGACGTCTATTCTCCCTCCCTGTGCTGGTCCCCCCTCCCTCTGTCCCACTCCCCTGCCTGGTCCTATTACACTTGCTGAAATGGTGTGAGCGCTCCTTATCTGACGCTCACCCCAACTAGCCGTCCGTCTCCCCCTACCCCTTCCTGTGCAAGAGCACTCACCCGCCACCCCATCCCGGCGGGGTGAGCGCTCATGAACTTTCTGACTTGCAGCCCCTGATGTAAGCCGGCTGCTCCGTCCTGTGTACAAGCGCTCACCCGTCGCCCAGTCCCGGCAGGGTGAGCGCTCGTGCATCTTCTCCTAAGCAGCTCCACTTTCTGCCAAGCAGCTTGCTTCATCGTGCACGGGACCGGGCGGCGGCTCAGATGAAGCAAGCTGCTTGGCAGAAGGTTTTACATAGTGTTTTACATAGTGTTTTACATAGTGTTTTACATAGTGTGAACCCAGCCTAATCTGTATAGTCTGGAGGAAATGCGGGAAAGGAGGGGGCATGAGGGAAACCTTTAATTATGTTAAAAGGTTAAATAAAATTCAGGAGGGAAGTCTTTTTAACTGAAAAACAAAACACTAAACATAACATCAGATTAAGGAGAATAGCTAGGCTGAAAGTAATAGGTGAAAATCACTGCACACAATCTTTGATTAAGAAGAACTTCATATAATCTTGGTTTAGTAATGTAATTACAGTTATAATTTTATTATTCACACATAATTTGTCTACAAATTGTTTTCTGTGAAGATTGACACATTTTATAGCACTTTGTTATGGTGAAATGTCTGATATGTCATTGCACAACACTATTGTTTGTAGATCCTGCAAAATAGTGACGTGCTTATAGATAAAAAAACAAAAACGCTCAGCTCTACTATGACTTGTGTTATACTGTTGTATTGTTGTGTTGTACAATTCATTGCCATCTCAGAGATGTAAAGCAGCTTTTATTTGTAGCCCATAGGTGTTGCTGTAGGCTTTCAGTGGCGGATTAGGTAAATGATTGCTTTTATGTTTCTTTAGTCTTTGTGCAGTGAATATTGCAAGGGTTTCCATTAGTTTAAATAGCAGACAGGATCTTTCTGAATATGAAAAAGAAGTAAAAAGTGACAACATAAACAAAGAGATTTACGCTGCAGCTAATTCTCTAAATCCCCTGTGTGCTGATCCATCAGTCAGTAATTATTGTGTAGAGAATGGCCACAGATCTATAATGTTAAGGGTTATCCGTGGGCATTCTCATGCTGTAATAATAGAGGGAAAATTGGCCAATGGCCATTCTAGCATTCCTCTAATCAGAGCAGAAATACATCTGGAACCCTATTGTTTACCTACAGTATGTAGCTAAACTTAACTCTAAATATCATAGAACTTTTTTTTTTAATATACATAATAAACAATTTACTTATCATCTGAACGTCTGTTGCCAGTCTAATTTAAAAGGCAGATAAGGTTTGGAGCACTAAGGTTATAGGTCCTCTTCAAGTAAACAGGGGCTGAACTGCAGTTACAGACAACTCCCACTAGACATGGAGGAGCGACAAACTGTTACTGGCCCCATTTACTGAGTAGTGAGGGCAAAGAACAGCTGATCGCCGTTAGTGCTGGGTGTCTGCATGAGCTATTCTGTGTCCATCAATCTATTTTGCCTGGAAAAGGCGTTCAGCGCCATACGGGGAATCCCGCTACAGCCACTGAGCGGGCTGGAGACATCCTGTCATGCCGGGCACCACAGACCGGAGCAGCGCGATGCGGGACCCGGCGCTGGAATCGGGGAGGTAAGTGGATGTTGTTGCTTTCATCCACCCCCTCCCCTGGCATAGTTAAAAAAATCCCTCGCACCAGGAGTACTTCTTTAATGCTGTAAGGCCCAAAACAGCTCACATTCATTTGAATTAAATGTGATCATACCTTATAAAGCACTGCTTTACAAAATTATAGCTATTTTATGCAGTTTAACCTGATAGGAAATTCAATGTGGTTTCCTCATCTGTCACCTAAGAGAGTAACAGTTCATATAAGATAGGATGTTAAGGAAATGAAGAGAAAAATAATACGCTATGAGATGCACTATGAAATCAGTCCAATCTTGTTCTTCCAGATAAATCATGGATGCACACCCCTGAAGCCCTATCCAAAAACTTCATTGCCTACAATGCTAAGGTAAGCTGTGTCATTTCACAGAATATTTCCAATGCAGATATTGAACTCTGACCACTTACTGTCTCCTTTCTGCTACATATAATAGCTGTATGGTAATGTGTTCTACAAGAAAAGATTGAGTGTTATTCATTAGATGATGAGTAGAAAGGCTAATGCTGCGCAATACATCACAGTACAAACCAATGCAAAGTTTTATCATTTAAAGGTGTTTAATGGTTTATGCAGGATTAGAAAAATATAGCTCCTTTCTTAAAAAAAAAAAAAGCAGGATCACTCTTGTCCTCAGCTTGTCTGTCCATAAAAAGGGTACTGTCATTTAAAAAAAAAAAAACTTTTGACATATCAGAGAAAGATGTCAAAACAGGGCTGAATCCCGGAATTCCAGAAGGTTCCCGGGATGTCTCCTCCTTCCGCACGGACCGGAAAGGCATCAGGAATAAAATGCAGAAGGTCTGGCTAGGTTCGAGTTCGATTGAACCTAGCTTTTTCTGCTAATCAGGAGGACGAGCTGGAAGAAGCCTGTGTGCGCATTCACTCCCAACTCACCTGACCCAGATGTACTGAGGCTGGGTTCACACTACGTATACTTCAGTCAGTATTGTGCTCCTCATATTGCAACCAAAACCAGGAGTGGATTAAAAACACAGAAAGGCTCTGTTCACACAATGTAGAAATTGAGTGGATGGCCGCCATTTAATGGCAAATATTTGCTGTTATTTTAAAACAACGGCTGTTATATTGAAATAATGGCAGTTATTTACTGTTATATGTGGCGGCCATCCACTCAATTTCACCATTGTGTGAACATAGCCTTTCTGTGTTTTTAATCCACTCCTGGTTTGGTTGCAATATGAGGACCACAATACTGACTGAAATATACGTAGTGTGAACATAGTGAATGTAAGCCTATGGTAGAACCTCATTGAGCAGGAGTATTGTTGTCCATGAAGATGAAATTAGTCCTGTGTTGTTCATGCAGATGCACAATTATTAGATTAATGGTGCGTTCACACCTACAGGATCTGCAGCTGATTTTCTGCAGCAGATTTCATTTAAATAACTGAACACAGCATCAAATCTGCTGCAGATCTGCTGCAGATCCTGTAGGTGTGAACGCACCCTAAGGGTGCCTTCACAACTACCGCATCGCAGCAGAAAATCCGCTGCGGATCCGCAGCAGATCCGCAGCAGATTTAACTAAATGAATGAACACAGCATCAAATCCGCACTTACAAATCTGCTGCGGATCCGCAGCGGATTTGACAGTGCGTATGTAATGCTGTGTTCATTCATTTAGTTAAATCTGCTGCGAATCCGCAACGGATTTTCTACTGCAATACGGTAGGTGTAAAGGCACCCCTCTGTACCATTCACAGCGTGTAGAGCATATCTGTTTTGACTAGGAACACCTGCTCACACTGTAACACCACTTTTAATGCAGGTGTTACTTTTAATGCCGGGGGTATTGAACAATATTCATTCATTGTGTGAAAACAATGGCCACTGTTCCCATTGACTTTAATGCAAATCATTGCAATATGAAAAAATGGAAAACAATGGCCGTCCTTTTACATAATGTTACGATGTGTGAACATAGCGTTACACTGACAGGCAATACACTGGCACAGCCTAATACATAGTATATCCATGGCAGCCCTTCACATGATGTGCTCCCTCCCTCTGTCATTCTCTCTTTACATGCAGTCTTGGTAGACTGTGACAGGTAAAGGGTTAAACAGTTGGGTAGGACTGCTTTCTGTTCCTGATGCAGCAGGGTCCTGACTGGGTTGTACAACTGGGACCCTACTGATTGAGGGGGTTCAGTGCGGAGCTGCAGTTCTGGTTTGGCAAACCTGTATTTGCTTTGGCCATTCAGCCCAACTAGGACTCGAGCAAAATTGTAGCGGGGGTGGGATAAAGAAACACCTTTACTGTATACACAGAAGACACAGTCCGAGGCAATAACCCAATTTTTCTCAAATATATATGTTCATTATATGTGAAAAACAGTGTGGACTGGCCAAACCAAAAACTCTACTTTCTTCCTTCCCATGCTATAAAACAATAATAGAGCCCATACTAGGGTGCATTTAAACATTTCATGAATATGGTTCATGCACTTACCACATTACTGTATAGGCTCAGGGCCACAAAGATTTAACCACTTGATCTGCTCCGTTGCATTCATGGAATGTGTGAATGCGTCCTTACTCACCTCTATTCCCACTGTGGGATCTTCTGGTCTTGGTAGTGTTGCAGTTCTGGCAGCTTCTGATGATGTCACACTCCCTGCTTGGCCATTCCCAGTGCCGAGTTATCAGAGGTCATTGATGTCGCCAGAAGCTGGAAATGCAGGAGTGCATTGAGGACTGGAAAACCGGAAATCTATTTTATTTGCACGTTGAAATCCCAACAGAATATACATCAAATGAGTGAATAGTTTGCAAGGCATTGCATGTTTCTTTACAAGTATTACAAAGCAAAACAGAGGAGGAGCTCTAAGATGGAATCAGAGGATTAGCAGCCGTAGCATCAATAATATAAACAGAGATTATCACCATTCAATTCACCAAGTGGAGGGATATGCAATAAGACCTCAACCAAAATATCTAGAAGCACTTTAAGCTCTACTGCTTTCATTCCTGAAGGCTAGGGGGGACATTTATTAAGTCCGGCGTTTTCTGTGCCGGGCATAAAAATGTCCCTCCAGCTCCGACAGTACGGAGATTTATGTAGAACACACTGCCTGTACATAAATCCTGCGCGCACCAGTTCCTTATCATTTTTCATTGTCTGCCCCCCCGTTCTGCCCCCTTCACACCCCCTCCCCGCCCCACTGATGAAGCTGGCGTAAAATGGCAAGATGCAAATATTTTAGTCGCAAAATGTCTATTTACGAATAAATGTATTCGCATCTGGCCATTTTGCGCCCAAAAATACAACTTTTTGCTTTGCTAACTTCCCCCCTAGGTGTTGATTTGCAATCAATGTACAATCTTGTAGAGCTGTTTCAGTAGTACTAAAGGGGATCTCACAGCTGGCTAGGCAATCCCAACCTGCTGATCGATTCTAACAGGGCAGGGAGGCCATACAAACTTATATTATGCTGAGGCGTTATTGAGTACATTTTACTTTTATGTAGTAAGTATGCAGTATGTATTAAGTAAATGGGGATTAAACGACTGCCTCCAGTGCACTGATCCATCCACCCACTGGCTCCTGCATGATTCTTACTGATGAATGTTCAGCAAGCACTCTGCAGTGACGTCTCTCTAGACTGTTGTTCACTACAGAGGGGTTGATGGATATTAGTGGAAGGAAGTTAGTCAGTAGGAATAGTGCAGGAGCTGGTGGGCAAATGGAATGAGTCAGGGCTAATGGCTAGATTCCCTTAAAAATAATTTAATTAATAAATTTTTTATATTAATACAAAAACATAAATGAAAGTGCTGCATACTACTTTGAAGATGGAAGAGTTGTTCCAAAGGACCATAAGCACTACCAAGCATCTGGCGAGTGGCGACTGACCTTGGAGCATACCTCAGGTCCACAAATCAATAGTAATAATGAAGTCCTGTCTTGCCAGTGATTTTCTGGGCAAGCAGGTCTTGCCCAGAAAAGACCAAATAAAATTTTATTTCTGCAGGACCTTTGGTTTTATCACTATGAATTTGTTTGTTTTTGAATAATGTATCAGTAATTATTCATGCAGTTATTAGGACTCCTGAAAATGTTGCCTGAATCAGTATGAAAAGACAGCTCCTGGATTGTTTGGTATTGATGGTGTCACAGCTGAACCTGCATGTTATAGTTCTACATCTGCTTTTTTTTAGGCTATGGGCTATACAGTTCCAATCTATAGTATATTTTGTTGTTTTGTTGTTCAATTTACAACACTTCATATCACTTTGTAAAGCAACATTTCTTTACCATCTGTGCTGTGTGCTGACAGCTCAGTCTAGATGTAGAATTGCAGATTTTTATACATTTACTTTGTGCTACTTAAATACTAGAATGTCTTTCACTTAGTTTTCAGGCCGTGGTTGGTTGTGTGTGTACTGTACAGCAAGTTGCTCATGAAGTTCAGTATCCCGTATCATTAGACATTTAGATGTAGCTTATTATTCTAGGAGGAGTTGGTTCTGTGCAAATCAGTTACCTATTGGAGCCACAATTGAGGAGCAGCACGAGGAACAGTTTGTTAAGGACACTTAGGTTTCTAGTACGTAGTAAAAGGAAACAAGCTAAGCAATCTAATTTAAAAGCACACATTTAGCACAAAGGTAAAGAGCCATTCTCATGAGACTTTCAATGCTATAATTTAATGACACATCATAATAAAACAAATGGATGTTTAATTTTATGTCCATTAATAACACTAAAATTTGCTGAACAGGAAATCCTGAAGATTAGAACTATGATGTAGTTGTCATTCGTCCTGAATATCTAGCTGGGAAATTACACTTAGATCCTACAGAAGACATTCACTTGTCTGTTACCTATTATCCATGGCAATGGTAATTTGACTGTAATTCTCTCTAATAAATGTTACATATACAACTGCTGCAATGGTAAAATCTGTAAAAGCCATTTAACACCAACTAAGTAGACAATCTATGAAACATTTATCCCATTTACTTTCATTTATTTGCTTGTTTGTTTGTTTTCGTTTTAATAGTAACTTGACTCTTTTTAGATGTGATAAACTCTTGGGCCAGCATTTGCATCTATGCTTATACTTAAAGGATACCTGTCACCCCCCGTGCCGGGGTGACAGGCTCCCGCCCCCCCTTTAGAGCGCCCTATACTTACCTAATCGCGCCAGGTCCCGCTTCCTGATGCGTCACGGAGATATCAGCTCCTGAAGCCCGGCGCGCGCGCTCACAGGAGAGTCCGATGCCCATAGAGAATGATGGAGCATCGGACTCCCCATTCATTCTCTATGAGCGTCGGACTCTGCTGTGTTTGCGCGCGCACCGGGCGGGCTTCGGGAGCTGATATCTCCGTGACCCGACTGCATCAGGAAGCGGGACCCGGCGCGATTAGGTAAGTATAGGGGGATCTAGCAGGGGGTCAGGAGCCTGTCACCCCGGCACGGGGGGTGACAGGTCCTCTTTGAAGGGGTTGGCCACTTTATAGTAAAATAGGTCAGTACAAAGTATTAGTAAGTGTACTCACAGTATATACTGACAGCAGCTCCCTGTATACCTCATACAGCAAAAATCAGACTCCCCTTCACCAGGCTGGGCTGCCCTGCTCTCTTTTGTTTCAGTCCACAAAATGGCTTACATGGAGGAGCATGTGACCATGCCCTGTCCACTGTGTTCTCCATAGACAGGCTCAGTGGTGGACACGGGGGGGCGGGGCCTGGTCACATGCTCCTCCATGTAAGCAATCTTATGGACCAAAACACCACAGAGCAGGCAGCCCAGCCTGGAGGAGGGGAGTCTGATATTAGCTTTATGAGGTACACAGGGAGCTGCTGTCAGTATATACAGTGAGTACACTTACTAATACTGTACACTGAGCAATTTTACTATAAAGTGGCCAACCCCTTTAACCCCTTAAGGACAGAGCCTGAAATGGCCTTAATGACAGAGACAAATTTTATGAATATGACCAGTGTCACTTTATTCATTAATAACTTCGGGATGCTTTTACCTATCCGGCTGATTCTGAGATTGTTTTCTCGTGACATATTGTACTTTACATTTCTGGTAAATTGGAGTCGATATTCATAACAAATCTTTATGAAAAAAAACCAAATAATGTGAAAAAATGTGAAAAAATGCATTTTTCCAACTTTGAAACTTTTTTGCGTATACAGAAAGTGGTTATACCACATAAATTATATATTAAATAGCATTAGCAACATGTCTACTTTATGTTGGCGGCATTTATTAAACTATCTTTCATTTTTTTTTAGACAATAGGAAGCTTAAAACATTAGCAGCAAATTTCCAAATTTTCAGTAAAATTTCAAAATCAGATATTTTTAGGGACCTGTTCAGGTTTACAAGTGTATTTGAGGGGCCTGTATGTTAGAAAGCCCCACAAAGCACCCCATTTCAGAAACTGCACCCCCAAAACTCTGCAAAAGCATATCCAGAAAGTGTTTTAACCCTTTAGGGGAGTCACAGATATAAAAGCTAAGTGTGTAAGGAATTTGAAAATTTTAATTTTCTGTGCAGAGATTTTATTGTAATCCAATATTTTTCATAATTATAAACCTATTACCAGAGAAATGCACCCCAATAATTATTGTCCCGTTTCTGCAGTTTATAGAAATACCCCATATGTGACCCTATTGCGCTATTTGACGCAACCACAAGCCTTAGATATAAAGGAGCGCCTAGTGAATTTCAACGCCTCCGTTATATTTGGTCATTTTTGACTGTACCACTTCAGGTTGGCAGAGGCTCTGGGGTGCCAAAACCTAAAAAACACCCCTAAAGGGACACCATTTAGAAAACTACACCCCTCAAGGAATGTAACAAGGGGTGCGGTGAGCATCTGGACCCCACAGGTGCTTCACGGATTTTCAGAACAATATGGCTTGAAAAAAGAAAAAAAATTTTTTTACACTAAAATGTTGTTCTAGCCTTCAATTTTTCATTTTCTTAAAGGGATAAGAGGGAAAAAAAGACAAAAAATGTGTAGCGCAGTTTCTCCCGAGTATGGAAATACCCCACATGTGGCGATAAAGTGCCAAGGGGGCGCAGGACGAGCCTCCAAAGGGAAGGAGCGCCAATTGGCTTTTGGAAGCTGAATTTCACTGAAAAGGATTTCAAGGGCCATGTCGCATTTACAGAGCCCTCGTGCTGCCAAGACACTGGAAACCCCCCACAAGTGACTCCATTCTGGAAACTACACCCCTCAAGGAATCTAACAAGGGGTTCAGTGAGCATATGGACCCCACTGGTGACGGGCACAAATGTGGAACAATGTGACGTGAAAGGGAAAAATTTAATTTTTTCACTTTCATGGCACAAATGTGCCCGTCATCAAGGGGTCCATATCCTCACTGCACCCCTTGTTAGATTCCCTGAGGGGTGCAGTTTCCAGAATGGGGTCACTTGTGGGGGGTTTCCAGTGTTTTGGCAGCACGAGGGCTCTGTAAATGCGACATGGCGTTCATCATCCATTCTAGCCAAATCCAACCTCCAAAATCCAAATGGCGCTCCTTCCCTTCGGAGGCTTGCCCTGCGCCCACATGGAGCTTTATGTCCACATGTGGGGTATTTACGGACTCGGGGGAAATTGCTCTACACATTTTCTTTTTTTTTCCTCTTTTAACCCCTTGTGAAAATGATAAATTCAAGGCTAAACCAACATTATAGTGTAAAAAATTTAATATTTCATTTTCACGCCACATTGTTCCACATTTGTGTCCGTCACCAGTGGGGTCCATATGCTCACTACACCCCTTGTTACATTCCTTGAGGGGTGCAGTTTCCATAATGGGGTCAATTGTGGGTGGTTTCAACTGTCTTGGCAACACAGGGGCCTTTTGAATGCAACATGGCCCCTCGAAATCCATTCCATCCAAATCCAGCCTTCAAAACCAAATGGCGCTCCTTCCCTTCGGAGGCTTACCCTGCACCCGCATGGCGCTTTATGTCCACATGTGGGGTATTTCCGTACTCAGGGGAAATTGCGCTACACATTAAATGTTTTTTTTTTATCTTTTAACCCCTTGTGAAAATGAAAAAATCATGACAAGATTAATGATTTAGAGTAAAAATTTTACAAAAATTACACTAAATGTTGGTCTAGCCTTGATTTTTTTCCATTTCCACAAGGGGTTAAAAAAGAAAATGAACACAAAACGTGTAGGGTAGTTTCCCCTGAGTACGAAAATATCCCACATGTGGGTATAATGTGCTATATGGGCACAGGGCAAGCCACCAAAGGGACAGAGCGCCATTTAGAGGCTGGAATGGAGGATGTAGGCCATGTCGCAATTACAAAGCTCCTGTGCTGCCAGGTCAGTAGAATCCCCTGACAAGTGACCCCATTCTGGAAACTACACCCCATAAGGAATCTAACAAGGGGTGCAGTGAGCATATGGACCCCACTGGTGACGGGCACTTACGTAGAAAATGTGCCGAGAAAATAAAAAATATTTTTTTTTTCATTTTCACGTCCCAAATGTAGCCGTCACCAGGGGGCCATATCCCCGCTGCGCTGCCCCACTTGTTAGATTCCTTATCGGGTGTAGTTTCCAGAATGGGGTCATTTGTCGGGGGTTTCTACTGTCCTGGCCGCACAGAGGCTTTATAATTTCATCATGGCATCCTATAATGGGAATGGCGGCCATACCTATTTAGCTGGGGAAAAGGGACAATTCTAATTTATTTGGGGGTATTAGGCCAATTATTAGTTTATAAGGTTGAAAATGACAGGTGTCCATCAAACTCAACCTGTGTTGATCCAGAGGAAGGCAAAAACCCCTCGTCAGCAGACGACAGTAGCCTCATCACAGGGGAAAAATTCCTTCCCGACTCCATAATGGCGATCAGAATAATCCCTGGATCAACGTGACCCCTGAAATAGGAATAAGGGACAGAATTTAGATAATGTAGAACCCCAGTGACGTGTGGTGCACCTTGAAGCGATCTAGTATGCAGAGGCCGGGGGGATCAGGACAGGTGTCACACTGGAAAATGGTGTCCCCTGTTACCCCACACTCTGCACTTCTTCTGGGGTCTCCCTTTCTCCAGTATGGGGGAAGTCACCTGGAAAATGTTTTCCTGGTGCGATACGGGGTCCTTCATATCCAGAAGCGCTGGGTCCGCTCCATGGCTGCTAAATATTAGGGCGCTATTACTGCTTCTGATATTTTCGGATCGTGCCGCAAGCTACAGGGCAGCGAGGGACCAGAAGAGGGGGTGCTGGTATAAAAGTTATCCCTGTACAGGTGGTGACCTTTATCCAGCAGTGGGAAGATCAGTTCCCGGACGATCTTCCCACTAACTCCGAGGATGGGGGGGGGGAGGGGGCATCTGGGGGCTGCATTCGGGTGTCCCTTCCTACATACACTCTAAGGGTACATGCACACTGCGGAATCGCGACAGATAACCCTTCGTGCATTCCACAGCTGGCACCCACCGGCGGAGTAATGCAGGCGCACGTCTCCATCCGTGTCATAGACTCCATTCTATGCACGGGCGGATTCCGCTCTCTGTCCAACGTATTCATTCTTTGGACGGACGCGCGCCCGCATCAGTCCGCCGGTGGGTGCCAGCTGCGGAATGCACAAAGGGTTATCCTTCGCCATTCCGCAGTGTGCACGTACCCTAAATCTGTAAGTGTACCCTGAGGTACTCTCACAGAGTTTGTAGAATTTCACACCATACCGTCATCTCTTATTGGGACGGTACTGGCGGAAAAGACGTGTCTGGGGGGCAGCGTACGCTACGCTACCCCCAGACACGTCACTGGATGATAAGGAGGATGAGGGTGAATGGAGGAAAGAAGGATCCCCCATTCATCCTCACTGGCTGTTTCGGTGTCGGAGGCAATAATAACGTATCCCTCTGACGCCGAAAACACCCTGGGGGCCATCTTTATACGGGGATTGGTATATGGGGTATGTAGTGGTGTAGTGTCAAACTTTATTCAATGTAGTGTGGTGTAATGTAGTGTTTTTTACGTGTTTTTTTACAGTAAGTATAAAAAAAAAATCTACGCCAACAAAGGAGTTGCTGATAAATGCCGCACTTATGCGCGGCACTTTTTAGCAGACCGTGGCAGTAGAATATAGAAAAAAAACTCCCTACGCCAAAAAGGAGGAGTTGCTGATTAGCAGCGCACTTTCGTGCGATGCTGATCAACACTCAGCGGCGATAGGGTGCGGAAAATAGAAGAAAAAAAAATTTGAAAAAAAAAAAAAAAAAACTTTTTCTACATTCTGAACATCCCTGTAGCTGTTGATAAGTGTATTACACATATCAGCCGCTAGAGGGCAGCAGAGCGCAAAATACGGAAAAAGCCGACACTGGAGCCGAAAATAGAACGTGACGTCACGGAGGAAGCCGAAGACCCGAACGAAGACGAGGACGCCGCAAACCCGGAAGACGCCGATCAGGAGCCCGGGACAGGTGAGTAATGTACAAATACCTGCTCTGGACCCCTCGGCTACCTAGCTGAGGGGTCCAGGGCAGGTATTTACTATTTTGTGGGACTCTGATCGCCGTGCCACCGGCCCGTTCGCCGTGAACGGCCGGCCGGCCGTTCACGGCGGTCGGGCCGGTGGCACGGCGATCACCATTACTTTTTACAGTAATGGCGGTCGGTGCCGTCCTCGGACAGCACCGACCGCCATTTTTTTCCGGGTCATCGGGTCGCCGATGACCCGGAAAGGTTCCGATCACCGCTATTAGCTGATCTGAATTGATCAGCCTATAGAGGCGATCGTAAGCACGGGGGGTGTTAACCACCCCCCGTGCCGTGAAGCTAAGATGGCCTGCTATGATTTATAGCAGGCCATCTTCCCCGATCGCTGTGTGCGAACACGCAGCGATCGGGGAAACATCGGGCGTAAATTTACGCCCTGATGCGCCAAGTACCAGGGCGCCAGGGCGTAAGTTTACGCCCGATGTCGTTAAGGGGTTAATATTAGTTTAACCCTTTGAAGACCAAGCCCAAAATGACCCAGTGGACCCTTGGGGATTGGTCCTGTGACAGTGGGGTTGCAGGGCCAATCTATGGCCTTCCTTCCATGTTTGTGCTCTCTTTGCGGGGTTGGCGGTCGCTGACTGACACGGTGGTGAGTTAGTGTAGAGACTCATATGAACCAGGGGACCTGCACATGGTACATGGGGCAATATGGTTTGATCAAATTACACACCAACATCCTGGCGTTGGTTTTTAAATGTAGCCGAGAGGCATTAGTGTCAGCCATAGGTGTGAGGTGCAGCTTTCCTCTCTCTCCCTGTCCATATTATACTTAATATTAGTTTAACCCTTTAAAGACCGAGCTCAAAATGACCCAGTGGACCGCGCAAATTTCATTTTTGTGTTTTGTTTTTTTCCTCCTCCCCTTTTAAGAGCTCTAGCACTTTCATCTTTCAATCTACAAGGCCATGTAAGGGCTTGTTTTTTTTCAGTAATAGGTGTACTTTGTAATTGCGTCTTTTATTCTACCATAATATGTTTGACAGAACCCCCAAAATATTATTTATGAAAATATAAATTGGTGAAATTAGAAAAAAGAATGCAATATGGTAACAGCAGAGATATCTGAGAGGCAGAGAAGGAGGTCTAATAATACCTGTAGGATACAAGAGTGAGCTAGACGGGTAAAATAAATGTGTTTTTCTGGGCACAGCACCACTGTATCGTAACTCTTTTTTCCATATCCCGGACGCCTGCAGCTTTCACTGCGCTTCATGCAGTCGCCGCATACATCAGGGACTCGGCCGTTTTTGAGCCCCCACACTTATTCAGTGACTGCAGATTCTCCAGTCTGGATCCAAAGTTTTTCAGCACCCACCCTATAAGATGACACCGGGTGTATAAGAAAACCCCTCACTTTCGATAAGACTTATTTTTAGGTTAAATTGTAGTCTTATACGCAGGAAAATGTAGTACTAGCTATAAATGTACTGTAGATGTTATAATAAATCTGCTTCATCATTTTATTTTAAATGACATGTCAAACCAGAGATGAACTTATACAAGAATTTTCTATTTACTGTGATTAAAAAAATTATAAAATTTATTAAGAGGTGATTTTTTTTTTTTACATTACATTTGCCAGTTATAAAAACTATACAAGCTATGAACTGGCAAAGATTTCTGGTATAATTTATGCCAATTTTATATAGAAGATCTGCTGTGCCATGGGAAGCCATATGGGAAATAATTTCCTCACAATGGGCTCAGGCCCATAGGTGCTTAACCCCTTCACGTCAGCCATCTGTATATATACGTTCCTATTGCACATGCCCCGTGCAGTAGGAATGTACATATACGTTCCGGCTTTGACGGGGCTTTGTGATGAGAACGGGATCGCTGCAGGGACAGCGATCCCGCTCTCATCTGTGTACAGCACCGGAGATAATGAGGATCAGCTGCGATTCCGCAGCTGACCCCCATTAACCCCTTAGTGACCGCCGAAACGGCGGTCACTAATGGGCCGGTGCCGCCGCTGTATTTCATCTCCCCCCACCGTGAATCCACGGTGGGGGGAGATGAAATAAGTAAAAATCAGACCCCAGATCAGCCCCCTAGTGCCCCAGTCACTAACCCCCCCTCCCGCGGCGGCCATCGGATCCAAGATGGCCGCCGCGATCACTGTGAACAGACTAATGTCTGTTCACAGTGATCAAAAAAGAAAAATGAATGAAAGCCCCATGCTCTCCGCCACCGTAGGTAGCGGAGAGCATGGGGCAGTCATCGGGACCCCCCCTGTGGGGTCCCGGTACAAGCGATCAGCGGTATATAATATATACCGCTGATCGCTTGTGCCATGTGCTCCAGGCACTTTTTATCCCCTGTCACCATGAATGATTGGTGACAGGGGATAAAAAGTGATGTCCCCCCACCCCCCAAGTCGCCCCCCACCCCCCCTGTCACCCCTGTCCCCCAGTCACCCCCCCCTTCCCCATATACTCACCGGATCCACGGAGCTCCTTCCTCTTCGGTGTCCTGGCTGGTTATGAAGTGCGCATGCGCTCCACAACCAGCCAAGCTCTGAAAATTTAAAGTGACAGAGACCAATTTGGTCTCTGTCACTAAACTATGATTACTGTGATAGAAAATATCACAGTAATCATAGTAATACAGTGAAAATGAATGTATAAAGTACAAAAAGTGACAAACATACAAAAAAATAAAACACACACTTTTTATCATAGTAATAATTACAGTTTACTCCCAAATTACCCCTAACCCCCCCCCCAGATTACCCGTAACCACCGCAGGTTGCCCGTAACCACCGCACGTTGCCCGTAACCACCCCAGGTTGTCCGTAATCACGTCAGATTGCACGTAACCCCCCAGATTACCCGTAACCACCGCACGTTGCCCATAACCACCGCACGTTGCCCGTAACCACCGCACGTTGCCCGTAACCACCACACGTTGCCAGTGACCCCCTCCAGATTGTCCGTAATCACCCCAGATTGCCTGTAACCACGCCAAATTACATGTAACCACCCCAGATTAGCTATAAGCACTTCACTCTATCCGTAACAATTCTAGATTGTCTGTAACCCCTCCAGGTTGCCCCTAACCACCGCAGGTTGGGCATAAGCAGCGCAGGTTGGGCATAACCACCCCAGATTGCCCGTAATCATGCCAGATTACATGTAACCCCCCAGATTGCACGCAACCACCGCAGGTTGCCTCTGACCACCGCACCTTGCCTCTGACCACCGCACCTTGCCTCTGACCACCGCATGTCACCTCTGACCACCGCACGTCGCCTCTGACCACCGCACGTCGCCTATGACCACAGCACGTCGCCTATGACCACCGCACCTTGCCTCTGACCACCGCACGTCGCCTATGACCACCGCACATCGCCTATGACCACCGCACCTTGCATCTGACCACCGCACCTTGCCTCTGAACACTGCACCTTGCCTCTAACCACCCCAAATTGCCAGTGACCCCCTCCAGATTGCCCGTAACCACGCCAGATTACAGGTACCCACCTCAGATTACCTATTAGCACTTCAGTTTATCCGTAACCACAGCAGGTTGCCTGTAACCACCCCAGATTGTCCGCAACCACCCCAGATTGTCCGTAACCACAGCAGGTTGCCTGTAACCATACCAGATTGTCTGTAACCACAGCAGGTTGTCCATATTCCCCCCACGTTGCCCATAACCACCCCAGGTTGCCTCTAACCACCCCAGGTTGCCTCTAACCACACCAGGTTGCCTGTAACCACCCCAGGTTGCCGTAACCACAGCAGGTTGCCTGTGACCAGCCCATGTTGACTGTATCCACCCCAGATTATCCGTAACCACCCCAGATTACCCTTAACCACCCCAGACTGCCCGTAACCACCCCAGACCGCCCGTAACCACCTCAGACTGCCCGTAACCACCTCTAGATTACCCGGAACCACCCCAGACTGTCCGTAACCACCCCACATTACCTGTAATCTAATTTTTTTTATTGTATTTTAGTAACTGCGCTATTCTAATAACTGTTACTAGCTGCGGTTTTACTCCAGCAAATTGGCACTCCTTCCCTTCTGAGCCCTGCTGTGTGCCCAAACAGTGGTTTATGCCCACATATGGGGTACCGTTGTACTCAGGAGAACCTGCGTTACAGATTTTGGGGTACTTTTTTTATCCTGTTCCTTGTGAAATTTAGAAATTTCAAACTAAACCAACATATTATTGGAAAAATTCAAGTTTTTCATTTTTACTGGCCAATTTTGAATACTTTCCTCTAATACCTGTGGGGCCAAAATGCTCATCCTACCCCAAGATGAATTCTTTGAGGGGTGTACTTTCCAAAATGGGGTGACTTTTGGGGGGATTCTATTCTGTAGACACTACAGGGGCACTACAAATGCACCTGGCGCTCAGAAACTTCTTCAGAAAAATCTGCAGAGAAAATGCTAATTGGCGCTCCTTCCCTTCTGAGCCCGGCTGTGTGCCCATACAGTGGTTTATGCCCACATATGGGGTACCGTTCTACTCAGGAGACCCTGCGTTACAGATTTTGGGGTGAATTTTCTCTCCTGTTCCTCGTGAAATCGAGAAATTTCCAACTAAAGGAACATATTATTGGAAAAATTCGAGTTTTTCATTTTTACTGTCTACTTTTGAATACTTTCCTCTAATACCTGTGGGGTCAAAATGCTCACCACACACCAAGATGAATTCTTTGAGGGGTGCACTTTCCAAAATGTGGTGACTTATGGCGAGATTTTACTCCGCTGGCACTACAGGGGCACTGCAAACCCACCTGGCGCTCAGAAACTTCTTCAGCAAAATCTGCATTGAAAAAGCTAATTGGCGCTCCTTCCCTTCTGAGCCCTGATGTGTGCCCATACAGTGGTTTATACCGACATATGAGGTACCTTTTTACTCAGGAGAACCTGCGTTACAAATTTTGGGGTACTTTTTTTCTCTTGTTCCTCGTGAAATTGAGAAATTTCAAACTAAACGAACATATTATTGGGAAAATTTGAGTTTTTCATTTTTACTGTCTACTTTTGAATACTTTCCTCTAATACCTGTGGGGTCAAAATGCTCACCACACCCCAAAATGAATTCTTTGAGGGGTGCACTTTCCAAAATGAGGTGACTTATGGCGAGATTTTACTCCGCTGGCACTACAGGGGCTCTGCAAACACACCTGGCGCTCAGAAACTTCTTCAGCAAAATCTGCATTGAAAAAGCTAATTGGCGCTCCTTCCCTTCTGAGCCCCGCTCTGTGCCCATACAGTGGTTTATGCCGACATATGAGGTACCGTTGTACTCATGAGAACCTGCTTCACAAATTTTGGGGTACTTTTTTTCTCTTGTTCCTCGTGAAATTGAAAAATTTCAAACTAAAGGAACATATTATTGGGAAAAATTTGAGTTTTTCATTTTTACTGTCTAATTTTGAATACTTTCCTCTAACACCTGTGGGGTCAAATTGCTCATCCTACCACAAGATGAATTCTTTGAGGGGTGTACTTTCCAAAATGGGGTGACTTATGGGGTTTTTTCTCTCTGCTGACACTACAGGGGCACTGCAAATGCACCTGGCGCTCGGAAACTTCTTCAGCAAAATCTGCAATGGAAAAGCTAATTGGCGCTCCTTCCCTTCTGAGCCCCGCTGTGTGCCCATGCAGTGGTTTACGCCCACATATGGGGTACCGTAGTACTCAAGAGAACATGTGTTACAAATTTTGGGGTGCTTTTTCTCTCATGTTCCTTTTGAAAATGAGAAACTTTAATCTAAATGTATATATTATTGGAAAATTTAAATTTTTCATTTTTTTACAGCCTAATGGTGAATACTTTTCTCCAGCCCCTGTAGGGTTAAAATGCTCATTATACCCCTAGATTAATTCTTTAAGGTGTCTAGTTTCCAAAATGGGGTCACTTATGGGGGTTTCCAGTATACAAACCTCCTAAATCAACTTAAAATAAGAACTGGTCCCTAAAAAAATCAGTTTTGAAAACTTTCACGAAAATGTGGTAATTTGCTGATACATTTCTAACCCCCGTAACACCCTAAAAAAGTAAAATATGTTTATGAAATGAAGCCAGAATAAAGAGGACATATTGGTAATGTGACTTAGTAACTAATTTATGTAATACAACTTTCTTTTTTTAGAAGCAGAGAATTTCAAAGTTCATAAAATGCTAATTTTTTCAATTTTTCATGATATTTTGATGTTTTTCACAAAAACACACACAAAGTAGTGACCAAATTTTGCCACTAATATAAAGTGCCATATGTGACGAAAAAACTATCTCAGAATCGCTAGCATACGTTAAAGCATCACTGAGCTATAAGCGCATAAAGTGAGACAGGTCAGATTTTGAAAAATGAGCCTGGTCTTTTATGTGCAAATAGGCTTGGTCTTGAAGGGGTTAAGGAAAACTGCATGAGTAACTGGCAGAAGCTATAATATTCAGGTATAAATGTAAATTTAAGAGATAATATAGGGCATCAATTTCTTTTGTAGAGTGGTTAAAGCTAAAATATAACAATTGGAAATTCGAGGGCAGATAATCTGTTCCTGACAGACAATGTGGTATGTAAATTTAGTTAAAATAACTGTATTCCATAAACTAAAGAAGGTTAGCTTGTGAAGAGGCTTTACTCATTAACAACAATCATCACTTGCCTACAGCATAGGTAATGAGTCTCGGACCGGTGTGTCCATGCCAACATAAAACCCCTGATGACCATGAGAAACTGAATGCGTGGTACTGTCAGATTGCTAAATTGAAAATTTGCAGATTGCTAAATTAGCTAAACTAATGTTTACATATAGTGACTCTCTTCGTGGGGTCCGAATAAAAGCTCCCTCTAGAACTTTCACTGCATCCACAAAATGCAAAGCAGAAAGAATTCTAAGCATAAAGTAAAGAAATGTGCACGCCCATCATCTCAGCAGCTGGTCCTCCACTGATCACAATTAAGTTGAAAAAGTTTAACTATACTTTAAGGCAGGGTTGGGCAAATGCCATCATCCAGTTGTTGCAAAACTACAATTTTCATCATGCCTGAACAGCCAAAGCTTTGGCTTTAACTGATGATAGGAATTCTAGTTCTGCAACAGGTGGAGGGTTGCAGTTGCCCATCCCTGCATTACGGCTATGTTCCCAATGTTCACAATGTAAAAATAAGGTCAAATAATGTCCGTTGTTGCGAAAAATGGCTGTTATTAATGGGCAACTGCATCTCTAGCAAAATACTTTTTTAGGCTATGTTCACACTATGTATCTGTGCGGCTGTATTGCGGGCTGTAAATCATCGGCCGTATTTTTCCGGTTCATGCGTACGCTGGAAAGTATACGATATACGGCTGCACAGTGCACACTATGTATGAGCCTACGGCCCGATCGTAAACGGACCCGTAAAAAATGAACAAGACCATTGTTTGCGGCTGGAACTGTGCAAATTCACGGTCGTAGATTTACAGGCGGTCCGTACGGAGTACTTCAAAAATAGCCGGCAATAATGCCGAATGCCGATGCCTCTAATAGTTAATATATTAAATTAATAAAACACATTTTCTTTTTAATAAAGTCCCTTTTGTTGTTCAATAATTTAATTCTAATGAATCCATCATTGTGCAATTAAATATACTGTTAAAATAAATAATATATATATATATATATATATATATATATATATATATATATATAAATGTATATTTATATATATATTTATTTTTTGACAGTATATTTAATTGCACAATGATGGATTCGTTAGAATTAAATTATTGAACAACAAAACTGATTTTATTACAACATTTTATTACAACTGATTTTATTAAATATTAATTAGTACAGGAAGCTCCATTAAGCCGTTAATTCATATTCCCGGTAAATAGAGCATTCTGTACTAATCAACACTTTACTTTAATGAAAAGTTCTGAAATGTTTCTTCTAATTATGTTATCACAATAGCATTATTAGAAGAAATATTTTGAATTATATGTGCGCTCAGCTGATTGGCTGATCAGCTGAGTGCATATATAAAGAGCCGGTCCGCAGTACAGTGACTTCATTGTGCTGTGGACCAGCAAAGAGGACACATCGGAGTGCGTATAAAGCTCTCTCCACCCCCTCCCCAGCACTGCACCCATCCCAGTAAGCAAGGGGGGTCACTTAACCCCTTCCTTTCTGGGATGGGTGCAGTCTGACATCAGTCTGGCCCCCAAGGGGTTAAGGGGGATGCAATACATCCTCCCTTAACCCCTTGGGGGCCAGACTGTAAGCAGCGATCTGTAAAGATGCTGCATACTGTAAGGTGCACAACACAGCTCACAATGATGGGTGTTGTGCTCCTGTTTGTGGGTTTTTTGTGTGTTTCTCCCTTTTTGTTTTTCAGATATCGGTATCCTGTGGATTACGTCGGATTCGGTGGACTACATCGATGACCAGCGGTTGTTTGGTGTGTTTTTTTTTATAAAAATGGTCAATGAGGGGTGTGGGGGTGTTTTTATCTGAATAAAAAAAAAAATTCCACTTGTGTCTTGTCTTTATTTCTTTACTTTATAGACTTAGTAGTGGAAGCCGTCTAATAGACGGAATCCATTACTAAGTCGGGGCCTAGTGTTAGCCGGTATAAAATGGCTAACACTAACCCCCCATTATTACCCCAGTACCCAATGCCACCAGAGGTACTGGGAAGAGCCGGGTGCCAGTGGTCCCAGAGCGTCAAAATCGGCGCTCCTGGACTGGGGTGGCAGCAGGCTGGTAAGATTTAGGCTGTGGAGGGCCTAAACCAATGGCTCTTCCCACCCTGGTGTTACCAGGCTGCTGTCGCTTGGTTTTTAACCAGTCTGGTTATAAAAATAGGGGGGACCCTATGCGGTTTTTTTTTATTAATTATTTAATTTAAAAAAAAAATGCATAGGGTCCCCCTATTTTTATAACCAGCTGGGTTAAAAACCAAGCGACAGCAGCCTGGTAACACCAGGGTGGGAAGAGCCATTGGTTTAGGCCCTCCCCAGCCTAAATCTTACCAGCCTGCTGCCGCCCCAGTCCAGGAGCGCCAATTTTGATGCTCCAGGACCACTGGCACCTGGCTTTTCCCAGTACCCCTGGTGGCATTGGGTACTGGGGTAATAATGGGGGGTTAGTGTTAGCCATTTTATACCGGCTAACAATAGGCCCCGACTTAGTAATGGATTCCGTCTATTAGACGGCTTCCACTACTAAGTCTATAAAGTAAAGAAATAAAGACAAGACACAAGTGGAAAGTTTTTTTTTATTCAAATAAAAACACCCCCACACCCCTCATTGACCATTTTATAAAAAAAAAAAAACACCAAACAACCGCTGGTCATCGACGTAGTCCACCGAATCCGACGTAATCCACAGGATACCGATATCTGAAAAACAAAAAGGGAGAAACACAAAAAACACACAAACAGGAGCACAACACCCATCATTGTGAGCGGTGTTGTGCACCTTACAGTATGCAGCATCTTTACAGATCGCTGCTTACAGTCTGGCCCCCAAGGGGTTAAGGGAGGACGTATTGCATCCCCCTTAACCCCTTGGGGGCCAGACTGATGTCAGACTGCACCCATCCCAGCAAGGAAGGGGTTAAGTGACCCCCCTTCATTACTGGGATGGGTGCAGTGCTGGGGAGGGGGTGGAGAGAGCTTTATACGCACTCCGATGTGTCCTCTTTGCTGGTCCACAGCACAATGAAGTCACTGTACTGCGGACCGGCTCTTTATATGTGCACTCAGCCGATCAGCCAATCAGCTGAGCGCACATATAATTCAAAATATTTCTTCTAATAATGCTATTGTGATAACATAATTAGAAGAAACATTTGATGTTTTAATTAAAGTAAAGTGATGATTAGTACAGAATGCTCTATTTACCGGGAATATGAATTAACGGCTTAATGGAGCTTCCTGTACTAATTAATATTTAATTAATAAAACACATTTTTGTTTTAATAAAATCAGTTTCTTTGTTCAATAATTTAATTCTAATAAATCCATAATTGTGCAATTAAATATACTGTCAAAAAATAAATATATATATAAATATACATTTATTTATATATATATATATATATATATATATATATATATATATATATTTTAAGAGTGTATTTAATTGCAAAATGATGGATTCGTTAAAATTTAATTATTGAACAACGAAAGGGACTTTATTACAACGAAAATGTGTTTTATTAATTTATATATATTAACCATGAGAGGCATCGGCATTACTGCAGAGGATCGCAAACCCCGGTAATAGCGATTCATGTAAACTGTTTCCCTGCTTTCCCAGATGCATTCCAGAGGTGTTTGCATCACTTTCTAAAGATTTTATTTGTTATTTTTAGTTGAACCAGATTTCCAAGTAAATGACCGTATGTTTTCAGCCGCATGTCTATTTTTTCCCACGGCCGTAGTTTCAGCGGCACATTTCCAGCCGCGTAAAAAATACAGCCGCACAGATACATAGTGTCAACATAGCCTTAATTAATGTGTGTTAATTAAGGTGGAAAAAAATGCTGGAGTTGTCCAATAATAACCAATAATTTGCAACAACGGCTTTTATTTCCCCTTATTTTTACATTGTGGGGACATAACCGTAATATGAGCTTATTTTCTGCTTGTTTAATTTTTTGCAGCTTGTCTTCAGGAAACAAAGCTGATATATGTACATCTCTCCCACATCATGTCTTTACACTATTCTCTTTTTATGCAAAGATTAGAACATTATTAACTTATTTAAAACCTTTGTAAGGCACAATGCATTGTTATAATATCAATAAATATACATGAATATGAATATACATGAATATGCTGGTCTATATTAGGTAAAGAGAAATATGTACTGCACGTCTCTGGAGAAATTTTATAATGAAGACCTTTTTATTGTAAATCTTGAGTATTATCATCTTCAAGTTTTACTCGGAGAATACATTGTTTATTATACTTTTGCTGATAGTAAGCAACGCAGGATAAAAGTGTGGCAAGAACAACAAATGTAAATAATAAATCTTCAGTTTGAGAAGCAGAACAATGTCTGACAAACTCTGATTTAGATCTGCTTACTTCCTAGACTTGTTACATTGTAATGTGATATTTTAATAATCTGTCATAGAGTTATGATTAATGTATGATACAAAGTCAGACCGAACACAGGGCACACAAGTCTCATTTATTTTAAATGAATAAAGAAAACTTTTTTATGCAATCAGCTCTCTGTAACTTACAAGTAGGTATAGTACATGACATTATATACAATTGTTATACTTGTACAGCAGTGAAGGTCACATTGGTTGCTAGTGCATTTCACTTCTATGCTTTGGGGTTCCACAAGTCCCCATGTCATAACGAATGTTGTTGGATTGCTGGGTTACCAAGAATTAGTGAATATATATAAAGTGAATCTTAACTTATGTTAATAAATGATGATTTTTTCCCCAAAAAAATTGCAATGCAGAGCGCAAAATTGCAATGCAGATGTCAGAGTGGCTGCTTGCTTCTGGTACACTGTATATTGCACCACTAAACTATCTATGTCTATCACAGGTGAGGAAAAGTCTTTTATATTTCACCTGCTTGAGGGGAAGGCAGCGTGCAGGCCCGGACTGATAATCTGGCATACCCGGCAAATGCCCACTGGGCTGCACAGATTATCAGTCGGAGGGCCGCTGGTGCACAACATCAGTTTGTTTACCATATTCCATGAGTGCCGCGCACTCTGCTATATATATAGAGATAGATAGACAGATAGGAGGTAGGTAGGTAGGTAGACAGATAGATAGGAAATAGCAAATCCAATAATAATACCACAAAATATACTTACAGTAAATAATACCATTAATCACAGGGTGGAGTATAACAGAATAAAGTCTAAAATATAACTTTTAATAATTTAGAGGTAAAATTTATAGCCAAAAATAAATAACCAGACAAACATAGGAACAGGTAACCTAGGAAAATAGATTTCTTACCACTCAACGGTGACTGCTGAGTTTGGATGTACTGGAGTGGTTGTGGACCATTCAGATCACTGTAGCTGTCCTTTATCTTGAATGGATTCCACAATAGGCGGCTGAGGTCTTCTGGTAAATGTGGAAAATAGAAGACAAAGTAGGGTGCACACTACGTGGGAGATAGGGCAGCCGGTCCCTGACACTGTCCTATTACACCCTATATGTTTAATTTACATGTTATGGTGATTTAGATTTTGAATGTTAAGTGTGACTGCACACAAAGAACCACAATTTGAGTAGGATAGTTGCAGCGCAGCCGAGACAGTGAAGGGACAAACAAAACAAACATATAAAGACAAAGACAAAGCCCTGAGCAAAGAGGTGCTCATGGCATGGACAGTGTTGGCGGGCACATAATAAGCAGCTAATGCCAAAATATGGAACGGGCAAGCAAGGAATAAGTTATCTACCTGTCTTAGTCAACATATATATCAACGCTTAATCTGAATAAAGGTCTAGTCGCCAGTAATGCTGGATAGGTCAGACTAACAAAAGCGATCCATTATGAACCATTCAAAGTCAGTGAGGTGTCAGTTTCCACGCGCAAAGTAAAGACATTCCTTCTTCCAGTGACCGGACCATCCAGGGTGCCATTTCTTTGAAAATCGTGAGATGAGCCGGAGTCTTCCAGGAGTATGCAATACGATTGTCCCGCAAGATTGATGTCAAAGGGGTAAACGATTTCCTCCATCGCATAGTTGCAGCCGACAGATCTAAATATACTGAAAGTCCACTGTATCACTCAGGCAACAGCGCCTTCCCTCTGAGAGCGGTCAATAAAGCAAGCTTAGTACGTAGATGTTGAAGGTGTACTATAATGTCTCTGGGGCTATCACTTGGAATGCTTTTGTGTCTGGGCAACCTACGTACCTATTCGATCTCCAGTTCTCTTGAGGAGTAGTCCGGCAACACAGTTTTGAAATAACACTGGATGTATCCAGATAGTTCTGAGGTTGCAATGTCCTCCAGGATCCCTCGTATTTTAACATTGTGCTGTCTCTATCGATCCTCCATACATCTCAGAGTGTCACACAGTTGTTTGGCAGTGTCATCTAGGTCTTTGCATGAGGCTGTCAGGGATGCACACTTTGTGGTTATTGTAGTCACCTGTGAATCAATGAAATGGAGTCTGGAATTCACCTCTAGTAAAGATCTTTAAAAACCGTCACCACTCTAGCAAGGTGGTCCAGTATAGAGCCCTTGAAAGCCCCGAAGATGCGTTCCAGCGAATTCAAAGTGAGAGTAGAGTCTCCATCTGAAACAGCATCCGAGGGCTGAGTGTCTTCCACAGTTAAAGGGGCTACGGCAGTAATGACAGTGGAGCCAGGAGGAAGTAATGAGCCACCGGTATCTGCATGTAGTAGCAGGGAATCGCTACTGGCAGAGGGAGAATGTCTCGAGGGTGTAGAAGGGGAAAGCAACTGATTAATAGTCACATTCTTTGGGAAAAGCTGAATAGGAAAGTCCAGGCAGGGGATCCCGCTGCTGTTATCTGGGGTCGGCTGGTCTGCGGGCTGAGCTGTTCATGAGGGAAATGTGTATTGTTCCTTGTCATCCTCTCCGCCCTCCCCCGATTGAATATAAGGGGAGAAAGAGAGGTGTCCAGACCGCGGGATTGCATACCTTTCACGTTGCTGTTTTACATGAGGAGGCAGGATTAAGTGAGTCTGCTTCTTGAGGTCCGAAAGTGCAGGGGAGAAGAAGCCCGAAGCATATGTTGCGGCCGCCGCAGAGTAAGGCTTAAACGGCTCCAAATGTCCTTTTTTAAGCTTCTTTTTATCCATCCTGAGAGACTTCGAAGTCCGTTCAGTAGTATGAGTCAAATCCGAGGGTTAACAATCAAACTAAGTAGCTGTAAGAGTTGCAGCAGCAGGAGTTCTCCTCACACATGTCCGTCCGCTTCGGCTGCCAGCTTCCACCCCCCGATAGATTGTAATTAAAATAGTGGGGTGGGCTTTTACAGATCTTCTCGAACTCTGACATCTCTTTCCGAAGGGTCTTTTCAGATACAACTGGTGTATATGGGTTTTATGAAGAAAGGTCAGATTGCTTGGCTCCAAGGATTTCCACAGAACTTCCCCCTTAAGCTTAGAGTCAGGGGTTACTAAGTCCGCTATCAGGATATGCTTCAGTTTATGCCAGATAGTGGTAAATGTGGGCTGTAGGTCATTGACCAATTTTGGTGCCAGAGAAGCTGGCATTATGGGGGAGAGGAGTGGGGAGAGAAGAGAAGATAGACTCCTCCATACGGTGCCAGGGTAGGCAGGGATGTAACACTCAGAGGTATGCAGAGGGAATTCATAAGTCCTCCAGGGATAGCCCCAAAGGTAGTGGAAATGTTGTGCAAGGAGCGGAAGGGGAAGCGGCAGAATCATGTTTGACCCCAAAAGGGACTCCTTTTTCCTTCTAATAAAAAGCAGCGGGGTGATGTGGTTCCATATGCTGTCACATAGAATTGGTGCCTGGGTTTGAATCCAATCCTCGACCCACCCTAAGCTGTCAAATGCTGCAAATGGCTGCATGGTCTTTGCTGCCACAGACATTGAAAAACCAGCAGGCCCACTGCTAACCTGTTGTGGAGTGCTGCTGCCTTTGGGTGCTCGTTGGGTGCCTGGGCCTTGCCGACGCGGACTGGCTGACACTGTCCTCCTACCTCTTTTTTCTACAGACCCACAAGCTGTAGATGGGAGCTGGGTCAGTGAAACAAATACAGCGTCATCACCAGACAATGATGCTGAAGATTACATCTGTGCACCCAGATTCCACGTCAGGTCTGCGCCATCATTGTCATCGTAGTCTGGGACAAAAGTATCTTCTCCTTAGCTCTCCTCCTTGGTAGGCATAAGGAAGGATTCAATACTTTGGCCTGAAGCTGCCCCTGCCTGGCTCTCCTGACTCCTTTGGAGCCTGTCCACTCCGGGAGTCTTAGGTTTTTTTTTCCAGTTCTTGCCTGTCAGGCAATTCTTCTCAGAGATTCTCAGAATACAGGGGCCAAGAGTCTGGGGGTAGTGCTAGGCTCGCAAGCAGCTCTCTTACCGACTGCCCTGGCAAGCGGAATTGTGTCTAAGACATGACAGAAGAGAGGCAGAGAATACATCCTCGCCTTGCCATGGAATTTTGACACTACTCTAGGACAACCCTTCTGTTGACTGCTGTCTCTGGTTTTGGTTATGGAAAGGGTTGAATACTTTAGACAGGGGTTGGAAGGGGTTTAATGGGGACTTGAATGTGTTTCACAAGATTTTTATACAATACAGCAGAAACTCCACTGAACAGGGACACTGGGTTTACTTTACCCACAGCACTGACACACTGGATTCACTGGATACTGGCTTGACACGAGCCACACACTGGTATACCAATGGGTTAACCTTCCGCTTAGACTGGTTTGTAATACCAGCAGCCACATGTTGGTATAACTATGGGTTAACTTCATCCACATCCCACCAAGTGTCACTTTTACACTCTTCTAACATGGGCAGCCACTATCCCGGCTGCCATGTTTAGCGATTTAGGGAATCAAATATGGTGAAATTTTCTTTGCGAGACAAAGGATATTTTTTGGCCAATTCCATGCAAATCTGAATTCAACAGATTTGCTTCGCTCAACACTAATCAAAACGTTTAAATATGTTCAAAGGTTAACAGGTTCAGGAGGAAAGTGCTATGACTCAGGTCAAGATCTTGGCCATGTCCCTGGTGTCTTCACTCCTTGTCCTAGCTCATGGCCTGGCACCTAATAGTTGTACTCTTGTTTCTATCTCATGCCCATTGTATCAGCATTCCTGGTTTTAGCTCATGCCCATGATCCAAAGCCATGAGCTTGGTGTTAAAGTTTCTTCTCCACAACTGTTCTTCTTAGTCATGTTTCATGTTCCTGTCCTAGCTCTATGATCCTGTTCCACATCTTGTTTCTCGTCTTACATCCAGCTGTAATCATTCTGTGTACTATGACCTGGGGATGATTCTGCAAAAGATTCCATATTACCTTGCAGGAGTTAGTATGAAAGCCAGAGATCCCTTTGATACCATAAAAGTGCAAAACCAGCTGCACAAGTCACAAGACACGTAACAGTATGTTTTACATTGAAAATAAAATCTGTTTTTACAGTCAGAAATAAAGCAATGTTACTATACCTATCCACTTAACAAATAGTAATCTTTTTTCATTCGTAATAATCAATTACCTATTTTAAGCTATCTAGTTTAGATTAGGGATGAGCGAACCGAACCGTACTGAACCGAACAGAACTTTGAAAAAGTTTGTAACGAATCTGGTTAAAATAACAGTCACAAATAAACAGTCACAAACAAATAAAATCACAGAATAGACCAGGATACAAGGGATTATTACTCCTATAACCCTTGTATCCTGGTTTTCTGTAAATATCAAGATGTGTGACGTCACCCCTGTTAGGGTGAGACCTTAAGTTAGTCTCCTCAGATATACCTGGGTGCTACCTAATCAACTAAGACACATGAAAGCAACTTCAGTGTTCAAGCTGATCTACTTTATTGAAGCTTAAAAAAATAAAATAGGAGAACCCCGTTTAGCCGCAACAAGAAAAGTAAAAAAAAAAAAAAAAAAAAAAAAAAAAAAAAAAAACAGTAAAAAAAAAAAAGTCCCATCAGCTGTGCCATCACTGCACAGTTGTGTAGAAAAATGTTGCCAACTGGGATTCTTGCTGTCCAAGAATGCTGATGTCTGGTCCTTTAATTATAGGCAAGGGCAGTACATGTCTGTTACTGCCCATTGGGTCAACATCCTCCCAGAAGACCATCAGGAAGATGGTCCGTCAATTGTCTGTTCTCAACCATACTGGCATGGGTGCAATCAGGTACTGCTTCCTCATCCTCCTCCTCCTCCAAATAGTCTGTTTTCAACCATACTGGCCTGGGTGCAATCAAGTGGTGCCGCCTCCTCCAATAGTCTCTTCTCAATCATACTGGCCTGGGTGCAATCAAGTGCTGCTACCTCCTCTTCCTCCGTCAATTGTCTGTTCTCAACCATACTGAGTCCAATACAGTACTATTACTGCTGCTGGTTCCACTGTCAAATGTCTGTTTTCCAACCTACTTGGTCCAAGGAACTTTGTGTCCTATGTCCCATGTAATCACTTACACCTTGGCTAATTTTTTTCCACTATTTTTGCACTTTGATTTTTTTCCACTTTTTTTTTATTGTAATAGCAACTGCAACTAAACGAAACTGAACCCTATCAGACTCCCACTATTGCAAGGTTCGTTTTAGGTTCGGCTCGTACGAATCTGAACTTCACGAAAGTTCGCCGGATCTAACCGAACCGAACTTTTCAAAAGTTTGCTCATCCCTAGTTTAGATAACCTGTAATGATATCTTTACAGCGTCAGTATATATTCTATAGTGTTTACACAAAAGGTAATTGCCACATTAACAAATAAACAGAAAAAGATGAAATCACCACTGGATACACCTTTTAACATAATGCGTTTCTATGTAAATATTCATATCAATTTATTTTAATGTTGTCACTTGCTGTGTTATAAACATTGGGTTTGTTATAATAAAAAATACTTCCTAGTAGAACTGATTTGATATGAATAGCATTTACTTCTACTGTGAAGCTATTTATATGACTGTGAAATAGCCGTTTATAAGTTCCCAGTGACATTTTTCAAATTAAAATTTTGAACCACTGTGGAGATTTGTATTGAGCGCATATACTGCAGTAAAAATGATTTGTACCTTGCAGATTTCCCCATCACTGCATATTTGTTAGATCTACACTATTTGTAATACTAGACAAAGGGAATCCAAGTGAACATTTACCCGCAATTATTAGTGCATTTATTTAAATACTTTGGGCATAATTTACAAACATAATCCTGAAGGGAAGCTTTATATTATTGCATCCTCATGTGTGTGATTTCGAGCTCACAGGCACCAAAACCAATTCTGTAAGCTCAGCCATGGGTGAATGACAGGTACTCACCTGAGTCAGTGGCAAGTAATGGAGCTACCTTTGGCAGATGGAGTCTAAAGATGCCCATACAGCTTAGACTTAAGTCAGCTGACCGCATTGAATTGGCCTCCAAACTCACCAGTCTGATCAAGCATTTGTGGGATGTACTGGACAAGTAAGTAAGATCCCCAACTCACAGCTTAAAGGGCCTAAAGCATGTTGATACCAGATATGATCACCTTCAGAGGTCTTGTGGAAGTTATGCCTTTGACAGATCAGAGTTGTTTTGGTGGGGGGACCTAAACCATTTTAGCAGGTAATTTCAATGTTTTGGCCTGTTGATGTGCTGTATGTTAGGTAGCTTACTGGCAAAAACTTATTACTGGGCCCTAGATCAGTGATACATGTAGACAGAGGTTGAACCTGAAGCTCCTGGGTCCCAATGAAATATCCATAACAGGCTCCAACATATTATATGTAGGGCTATGTTCACACAACGTTTTTTCAGCTCTATTTAAAATGACGTCTGTCATTTCGGGTCTAAAATAATGTACGTTATTTAGCATCCTTGCCTCCCCTTAGTGCAATCACGGCTGTTGGTACATTATTCTAGTTTGGGGTTACTAAATGGACTTTGGGTGTGGCTTAATTGAAAAGTCCATTGAATTTAATAGTAAAAACGGAGAAAGAAAAACTGTGGGTCAACAACTAATAAAAAACGTCCGCTGTTTGCAAAAGAAAATAATTATCATGTTTATTATTTTGACATCCGTGGTAAAAACGTCGATTATTCAATACATTGTGTGCATTGGACGTCCGTCTTCCCATTGACTTCAATGCATTGCCATTGCAGTCAGTTAAATCGAACGTTTTTTTAAATAGCGAAATCGGGCTCCTTTTCTCTATTTTTGATGTTGTGTGAATAACGCAAAATAGGAAAAATAACACAAAATAGGAAAAATTGGGGTGTTAATGGCAAAGGTTTAAGGAATTTTTTAAACCTCCTTCTTTGTCCAACTTACTATTAAAATTGTAGAGTAGAGTAGAGCTTGAAGAGGAATAAGGGCCCTATTCCACAGTAACGATAATCGGCCGGATCGGCCCCATTTGGCCCGATTCGGCCGATTATCGTTAAGGGAAATAGAGAGAACGATCAGCCGATGTCATCGGCAGATCATTCATTTAGGGCCAGACCTAAAATCATCGTTCCCCCACCGCGCATCGCTACGGTTGAATAGCAGTGCGCGGCGGGCGACCGACGATTTGACCAGCAGCAGCATACATTACCTGTCCAGGCTTCTTCTCCGCGCTGTCTTCATCCCCGGGTCCCGCACGCTCTGTTTTCAGAATGGCTGGTCAGCTGATGGAGCGCTCAGCCAATCACCGGCCGGGACCGCAGCGGCCTGTGATTGGCTGAGTGTGGCCTGTCAGCTGACCAGCCATTCTGAAGATAGAGCGTGCAGGACCCTGGGATGAAGACAGTGCGGAGAAGAAGCCTGGACAGGTAATGTATGCTGCAAGGGCTGCAAGGACATCGGTAACGATGTTCTTGCAGCCCTCGCTCAACGATCATCGGGCCGTGGAATAGGCCCAGTAAACGAGCGGCGATCTAGCAGATCGTCCCTCGTTTACATCGTTGATCGGGCCCTCCTCGGCCCGTGGAATAGGACCCTAAGTAAAAGAACTTTTTTTTTACCCTATTGATCCAGACTTGAGGCCCTTGAAGAGGAACTCCGGATAAGAAAAAACTTGTTTTCTATTAAAAGTACATTAAAAGTTATATAGATGTGTCTATACAATGTGTTACTGTATGTGTGTGGTTCTGCCACACTGGTAGCTGATAGAAATCCAGGAAGTGTCTCCTGCTCCTGCTGCTATCCCCCCCAGGAGTAAAATCTTACATGTCTCTATCACACATTTAGTGTGTTTGCTGATGATGCATACAGGGGGCAGTGCGTGATGTCACAGGAGGCTTGGCTGGATAACCCAATCCCCTGACTGATTCACCATCTCTAACCGGCCAGAAGCAGCTGCTGCACAAATTTTTCTGATTGTAATGGGTGGGGGCTGTGATTATCACATGAGGGAAAGCATTGCATTCTGGGAAATGCCAAACCAGGAAGAACAGAAACACAAAACAGAGAAAACCCCCCAAACAAATGAATTTTTGGTAGTTTAAAAACTGGGATAGACAGGTAAGAAATGCGTTATGCTTCTGCAGAAGTTTCATTTTTTTTTAACCTCTACCTGGAGTTCCCCTTTAAAGATAAAAAAAAAGTCATCATGACCCAAGTAGCAATTAGATAATGAACATATCAGTACGTTATTAGTGCTTTACATCCACCACCTGTAGCCTTGCTAAGAATATCATAAAAATTTAAGGGGTTATCCAGAGAAATATTTTTAGTTTTAGTAGTGCACTGGGTTATGCACTCTTGTTGTGCTTTTTAAGTGCACAGTTTTAATTTCTTTTTAATTTCTTTTTAACCCTGCCAGATGAGCCTCATTTCATATGAACCTGCACAGGGTGATCCCTGTGTTTTTTACCCCTATCATCCGACGTTTTTTCTCTGGAGAAAAAAATTGGCATGGTCGAACGGCCATATATCTCTCTGCTTCTCAGCACTATATACTACTCAGGAGTTAGTTACATTTTGATCAACGTGCATAAGCCCACACACAACGTCAAGGTTCCTGTTACATGTGGGTCCCTAACTAAAAAATGGCATAGTCCCACATAGTGACCACCATTGCAACAAAAGCAGTGCCAGAGGGGGGAGCAACCCAGTCACCCAGCAGCCCTAATGCTGCTGAACATAGCCCCACCATGGACCACATCACCCACCGACAGTGTGCCGCCACAGCAATGGCCACCAATGGAGCCACGCCACACCGTAAAAACAGAATAGAAAAACCTTACCCTGTGCTTTCAGACAGGAGGCTGAGGGAAGCAAAGCTTAGACCCTATATTTGTATATTAACCCCTTCAAGACCGAGCCTATTTGCACCTAAAAGACCAGGCTCATTTTTCAAAATCTGACCTGTCTCACTTTATGCGCTTATAGCTCAGTGATGCTTTAACGTATGCTAGCGATTCTGAGATAGTTTTTTTCGTCACATATGGCACTTTATATTAGTGGCAAAATTTGGTCACTACTTTGTGTGTTTTTTGTGAAAAACATCAAAATATCATGAAAAATTGAAAAAATTAGCATTTTATGAACTTCTCTGCTTCTAAAAAAGGAAAGTTGTATTACATAAATTAGTTACTAAGTCACATTACCAATATGTCCTCTTTATTCTGGCTTCATTTCATAAACATATTTTACTTTTTTAGGGTGTTACGGGGCTTAGAAATGTATCAGCAAATTACCACATTTTCGTGAAAGTTTCCAAAACTGATTTTTTTTAGGGACCAGTTCTTATTTTAAGTTGATTTAGG
Organism: Dendropsophus ebraccatus; assembly: GCF_027789765.1. Classification (NCBI taxonomy): domain Eukaryota; kingdom Metazoa; phylum Chordata; class Amphibia; order Anura; family Hylidae; genus Dendropsophus; species Dendropsophus ebraccatus. Next base: position 62,234,342 of record NC_091462.1, read on the forward strand.
AGGTTTGTATACTGGAAACCCCCATAAGTGACCCCATTTTGGAAACTAGACACCTTAAAGAATTAATCTAGGGGTATAATGAGCATTTTAACCCTACAGGGGGCTGGAGGAAAGTATTCACCATAAGGCTGTAAAAAAATGAAAAATTAAAATTTTCCAATAATATATACATTTAGATTAAAGTTTCTCATTTTCAAAAGGAACATGAGAGAAAAAGCACCCCAAATTTGTAACACATGTTCTCTTGAGTACTACGGTACCCCATATGTGGGCGTAAACCACTGCATGGGCACACAGCGGGGCTCAGAAGGGAAGGAGCGCCAATTAGCTTTTCCATTGCAGATTTTGCTGAAGAAGTTTCCAAGCGCCAGGTGCATTTGCAGTGCCCCTGTAGTGTCAGCAGAGAGAAAAAAAACCATAAGTCACCCCATTTTGGAAAGTACACCCCTCAAAGAATTCATCTTGGGGTAGGATGAGCAATTTGACCCCACAGGTGTTAGAGGAAAGTATTCAAAATTAGACAGTAAAAATGAAAAACTCATATTTTTTCCAATAATATGTTCCTTTAGTTTGAAATTTTTCAATTTCACGAGGAACAAGAGAAAAAAAGTACCCCAAAATTTGTAACGCAGGTTCTCCTGAGTAAAAAGGTACCTCATATGTCGGTATAAACCACTGTATGGGCACACATCAGGGCTCAGAAGGGAAGGAGCGCCAATTAGCTTTTTCAATGCAGATTTTGCTGAAGAAGTTTCTGAGCGCCAGGTGGGTTTGCAGTGCCCCTGTAGTGCCAGCGGAGTAAAATCTCGCCATAAGTCACCCCATTTTGGAAAGTGCACCCCTCAAAGAATTCATCTTGGTGTGTGGTGAGCATTTTGACCCCACAGGTATTAGAGGAAAGTATTCAAAAGTAGACAGTAAAAATGAAAAACTCGAATTTTTCCAATAATATGTTCCTTTAGTTTGAAATTTCTCAATTTCACGAGGAACAGGAGAGAAAATTCACCCCAAAATCTGTAACGCAGGGTCTCCTGAGTAGAACGGTACCCCATATGTGGGCATAAACCACTGTATGGGCACACAGCCGGGCTCAGAAGGGAAGGAGCGCCAATTAGCATTTTCTCTGCAGATTTTTCTGAAGAAGTTTCTGAGCACCAGGTGCATTTGCAGCGCCCCTGTAGTGTCTACAGAATAGAATCCCCCCAAAAGTCACCCCATTTCGGAAAGTACATCCCTCAAAGAATTCATATTGGGGTAGGATGAGCATTTTGGCCCCACAGGTATTAGAGGAAAGTATTCAAAATTGGCCAGTAAAAATGAAAAACTTGAATTTTTCCAATAATATGTTGGTTTAGTTTGAAATTTCTAAATTTCACAAGGAACAGGAGAAAAAATGTACCCTAAAATCTGTAACGCAGGTTCTCCTGAGTACAACGGTACCCCATATGTGGGCATAAACCACTGTATGGGCACACAGCAGGGCTCAGAAGGGAAGGAGCGCCAATTTGCTGGAGCAAAACCGCAGCTAGTAATGGTTATTAGAATAGCGCAGTTACTAAAATACAATAAAAAAAATTAGATTACAGGTAATGTGGGGTGGTTACGGATAATCTGGGGTGGTTCCGGGTAATCTAGAGGTGGTTTCGGGCAGTCTGAGGTGGTTACGGGCAGTCTGGGGGTGGTTACGGGCAGTCTGGGGTGGTTACGGGTAATCTGGGGTGGTTACGGATAATCTGGGGTGGATACGGTCAACATGGGGTGGTCACAGGCAACCTGCTGTGGTAACGGCAACCTGGGGTGGTTACAGGCAACCTGGTGTGGTTACAGGCAACCTGGTGTGGTTAGAGGCAACCTGGGGTGGTTAGAGGCAACCTGGGGTGGTTATGGGCAACGTGGGGTGAATACGGACAACCTGCTGTGGTTACAGACAATCTGGTATGGTTACAGGCAACCTGCTGTGGTTACGGACAATCTGGGGTGGTTACAGGCAACCTGCTGTGGTTACGGATAAACTGAAGTGCTAATAGGTAATCTGAGGTGGGTACCTGTAATCTGGCGTGGTGACGGGCAATCTGGAGGGGGTCACTGGCAATTTGGGGTGGTTAGAGGCAAGGTGCAGTGTTCAGAGGCAAGGTGCGGTGGTCAGATGCAAGGTGCGGTGGTCATAGGCGACGTGCGGTGGTCATAGGCAACGTGCGGTGGTCATAGGCGACGTGCGGTGGTCATAGGCGACGTGCGGTGGTCATAGGCGACGTGCGGTGGTCATAGGCGACGTGCGGTGGTCAGAGGCAACGTACGGTGGTCAGAGGCGACGTGCGGTGGTCAGAGGCAAGGTGCGGTGGTCAAAGGCAACCTGCGGTGGTTGCGTGCAATCTGGGGGGTTACATGTAATCTGGCATGATTACGGGCAATCTGGGGTGGTTATGCCCAACCTGCGGTGGTTATGCCCAACCTGCGGTGGTTAGGGGCAACCTGGAGGGGTTACAGACAATCTAGAATTGTTACGGATAGAGTGAAGTGCTTATAGCTAATCTGGGGTGGTTACATGTAATTTGGGGTGGTTACAGGCAATCTGGGGTGATTACGGACAATCTGGACAAACTGGCAACGTGCGGTGGTTACGGGCAACGTGCGGTGGTTACAGGCAACGTGCGGTGGTTATGGGCAACGTGCGGTGGTTACGGGTAATCTGGGGGGTTACGTGCAATCTGACGTGATTACGGACAACCTGGGGTGGTTACGGGCAACCTGCGGTGGTTACGGGCAACCTGCGGTGGTTACGGGTAATCTGGGGGGGGGTTAGGGGTAATTTGGGAGTAAACTGTAATTATTACTATAATAAAAAGTGTGTGTTTTATTTTTTTGTATGTTTGTCACTTTTTGTACTTTATACATTCATTTTCACTGTATTACTATGATTACTGTGATATTTTCTATCACAGTAATCATAGTTCAGTGACAGAGACCAAATTGGTCTCTGTCACTTTAAATTTTCAGAGCTTGGCTGGTTGTGGAGCGCATGCGCACTTCATAACCAGCCAGGACGTCGAGGAGGAAGGAGCTCCGTGGATCCGGTGAGTATATGGGGAAGGGGGGGTGACTGGGGGACGGGGGTGACAGGGGGGGTGGGGGGGCGACTTGGGGGGTGGGGGGACATCACTTTTTATCCCCTGTCACCAATCATTCATGGTGACAGGGGATAAAAAGTGCCGGCGGCACATGGCACAAGCGATCAGCGGTATATTACATTACACTTCCATCTAGCAAGTGACTGGCCGTCCCACCGCTACAACATCATCTGGGGGTCACCACAACTTAGTCCTGTAGCTGTTAGCACACAGTAAGATGTCCTTTTTCTTTCTGCTGTTTCTGTGTGATGTGGTTCCATGCAGTGGCCATTGCTGTGGCAGCAATGTGTCTGCAGATGTGGTCCAGAGCCCAGGGGGCTATGTTTGGCAGCTTTGGGGTTGCTGGACAACTGGGCCACCTCCTCCCTCCTGAGGCGTTGCTAATATTGCGGTCGTGGTCGCCTTATGGGCTGCGCCATTTTCAAGTTAAGGACCAACACGGATCGGGAATCTTGAAGCGGTGTGTGGGCTTATGCACTTATGACTAACTCAGTCATGAGTTTATGGATGTGCTGCCTCTTTCTTTTTCTCCATATGGCATTATTTTATTGATCAAGCTTTCATGTGTAACTAGTCATTCTCACAGAGTTGTAATGTTTGTAAACCTCTATCCCACTAACCTTAAAGATCTTAGTTTTCAGTATCAGGGTCAATCACAAATTAAAATAGTTATTTATTAAGTTCACTTGGTTATTTAACTATAATTAAATATTGAAGAAAGGAATGTGTTGAATAGGACAATTTCTTAGGGTCCATTTACACAGAAAAATTATCTGACAGATAATGTAATCTTCCAAGGATTTTAAACCAAAGCCAGGAATGGATTTGAAAAAAGGAAAAATCTCAGGTTTTATTTAATGACCTGATCTCTGTTTTTTAGTCTGTTTCTGGCTTTGGCTTCAAATCTTTGGCAGATAATCTGTCAGATAATCTTTCTGTGTAAATTAACCCTAATAAACATTTATTAACAAGCACCCCTGGAGCACTGATCTCATGAATCAATGCAGTATTTAACTCCTACTGTACTGAAGAGGCATAGAGGAGTTGTTTGTGCCACACTCTGGCACACCTCACCACGCCTTCCTCCTCCCTCTTCTTCATGAATAATCAATCGTGCACAGCCTCCTGCTCGCTCAGCTATCAGCCAGTGTCTCTGATTGCAGATCAGTCCTCTGTAGGCAGTTTATGTCTAAAAGAATCGCTCAGACACAGTTGAATCTCTGACCCCAAATTTGTTGGAGCTGTGGTCTAGTGGTAACTCACATGTCTAGAGACCTGCCCGCAGTTAATTCTCTGGTTCAAATCCCTTGATGGAAATGAAATAGAGATCTTTTTTTCCTCATTATTGTATAATTTTTAAGGCTATGTTGACACACAGTATTTTTTGCTCATTATTTTGGTCAGTATTCTGCAACCAAAACCAGAGTAGATTGAAAACATAGAAAGGTTATAGGAACACTGTTGAAATTGAGCGGATGGCCGTCATTTCATGGCAAATATCGGCTGTTGTTTTAAAATAACAGTAATTATTTGCCATTAAGTGGCTGCCATTCACTCAATTTCAACAGTGCTTGAACATAGCCTTTCTGTGTGAACGGCATAAACACGGAACCCCCCTAAAAGAAAAAAAAGAAAAAAAAATATTTTTTATTTCACACAGCAAATATTTTTTTTCTGGTTTCTTAGCATATTTTATGGAAAAATTTAGTCTGTAGTTGCAAAGTACAATTGGTGTTGCAAAAAATAAGCGCTCATATGGGTCTGTAGGTGAAAAAATGCAAGCGCTATGGTCTTTTACACATGAGGAGGTAAAACGAAAGTGCAAAAGCGAAAATTGGCTCAGTGCTTAAAGGGTTTAAAGTGAATTTGGCAGGGGCCCTTTAAGAATGAACTTGGTACTAGCTCTTTAACCTCTTAATGACAAAGCCAATTTTCATTTTTGTGTTTTCAATTTTTTCCTCCTCGTGTTTAAAAGGTCATAGCACTTGTTTTTTCCCTCCTACAGACCAACATGAGCCCTTATTTTTTGCGCCACTGAGAAAACAGCAAAAAAATTATATGCGCGGCGATATTGAAAAAAAAAAATACAATTCTTTTTATTTGAGGGAGCTTTGTTTTTTTACGCCATGCTGACATGTTATATATGTTTCTCAAGTCCGTCGATTAAAGCGATATGCAACTTGCATAACTTTTATATTATTTGATGGCTTTTAAAAAAATAAAACCTCTTACAGAAAATAAACGTTCCTTAAAATTGCTCTATGGCCATGCTTATAACGTCCTTGTACTTTGATCTGTGGGGCTTTTTATTACAATTTTTCTGGATTTGATGCACTTTGGCTGTTTTTTGCGCTTATGCCATTTACCATGCAAAATCAGGAATTGGATAATTTAATAGTTCGGGCGATTACGCACACAGTGATACGAAATATGTTTATTTATTTATTTTTATTTATAAAATGGGAAAAGGGGGGTGAATCAGACTTTTATTAGGGGGGTGTTTTTTTTAAATTACTTATAATTACTTTTTAACTTACACAGTAATTAGAAGTTCCCCTGGGGGACTTCTAATATAACTACACTAATCTCTCATAGATCGGAGCTCTATTGGTCTGGTCTGCTGCACGCCAGATCAATAGGATACCGAGCTGGGATCAGTGCCATTCCGACGCTGAGTCCCAGGGCGCTAAGATGATGGGATCTTCTCTCTGCGATTGTATCGCACGTGCGGGGAGAGAATCCGAGGCTGCAGATAGCAGTTGGGATCGTGGCAGTTCAGAGCAGGGTCACGGCGAGCCCCCCTCTGAACTCCCCTAGCGACGAGATTGTGCAAATGTGCGTTATCCATTGTTAAGGGGAAAATAGCAAATTCGGTACCAGCCCTTTAACAGCGACTTTGGTACTGGCCCTTTAAGAGCAAAATCAGTATTGGCTCTTTAACAGTTAATTTAGTACCAGCCCTTTAAATACATCATCGATTTAAGAGGAACTTCAGTGCCGGCCCATTTAAGAACAAATTCGGCCCTTTAAGAACTAATGCTGTACCGCCCCTTTAGAGCTAACTTACAAACTTAAATCATTGTTAATTGTTCGCCAATCATTTGCTGTAATTCCAAATTTGTTCGCTGTAATTCAGCATTCGTTCACTAAACGTTCAGTGTAATTCCCAAATTGTTCCTACTTTTGCTGGAATCAGATGGAGTAACGATTGTAGTAATGATTGTTGTAATGGTCGTAACTAACGACTATCGTTTTGTGTAATATGGTGAACGATTTTAGGTTAAAGATAAACAATCTAATTTGCAATCGTTTATCGTAAATCGCTAATTGTTAAAAATCGCTTAGTCTAATAGGACCCTAAGATTGACTTTGATATCAGCAGCTTAACAGTGACATCTACAGCGGCCTTATAATGGTAAATACGATGGTTACGATGACAATCTTGTGGAAACCTGTATTGATGTGATTGAGGCAAAATCATATAGAACTGCCATCTTCTGGGACTGCGTGGATGTTGTCAGGCATTGAATGAGGATGTGCGAGTTTCTATTAGCAGCTATTTCAGTTATTTGCATATGTGATGTTATTGGCTGGTTAGAGCTGTGCTGTGTGATATTTGAATTTCTGAACATTCCACCATAAAAGACAAATGTGATTGAAACCAAAAATACTGAGCACACCTGTCACCACCAAGGGTTTTGGATCGAGTTTGAGTGGAATGTGTGTACAAAGTGATTTTGGCTATATTAATTGCAGAAAATTGGGAGAAACTGGAAGAAGTAAAAGACTAAAGAAAAGGGATTACAATATTGGGCTTTTTCAAGGACTATAAATGAAATGTGTCTAAGGGTCCTTATACACAGGTCGATGGGTTCCTTATAATTAGCATCGATCCCTGTGATCGGCACATGTTTATAGAGCCTTTAGACAACTTGATTAATGGGGTAGTGAGCCACACAAACAATGATCAGATCATTTGTGCTGCGATTTACACAAATCAATGTGCGGCTTTTAATGATAATTTTATTGATGCACAAAAGATGCAATCAGCTATCAAACTAGCATTATTTAATTTGACAGTTGGCTCTCTTTCATGAGCCTATTGACAGGAGGTAGTATTCCTGTGAATTCTCATTCACCCAATTATCAGTCTGTGTAAAAAGGCCTTAACATGCCCAGTGAGATGTATTTATCCCTCCAGCACCACCAGTTGTCCCTACCACTGCCTGCTGCTTCAAGCACTTTGAGGCCAGGTGGTACATCATCACAATGGCTACCAACCTTCCTGCTAGTGGGCCTGGTTATCTATACTCACAATGTCAGGGCTCAGCATCTATGCTTGTGTATCCCAGGCTATTTAAAGGAGTTATCCAAAAACATGGTCACTTTCCCCCTACCGTTGTCTCCATATTGGGTGGGGTTTTGATACTCAGTTCCATTGAAGTAAATGGAGCTTAATTGCAAACCGCACCTGAACTGGAGACAACAGTAGGGGGGAAAGTGGCCATGTTTTTGTAGCGCTGGATAACCCCTTTAATTGCAAACTGCACCTGAACTGGAGACAACAGTAGGGGGAAAAGTGGCCATGTTTTTGTAGCGCTGGATAACCCTTTTAAACCAGGAGCATTACTTTTCATATGCCTCATGCTTCTGGTTAGGTATGATGTAGATGTATTTTATTACTTAGTATATATTTTTTTAGTTTTCCAATGTTTTCTTATCTTTAATCTGCAATGAATTATCATCCTTCCACAGACTTACGGTCTTACTGTCTTACAATATTTTCAAATCACAATGGTTGCTCTAGAATTGGTATTGAGGGAAGGGTTGCTGTATTATGTCCTGCACTGCTCTCTTCTGGTATGTGTATGTATAAACTCTGTAGAGAAGAACTAGGTTTTATCCTCTCTCATTTAATTCCTCGCTGGATGGCAAATAAATGATTAATTACTGCAACTAAGTGATGCAGTAACACATATTTACCTATAGTAATATATATTAGATTGCTTGTGACTAAGCAGTTGTCAAGTATGAAAGTATCCTGCAATATGTAGTTAGTTTATATATTTAAACATTTCTAATCTGTTTTAATTATTTTAGTAAATAAAACTCCTGAAAGTAAATAGAACTTAGAACTAGCTCATGTACAAAGAATATAATTGTATTTAAGGTTAGAGATGAAAAAGCATAAGTTTAACATGAACGTCAACTACTGTATGTTACTAGTACTATCGTCGCTTAAAGAAATAAGAGGCACTACTGCATAAGTGCAATAGCCACTGCATGTAAACGACAATAAGGCAATATAATAATGACAATATAATACAAAAGGGAAAGCACTTTCAAACAAGATAATTTTATTAAAAAGATAAATAAGCTAATATACAAGCTAATATTGCCCTGCACTTCTGAGGTGGGAGCAAGGGTACCCCAAGAACCAAAACCCTAGTAGCAAGGACCTACAATAGAAAGATACTTAAAGGACAACTCCCGCAGCCCCCCCCCCAAAAAAAAAAAAAAACACAGAGACACACAGACACCATACTCAACATCCCTCCGGTGAAGATCGCCACTCCATTCGTCCGCCTCACCGTCACCGCCGTCCGCCGTCCAGCGATGTCTTTGACTTCCGGGTCCTGGGGATGGAAAAGGCTGCCAGTGCGCTTGCGCACCGGCAGCCTTTTCATTGGCTGGAGCGCATCACATGGCTTCCAGCAACCTCAGCCAATCAGGGCTGAGCAAGCTGGAAGCCATGTGATGCGCTCCAGCCAATGAAAAGGCTGCTGGTGCGCATGTGCACCAGCAGCCTTTTCCGTCCCATTCACTCTCTATGAAGACGCCGAGGAGGAAGAAGACCCGGACCGCCCCCCGGCTCTGACGTCGTTAGAGCCTGTTTGTGCTGTCCTCTGAAGGGAGTAGTACACACCGTTGTAGGAAATCTTCAATTTCTTAGCAATTTCTCACATGGAATAGCCGTCATTTCAAAGAACAAGAATAGACTGTCGAGTTTCAGATGAAAGTTCTCTTTTTCTGGCCATTTTGAGCGTTTAATTGACCCCACAAATGTGATGCTCCAGAAACACAATCTGCTCAAAGGAAGGTCAGTTTTGTAGCTTCTGTAACGAGCTAGACTGTTTTCAGATGTGTGAACATGATTGCACAAGGGTTTTCTAATCATCAATTAGCCTTCTGAGCCAATGAACAAACACATTGTACTATTAGAATTAGGGATGAGCGAACCGAATCGTAACGAACTAAGTACAATTAGTGACGCAAAGAATAAGGGCTGATGTGGGTCTGTAGGTGTAAAAATGCAAGTGCTATGGCCTTTTAAGCACAAGGAGGAAAAAATGAAAACGCAAAAACGAAAATTAGCCTGGTCCCGAAGGGGTTAATTAAATTATTGAACAACGAAAGTGACTTTATTACAACGAAAATATGTTATATTAATGAAATATATTAACCATTAGAGGCATCGGCATTATTGCAGTTGATCGCTAACCCCGTAATGCCGATTCCTCTAATACTGTTTCCCTGCTTTCCCAGATGCATTCCAGAGGTGTTTGCATGACTTTTTAAAGATGTCTTTGATTTTATTTGTTATTGTTATTTTAACCAGATTTGTTACGAACTTTCTCAAAGTTCGGTTTGGTAATGAACCAAACTTTTTGCAAAGTTCGTAACGAATCTGGTTCATTACGATTCGGTTCGCTCATCCCTAATTCTAATGGTACAATGTGTTTGTTCATTGGCTCAGAAGGCTAATTGATGATTAGAAAACCCTTGTGCAATCATGTTCACACATCTGAAAACAGTCTAGCTCGTTACAGAAGCTACAAAACTGACCTTCCTTTGAGCAGATTGTGTTTCTGGAGCATCACATTTGTGGGGTCAATTAAACGCTCAAAATGGCCAGAAAAAGAGAACTTTCATCTGAAACTCGACAGTCTATTCTTGTTCTTTGAAATGACGGCTATTCCATGTGAGAAATTGCTAAGAAATTGAAGATTTCCTACAACGGTGTGTACTACTCCCTTCAGAGGACAGCACAAACAGGCTCTAACAAGAGTAGAAAAAGAAGTGGGAGGCCGCGTTGCACAACTACTGTAAGCAAGAAGATAAGCACATTACAGTCTCTAGTTTGAGAAACAGATGCCTCACAGGTCCCCAACTGGCATCTTCATTAAATAGTACCCGCAAAACACCAGTGTCAACATTTACAGTGAAGAGGCGGCTGCGGGATTTTGGCCTTCAGGGCAGAGTGGCAAAAAAAAAGCCATATCTGAAACTGGCCAATAAAAGAAAAAGATTAAGATGGGCAAAAGAACACAGACATTGGACAGAGGAAGACTGGAAAAAAAGTGTTGTGGTCGGATGAATCCAAGTTTGAGCTGTTTGGATCACAAAGAAGAATGTTTGTGAGACGCAGAACAAATGAAAAAATGCTGGAAGAATGCCTGACGCCATCTGTTAAGCATGGTGGAGGTAATGTGATGGTCTGGGGTTGCTTTGGTGCTGGTAAGGTGGGAGATTTGTACAGGGTAAAAGGAATTCTGAATAAGGAAGGCTATCACTCAATTTTGCAACGCCATGCCATACCCAGTGGACAGCGCTTGATTGGAGCCAATTTTATCCTACAACAGGATAATGACCCTAAACACACCTCCAAATTGTGCAAGAACTATTTACAGCAGAAGCAGGCAGCTGGTATTCTATCGGTAATGAAGTGGCCAGCGCATTCACCAGATCTGAACCCCATTGAGCTGTTATGGGAGCAGCTTGACCGTATGGTACGCCAGAAGTGCCCATCCAACCAATGCAACTTGTGGGAGCTGCTTCTAGAAGCGTGGGGTGCAATTTCTCCAGCTTACCTCAACAGATTAACCCTTTCCCGCACGAGGACGTAACTGTATGTCCTCGCGCGGGTGTGGGCGTTCAGAGCGGGGCCGCGCGGCGACCCCGCTCTTAACCGCAGTGGTCCTGGGTGCCGCTTGTAGCCCGGGACCGCCGGTATTAGCGGGCACGGTCCGATAGCCTAATACACTAATCAGATGCAGCTGTCAAACATGACAGCTGCATCCGATTACCGGATTCAGCTTATCCCTGGTGTCTAGTGGTGGAGATCGCTCCCCCGGGACGTTATCCCGGAGGAGCGATCTCCTTGTCTGATGCCGGCCGGGGACCGCTCCAAGATGGCGCCGTCCCCGACTCGGCACACGTTTACTTGCGGCTGTAGAGATCTCTATGAGAGATGCTGCAGAGATCTCTATGAGAGATCAGTGCACTTATACTAGAAGTCCCCCAGGGGGGCTTCTAGTATAAGTGTAAAAGTAAAAAAAAAAAAGTATTGTTATTAGTAAAAAGCCTCCTACCCTAATAAAAGTCAGAATCACCCCCCTTTTACCAGGTTATAAATAAAAGTAAATAAATAAATAAACATGTTTGCTATCGCCGCGTGCGTAATCGCCCGAACTATTAACTAATCACATTCCTGATCTCTCCCGGTAAACGGCGTTAGCGCAAAAAAATCCCAAAGTGCAAATTTGCGTATTTTTGGTCGCATCAAATCCAGAAAAAATGTAATAAAAAGCGATCAAAAAGTCATATATGCGCAATCAAGGTACCGATAGAAAGTAAACATCATGGCGCAAGAAATGACGCCTCATGCAGCCCCATATACCAAAGGATAAAAGCGCTATAAGCCTGGGAATGGAGCGATTTTAAGGAACGTATATTTGTTAACAATGGTTTGAATTTTTTACAGGCCATCAGCTACAATATAAGTTATACATGTTATATATCGTTTTAATTGTAACGACTTGAGGAACATGCATAACAAGTCAGTTTTATATGTATATATATATATATAGATATATATATATATATATATATATATATATATATATATATATATGCAAAAAAGGGGGTCCGTGGAGCCTCAGTTACAAGTCTCAAAACACGGGAATAGCCAGATATCCCTCTCTCCAGAGAAGGAAGCCCATTGCCAAGGGGTGCCTCCTAGTGGGGAGAGCACCAAACCACCCTGATACGTAGTCCCTCAGGTCCTCACTCTGTTGCGAGCTTTGGGACCTAAATAGGGAAACACCAGGGTTGCCCCTGTAAGTCAAAGTCTAACTCTGTGGCAAGTATAACGACATAAGACAAGGGTTACCAAGGCTAGGCATCCATCCACAGACTGCAGTTTCGGGGTATTTGCCCCTCGTCAGTGTGGAGCAGGATTCTGGCTACTGGGGCAATGATAAATAGACCAACAAAACACAACAATCACTGAACTCAGGGAGAACAGTGTAAAACAGTGTATATATATATATATATATATATATATATATATATATATATATATATATATATATTATACACACAAAAATGATCGAGTCCTAGTGCATGTGGTAAAGAAAGGGTTGGCTGGCGAAAGCACACCAGGTGTTGTGTTGGCCACCCAGCTTCCTCAGGATTGTTAGTATCACAGCGCCAGATAGGGGTAAAGCATATTCACACATAGATTTGTAAATGCAAATAAGCTGTAATTGGCCAGAGGGCAAGGCTGATTGCCTCAAGAGAACAGCATTTTGATGCTGCTTGCTTTTCCTCCAATTCTTTGACAGTCTTTGTCACTTTTGAAGGTGCTTTTAACCCCTACATTTGTTCCTCTTGTTTTTAAAATGTATTTTACCAAATGACATCATCATAAGATCTTTTTATTGCACTAATATATTACAATTTTTTTTTATTTGTGGCAGCCTGTTGTGTAATAGCAATAACAGGAGAACTAGGTTATCACTGGCAGGAATGATTCAAGTTTTTTTTGCTGCTTGAGGGGAAACCTGAAATGGCACCACCCATCTTTGAGCCCATTAAAGATCATAAATAAGAAAATGTTATGTGCAGAAAATCTGTAGCTTATAACAATAATATAGATGTGTTCAAGCAGGGCCTTCCATTCACTAAAAAAAAAAATACAAAAAGTTTCCAGGTCCCTAAGACTGGCTTTACACTCCCTTTTTTTTTTTTTTTTTTTTTTTTTTTTTAGTAAAGACGCCAATAAAAATATTTTGCAAAAACACCACTAATCTTTTAAAAATCCCATTTATACCAAAGTTTAAAATACAAGTCATGGCACAAATAAAGAGCCCTCACAAAAACGTATTGATGGAAAAATAAAAGAGGTAGGGATAAGAATAGGACATTTTAGAGCATTTTTAGGCTATGTCCCCTTTTTGTGCAAAAAAAACTGCCATTGTTTGATAATATTGGCAATTCATTTTGATGACGCTTATTATTTATGTCCATCTGCATCGTAGTTTTCTGGTGCACAATGTTCAATACTTGTCTGTCTTATAACTTCTGGTACATCCAATAAAGAAAAGTATTTCACTCACATTTAGTCGTTCTGTTTTCTGTTTATTCTTAGATGTTTTTCAGTTGTTTGTTTCACATTGGTAGCGTGGGCTCTCTCAGGTGTGCATCAACCGGAGGAGCGTTCCTTGCAGCCGTGACGCGACGTTTCGGGGTCGCCCCCTTACTCATGCGTGCAGGCTGATTGGACATGCTCCTCTTTATTCACTGTAGCCCGGCCCTTAGTGTCTCGTCATCAGGAATACACAATGATAAGTTACAACCTTATTCACATCATAGTAAAGACGCATTATTGTTATATATATAGTCGGCCAAGCCTATGATATAAAAAGAAAGCTGGGAGATGACCTAAAGTTGTGTTACAAAAAAGATTTAAAACTACATATTTCATTAAACCCTTGTGGTTCTAGGCTAAGCATAGTCTTAATCCAGTAGCATTCTCTTTGCAACAGCCTTTTTCTAACCTCTGCCTGTGTGCCAGTCACGTCTAGTTGTTCTAATATAACCCATTTCAATTCATACACATGATGTCCCATTTTTTTGAAATGTCGGGCCACTTTTGTTTCACCGTATGTTTTTTCCTCTTCCTTTATATCTTTTTTTGCATATTTTCTTATAAGTGCCCTGTGTTCATTAAGTCTCACTTTAATTTGTCTACTCGTTTGGCCTACATAACATTTGCCACAGGGGCATTTTAACATGTATATAACATTATCACTGTTACATGTATGATATCCTCTGTGTGGTATCCTGTAGCCTTTTGTGGGGTGTTGTATATTTTCTCCCTTCATGATTGCTGAGCAATTCTGACAATTAAGACATGCAAATGTCCCTTTTCTTCTAGTCCGTAGGAACCTCTGACTGCTAACCTGTTTTTTCCTTATGTCGCCTCTCACTACATGATTAGCTATTGTTTTCCCTTTCTTTAAAGCGAATGTGGATATCTCTTTAAACAGCATCCCAAACTTGGGATCCTTTTGCAGTAATACCCAATATTTGGTAATTGTTCTTGTTATAAGATTAGTGTGGCAATCATATTTTGTAACAAAAATCAGTTTCTCCCCAGTAGTTTGTCTATCCTTTGGTGTTTCCTGTTGTATCTGTTTAATTTGTTTATGACTATATCCTCTCTGTGTGAATTTCTGTATCATTCTTTCTTTGTTATATTGTTTCTGTGTGTCTTCACTCACTATCCTGTGTACTCTTTTTAGTTGACTTTTAGCTATACTTTTGAACACTTGTGGTGGGTTGTAACTCTGTTTATGTAGATAGTTATTTCTGTCTGTTGTTTTTGTGTAAAGTGTGGTTTGTAATCTGTTTTTCTGAATTGTGACTTGTACATCTAAATAATGGATTGTGCTTGGATGATGTTCCATAGTTAGGCTATGTTCACACTACGTATATTTGAGGCTGTATGTTTGAGGCTGTATAGCAACCAAAACAAGGAGTGGATTGAAAACACAGAAAGGCTCTGTTCACATAATGTTGTAATTGAGTGGATGGCCGTCATTTAATGGCAAATATGTGCTGTTATTTTAAAACAACGGCTGTTATATTGAAATAATGGAAGTTATTTACCGTTATATGGCGGCCATCCACTCAATTACAACATTATGTGAACAGAGCCTTTCTGTGTTTTCAATCCACTCCTGGTTTTGGTTGCTATGAGGACCTGACATGAGGACCAAATACAGCCTCAAATATACATAGTGTGAACCCAGCCTGAACCTGATGGTGTCATGACATTGATTAAGTTCTTCCACAAACTGTAATAATTTTTCTTCAGAATCATACCACAGCATGAACATGTCGTCCACGTATCTGTACCACGTGAACGACGTGTCCATGCCGGGTCGATTCATCACATGCAATCTCTCATACATTTCCATAAAGATATTTGCGACCGATGGGGCCACGGATGACCCCATCGATACTCCATACGTCTGAAGGAAATATTGTGAGTCAAATCTAAAATAGTTCTTAGATAGTGTAATGTCTAATAATCCCATGATGAATCTAATCATTGCATTGTCCATCCATATGTCCTGATTTAACAATTCATTTATATACCTCATTCGCTCGTCATGGGGGATGTTCGTATATAAATTCTGTACGTCCATAGTACACAGAAATTTCACATTCTCCATGGATAACATGCGGATTTTATCCAAAAAATCTTGAGTGTCCCGTAGACATCTGGGGAATGTTTTTATAATGTCCTGTAAAAAGCTGTCCACATATATTGCCAGGGGCTGAAGTAATGATCCCATTAGGGAAACAATAGGACGTCCTGGTGGTGTTGACAAATTTTTTTGAATCTTAGGGGCTAGGTATAATATAGGGGTCCTGGGTTCTTTTACCAACAGTGCCTCTGCGGTTTTCTCTTTAATCAGTCCGCCCATTACGGCTTCATTTATATATTCCTCCACTTCAGCTCTAAAGGCGTTGGTCGGATCTCCTTTCAGTAGCTTATATACCACAGGATCATCCAGCTGTCTCCTCGCTTCCATCATGTAATCGCTCTTATTCATCACGACAATGGCCCCCCCCTTGTCCGCCCTCTTGATGACAAGGGAGGGGTCATCGGCGAGATGTCGCAGTGCTCTGTGTTCAGACCTAGATAAATTAGGTTTCTCATTCATATAATTGTCCCATTTTGGTTGATTTCTGCCATAACCGTTTGTGTGAATACATTCAAAGTGTCATTATCTATGCTAGGATCGAAAGTACTTCTTCCTCGTAATTTGCTGGGTATTTTATCAATAAATGACAATTCTTTATTGTCCCTCCATTTTGTATCGAAAAAATACATTTTCAGTCTGATGGACCTGCAAAATTTAAAAAAGTCCACCTCAAAGTCAAATTTTGTTGTTTCATATGTTGGTACAAAACCAAGCCCTTTGTTCAATACTTTATGTTCTTCTTCAGTTAGTTGTAGCTGTGAAATATTCGCCACTAGATCCTCTACTTTTTCTTTTTTGTTTCTTTTTTCCTTGTTTGCATTTTTTCTTCCTCTACATTGCTGCTTACTTCTGAACTTGTACCCTCTTTGTCGGTTGTTTTCCATTTGTCTCTCTTTTCCTTGGTTTTGCCTAAAAAAGCTTTCTGATTTTTTTGTGTTTTAAATGTTAACGACCTTTCTTCATCAGTAGAAGTAACGTCAGATGTTAATAGGTTCTCTCCTCTATTGTTCACACGGGTGCGTCTGAGATTGCGTCTCTCCTCTGCCCACGTGTAAACTCTATTGAATAAATAATCCTTATTGTCTCTTTCATATTTCTGTAATACCTTAAGTTACAACGCATCCCAAGAGGGTTAAGAAGCAATTTAACACCTATACTGTTACATGATGATCCAGTATACCATCAGACTTGGTACGCAATGAATAACAGACACTCACTAGACCTCATGTTGCTGACAGTTAAACATCTTCAGTTGTCACTCACAAAAACAAGAGAAGAAATTAACCAACTAGAACAAAAGATAAGTGACTGCTTTAAAGCCGATGAATGTGAAAAAATTCATAACACACTGACAACAAATATGGAAAAACTTAAAGCCACCATATTGCAAAATAAATTACAGAAATTTGAAAGATTGATTGATGTGATTTATGTCCACCATTATAGAATACCATCTCTGGCCGAGACAGGAACTGTCCAGAGCAGGAGAGGTTTTCTATGGGGATTCATATAAAACCGAGACAGAGTTTCTGTCTCTGCCAGAGATGTCAGCAGAGAGCACTGTGTCAGACTAAAAATAAAACATTTCCTGCATGACATATAGTAGCTAATAAGTATGGGAAGACTTGAGATTTTTTAATACAAGTAAATCAAAATCTATATAACTTTCTCATATCAGTTGATTTGAAAGAAAAAGATTTGGACAACCCCTTTAAGTTAGATCTGGTAATCAGAATACATTTCTAGATCAATTACCTTTTTCCATAATCTAGTAATTATAACCTGTAAAATGTATTAAACTACAAAAATTCATCCAGGTATCCTATGCACAGTTTTAGTGAGTTTACCATGACAAGTTCCTATAGGAAAGATTTCCTATAGGTAAAGAATTGCCTTCTATGTTGAAGTGGTCTGATACCTTTCTTGAAAGTCATAATATCATCAAGTTATGGGTACTAGATTAGTACTCTAATAGACATACACATCGCAAAGACAGCTAGAAAACTTTAAGGTCAAGTATTTTACTACTGTATCAGATGTTTATTTTTATCAGTAGGAGTTTTGGCAAACCATAAATTAGAAAGTTTTAGGTGGTTAAGTGGTATAGGTATTTTAGGTATTTAGGGGCAGATTTATCAAAAATGGTGTAAAGTAGAACTGGCTCAGTTGCTTAGTTTTCCAAAGATTCTGTGGGGAATGAAAAGTGAAATCTGATAGGGACAACTGAGCAAAATCTGTTTTACACCAGTTTGATAAATCTCCCCCTTATTCTTTTCAAGTTTGGGCTATATTTATTTGTCTTACTTTTTATTTTGGCTTTGGTCGGCAAAATAATTTAAGTATGTTATGTTTTGCAGTTATGAAAATATAAAATTGTAAAAGATGCCTATATGTACTTGAAAAGTCTCAATAGATCGTTCTTTGAAACAACAAAAAGTCATTACAAACTAAGAATGGAATTATTGCTGCTTGTTTAGATGTGAGATATAATGTAGTTTTTGAACCATAGCCACTGGCGGACTCAACAAAATGGAAATGTATAAATTTTCCTTTTTATTTCCCATTCTCTTTAAATCCACTTCTGGCTTTGGCTCAGCATTAAAGCTTCCGCTTAAAACTGCATGTTACATTCCAGTACTACAAACCCTATTAGCTGTGCTCACAAGTAGAGATAAACAAATTTACAGTACAAATTACAAAGCAAAGCAAATCACTTTGTTAGCTTGGCAATCTGCCTATCAGCAAGCTGCTTTCCATACTGCTCTGTGCAGCTCCACTCTGGATGCCTGAATGAAACTTCTCCCAGAACTGGATCCACATCCAGGCACCTGAAGCAGAGCAGCACGGACCTCAAAGGCAGCCGGCTGATAAGCATAATGTCGAGCTAAGTATGCAATTTGCTTTATTTGTACTATAAACTCGCTCATCTCTACTCACAAGTCTATGAAAGAAGATTTTTTGTTACAAATAAAATTATGTTGTTTAACAAATGTGAACAAAGATTTACGTTTCTGGTGGTTATTTTTCCTTTTCTGCAGTCATTTATGTCTTTGTTTTGCAGTTCCTTGGCAGCACAGAGGTTGAGCAACCTAAGGGTACTGAAGTTGTGAGGGATGCAGTGAGAAAACTTAAGGTACTTAGATGTGTATACTGCACATGTATAGACTATTATTTATAGTTATCCTAACAATTACAAAGAGTACACTTACCTAGCTTCCTTATGATTCTGAACACTTGTATTTTGTAATCTATCTCCAGTGTTATTATGGACTTGCTCCTAAAAACTCACCTTACCACTTTGTTAGTAACTATCTATCTATCTATCTATCTATCTATCTATCTATCTATCTATCTATCTATCTACACAAAATGATAATCTGTAGCACAACAGCTTGAAGTGCATAAGGTGCAGTTTATTGCACAAAGTGCAAAGAACAAACATGATGGTCCCAATAACTGCACCTTATTCACTTCAAGCTGGTGTGCTACAGATTATCATTTTGTGTATCTGGGATCCCATGCCAAGGGACTTTCTTCCTTAGGGTGGGTTCACACATACCATATACGAAGTGGATTTCACGCTGCAGGTTTGCAGCTAAATCCGCTGTGGATACCAGAGCACTGATTTGCCAAGCGCCAGGAGATACTGGGAGCCCCCGAAGCAAGCCAGAGCGTGAACCTGGTAATGTATGTTCCCAGGCCTCAGGGGAGTTAAGGGAGCTGACTCTTCCATACTCACAGTGGGATGACAATCCTGGTGCGAATACAGTATGTCATTTGTAACCCCACGGTTATTTAGGCTAAGTCCACACTACGTATAGAGTACCGGCCGGATGATCTTTCGGCCGCAGTGTTCTGATGCGGGTGCATCAGTGTGCGCCCGCATCAAAACCTACCATAGTACACAGTAAAGCGAGCATCCAGAGCCACTCGCTTCACTGTGTGAACTGACAGGGTTTCCTACGGCCGCAATTCATTGAATTACGGACGCAAAAATCCCGGCCGGCGCGCATGCGATGTGTATACGCTTCGGCCAGGATCCCATAGAACAATAGGCATTGTTCACCCATACAAAACATGGCCGTTGTTGCCGATGGCAACAACTGCCATACTTTTACGTAATGTGAACATAGCCTTAATGTGGATTTGAAGAACTTCCATTAAAATCTTTATCAGTATTTGACAGCAACTGCTCCCAGTCTATGCCCTGAAGTTCATCCCTTAACCCTTAGAAGACACAGCCAATTTTTATTATTGCGCTTTCGTTTTTTTCCTTCTTGTGCATATAAGGCCATAGCACATGCATTTTTCCACCTAGAGACCCAGAAAACTCCTTATTTTTTGCACCATTTTTTATTTTTATTTTTTTTTTTTGGGGGGTGGGGGGTTGTTTTTATGCCGTTCGTCCTAGGGTAAAACTGACATGTTATATATGCTCCTCAAGTCAGTACGATTACGGCGATATTTAACTTGCATAACTTTTATTTTATTTGATGGCTTTTAAAAAATTGAAACCTTTTAAAAAAATATATGTTCCTTTAAATTGCTCTATTACCATGCTTATGGCGCTTCTATCCTTTGGTCTATGCGGCTGTATGAGGTATAATTTTTTGTGCCATGATCTGTACTTTCTATCGGTACATTATTATTATTATTATTATTTATTATTATTATGTGACTTTTTGATTGCTTTTTGTCACAATTTTTCTGGATTTAATGCAACTTAAAAAGCGTAATTTTGCAATTTGGAGTTTTTTGGCACTTACCTTGCAAGATCAGGAGTAAGATAATTTATTAGTTCAGGCAAATACACACGCAGCGATACCAAACATGTTTATTTTGTTATTCATTTATTTTTATTTATAACATGGGAAAAGGGGGGTGATTCAGACTTTTATTAGGGGAGGGGATTTTTTATGAATATTTTTTTTTTACGCACATGGATGGGGAAAAAAGGTATTTAGATGCAACTGTCATTTTTGAAAGCTGCATCTAAGTACCTAGTTAGCGGGCACAGTGATATATATAGCACCAGGGATCTCGTCAACTCAGAGCAGGGTCGCTGCGCTGCCCCCTCTGAACTCCACTAACGATGCCAGGACGTACAGTTATGTCCTGGGTTGTCTAGAGTTTAACCCAGGAAAATTGGCCTTTTTTAAATTAAATGTTGCCCTCTAAACATGACTTTGTTTTTTTACACTTCCAGCAAAAAATCAGTATATTGTGGTCACTGTTACCCAGGTTTTCCCAATCAGCTCTGCATTGTTAGAAATAACCAGATCCAACAGCGCATCACTTCTTGTTGGCTCCTCCTCAAACTGGGCTTGAAAATTATGCAATAGATTGAGGAATTCTCTCCCCTTTGCGATTTTAGCTGATTTTAGCCAAATGTGGATTGTTAAAATCACCCATTATCACTACTGTCCCCTACCGGGCAGCCTGCTCTATTTGTTTATGCAGCTGATCATTGATAACCTCAGTAATGTAGGGGTCTATAAATCACACTAAAAATTACTCTTAGGGCCACATGTATCATCCGGCGAACGGATGATTTTTGGCGGAAAGTGCCGATTTGCGTATTATTTTATACGCAAATGGCCGATTTGCGAATAAAATATTTGCAAATCGGCACTTTCCGCCAAGTACGCCAGGGGGCGGAAAGGGGGCGGAAAGTAGGCGGGAAGTGGGCGGAACGGAGGGCGCGGACTCAGAGTCCGCGCGATTTTTCATCCGTTCCGCCCAAATGTACGCCGAAAACCTACTCCAGTCCTCAGCTCAGCACCGGCGCGCACAGGATTTATGTACAGGCAGTCCGCCTCTACATAAATCCCCGTACCGCCGGAGCTGCGGGGGCATTTTTAAGTCCGGCGTAAAAAACGCCGGACTTAATAAATGCCTCCCTTAGTGTTTACCTCCCTCTTTAGTTCTACCCACAATGATTACACATCCTCACAATCATCGGCCGCTATTGCATCTTTTACACTCACTGTCATATCATTTCTAACATAAAAAAATCTTCCTCCTCACGTCTTCTGCCCACCCTTAGTACCTACTAGAATGTTTAACTCCTACTTTTAACTCCTCTTTAACTCCACACTTATTTTCACCCCCCAAAAAAGTGTTTTAACCTTTTTAAACACAGTCTGTTCAGCAATGCACACCAAACAATTGCACAAACATTATAAACAGACACTCCAGGCCCACAGAATTGCAAGAAACTCCTCTTTAACACCACACTTATTCTCAGCCACTTAGTATCAAACCACCAGAATTCTTCAATACATCCTTTTGAGAGGACTCTGACTTCATAACAAACTCTGATTTCTGACGTCTAAAGATGTAGGACAGCCAGAAAAGAGGTCACATGGGCGGTGTCAGGATTTGAATTGCATTTGGGCACCAGAATAACTCTGCGCCACAGGAAAACAACCATCACAGGCGAGTATACTGTAGCCAGGGAGCCAATAAAACAAATCAGGGGGAGTGCTTCTTTACCCAGAACTATTTATAACAACACACCCTACAGTATGTAGATCTTAGCTCCTGTCCTATGTTCTAGGACAGTGTAACAAGATGGTGGCTATTTTATGTTAACCCTCTTCCTAGACACGATGAGTGTGTTTTGCTTATTATTTATGAATTTACTTTTAAAGGAGTACTGCTTACCTGTCTTCCCCATCTGAATCTGAATCTACCAAAAATCAATTTTGTGTGGGGATCTTAGTTCTCTCTTTCATAGTTGTACTTCCTGGTTGAGCAGTGGCTTATTATTGCAATTCCCAGTCCTGATTGAGCAACTGCATTACAAGTCCTTCAGCTGTTTATTAGTCCTCCCGCTCTACATACTCCTCTTCCCCTTCACTTCTGCCAATTTCCTGCCCAAAGCTGTTGACGAACATTTAATTTCACGACAGACTATTGCACATCAGTGAGGTTGCAGCACCTGGTCATGTCTTTCAAAGGGGTGGGGTAAGAACTCAGAGACAAGATCCTAAACCTCCTGAGACATCAGATGATGAGGCATTGTCTCCTGAGAAAGGAAGGAGTAGGAGATTTGTAGTAGACAATACACTTTGTATGGCAAACAACCAAAAGGAAAAGGGAAGCAGGTATATATGAACTGCACAACCACAATATTGTAATATCATTATGCTTTATTAACAATTGATTGTCCTCCCCTTTCCACACACCTGTATTTTCTTTCTTCCTCCTCCATATTGCAGTGTACATACAGGACCTGCGTTGACGTCATAGTCACATGTCAAGGTCCTTCACCATCAACACGGTAACTTTTCTGTACTGTCTCCTGGCTGCTGTTTAGCCCTAATTTGTGCAAAATATCGGTAAAAATGCAGCGATTTTGTGCAAATTATAGCTAAACAGCAGCCAGGAGACAGTACAGTATGGGAATAACTCTTTTGATCAAGTTAAAATGGTCTACTGTGTCCCCACACTGACAGAGGGCAGAACACTTCCAGGCTGTCTCATCCACTGTGATACTTCTCTCTCTGCTCCCTGTGATGGCGCCCTCCCTGGTCTCTGCGCCTGGGGCAGCTGCCCTCCCTACGGCCCTGGCCCCAGTCACTGACTGGCTGAGTGGACAGTCGCTCAGCTGGGTATGTGACATTGAAACGTGAAGAGCCATGTACATGACATACCTGGATTCCAGCCAGAGATTATTCCCAGCAGCCATCAGCAGGAGCCGGGATCAGCACTATGGAGGCACGAGGAGGGCTGAGTTTACTTGTTTATTATTTTCTCGCACCCCCCTGCCTGCCTTTTTTTTTATTTTATGGGACGTCATCTTACATTTTATGAAGCTACAGTGGCATTCCAAAATAATATGTTTAAGTTGCAGTGGAGTCCAGGACTGAATCATACTAATCCTTGATTGAATGCAGTGAAATGCACAGGAATATTTAAATACAGAATATACTGCATGGTATTAACATATGTTTTACAGTAATAAAGTAGAATGTGAACATAATGTAAAGGTTTATTCACAGCAGTGATTCTGTCATATTTTTATGCATCAAACATAAAGATATATTAATATTTCTTAAAATTATTTCATTGATTGAACACTTCACTGTACAAATAATTATGTTGCTTAAACATTTAGACCAGTAGGTGGTGCTAAAATTCTGTGTTCTAATAATATATGCATATTATGGTTAAACTCATAGTACCATTGTTTTGCATACTTTTACGCTAGGTTAAATAACATTTTTATAATTTTCCATTTTTCCATTATAGGATAGGAAAAACATGTGATGGACCCCATTGACTTTGATGGAATACATTAGGTTTCCTTTTTGATGCTCTGGATAAAGTAGCACTGCATGCTGCAGTATTTTGTCTGCCATTTTTGGTGGACTCGACAGCAGGGCTCCTGATGAAACCTCTGACACAGATGTGAACCTAGTGGCATCTACAACCCACATGACTTAGCAAAACCAAACAAAAACAAAAATAAATGTATTGATACTGATATAAAATTGATATGATACAATGGAAAGATATGTGATCCATCTAATAAAGATGTATTTCTTTTTCTGTATTTTTTCTCTATTACTGCCGAGTCATGTGGAGTTTGATGCATACTTGTATGGAAAGAAAAAATATAGACATTTATTTGATAAGTTTCTGAGTAAAACATTGTTCATTTTAATGAGGGGAACTTTTGGTATTTGAAAGGATTACTTGGGGGAAGCAGAAATCGTTGAAGCCTTTTATTCCCTGTTGCCTACTTCCTGTGATCTTGGAAGTATGTCTTCTGAGATGTGGAGGGGGCAGGTGTATTCCTGATGATCTTGTGTGGATGAAACTAAACAAACATGCAATGTCCAATAGCTGCACAATGTCATGCAAAACCACACCCACATGCAGTGTCTATATATACACCAACCCCCTCCATGTCTCAGAAAGCTTCCGAGGCGTGGGATCGCAGGAAGTGAGTATCAAGCATCAAACGGCTTTAGCTGTCTTCTGCTCCCCCAACAACCCCTTTAGTGTTACGCTTGGTTGGTCCCTTTAAGGTCTATTTTAATAAAAATATATTATTCTTAACCATGCAGCATGAATCTGCCAGCAAGTTTTTTTTTTACAATAATATATAACACATGATGTATAGTGTAAGTATTTTACCATTTTTTAATAGAATGTAACTTATTGGTCTTTTGTTTTAAGTTTGCAAGACATATCAAGAAATCCGAAGGTCAGAAAACTCCAAAAGTTGAACTTCAAATATCAATATATGGTGTGAAGATCCTTGAGCCAAAAACAAAGGTAAGGTTTTTTTTATATATATATGTATATATATATATATATATATATATAATTATTTTCTTGACAGTTTATTTTTCCTTCAGGTACCACAGTGGTACAACAGAACCACAGAAACTACAGTGCTACAGAAAGATACAGGCAAAACACAATATCATGAATATCAGAACACTAAAAAGGCATATAATCACTGGATGGCGTTTTAGGCCTCATTCACACTATGGGGGCCATTTATTAACATGTGATGGACCCCATTGACTTTAATAGAATACATCAGGTTTCCTTCTTGATGTTCTGTATTTTACTGAATAAAATAGCACTGCATGCTGCAGTATTTTGTCTGCGATTTTTGGTGGACTGGACAGTAGGGCTCGTAATGAAACCTCTGACACAGATGTGAGCCTAGTGGCATCTACAACTAGGTGCACCAGGCGTAAAAATGTCCCTGCAGCTCCGACAGTACGGAGATTTATGTAGAGGCGCACTGCCTCTACATAAATCCCGTGCGAACCAGTGCGTGCGCCAGAAGACCTACGCTAGCTCAGAGCTGGCGTAGGTTTCCTTATCATTTTATTGCGCGAAAAATGATAAATGAAGCAGACCGAGAGTCCGCGCCCTCATTCCGCCCCTCTACACCCCCTCCCCGCCCCCCTGGCGAAGCTGGTGTAAAATGGTCAGATGCGAATATTTATTAGCCATTTTACGCCAAAAAATACCACTTTTTACTTTTATAACTTCCCCCTATGTATTTTTTTTTATGAAACCAGCCATGTTTGCAATGGCCTATTGCTTATTCATAGTGGCCGATTGCATTAACCACTATGAAATCCCGGCCACACACTGTATACTCTCCGGTCGGGATTCCATTTGGCTGCACAGAAAACTCACACGTCTATTTTGTGAACAGCGGCCGCATGAAATAGACTGTGCACACAATGTAAAGTACGGCTCCCCGCCATGCTTTACATTGTGTACTATGGCTTATTGGAGTGCGGGCACACCCGAATGTACCTGCATTCCAATTAAGTTGGCAGTTTTCAGATTGTTTTTACACAGGCCGACTATCACCCACAGGAGCATTTTTTGCAACGCTCCTGCCCAATAATCGGCTTGTGTGAAAGGCCCTTAAGGAGAGTCATGTTTTGTACTATTAGAAAAAAAAAAGTATATGCTATGTGCTAAATGTCTGTTATAAATACACACTTATATATTTATTTTGTAAGTTGTAATATTGTACAGAATTTTTCTCTTGAGAAGTTGGAATCCATAACTAAATTCAAGGTGGGTTCATACATAGTTGAACCACAGCGAAATCTGCTGTGATTCCTGGTACTGTTAGTGTGAATAGGTTTACTTACCCTGAGCGGAATTTTCATCCCTCTTGGTGAATACTTTATTCTGTGGCTCCTGGCTCTCCGACATCCCACTCAGCCAATTATCCCAGTCACTGATTGGCTGAGCGGGACACCAGGAAGCCAGGAGCTACAGAAACAAACCAGAGCCGGCGGGTTAAGGGGGGTGGCGATTATATTCCTGCAGTGGGATGAAAATTCCTCTGCAATTATGTAAACCTATTTAACTGACAGCGCCAGGAATCGCAGCAGATTTTGCTGCAAACTCTTTGCGAAATCTGCTGCGAAAACAGTAGACCTTGACTATGGATGCCCCTACTAAACACAAGGCCCTATTCCACGGGATGATTATCGTTTGCATAATCGTTAACGATAAACGATCCAAATGACCGCTATTGGAAAAGACCTGAAATCGTTCACCCATTTACAATGAACGATAATCGTTACTTATGATCGTTCTTGCGTCGCTATTGCGTTTGTTACTACTGCGAACGACAGAACAACGTCTTATACGATTTGCGAATGAGGAACGATAAAAATAGGTCCAGGTCTTATTAAACGTTCAAAGATTTCTTGTTCGGTCGTTAATTATTAACTGCTATTCAAGCGAACAATTATCGTTTAGATTCGAACGACTTAACAATAATCTGAATGATAATCGTGCCGTGCAATAGGGCCCACACTCTAAGAATCTTTCTCCACTAAAACTCTGTTCAGTCTCAGAGTTTAGGCTGGAAGAAGTAATAGATTTTATCAGCAAGAAAATAAGGCGAGCAAGAAAAAGGGGTATGTAACTGGTAATGACGTGTATCAGGAGTTCAGTTTTAATTTAATATGGGTGTTATGTTGTCTAGACCCTGTATCATTCTGTAGAAATATGGTGCAGTTTGCATGATTTTGGCAACTCCTATATGCTTACATCAGGAGACAGTATTTTTTATTGTATATAACATGTGAGCGCTTTTTTTTTCATACTCCTTAGTCCTATTTTGTGGGGTACAGCCCCTTTAATCGGGAAACATTTTATTGCATGTCTTGAATGTAAGCCAAAGTAAATTAAAGCATGGAAAAAAAAAACAATTTAATAATGTCTGCCCTAAGGACCATTTACTTAGAAATCTTTATTTGGATGTGATTCAAACATGAGAAGTTAGTTATAGTGGTATTTCTCATACTAAACTTTCCAGCGCTAAAAGGGAATCTATAGTCAGGAATGACCTATTTAAAGGGACACTAAACCTAGAAATGAAAGAAAGTAAACAACAGGGATGTGGTACCTTCAACCCCCCCCAGCTCTTGCAAAACTACAATTTGCATCAAATTTGGACAGCCAAAGCTAAGCCCATGCTTGAAAGGGATTGTAGTTTTGCAACAGCAGAAATGCCTCACTTTCTCCACCCCCTGAATACAAGAAAAATTTGCTACAGCTGTTTGTCATTCTGCAGGATATTCATTGCGGTGTTAATAACCTATAGATTACACAGGGTTAGTTTCCTGTTGATCTTCATTTATAGTTCATGAACGGCTGAGGCATGGACGTTAGCAAAGAAGCATCGACTAACTATCTTTATGTTCTACTGCAAACAATGCAGTCAGTGGTTTAGAGCAAGGAACAGGATAGGGAACATGAGAAGAGGTAATAGCTGATCTCTTGGATGATGTAGTAAAGATATATTCATAATAATAAAAAAGAAAAACTCTCGCACTCACCAATTCTGCGTCTTCTTGCTTTATTACAATTCAACAACAGGGGGGACATGAAGAAAAGGTGCAGACACGTCTACCTGGCAACGGCCATTTTCGGGGACCACCCCTTCTTCTGTCCAGTATACAAAATTAGTATATCATATGCTATCTATCCCTCTGTGCATCACCACGAGCGCCCTTAGAGATTGTGTACCTCCGATCTGTGTCACCTTCCCACGCAGGATCCGTGTCTAACTGTGTATATTGGACAAAATATACTTATACTGCAATTACAATATCACATGATCTAGAAGCAAAGAAGAGGAGGTTAAGTAAGGGATATTTATTTATTTATTTTTCAAAATTTCTGTGTTTCTTTATGAAAAGTAAGTGTTAACATATGTACAAGACATTGCAAAAAATAAATAAATTAATAAAAATTGAATGAATAAGGTGAATGGCAGACTGGTACATAGATATAGAGGACCCAGCCTGTGAGGGCTTACTATATACAAGGTAAGGGAGACAGTAAGTAAGGGAGGCAGCTAGGTAACGTATGGTGCAGTTATTTTAGGTTGTAGCCTAGTTTAAGGAGGTGGGCTTTCAGGTTGCTTTTAATGGTCTTTTTGGTGACTGAGAGCCAGATTTGTCGGGTAGGGAGTTCCAGACTATGGGGGAGGCTCAGGCAAAATCTTGGAGGTGGTTGTATGAGGTACGAACAAGAGGAGATCACAAAAAGATGTCATCGGTGGATCATAGATCGCATGAGGGATGGTAGTGGGATATCAAGTCAGGGGTGTATGGAGGGGACAGGTTGTTGATGGCTTTGTACATATGTCATGATCAACAATTTGAAATTAATTTGTTGGGCAATGAAGAGCCAGTGAAGGGATTGGCAGAGGGGAGAGGCAGAGCGAGAGTAGAGGAGAGGCGGATTTTGCAGCAGTCAGGCAGCAGAGTTGAGGATAGACTGGAGGAAAGCAAGGGTGTTAGATGTAAGGTGGTGAGGGTAGGGAGAAATGGAAATAGGGTAAAGAAGCAGTTGTCTGATAACAGCAGACCAATGCCACCACCCCAATGTTTGTTGCCAGGGTGAGAGGTGTGAGTAAATTAGAGCCCACCATAGGAAATTGCAGCAGGGAAAGCTGTCAGTAGGTGTCAGCCATGTTTTAGTTAGGCCTAGAAAGAAGAATTTGTGGTAAATAATGAGGTAGTGTATGAATGAAAGTTCATTGCAGATAGCATGTGCATTCCAGAGTACACCAAAGAAAGGCACAGGGGGAGTGGGGAGGAAACTATGACGTATAGAGTAGGCTCGGGGATGATAGGAGGGCAGCAGGATAAATGAAATATGGTGGGGAGGGCCAAGGTTAGGAGAAATGTCTCCAGCAGTAAGAAGGAACAAAGACAGAGATAGTAGGTGTAAGCAGGAGAGGGGGAGGATGGTGGAGACATTTAAAAAGGAAGGTTTTAATGTATGTAAAGATGATGGCAGAATAAGTTAGATTAGTGGGTAAAGGGATGGAGAAATATAAAGATTATTGCTGAATTTGGCAGCTGGCAGGTAAGAACAGAGTTTAAGCACTAGGGAAGAGCTGGCAGGTAAGAATAGAGTTTAAGCACTAGGGAAGCAACAGAGATAGCCTAAAATGTAATGTCTGTACTGACAGTAAGTTCCCATCAGTTTCCTTTTGTTTGAATTCTGGTTTTGCTGTGTTCCTGTATAGTTTGTGTAATCATTTCAATGCATTGCTATTGGCTACACATGTCCTGTTAACAAAGGGAAATGTGCAGCCCAAGAACAATGAGTTATAGGGTTGCCCAAAAATTGCAATCAGCCAATGGGCTGATGCTAACTCTGACACTTTTACAGGTTATAAAGGAAAGACTATGTGTGTAATAGGGCTGTAACAGCTGCTGTAATAGTTGCTGTAAATGACACCTGAAGTGCTGGACATGTTTCTGCCATGTCACTGCTCTTCATTCAGTAAAGTTCGGCAGGCATTACAACAAGTGAGGACAGCTTGCAGTTTTCTAAGACACATCATTGGCATTGTGCTGATCCAGCACTGCTAGTTACTGTACATACTGTGGGTTTCATTTGGGCTGTAGTTAAATACAAGCCCTTGAAATGTTATCATGTAGGAATTTCTCAGACACCAGCACCTAAGTAATATTCCTCTACCACAGTTAGTTCACAGAATAATATTACCAACGTCTGGGAAATAAGGAAAAAGGAAACCCACATTTAATGG
Organism: Dendropsophus ebraccatus; assembly: GCF_027789765.1. Taxonomy (NCBI): domain Eukaryota; kingdom Metazoa; phylum Chordata; class Amphibia; order Anura; family Hylidae; genus Dendropsophus; species Dendropsophus ebraccatus. The sequence continues at coordinate 62,264,608 of NC_091462.1, forward strand.
CTTAAACCAAAAATACATACCTGACGCGTTGTATTTACTCGAACTGCAGAATTATAGTACAAGAGACAGAAATGTTCTTTATTTTTTTTTTAATGGTCAGTTGAAAGTTTCTTTCATGGCTAAAACCCTGTGGATTTTAATGACTCATTTTTTCCATGTTTATGTTAGCCCAGTAATCCCATGAGCCTGGACAACTTCCTTAAGTATTCTCACTAAAACAAGCAATGCAGATTGTTTTCTTAGGCAGAGACATGCTTAGTTTCACATATACACTTTTTAGGAAGAAGTGAGCAGTGTAAATTACAGTCTATTAACCCCTTGCCTCTTCAGCCTGTTTTGGCCTTAATGCCCAGGGCCTATTTTTCAAATCTGACCTGTCTCTCTCTATGTAGTTATAACTCTGCGATGCTTTTAACTATCGCGGTTATTCTGATATTGTTTTTTCGTGACATATTCCTCTTTATGTTAGTGGTATACTTTGGTTGATACACTCAGTAGTTTTTTGTAGACAACACAACATTTGCGCAAAAACTAGAAAAATTTACGTTTCTTTATATTCAAAATTCTTTTCTCCTAAGAAAAATAGTTATATCACATAAACTAATTATTACTGCAACATCTACAACATGTCTGCTTTATGGTGACGTCATTTGGTGAACGTCCTCTTACTTGTTAGGATGTTAGAGGGCTTTGAAATTTTGCAGCGATTTTTCAAATTTTCAGGAAAATTTCAAATTCTGATTTTATTAGGGACCAGTTCAGTTCTGAAGTGGATTTGTGGGGTCTGTATGTTAGTTACCCCCATAAATCCCTCCACTGTAAAAACTGCACCCCTCAAAGTATTCAAAGTAACATTTCATAAGTGTATTAACCCTTTAGGTGTTTCATAGAAATTTCAGCAAGTTGGTGGGGAAATTTAAAGATTTCATTTTTTGGGGGCAGATATTCCTTTTTAATCCATTTTCCCTCTAACACAGCAAATACTGACTGAGAAATGGATCTCACTATTTATTCCCCTTATTCCAATGTTTCTATAAATCCCCCATATGTGGCTGCTGTGCATCACCTGACTTAACCACAGGCCGCAGACATGACAGAGACTTGGGGAATTTTGGGGTCTTTTCTTATTTCAGGTTTTTTTTAGCCATTATACCATGTCACAGAGGCCTTGCGGTGCCAAAATATTTGTGTAAGACAAGTTGACGTTTCCACCGGTACCATACTGAGGGATATGTGACACCCTGATCGATATTTAGTTAAATTTTTAATAAGGTGGTACGAATAAAAGACACAATTTAGCAGCTGTTTTTCACCATTTTTTTGTATGCAGTTTACTATACGTCACATATGACATGTTATCTTTATTCGTCAGGTCGGTACGATTACAACGATATCCATATTATATAGCTTTTGTTATAGTTTATGGCATTTATGCTATAAAAACTGTTTGTGTCTTGCATATTGTAAGAGCAGTAATATTTATATTTTTTCGGCAATGGAGTTATGTGAGGTTTTTTTTTTCTAAGCATAAGCTGGCGTTTTTAGTGGTGCCCCTTTTGGGTACATGTGACTTTCTGATATATTTTTTAGGGGGCGGGATTAACAAAAAATTGTCATTATGGTTAGATTTTTTGTTATTTTTTTAATGGTGTTCCTTGGGTGGTATAATTAATGTAACGGGTTAATAGACGGGGTCATTACGGACGCGGCGATACCAAATATGTGTACTTTATTTATAGGGGATCATTGATAAAGGGGGGATGGTGAATGTGTATATTATTTATTTATTTTAATTATTTATGTATTTAATTAAATTAATTAATTATTAATTTTAATTAATTATGTATTTGTGTGTGTGTTTTTTTTTCAACCTTTGCAGAAATATACTGTATATCATGCATTGCAGCACATGATCTGTGCTGTAATGCATGATACAGTGAATGAGCTGTCAGCTTTACAGCTGACAGCTCATTCAAACGATCAGGTCTCTGCAGTGCAGAGACCTGATCTTTAAGCACCGGGAGGAAGCCGGAGCCGGGCGGGGGTGAGTCTTGGGAGGGAGCTGGGGGACGGGGGATCCGGAGCAGGAGCGAGGGGGGAACGGGGGAGGGAGGGGGCCGGAGCGCATGGGGAGAAACCGATCGGGAGAGGGGGGGCAGAGCACACGGGGAGAAACCGATCGGGGGAAGCGGGGCTGGAGCACATGGGGGAGAAGCCGATCGGGGGAGGGGCGCTGGAGCACATGGGGGAGAAGCCGATCGGGGGAGGGGGGCTGGAGCACATGGGGGAGAAGCCGATCGGGGGAATGGGGTTTCCGGAGCGCATGGGGAGAGGGAGCTGGACTGAGGCAGGGGGAGCAGCACGGGGTCGGAGAGGGAGGGAGAGAGGCGGGGGAAGGACATCAGCAGTGGCGGCAGGAGGAGGCAATGTGCCGCAGCCTCCTCCTGCCGCCCGATCAGTGGGAGACATCAGATTTCCCCATAGACGCTGCGGTCGTAACGACCACAGCGTCTATGGGGTTAACTGCCCGTGGGGGAGCACGGCTCCCCTCCGGGCATTGGCAGCGGGAGGAGGCTGTGTGACACAGCCTCCTCCCACTGCCCGATCTCAGATACAGACAGCTGGGGGAGGCAGAGAAGGCATGACGTCCAGGGACGTCATGTTGCAGAATGGCACTGCTTTTCATGACGTCCCTGGACGTCATATTGGCAGAAGGGGTTAAAGGTAATAAAAGGTTCAAGACATTTAAAAATTTAGAATTCTTCTTCTTCTTTCTTCTAAGACATTTCTATGTGTCACCAACTTTGTTTAGAAAATAATAACACCATACGCTAACATGTTAATCTATTGTTATAACCATCTCAAAATCCACAATACTGTAGGATATGGCGAATAGGCATTGGCAGATTTAGAGAACTAACATACGGCAAGCAGATAATTACTGGAAAATATTACTGTTGTGTCTCAGATAATTTCTGTGGTTATCTGAGACTTTTTTTAAAAATCTTATTATATTCTATATTGGATTTTGGGAATTTTAATGAATATAAACTTTAGACAATGTACAGTATTAGTAATGTAAACCATTATTAACATAAAATGAATTTCAGATGAAGTTATGTAGGTTATTGATCATGTGTGAATGAGCCTATAATAGTTAAACATCAGATAAAAAATGAATTTTACAGCAACAAAATGATTTTTAAATAAACGAATAGTTTGTAGAGTTAGGGGCCTATTCCACGGCCCGCGGCTGCCGACGATTCAAGCAGCATTACCTTGCAGGGCTTCTTCTCCGCTCCATCTTCATCCCGGTCCCGCTCGCAGCATCAGCTTCGGTGCTGCCTGACTGAGCTGTCAGACCGCTCAGCCAATCACAGGCTGGGACCGCCGCGGCCAGTGATTGGCTGAGCAGTCTGACAGCTCAGTAAGGCCGCTCCGGAGTTGATGCTGCGAGCGGGACTGGGATGAAGATGGAGTGGAGGAGAAGCCCTCCTAAGTAATGTATGCTGCAAGGGCTGCAAGGACTTCGGTAACGATGTCCCTGCAGCCCTCGCTAAATGATCATCGAGCCGTGGAATAGGCCCAGTAAACGAGCACCGATCTAGCAGATCGGTGCTCATTTACATTATTGATCTTAGAATGGTGAATGTACAATTTAGAGGCAGGAACATATATCCATCCACAGACAACTGTTTCGGGGTGTTGCCCCTCATCAGTGTGGAGCAGGTGCTCCCACCTATCCAGAATCCTGGGCAACACCCCGAAACAGCTGTCTGTGGATGGATACCTAGCCTTTGTTTTTACCTTGTCATTACATTGACTTATAGGGCCACTTAATATGGTGGTTTTGGTGGTTTCCCTACAGGAGCCATGCCTTGGCTGGGTCCTTCCCGGTGGGATATCTGGCTAGTCCTGTGTTTCAAGACTCTTAAATGAGGCTCCACAGGCTCTTCTTTTGCATATTCATGTTTCCCAGGGAGCAATGCACCTAGGATTTCACTGCACTGAGCACTTTAACCAGCAGCCGGCAGTGTTATCGTTTGGCTGGTCTCCCTGAGATCAGCAATCTGTTTCTTTTATGGCTTTACTAGGCATTGCTCCCACCCAGCCAGAGCCCTGCTCCACACTGATGAGGGGCAACACCCCGAAACAGCTGTCTGTGGATGGATACCTAGCCTTGGTTTTTTCCCTGTTTTTTTTCGTGGTTTTGGTGGTTTCCCTACAGGACCCACCCCTTGGCTGGGTCCTTCCCAGAGGGATATTTGGCTAGTCCTCTTTTTCGAGACTCTTAAATGAGGCTCCATGGGCTCTTCTTAACTCTTAAAAGGGTTTTCACTCCCCCAAAAAGGTCCTATGGGCATCATGAATGGTGGGCTGTCAACAGGAAAATGCCTCTATAACTCATAGTAGAGAGCAGGTTTGTGACCCAGTTGATAATGTTCTGTGCTCTTAAATTTTTGAGCTTCCTTGTTGAGCTTCCTATAGACTACCAGGTCATAAGACAGTATAAGTTCCTGTACCGCTATCTGCTTAAAAGATTAGTGTGGGAAGGGAGAAAACAAAACAGTTGTCATCAGGCAGCTGTAGTGCTTCCGTTATTGGCAGAGGTGGCTGTCACCTGACAGCTGTTCTCTTAACAACAAGTAACTGATGTCTGATTTTTTTTTTTTTTTTTCAAACCTCTTGTGTAAATTACAGAAGAATATAATACTTCTAGTAATTGGCAACTTCCTTGTTGTATTAATTCCAGAAAATTGACTATAGCCTTATAGTCATTAAAGGAAACCTGCCATCTCTGAAATATCTGTAAAGCTGAGAATACAACTACATTGCTTATTGTACATTCAGTATATTGCATTAGTACCTCTGCAGCTTCAAACATGGAAAAAGTGCATTTAATCCCTGTTTGTAAGAGCCAAGGAGGCAAAGGTCTGTAAAGCCTTTCCCGCTGCCTCACACTCAAATGTCCTCCCCTTGCCATGTTAATTGACAAGCACAGCGAGCACATACAATGGAATTGAACCAGAAGTCAGAGGGCCCTGCTTGTCAATAAATTTTCCATTAGCCATTGTATGTACAGAGATATTGTCCTGGATCCCGTGTCCTGTAATATCCTTTTTTAAAGGCAAATTTGTCCTAACAAAAAGCAATACCTGGTGAATAGATGCAAAAACATAATGTAAACCTAGGCTAAGAAAACTTTGCTGTTATTCTGTAATTTCATGACAAGGAAACTACTATTTGGCATACTAATAATCAGGGAGCATTATATCTGGTATAGTAATGCAAGGCTTTTTCAATAGGAGACAATATTGTGTGAGAAAACTAAACTAAGTAATGCTATGGCTATGTGAGAGTTTACAGGCGTCTCCTTAAGAAAAGAAATCCCATCACTTCAGTAAGCTGAAAGCTTTATTTTACTCTTCACCACTAGAAGCATCGGTGCCCAATTATTTTTGTTTCCGTAATTACATCAGCTTGTCCTGGGGAAATTCTCTCTTTTTGCTAACATAAACCTTAGTTACAATTTACCAAACTACTGTATCATGTATGTATGTAACAACATTGCTGCAAGGCACAGCGCACAACCTTCTAACATTACTGCTCTCTGTGAATCAACTTAGTAGTATTTTCTATAGCATATTCCAGCAGAATCTACAAACCATTCATCCCAAATTAACCCTGGGCTATTATTGTTAGAAAAATATTACTGGGCAGTTTTGGTTCTGTTGTATTTATTATCATTAAAATAATTATAAAATCTTGCAGTTTTCATTCTTACCACTAGGCTTAAAACTAAGCTGAGATTTCCTGTTCTGTATGAATGCATTTTATTGTACTTCTTTTGCCTACAGGACTGGAGTAAAAAGGCCACTCCTCAGGCCCCATAGCAGCCAATCTACCAATATTTACTGGTGTTTTTTTCTCCCATTGGTGTCCTCTCACAGCCCACAGAGTCTCCTCAACTCAATAATTTCTGCTGTCCAGATTCTCTTACAGGAAGATAGTGACATTACTTTTTACGTTCTGCCAGGCCAGCTCAAACAACACGATGCTCAGACTGTGAAGAGGCTTAGTACAACACAGTATAGCAATTGTATAGCAATAGCAAGTGTAACAATATACAATGGCCTAGAAGTGTCAATCTGCCTGAGAAAAATACCAATCAATCACAGCTCAGATGAACTGTGATTGGTTGCTATCTCTAACACCTCAATGTAGGAAAGCCAAGAATTTGGCAGACAAGGCTGGACAAACATGAAGCTGTAGATTCTTGTTAAGTTGATTTATGGCCCAAACAATCTTTTCCTTAAATTTGTATGCGTCCTTCCATTGGCAGCTAGACTGGGCACTGTAGCTGGCCCCTTCCTCAGCGATCCCACCTTGCCAGTGAACACTGCCCAGTGAGCTCATATCACTTGCTTCTGGACTCTTTTGAGGCAAGATGTTAAAACGAAGCATGCTACAGTATATTTCTGTATATTTTACTAACATTTTTATATGCCTATCCCGCTACTAACCTGTATTATTTTTTGTTTTATGTGGGCTTATAATTGGCTAAAATTTTGCCTGAGCATTATTTCTGCTGCTTTAGCAGAACTTTGTGTTTCCATTGCCAGGAATAATTATTGCAGACAAGAGACATGGATAAATGTTGGCAGCTAAATGGGGATAGCTTTACAAACCAGAACTTTTTCCAAATACTGACATAGCAAACCCACTGATGAAATTGTATGTTTGAAGTAATTAAATAAAATGTGCTGTAATTGGATACCATTTCACTGCTCTTAGAAGAGAGAGATTGTTTAACACACTTCTAGATACTGGACAGTAATATGTCTTCTATAATTTTATACGTAAGTAATGAATAAATACAGTATAAGGAGATTACCATAACTTTACATGTACTTTATTCCATAACGGCCAGTTTACACTGAGCAAATTCGGCAGAATCCCGCCTGCCTCAGTGTCCCATAGTGTCTGTATTTGTTTTTACTTTTTTTTTTTTTTAAACTAGTAAAACATAAAAAATCTATATAAATTTGATAATGGTGTAATCTTACTGACCTGCAGAATCAAGTTAAAGACGCACTCAAGTTTTTTTTTTTGTTTGTCATCCATGTAATGTGCACTTGCTATCACTAGTCCAGCAGTGACATCTGTTATGTTTCAGCACAGGGGAATCTATACATTTTGTTAATGTAACTGTGTTTAATGTGTCAGAGGAAGCGGTCTGTCCTTGGTCAGCTGATGTTCTGTGAACTGGAGGATGACATATTAACCTATAACAGTCCCCCTGACAACTCACAGACCCCTCCCCCCAGCTCTATGTGTATGCTGCTGCTTTTATCTCTGTCTCTTTAGGATCAGCATATACTGTAGTTATACTTCTCCCATTTGTGCATTTCTGCAGCTTTTTTCTGCGTTTATTTTGTAATTTGTTGCCAAAATTGCACAAATCATGGTAAAAATGCATCATTTTCACAGCAATTTTGGCAAATGTCAGCAAAACAAAGCCAAAACATGACCATTCAAACTCTATGCTGTGGCATAGAATAGATCAGTGTATGCAATCTAATGATTGAATAATTTACAGTGAAAACAAGTGGAAAAGAAAGTGTAGTAAAAAAGTTTTTAAAAGTATAAAAAAACGTCTAAACCCCCCTCCCCCAAAAAGTTTAATATACCCCCTTGCCCATTATAAAAAAATTAATATTAAAAAAATAAATAAACATATTACATATCATAGCATGCGGAATTGTTTGATCTATTAGGATATTACATTATTATTATTATTATTACGTAGATGGGAAAAAAGAAAAAAAAACAGGATTGCTGAAATTTTTTTATATTATATATCAGAAAAATTTATAAAAAGCAATCAAAATTTTTCTACACGAATGTGATATTAATAAAAAATAGAGATCATGGTGCAAAAAATGACACCCCAAAAATAAAAGCACTATGGCTCTCCCTATATCTCCCACTTTCTATTTGCCTGAACCAAAAAGTGGTCCCCAGTGGCTTTTCCCTGCCCTGTTAGACTTGATTAATAGATCTCTCCCTATACCTACACAGGAAGAGATCCATTTATCATGATAGGTGGAACAAGAATTAGTTGCTTAGGGCTGACCCAATGACTCATGGTTCAGGCAGCATGAAGTTAAAACAGGTTCCCTTTAACCTCTTAATAATCACTGACATGCCTTTTTACTGTGGGCCAGCAGGCATTTCAAATAGAGCTATGAGACAGTTTTCTATGCAGTAGGTGCCGGCTATATATTACAAACACCACCTGCCTTCAACTGCAAGGAGTGGACCCGTCTGATCCCAGCAGTTTGATTGTCTACAATTTGTGATCAATATGAATCAAGGCATTTGGAAAGTGAACAGAGAGGTGCTGCACTTTTCAGGAACCAGATCTACACTTCTGCAGGGTGCCATCATTTACCATGGCAGCCCTCGGAATGACTTTGTAGCTTCAGTGGTAATTCTGCTTCTACAGTCTACAAGTTTTTTTTTAAGTTTTTTTTTTAAAAACAAATCCATCCCCTAATAAGAGCTCAAGCCACCCGTTTCCTGTATGTCAAATAAAAAAATATTCAAGTAAAATAAATAAACACATTTGTTTTTGTCTGAAACTTTCCAAAATATTAAAATTAAACATTACTTATCAGGCAAGGTAATTGATTAAACTAAAAACAATACCAAACACCAGAATTGCTGATTTTTTGTCATATCATATATAAGATAGGATGGAATTAAAAGCAAACAAAACGTCCTATGTACCCCAAACTGGTACCAATAAAAACTACAGATCACTATCCCTCCCATTTTCTATTTGGAATGGTACCCGTCAGGGCTGTCATCTTTCCCCTCTCTTAAATGCCCTCTGTATGGAACACCTTTTGGTCTCCATCAGGCAAAAAAGGATATTAAAAGGTTAAAGTTTGGAAATTGCATCCATTTGTGCTCCGCATTCGTGGACAACTTGCTTTTATTTCTTACATCCCCCCATATATCCCTTTCATCTGTCAGCACTGGCGCTCATAGCGAGCATGCCATCGCTCCTGTCTCTGACACTGCAAGTGATGTGGGTGCTCGCTCACGTTCTCAAACATTAGCTGCACGCAGGAGAACGTGAGCATTTATTCATTGCCATCTTGTACTGACCTGGTCACATTAGGGTTAATTTCTCTGGAGTTCTCCTGCTCTCACCTGTGAGGGTGGGGCTCCAGCCTGCATTTAAGGTCTGCAATATGGCTGCTTGCTGACAGTGTTTGAATTCTCTGCACTAGCTAGTTTGGTGATTTGATCTCTGCAGTCCTGACCTTGCTCTGTGTTCTGACCATCTCTTTTTCCTTTTCCCTTGTACCTCGCTACTGGTTGGTTTTGACCAGTAGTGGATTATAATAGGGGCGTTCCGAGTGGCAGCCCGGGGCCCTGAGCTCCTGGGGGGCCCATGACCACCCAAAAAGACTTATACTTTCAGTGGTGTACTGTCTCCTGGCTACACTTCCGCCATGATTTGCAAAAAAATCACAGTTTTTTTAATGGCAATTTTGCACAAGGACATCATGACATTATCTATACTGTACTATGAACGCCAGGCTAGTGCCGCCATAGTTACAGTGGGGTGGGGGGGCCCAGGCTTGGTGAACAGCCCGGGGCCTATGGTAAAATTAATTCGCCCCTGGTTTTAACTTTGTTTTTGACTATTCTTAGCTTTGTGAATTTGTCCTGACGTCCCTTCCTGGTTTTGACTCGGCTTTATTGACCATTCTTCTGTTTGTTTGTTTGTTTGTCTGTCTGTCTCTTGTCTACAATCCCCTGCACCCTAGTCAGTGTATATAGCAGTCATTGTGGTTGTCGCCCCACGGTCTAGCGTGGGTGGGGCAATAGGCAGGGACAGAGGTTGGGGTAAGCTCAGGGCTCACGTTCCCCTGTTGTCTGTTTATCCCAACCCTGACACTCTTCTTTTCACAATACAATTATTCTCTCATTATAGCAATTACAAACTGAATTCATCTTAATGCGAGGCCATGGGCATCTCTATGTCCCTCGTGCAACAACAATCTATTAAAACCAATTATCCATTTACTTGGAAGACCACCTTAAAATATTTAGGTACCCATATACCTTTACACACTAATAACACTATGGCCAGCAATTATTTCCCCTTGGTTTGCACAATTAAGATGGGACTGGCGAAGTGGGATAAGAGGGACTTTTCCTGGATTGGACATATAAATGTACTAAAAATGAACATCCTCCCACGTTTACTATACCTCTTCCAGGCTGTCCCGGGAGTTCTCACTAAGAGCTACAGTACCGCTAAAATCTGAACTCCCTCTTTTCCCACTTCGTCTGGGCTAATAAGAGACTTATTGCACACTCTATTCTGATTAGACGTAAGTCTTCAGTGGGATAAGCGCTCCCAGACTGCAAACTTTATTATTCCGCTACTATACTGTCCAGAGTTCTTGATGCATTTCATGGCAGGAAGACAAAACTGAGTTCGAATAGAGACTCATATGGGTAAGATCCGGCCACGATCCTGTGGCTCTTGTAAACAGCTTTGCCGCTGTCTAAAACACACGCACCTACTCTAATCAGTAGATCTATTGCATCCCTTAGAAAATTTGCAGCTGAATTGTTTATTCCTACTGGACCCCTATCTCCTTTATTCGCCAATCTGTATTTTCCTCCCGCTTTTTACTCTCCCTTCTTCTTAGGTATTCCCAGAGACTCTGGACTACCTCTAAATTCATTGCTCTCTAATGGGAAGTTACGACCAATAGCTGAGTTCCCATTTCCAGAGGGACGCCCTCCTCAAAAAAGTGGCCAAACTGAATATGAATACACACAACAGACAAGTTTCTATTCTCAACACCACATTAAGCTTAACCTAAAGCAAAATCTCTTGCCATTTGAAGTCATGTGCGCTGCCACCGCCCCACCAGCTAAATATATTTTTACCATATATGCTCTTCTCAATTATTATATAGACAGTTCTCCCTCATTTTTGGCAAGCTGGGAAAAAGAAATGCCAAAGTTTTGCCACCTGAAAACTGGCACAAGGTGTTTTTTATGTGTCACAAAACTTCAGTGTCTTGCAAAGTCCAAGAAACAAATTATAAAGTCCTCTCCCGTTGGTATAAAGTCCCGCTGGTCCTAGCTAAAATATACCCGACTATACCAGATAGTTGTTGGAGGTGTGGCAGCACACCTGGCACGATGTCTCACATATGGTGGAGTTGCTCTCTATTACAACCTTTCTGGAAAGGGATACTCAGCTTGATTAAATAGATTACTGGTCGCACAATGCACCACTCAATTGGGAAAGCTCCACTTGCTATTGTTTTAGCTGCACGTACGGTCATACCTCGGGAATGGAAAGACCCTATCCACCCTTCTACTGACGAATGATTGCGAGAAGTGGACCATCTCCACAGAATGGAGGAGCTTCTTTCTGATCCCCTTAATTACCATTCAAGATATACTCACTGCTGGGCCCCTTGGCTCGTCTTTAGGAAATCCGCTGATTATTATACAGCAATCTCCCAGATACCTACCTCTCTCCCTTCTCACGCCTCCTCTTCTTGACCTGTTCTCGAAGATGTCATGTATTTGTATTCCTCCCCACTTCTGGAATAGGAAGGACAGTTGCCCACGTTTGCTCCTATCTAACATCCAGTAGATGGGAACTTTTATTAATGCCTATGTTGTGGCAATGAGCCGACTTGATCTTAAATTACCTTATAACTTACAGAGGTGGAAGGTGGAGAGATGTACGTCTGAGGAAGGTATGATTTTTGAGCATATTTGACCTCATATTGTTGTTGTTATTGTCTTGTGCTATACCTCCCCCATTTTCTTTCCCGTTCCTACCCCCTTCTTTCTCACCACCCATTTCTTGTTTTATAGCCTACCCTTACCCCCCCCCCCTCCCCTCCTCCTTCTTCTCCCTTCAGAGTGCTATATACATTTATCTAAACTATATATTATAATTTGCGCAGACAATGAACCCACGAAGGACATCTTCTAGTGTTTCAGGGTTTTGATGTTAAACTATATGTTTTGGATATCTTTGGAGAATGTTTATGACCCTATTGAATGTCATTCTTCATTGTCTGCATTTCTACACTTGAATTATACTCTGCTTTTTTGTTATTGAAAAATCAATAAAATGTTGAATTGAAAAAAAAAAACTACAGATCACAGGTAAAAATCATACAACTTTACAGAACAAATGAAAAAGAAGTAGAAGTCAGAATGACGAGCAAAAACCTTTTTTTTTTTTTTTTGCTTTATGATACAATAAAGGGTGTTTTGGGCACTGTTGGCTGAAAACTGGATTAACCCAGGACTCAGACTTGATTATGTCAGAGCCTGCTTTAGAGTGAAATATAGTTATTTACTGGGAATAAAATACTTGGAATCATATTTATAGTAGTCCATCAAGCTATACTGGCTTTAAGGTTCTATTACTCAGATCGATTTTTAACGATTAACAACTAACGATTAACAATCACAAACGTGATTGTTTATCGTTAACCTGAAAACATTCACCATATTACAATGAACGATAATCGTTAGTTACGATCGTTACTACAATCGTTATTGTGATCGTTACTATGATCGTTTACTCCTTCTGATCCCAGCAAAACAATAAACATTGTGCAATTACACTGAACGATTAGTGAACAAATGCGGAACTTGAGCGAACGAATGTGGAATTACAGCGAACAATTAGAGAACAATTAACAATAATTTTAGGTTCAGATCTAAATCAACAATCAATGACATACAAACGATTTTTCGAACGTTGCCTGCAATTACACAGAACGATTATTGTTTAAATTCGAAAAAATTAACAATTTTTCTCACGACAATTGTCCCTTGTAATAGGGCCCTTAGGTTCCGATATTTTCAACATACATTGGTCTTTACTGGACCAATGTATCCTAAAACCATACATAATATAAAATGTAAGAGTGTGTTTGAACATATTTTCCAATGCAATTATTAAAGCCAAGGTCAGGAACAGACAATAAACAGAGAACAGGTCGTAAAGAAAATATTGAGATTTCTCTTCTTTTCAAATCTATACCGGACTTTGTTTTCACCAGTTGCAACAAAAAATCTGTGTGTGAAAACACACCATTACAACCAGTTCAGATTTGTGGCACATGTGAATGATTAGAAGATCAGACCAATCAGGGGAGGCATTTCACTGGTAAAACACCAGTATTATTTATGTGCACTGGTTGGCTGCTCTCTGTATAGTACAGATCTACATGCTTTGTACTAATTTGCACCTATGCCAGGACAAGCAGCTTCTTTTGAGACCAGTACACAGTGTTTAATGTACATCCATACAGAATGTGATTTACAGCTTCCAGCAGCTCTTTCTGATTTTTCTTGTTTAATAAAACAAATTAAGAACATCTATATCAATGATTATACACGCACCAGCGCTTCTAGTCACTGTACTATGTGAAATTCAGACCTTGCAGGCCTAGGTAAACTGCTTCATTACACCAGCTGGAATCTCACTTTACTTCCTGGTTTTGCAGCCACAGCAGAGACAACAAAAGAGCCAACCTGTCAGATGTGTGCCAGGGGAGGGAGCTGAGGGAGACTTTCATGCCTGTCCTGCATCTCTTCAGTGGGCAGGGTTATAATTGCTAACCTGGCCCATTGAAGAGAGGGAGGACACATGATCTCTGACACGGAGAATGGGGGCCAGAAGTAGGTGTGTGTCAGAGTGAACTCCGCCAAGCAGATTTTCAGTGTCCAGAGGGGGTGAGTTGCTGCGAAACGGAAAAGGTGCAGAAACACAGAAACAGTGCATTATATTACAGATATATAGCTATGGGTGACCTATTTAATTACATAAAAATGCTTTTCAGGGGAGTACCCCTTTAATTGTCTTTCTGTCTATGCAATTACTTTTGTATGTGAACTTTATTGCATGACTGTTTTATACGGTCCATAGACAAATACTGCATGAGAAGCATTCTTGCTTACATGAATAAGACTCAAGTACATACTTGATGAAACAAGTCTGAAGTGGATGACAGATGTAATGTTTCTTTATTAGTTAAGCATAACAAGGTTGAATATACAAAGGATTCTTGGAATAACTTTATTCCTGTACTGTGAAAGAAGTAATGTTGAGAACAATAGAGTTTATTGTTGCAAATGACATAATCCCGTTTGATGAGATGACTAGATATTTGAGAAATATTATCTTATAGATTGTAAGCCCTCGCGGGCAGGGTCCTCTTCCCCATGTACCAGTCTGCCATTTGCCTTCATGTAATGTGTTTTGATCTTGTGTTGTTTCTGCTCATTACCCCTATCTATTAAGGGCGCTCTATAAATAATAATAATAATAATAATAATAATAATAATCTTTAAATGTTTGCTTTTGTAGTACTGACAAATTACTTGAGCATGCTGAGTGCAGGGCAAAACTTTATAGAGCTTCAGCAACTACAGTATTTTCTGAGGAATGTCAGTGTTGTGCCATTGTTTAACCTCTTAACCACAAAGGGCGTATATTTACGCCCTGTTGTCGGTAAGAGCGTTCAGAATGGGGCCGCGCGGCGACCCCGCTCTGAACCGCCGCAATCCCGGGTGCCGCATGTAGCCCGGGACCACGGCTATTAGCGGGCAAGGTCCGATCGCCGTGCCTGCTAATAAGGTAATCGTCAACTTTGACAGCTGCATCCGATTACTGTATGCAGCCGTTCCCTGGTGTCTAGTGGCGGAGATCGCCTCCCCGGGACGTTGTCACGGAGGAGCGATCTCCGTGACTGATGCCGGGCGTGGTCTCTGCCAAAATGGCGCTGATCCCGGCTCTGCACTCGCTTGTTTTCGGCTGCAGCAGCCAAAAGCAAACGAGTGCCGATCTCATTGATCTATGCTGTATATCTAGCCCAGGGGGGCTTCTAGTATAAATGTAAAAGTAAAAAAAAGTGATGTATTCAATCAAAAGCCCCCTCCCCTAATAAAAGTCTAAATCACCCCCCTTTTCCCATGTTATAAATAAAAATAAATAAATAAACATGTTTGGTATTGCCGTGTGCGTAATTGCCCATACTATTAATTTATCACAATCTTGTTCTCGCACTGTAAAACGGCGTAAGCGCAAAAAAATCCCAAAGTGCAAAATTGCGCATTTTTGGTTGCATCAAATCCAGAAAAATTGTAATAAAAAGCGATCAAAAAGTTGCATATGCGCAGTCAAGGTACCATTAGAAAGAACACATCATGGCGCAAAAAATGGCACCTCACACAGCCCCATAGACCAAAGGATAAAAGTGCTATAAGCCTGGGAATAGAGCGATTTTAAGGAACATATATTTGTTAATAATGGTTTGAATTTTTTACAAGCCATCACATAATATAATAGTTATACATTTTACATATCGTTTTAATCATAACGACTTGAGGAACATATATAACATATCAGTTTTACCCAAGGGCGAATGGCGTAAAAAAAAAAATACCCTCCAAATAAACAAAATGCGTTGTTTTTTTGTTTTTGTTTTTTTTTTTCAATTTCACCATACGTTTATTTTTTTTCTGGTTTTCCAGTGTACTTTATGAAAAAATTCAGCCTATCATTGCAAAGTACAATTAGTGGCACAAAAAATAAGGGCTCATGTGGGTTTCTAGGTGGAAAAATGCAAGTGCTATGGCCTTTTAAGCACAAGGAGGAAAAAATGAAAACGTAAAAATCGAAATTGGCTCTGTCCTTAAGGGGTTAAGAACGTGCGACTACACATATTTATGGTTGAGAATGCTCCTTTCCTCAGTCATACAACACTGTATTATAAGAGCGTCAACCATGACCTGAAGGGATGTAATTTGCTAATATAGGAGAGACAATGTATGTTTACCCGTTTGTAAATGTTCACAACTTCAAACACGATTTATATTTGCTCTACTGTATGCCAGTAACATATCAAGAGCTTGTCTGTTTCCTCACACATCACATACAATATAGATTAAGTGTAACTGCAGTTTTCAGCATCAAGCACTTGATGGCAACAGTGCACCATAAGTAGTTATCACAAGCAGCAGCATACAATAGGAATAAACAATGGTTCTGTCTTTTAGTTTAGAGAGATGCCAGCTGTGATGTACTCATAAGAGGAAGCTGCATTATACTCTGATCCCTGTACTGGTATCTGCATCAGAAACAAGAAATAAGTATTTGTGTGTATGTGTTAATGTCATTTAAGCAGACAGAGCTAAAAAAGCATGTCATGGAAAACATGAATACAACCTATGGCTATGTTCCCACAGACTTTTTTCCTGATGTTTTTTTAAAAGAAAAAATGGCGCCCGTCATCTTGAGGTCAAATTGAGGTCCATCATTAACTGCCTTGCTTCCTGTCAGTGCAATGATGGCTGTTGGTACATGATTCTAGTTCAGGTGGACTGATTGCCCTTTGGATGTGTCTATTGAATTTAATAGTAAACATGGTGAATTGATGGTTAAAAAAGAACTGTGTGTGAGCAACTAAAAAATAACGTACGCTGTTTGCAAAAGATGATCCAAAATAATTGACACGATCATTATTTTGCCGTCCCCGCAGACAACGCCCATCATTTCATACACTGTGTACATTGGGCAGCCATCATACTAATAACTTCAATGCATTCCATTAAGTTCAGTTAAATACGTCAATAACAGATGTCTTTTTAAAAAGAAAAAAAATTACCTTTTTTTATTTTTCGTTTACCTATTATGAACACAGACTAAAGTTTTCCAGGGCTGCATCCAACTTCTTGAACTAGCGGTAGTAATGTACCAGTAATGAGAGAGAGAAACACTTTGCTGCCGGATGGTTATCAACAGGAATGTCAGTTTGTTTTTTTTATATTACATTTACAGTGGAAAAAGGCTAAACATTTGGCTGTGCTTTTATTTTTAAGATGGCGCAGATTATTTTAAAACAAAGACTTGATTTTGACCTTTTGGTTGTATTGTTTATATATAACCTATTCCTAGAATAGAATGGGCTGCCGATCCGACACAGCCCTAACTAAAGCCCATATTTCCTAGAGAAAATGGAGTAATACAAATTTGCACAATTTTTCTGCAGTAGAAATTGCAAAATCCGAACTTAACTCTTTAACACGTGGCTTAGGCTATAGCTATTCTGCTGTTAAACAGAATTCCCTTTAGTTTTAGAAGTTGAACAAGAATAGTAGTACACAAATACATTATAACCCCCATCCCTTAACAGACTGCTTTAGTCAGTACACAATGGTTGAGACCCTATGGATTAAACACATGACATTCTAAATAATTTCTGCCCCCTAAGGTGAACCCATTACTTATGTAATATATCACTTGTAATGCTAGCTGCCTCCTTAGCTTTTATCTCCATGAAAAATAATGTCCTCCCACACTCCAGACTACATATTTTGCTAAGAGTCTCTGCATATTTTCCAGGCATCTGTAGATTGATTAGGC
Source organism: Dendropsophus ebraccatus (assembly GCF_027789765.1). Classification (NCBI taxonomy): domain Eukaryota; kingdom Metazoa; phylum Chordata; class Amphibia; order Anura; family Hylidae; genus Dendropsophus; species Dendropsophus ebraccatus. The sequence goes on from NC_091462.1 coordinate 62,282,111, forward strand.
AAAGACAGAAACCATGTTTTCTGTGGAAAATTGCCACTAAGTACGTAACTGCCATAAGTTAAAGAACTGACTCAAAAAAAAGTATTTCGTTCTGTGTCATGGAATCCTGCACTAAAAAAGATTATAATGTAGCAGCGGTCCTCATGTAGAAAGACAAGTCACCAAGCACAGACTTTCTTGTTTTTGGTTTGTTTATGGTATGTGAATATTTATTGTTTAGTTTATGTATCTACTTGATGTAACATTTGCTTTTAAGCTTACATCAAATTACTATTTTTGGTTTTCTTTATAGGAAGTACTACACAACTGCCAGTTACACAGGATATCGTTTTGTGCTGATGATAAAACAGACAAAAGGATTTTTACATTCATATGCAAGGATTCCGAGTCCAATAAGCACTTGTGTTATGTGTTCGATAGCGAGAAGTGTGTAAGTATGCCAGATGTTTTAGGGCGTTTTTTTTTGTCTTACATGGAAAGGGTTTGGCTTGGCTGGAGATTGCTCTAACGACTTGGGATCAGATGAAATCTGCAGATGTTTATCTTCTCTATTGGCTCCAACTTGTCATGAGAAAACAGATCAAGATGTTTCATTTGTATTCCTTCCCATGCTCAGTTTCATGCAACTTTAAATTAAGGGTCCTTTTGGAATTTTTTTTCTAGCTTAACTCTCTAAGCAGAAATTATTATTTTTTTTTTGCAAATTTAACAAGATAGATGAAAAATTATTTTCATTCTGATACTTTAGAATAAAGTCATTACATACCAGTAGTTTTCCTACATCACCATTTAACATTATGTAATGCTGGCGGTCAGCTCTCGTCAGCATGGTCTCACTCACTAGCATCTCCCAATCTGTGCCCAACCCTGTCACCCCAGTCGCTGCTTAGTGTTTCCTCCCTTCTTTTCCTGCTGCAATTCCAGTTATGGCCCATAGGGTGCACAAATGCTCTCTTTCTCTGCAAAAAAAGAGTACCTGTCCTTTGTAAAAAAAAAAAAACTTTTGACATGTCATAGAGACATACCATGAAATAACCAACAGCACCAGTCATGAGCATGTGAAGAGGAGCCTTTTGCAGCAGTAGATGTAGGATGCACATCAAATTATCTCCAGTCCAAACTGGATACTGTGTGACATCCAGAAATAAAGTGATCCAACGGCATCCAGTAGCATGGAAACGGTATGATTTATTCAAACAGCATACACATTGGCAATGTTTTAACCATAATGGGTCTTTCTTAATTACCCTGTTTCCATGCTACGGGATGCTGTTGGATTGCGTTATTTCTGAATATCATTGAGACAAAAGTTTTGATTAGTCCAGGTATTAGTGTTTAGACCAGTAAGGGCGATCCTTCCCCGACTCTGTGTCACATGATATCAGTCGGGCTCCATAGACTTACATAGGCAATCAGATGGAGCCTGACTGATAACATGGCCTTGAGCCGGGAGAGGATCTCACTTAGAGCAGTCTTCTTGCGGCTCATTCTCCTGATCAAACAGACCCACACTGATCAAAACTTTTGACACGTCTCTATGACATGTCAAAAGTTTTTACAAACGACAGTAACATTTCAAAGAGCTAGGACATACACTCCTTATCTGTAAGCCACATATCCTGGTCCTGCATTACCTATTTATGGCTGCATCAATTTCTTACCTGTACCTGACCTACATTGTGATTTTCATCAATGAAGGTGGTCTGAGAAGTAATTTGAGTCTGACACCTGTGTTTGACTCGTGCCTGATCTCTTGACTCTCTCAGTCCCCTGACTCCTGTTCCTGACTATACTGTCTGCCACCTACTTACAACCTATATAAGGACCCAGACCCGCCTTTTGCTGACCTCTCATGCCATGCAGTGGTGGCGACTGCTGTCCACACTGAGACTGCTCTTCAGAAGTAACCTGATTCCCTCTGGCATTTCAGATCAGCATCCCTGTTCTGGAGTGGAATTAAAGCGACTCTGTACCCAAAATCTGGTCCCCCCCCCCCCCCGCCCCAAAGCGCTTGTACCTTTAGATAGCTGCTTTTAATCCAAGATCTGTCCTGTCATAAAAATTACTTTTAAAATTGCAGCTCCATGCCCCCCATGCTTCACCTGCCAAACAGACTGCAGGACAGATCTTGGATTAAAAGCAGCTATCCAAAGTTACAAGTGGTTGGGGGGGGGGGGGGGTCAGATTGTGGGTACAGAGTTACTTTAAAGGTGAAAACTAGAGATGAGTGAACCGGGTTTGGGTTCAAATAGATCCGAACCCGAACATTCGGTATTTGATTAGCTGGGGATGCTGAACTTGGATAAAGCTCTAAGGTTGTCTGGAAAACATGGATACAGCCAATGACTATATCCATGTTTTCCACATAGCCTTAGGGCTTTATCCAAGTTCAGCAGCCACCGCTAATCAAATGCCGAAAGTTTGGGTTCGGATCGACTCGAGCATGCTCGAAGTTCGCTCATCTCTAGTGAAAACTTAAAGGGCACTTATATTACACTCCTGAGTTTGCCACAAAGTCAAACTATTTGGCAAGCACAGTGGTCACACACCCATTGCATTTTACACATTATATTAATTGTACACTGTCTTTTTGTTATCAGAAGACACAGGAAGTTTTTTCAGGCAACAAATTACGCAACCGTATACAAGACATCTGATTGATTATAGAGATTAGCTGGAAGTTTTATTGATAACATTTAGCCAACAAACAACACACAACATATGGGGGGAAAAAAAAACATCTGGAGGTAACATGGTTATCAGAATCTCCCAGTATTGCAACAGTTTTAGGCCAGTTACTTCAATTACTAATAGAAGCATATAGAAGTAGCACAAGCAAATGGAAGAACTCCTTTAGGAACCAGATCACACAAATAAAATATTACCTTAAAGGGTAACTTTCAGCAAATCTAACAGGCTGACAGCCCTCTAATGTGCACAGGGCGCTGAGAAGGATGGTATTTGTCTTACCTTCCTCCTCAGCGCCATTCCCGTGCAGTTAGTAGTTAAATTCACGGCCTGGAGCATCGTAAGGAGCATTGCCCCACACCCATTTTACCTATCCTTGCCTCAATGCGATGGGGGCAGGGCAATGCTCCTAACAGTGCTCCGGACCATGGATTCAATCTTTTGTTGCACTGGAACAATGCAGAGGAGGAAGGTAACAGACATACCTTCCTTCTCAATGCCCCCATGGCAATTAGGGGGCTATCAGCAGGTTAGATTTGGCTAACGTGCTGATAGTTCCTCTTTAAAGAGAATTTGTCAATTCTAATCTGCTGACACTGTTAGATAAAGGTCAAGAAGACACATGGTACCTTTCAAATATATCTCTGTTTCCAGAGCAAGAAAAATATGTTTATTCCACTGTCCAAAGAATCAAAGAGGTATTCCCAAGCAAGTTGTAACACCTCCTTACTCCCCCCTCCCATACCTTACCCTGCTTGGGACTTAGCTTACTGGTATCAATCAAGCAGAGAGGGTGGAGAGAGGAGGCATTTCAGATTTTTCCATGAAAGTAGTCGTACTTTATTCCAATCCTGGATAAGCCCCTTTATTAAAAGCCACACTGGAGAATTATATAAAAACAGCTCCAAAATCTGCACTGTAGATTCTGTTTTAGTTGTGGAATTTTTAGGGCATGCCAGTCCAGCAGTGGACTATTAGTATAAATTATCTATGCCACCAATTTCCACATACATAGTACTTGATCTAATTTTAGTCTGTCTAAACTTGTCTTCTAGTTATTTATGTAATTGGCAGCATATGTATACAACCTTGTCAAATGTATCGAGTTCTCTCTTGATTTATTGTCTTTTTATTACTCAAAGGCTTGGCTATTTGCCAGTTTAGTTTACTCAGGCTGATGTTGCCTGTTAAATAGCAAGATGTGATATTGCTTTGTGTAGCAGGAAATTTTATAATACTTTGTTATGGCAATATATTGATAACAAAATCTTAAAGGGGTATTCCAGGAAAAATCAATAAATTGCTAATGGAAAGGGTTAACCAAGGTTAACCCTTTCCTAATATACTTACCTGTCCTTTTTTTGCCCCCCAAGGAGATCTCCGGTCCGGTCACGTGATCTTCCAAGTTGCGACTCGCGGATCGCAACTTGGAAGATCACGTGACCGGACCGGAGATCTCCTTGGGGGGCCAAAAAAGGACAGGTAAGTATATTAGGAAAGAGTTAACCTTGGTTAACCCTTTGCATTAGCAATTTATTGATTTTTCCTGGAATACCCCTTTAAGTATTTTATACTTTAGCTTGTTGGCAATTATAGGCCTTATAGGTTGTAGTTTTGTCATCCAATGATTTTTTTCTTTATCTTTCAAATCAACTAGTGACAGTAAATGACAGAAAATGTGACACAATGTTTTCTGCTGCCACCTTTGTCCATGTCAGGAACTGTCCAGAGCATTAGCAAATCCCCATAAAAAAACTCTCCTGCTTTCTAGACTGCAGGATATACAGCAGCTAATAAGTACTGGAAGACTGAAGATTTTTTTAAATAGAAGTAAATTACAAATCTCTGGCAGTTTTCTGTTACTAGTTGATTTGAAAGAAAATGTTCTTCACTGGCGTACCCATTTAATGTTCTGTGGTATTTTTTCTTTAAATTATTTTGAACATACTAAAGCTAACTTTTCTTATGCCTTTGGGTCAGTAAAGTTGTACATCATGGAGTTTTAGCTTGAAAACGTATGTGGAGGAAAGTCATCAGCTGGCAATTAAAGTGAATAGGCCCACTGCATTAGCACAAGGCGAACACAGAAATATTAGTCATATTGGGGAAGATTTATGAAACACGGTGTAAAGTGAACTGGCTCAGTTGCCCCTAGCAACCAATCAGATTCCTCTTTTTATTCCCCACAGACTCATGGAAAATGAAAGGTGGAATCTGATTGGTTGCTAGGGACAACTGAGCCATCTTCACTTTACACCATGTTTGATAAATTTGCCCCATTGTGTTGAGCTATTTAGTTTGTTCTTGTTTTTTGCAAACAGCTGAAAGTAAAGTTTGTAAATTTTGCAGATGCCTGTTGCAATTTCATATGGTCTAATTATTTTTTTGGAAATTAGCTAAAAAGGCATTATTGAAGCAGGATAGTTTGACAGTAAGGGTTTATTTACACAGAAAGATTATCTGACAGATTATCTGCCAAAGATTTGAAGCCAAAGCCAGAAACAGACTATAAACAGAGATCAGGTCATAAAGGAAAGGAGATTTCTCCTCTTTTCAAATCCATTCCTGGCTTTGGCTTCAAATCTTTGGCAGATAATCTGTCAGATAATCTTTCTGTGTAAATGGACCCTAATGCTGCGTTTACATGAAACGATAATTGGCCCGATCGTACGATTAACGATGTCGGAGTAACAATTTTTTTTTCATAACGATCAGTGTTTTGACGGTACAATATATCGTACGGAAAAATCGTTTTGTGATCACCCGCCCGCAGCCCGCCCCCCCCCCCCCCGCTCGCAGCGTGGCCCTCCGCTCATCCGCAGCCCGGCCCCACGGTCAACCACAGCCCCCTGCGCCGCCCTGATCGCCACCCCCACCGCCGCCCCTATCGCCACCCCCCCCCTGGCTCCCCTCTTCAGCCAATCAATGCAAGGCAGCACAGATTGGCTAAAGAGGAGAGCCGGGAATTTCAAACGGCTCCTCTTCAGCCAATCAGTGCTGCCTTGCTCGCGGCTGCTCGCGGCTGGGCTGGAGGGGGTGATCGGAGCGGTGGCGGGGGGGGGGGGGCGATTGGAGCGGCGGCGGGGGTGGCGATCAGAGCGGCGGCGGGGGTGGCGATCAGAGCGGGGGCGGGGGGGGCGATCGGAGTGGAGGCGGGGGTGGCGATCAGAGCGGCGGCGGGGATGGCGATCAGAGCGGCGACGGCGGCGGCGGTGGCGATCGAGCCGGCGCAGGGGGCTGCGGATGAGCGGAGGGCGGGGCTGCAAGCGGTACGCCGGGCGGTGGGTGGGGCTGCAGGCGGCGGGCGGCCGGACTATCGCGCCTACTGTTTACACGGAACGATCGACGAATTTTTTGCGAATGGCAAACAACGATTTGATAACATGTTGAAAGATCAAAATAAGCGATTTCTCGTTCGCCGTTTGATCGTTCGCTGCGTTTACACGTACGATTATCGTTCGAATTCGATCGTTATCGCGCAAATTCGCACAATAATCGTTACGTGTAAACACAGCATAAGGGTGCGTTTACACAGAAAGATTTATCTGACAGATTTTGGAAGCCAAAGCCAGGAATGGATTTAAAAAGAGGATAGATCCCAGTCTTTCCTTTATGACCTGATCCCTGTTTATAGTCTGCTCCTGGTTTTGGCTTCAAAGATCTGTCAGATAAATCTGTCAGTGTAAACGCACCATAATGCTGCGTTTACACGAAACGATAATTGGGCCGATCGTACGATTAACAATTTCGAACGTTTTTTTTTTATAACGATCAGCGTTTAGATGAAACGATATATTGTACAGAAAATTCGTTTTGCGATCTCTTAAGCCTATCTCGCACATAGGTAAAATCAGTGAACGACTGTTTACACGGAACGATCTGCAAATTTTTTGCGAACGATCGACGATGATTTATTAACATGTTCAAAGATCAAAATGAACGATTTTTAGCTAATCGCTTGACCGTTCACTGCGTTTACATGGAACAATTATCTCTCAATGCGATCGTTATCGCGAAAATTTGCCCGATAATCGTTCCGTGTAAACGTAGCATAAGTTAGAGTACTGGTCCACTGTTATGAATGGCAGATCAACACCTAGCATGTCATTATCTCCTGTTTTTTGTTGTTTCTTTAGTTTGGTTGCAGATTTGGGTTTTGTTGGTAGATAAATTGATCTATGCCAGATTTTAGTTGTATCTGGCTGTTTGTATGGATTGGGCCTTCTCTAAGTTATTTCAGGACCATTTACCTCCCTGTAGGTGCTGATGACACTGGGTTTACCATTTAGTTTGTCTGTGCTCTCTGTGTTTAGTTAGTGTAGCCTTCATCTAGTTTGCATGTTACTGGTTTGCAGTAATCAATTTGTAATCAATCAGTAATCAAGGAATACTACTGCTTCTGTCATTTGCAGTCATCCGAAGTAAGTAGTTATGTACTTATTCTGCAAGTTCTCTACCTTTGCCTGTTACAGCCACCCTCAATGAGCAGTTACTTGATCATCCTGCAGAAACTACTGCTCTTAATAAAATTTAGGAATGACAGATGTAATGTCTGTTAGCTTAGAGCTATTAAATACTGTTAGAGCTGTTAAAATTATAATTGAAAGGCATACTAGGACATGTCTTTCAGATGAAAAAAAAAAAAAAGTCTAGCCCTATGCATTCCTTCGTCCTATACGTAAAACACTTTTCCATTATTGGTACTTTTAATATGCAGTGTATTGTTAGAGTGCTGTCTAAAGGCCCTATTACATAAAGCAATTATCGGTCGTATTTGGCCAATACCAACCGTTATGGCCAATAATCACTTTGTGTAATAGAAGACAAAGATCAGTTGACATGCACAATGTCTTCTAACACGTTGAAAAACAAATGATAGCAGCGATATGCTGCCGTTGCTCCGTAGAACCCCCCCTGCCCTTAACTGCTCTCTGCCAACACATGTAATAGCGCCAGCACCGAGCGGAAATCGAGGGGCACGCGAGCGCTGACCTCACTGATTGCGCTTGATTGCTCCCTTTCTTCGCCTCGTGTAATAGGGGCTTAAAGGACAACTCCGGCTAAAACTATTTTTTAATATGTTATTACTTATGAAAAGTAAGACAAATTTCTAATGTACATTAATTAAGGGAAATGCACATATAGGGCTATTTCCCTTAATTTACAAGATCAGGGAGACTTCAGATTCTCTAAAAAAAACGTGACGTCACGAACTGGGGGTGTAATTACAATGGAGTGTCCAGCAGGGGGCGCACTATATATAGAAGTCAATGAGTACCATTGACTTCTATATATAGTGCACCACTGCTTGGAATAACAATGGATGTGTATGTAAATGTAATAGACAGTATGTTTTTGATTGAATACATTTATGGAATACTTTGGGGAGCAAGTGTCCTTGCTCCCCAAAGTAATCCATAAATGTATTTAACCAATACGTTTGGAGGGCACCGAGCAGTGAGGGAGAGAAGTGCATCTACCTCCCCCCCTACCAAGAGCTTCAGGATGCCCCCTCCGCCGCTCCCCTCCTCCTCCCAGCTAACAAGTTCTTACTATCGCGCCGATCATCGCCGCCGCTTACCGCCTCTCTCCCCCGCTCACCACCGTTCACCACCACTGCTCTCTGCATGCACATTCCCCTTCCCAGTCCGCACTGCATGCCGGCCGCTTCCCTGTCCCCGGCCGGCATGCAGTGCGGACCGGGAAGCGGTATAAGGGCGCAGAGAGCAGCTGTGGTGAGCGGCGGAGAGGGGCGGTAAGTGGCGGCAAATGGCGGCGATGATCAGTGCAATAGTAAGAACTTGTTAGCTGGGAGGAGGAGAGGGAGCGGCGGAGGGGGCGTTCGTTATGGGGATATCACAGGTACTACTCCCCCATAATGGGGGAGTAGTACTGTGTATATCTGGCAGCAGCAGCAGCACCGAGCAGGGAGGGAGGGGGCAGGTAGATGCACTTCTCTCCCTCCCTGCTCAGTGCCCTCCAAATGTACTGGTTATATACATTTATGGATTACTTTGGGTAGCAAGGACCCTTGCTCCCCAAAGTATTCCATAAATGTATTCAATCAAAAACATACTGTATATTACATTTACATACACATCCATTGTAATTCCAATGGAGTGTCCAGCAGTGGCGCACTATATATAGAAGTCAATGGTACTCAATGCCCCCTGCTGGACACTCCATTGTAATTACACCCCCGGTTCGTGACGTCACGTTTTTTTTAGAGAATCTGAAGTCTCCCATATCTACTAAATTAAGGGAAATAGCCCTATATGTGCATTTCCCATAATTAATGTACATTAGAAATTTGTCTAACTTTACATAAGTAATAACATATAAAAAACAATTGTTTTGGCCGGACTTCTCCTTTAAGTCAATTTGTACAATAGAACATAGAGAAGACATAAGTACTGCAAACAACTTGTAAATTGTCCTTTGTTTTATTGTTTTTTCGAAGGCTGAAGAGATAACATTAACAATTGGTCAAGCCTTCGATCTAGCATACAGAAAGTTTTTAGAATCTGGAGGAAAAGATGTTGAAACAAGGAAGCAAATAGCAAGCTTGCAAAAAAGGGTAAGTCCTGTGATGTTACTGCCTTGAACTGGATAAGAACTGTATGTACAATGTCAAAATTACTCATGTATGTATCTTCACCAAGGAGAGGTCATTGATAGAGAACATGTTTTTTTGGTTATTGAAGCAAAATAGCTGGGAACATTTTTACTGTGATATATGAAATAATCATCCATATGTTGGTTGCATTAATATTTCAAAGTTTTTCCATCCAAAACCATTTATAATTAAATTCATTCAGCCTTCATGTATAAATATATTGTGTGTGATTAGAAATATAAAGGGTTTGGTCTGTTAGCACATTACTGCTTGAGGCAATAGTTGTCAGCCTTTGATCCTTTGCCTTTCAATATACATCTTGGAAGCTGTTTTTAAACCTCACAAACGTGTGGGTTTGGCCAAAAAAATGTATTTGATTGAAGATGTATTTATTCATAAAATGATAGATGTAGTAATAGCAATGTAAACAAAGTTCCTCATGTAGAACACAGAGCTTTTTGGGTATCTAACCTATTGCTTGGATTTTCAAGGAGTGCCGGTGCCCCATTCCAAGTAACATTATAACTAGAGTTGCAAAGCATAGTTTTCCCACCATTCAAATGAGCCCTGTCACTTTAAAATTCTTTTGACATGTAGAGATTTCTGGGTTTGTGTTTTCTCTCTTTATCAGACCTGCACACAGCACTTACTGTGTGTCTCTTGGCTCATAGATGGCCTCCATTACTAAGGCGGGGGTCTTAATGCTAGCATATAAAATGTCTAACACTAACCACATTGTTACCTCTATACCCACTGCCACAGTAGTACTGGGAAGAGCCAGGTACCAGCAGTCCTGGAGCATCAAAAAATAACTATCCTGGTCTGGGTGGTAACAAATTCATAATATTAGGCTGTAAAGGGCCAAAATAAATGATCCTTTCATCCTGATATTACTAGGCTGTTGTTGTTTGTTTTTTACCTAGCTGGTTGGAAAAGAGGGAGAATCTTACATGCTCTTTAAATAATTAAAAAACAAACAAAAAAAGTGCGTAGAGTTCCCCTTCTTTTCCATAACCAGCCAGGTAAAATGCCAAACGGCAGCAGCCTACCAATACCAGGGTTGGAAGTACCCTTTAAGTTGACCCTTCCCAGCCTAATAATACCAGCCTGCTACCACCAAGATCAGAAATGGCTTTTTTTAATGTTCTGTAACTACGTGTACCTCGCTCTTCCCAGTACCCCTGTGATGGTGGGTACTGGGGTAATAATTCGGGGAATCCATTATTAAGCCAGAGCTTAGTGTTAGCCTTTATAATGGCTAACACTAAGCTCTGGCTTAGTGCTGGATGCTGTAATAGATGGCTTCCTCTACTAAGCCTAAGTTTAACCCCTTACATAGTCCTCCGAATCTGGCACTGTCCTCAGGATACTGATATTTAAAAGACAAAAAGGAGAGACAAAAAAAAGCAGAAACAAAACACCCATTATTTGTGCAAAGGAGAGAAGATCAGCTCACCATGTGCATAGTAAGTATAGTAACATTGGTCCTCATTATTAAGGAGCAGGTGGCAATGGTAGTCCAGGCCGTACTTTGGTAGTAGCATACAAACAAATGGATGTCTACAGCTACAGTAAAATTCTTGCAGCTTCATTTAAGATACCTCTTCAAATTCAAATACACATTTTTTATGTATTTGTATGGATTTTAAGAGGAATAAAGCTGCAAGAAATGTACTGAAGCTGTGGACATCCATTTGTTTGTATGTTCTGCTCCTTTACATTATGCAGCATCTGTACAGATAGCTGCTTACTGTTTGGCCCCTAGAAGGTTACGTTGGAATGGGGTCCAGACTGGGAGGCCAGCAGTGCCACTGGGTGCTGCAAATGATGACGGCTCAGGGGGGCCAGTGTATTTCAGGAAAAGGCCATGGGGCCCCCTGATGTGGCGGGCCCCATAGCAGCCACTATGGCTGCTGTAGTGGTAGTTACACCCCTGCCCCCTGGAGCTGAACTGTAAAGCCCATAGAACTGTTTCAGGTGGAAACGAACTTTTTAAGAGTTTACACTCTGCACATTACATTGTGTGAACAGCTATAATTTCTTGACGCTTTTCACTGAACATCATCTGGAAATAATTGGTAGGTAGTTTTTTTTAACGCCTGTTCTAAAGAACGAACTGTGAACACAGCAGGCGGCATTGTATTGACTTCAGTGCAATGCTGCCCCTGCACTAAAGTACAGGCGCTGATTCCATTGCAATCAGTGTCCGTTTTTTTACTGATATATATTATAGGCTTATCAAACCGATAGAGATTTGTGTGTTGCTTTTTCTTTTAAAGTCTATGGGGTTAAAGTCTATGAAAGCCATTGGCATGGCTGACTCCTCAACTCTAATAGACTTTAGTGTAAAAGGCATATGTGTAGCTCTCTCTTTAATGTGTGGCTTAAAGGTAAGGTGTGGTCCTGGTTTTTCTATTACATCGACCTTCCTAATTTTTAATGTGCTTATATTTCAGATCCAGGAACTAGAGACTGAAAATACAGAATTAAAATATAAAGTACAAGATTTGGAGAACCAGTTAAGAATAAGTGACTTAACCTCCTCACCTGTAAGAATTACATTTTGCTTATAGTAAATTTTCTATTTATAACAATTAATTGTAATTGTAAATAAGATGTTTAGTCATTAAATGAAGAAAAACATAACTATATAATAAAACCTTTATTTATATTACATAATTTGCAGTACTCAGAATGTACTCCTAGCTGTCAAGAAAGTACAATGCAGAAAGAGGGATTTCCATCTCAACTAATATAGGTAAACTGGCAGGGCTCCTCAGCTTAAAGGGATTCTGTCAACTGAAGTTCACATTCCAAACAGTTGACACTGCTAGATAGTTGTTAATGCAAGGAGACACATGTTACCTTTGGTTGACACTTGAAAGCTAAGTCCCAAGTATGTTCAGGTATGGGAGGGGGAGAAAGTAGGTGTTACAGCTTGCAGCAGATCAGTGGCCTAGGAAAGCCTTTTTGACTCTTTGTACTATAGAGTAAAAGCATTTTATATGTTCTGTACTAACAGAATAAAAGGTTCCATGTGTCTCCTTGACCTAACAGCTTTTTGTTCTAATAGTGTCAGCAGTTTCAGAAGTAGAATGGCAGCTGCCAGATATCCTTAATTTTGTTTTGCAAATACATTAATTTAGAAACTGCTCTAGTAGCAGTGGTCTGGCTAATAGAGATATAGCTATAATATATATATATATATATATATATATATATATATAGACAAAAAGAGAAAGGAGCTGCTGCACATCACACCTATGGCTGACACCAATGCCGCTCGGCTACATTTAAAAACGTCAGGATGTTGGTTTATAATTCGATCAAACCATATTGCCTCATGTTCCAGGTGCAGGTCCCCTGATTCACATGAGTCCCTACACTAACTCAACACTGTGTCGGTAAGCGACCCCCCCCCCATCAGAACCCCCATCAGTTCTATCAGTACCTTGATTGTGTATATGTGACTTTTTGATTGCTTTTCATTACAATGTTTCTGGATTTGATGTGACAAAAAATGTGCAATTTATGCACTTTGGCGGGTCTTTGCGCTTACGCCGTTTACCGTCCGAGATCAGGAATGTGATGAATTAATAGTTATTACTCACGCCATGATACCAAACATGTTTGTTTATTCATTTATTTTTATTAATAAAATGGGAAAAGGGGGGTGATTCAAACTTTTATCAGGGGAGGGTTTTTTTTTTATTAATGGAAACACTTTTTTTCTTTCACTTTCACTTTAATTCGAAGTCCCCCTGGGGGACTTCTAATACAGCTACACTGATCTCTCATAGAGATCGGTGCTCAATGCTGCAGGCCAATACAATAGAATACCGAGCCGAGATCAGCGTCATTACGTCGCTGAGGGGATCCGCCACTACTGTACACAAAGAAAAGGTGGGAGCTGCTAAAGATATCTAAATGGGATGCTGCCCATGTCCATGAAACAGAGCATATACCAAACACCACAGAAAGACAAGAAATGGCGCACCCGCAGTATACTAATAAATCAATTCAATATCTTTATTATCAAAACACATAAAAAAAAGGGGGATCCGCCACTAGACACCAGGGATTATCAAAACACATAAAAAAAGGGGGATCCGCCACTAGACACCAGGGATGGGCTGCATTTAACACTGTTAGATGCAGCTGTCATGTTTGACAACTGCGTCCAACGGTGTTAATTAGCGGGATCGGCGATCGACCCGCTCCCACTAATAGCCGCGGTCCCGTGCTGCAGATAGCAGTCAGGATCTCGGCAGTTCAGAGCGGGGTCGCGGTGCGGCCCGCTCTGAACTCCTCTTGCTGGCATTTGCCGTACGGGTACGGCATATGTCCTTAAGAGGTTAGGATGAATGTTGGCAATGCAGTATTTTTTTTTCTCCAATAATCCACTTTGTGATTTAATAGGTGCAGTTATTAAAAGTTTACTATCAGCAGGTTAGATGAATCTAAAAGTATCTATTGCACACAAGGAGGAAGGTAAGTTTTTTATCTTCCTCCTTGGCATCATTCCCCTGCTGTTAGCAGTTTAAATGTCAGTCCCGAGCACTGTTAGGAGCACTGCCCCACCCCCACCCCCCTCATGCTCACGACCAAGGATTACACTGCTAACAGCATGGGAATGGAGCTGAGTAGGAAGGTAGCGTCCTGTGTGCAATAGGGGGTTGTCAGCAGATCAAATTTGTCTAACCCGCTGGTATTTCCTCTTTAAATGTAAAAAAAGTTAAACCAACTATATATAAGGTGACAGTGTAGTTTGGAAGTAAATTCCCACCGACTTAAGTCCAGACCCTACATTATGAGATTTCCCTTTTATACCTGTACTATAACAAAAGAAGGGAAATACACAGTGTTTTAAAATCTGACAGTTGGGTGGAGCCCATTCAGTATAACAGTAGTGTGACATTGTACTAGCTTATTATTACTTTAACTATGATTTATGCTTTTAGAGCCCACATAATAATGGCAAAAAGGTACAATGACAAAAGAGAAAATCACAAATATGTCCCAGATTTCTCAATCTGGACAAAAACAGATTTGTCCATAGCAACTAGTCAGAGTTCAGGTTTCATTTCTTTGGTTTCAAATTGCAGAGCTGTGACTTGCTGCTAATAAAATCAGTGCAAATGTGATGAATAACTATTATATAAATCACCCAGACAAATTTTGGGAAGTTGAGCTTCATTTTAAACAGATGAAGACCATGGAGAAGAAAAAATACAGCTGTGACACAATAGTTTCATGACAAATCAGGTCACATTTACAGTACAGCAAACGGTACAGATCCTTGACACAGTGTCCGCCAACTGATGTTTATGCTGCGCAACAAATTTATTGTGTGTTTTAAGCATATTAGGTTCTTTGGGATATGACTAAGGACTGTGCAATTCTGAGCACAAATTTTGTGCACAATTTTGGTTTGAAGGAAGTAATCTAATAAATGATCTAAACATGTCAAACATTATGAGTTACCATACCAAATTTGATGCCTTTTTAAGACATTTACTCCAAGTGTAAGAAAATATGAGTAAATTTGCTTCTCTTCAAAGCCATCTTTACAATCAAACCTTCATTCTTTAACCAGTTGGCATCATACGCAACAAACACAGCGTGGACCAGCACACTGTTACAAATCAGACCACAGGCCTCGTGCACATGTCAGAGCCATGTGTACCCTGTCTGTATGGTGGCACATATTGTAGTTTCTGCTTTCTGTATTATATAACATTGAGCTTTAACAAAAACCCTCAAAGTGTACTAATTGAGAAAACTACATCCTACATAGAAACATGTAGTGGGGATGTGATACTTGTCGCATTTCTGCGGCTTTGGAGAAGAGTTTTGCTCTCATGAAATCTCTCAGGAGAATATGTCTTAAATGCTATATTTTTCCCTAAGCTGTTTCTGAGATTTTATTTTAATTAAAGACAATACTTTAGCTAGAAAAAATAACCAGCCAGTTCCCACAAATTATTTGTGGTTTAAGTGATGTTTCTCCAGCCTAGCTGAAAGATGCCAAAGCCATGCAGTCAACCCTCTATAAATGAGAAAATTGACTTCTACAATGACACAACAGTGGTCTGCTTTTATCTCGTGTCATTAGGAATACATGACTATGAGCAATACTAAAAGATGGATTTTATGAGAAAAAAACCTGTTCACCACATGTTAGCTTGAGATTCAGCATATGCTAAATGTGGTAGATTAACTCTAGCTCTGATTCCTTTTTCACTTGATTCAAAAAGTTAAGATAATGAACTTATGCAAATATACAGCTATGGTCAAGATCACTGGGATCCATTATAGTTATACCAAATCTGTAACCTGCATTTATAATGTTCTTCAGACCCTTTTATTTCATTTTTTTAAGCAAAACCAGGAACCAGTTGAAAACACAGATTATGTGCAAATATGTATGTTCTCCTGATTTTCGGTACAAATACTGACAACAATACTATATGTGAACATAGCCTTTGACTGTGTTCACACAATGATCATAAATGATTATTTGCAGCTTTTATTATCAAATGATGGCCATCCAAAAAGACAGGCTCATGCTGCACTCAATACACCATAATGAGAATTTTAGAAATATTTGATAATTTATTGAAAAGGGACGGCTAAAATATTGCATTGACAAGTATTCCGCGATCCGCACAGAGTCGACATGTCAATTGTTTGGGTGATCGCGGATTGCGCTTGAGTCAATAAGACAGGCCGAACTTCCAGCAGAACCTCCTACGCTGACTTCACTTGAAATACCTCACTGAAATCCGTCCTGTTTACATCCCCTTACTGAGTACTTAGCTAAAGCACCTTGGCACTAATTACAGCCTCCTGAGTATGATGCCAAAAGGTTTGCACACCTGGTTTGGGGGATTTTATGCCATTCATCTCTGCAGATCCTCTCAAGTCCTTTCAAGTTGGGTGGGGACCATAGGTGGAAGACATTTTCAGAGATGGGTTTAAGTTCCAGCTCTGGCTGGACCACTCATGGACATTCCATAGGTCTCTAAACAACATGGCTGTGTGTATTGGTTCATTGTGTTGTTGGAAGGTGAACCTTCAGTCCATTCTGAGATCCAGAGAACTCTGGATCAGGTTTTCATTAAAAAGTCTCTGAACTTTTGCTTTATTCAGCTTTCCCTCAGCCACTAAAAAACATCCCCACAGCATGATGCTGCCATCACCACTATGCTTCACTGTAGGGATGGGGGTGATCACTCTACAGGCAATTCTTTCTTCCTAATGACTTGGTTTTAGCTCTGATATTCGTGTTTAGATGTGAGACAGGGGACTGTACAGTATTTCCAAATGATGTCCAATGAACAATAGGGGGAATCAAATCAGGGTGGAAAAATAGCTCAAAGATGATCAAGAGAAACAGGAGGTCCCCAGAAGAAATTTAAAGTGTCATAGCAAAAGGTCTACATATTTATATCCGTGCAAAAATGGTGGTTTTTGCTTTTTAATACAATTGTAAGGATTTATAAAATTCTGTTTTCACATTCTTGTTATGAAATATACTGAATACAGATTGATGACTTAAAGCTTATTACCACAAGGCCACAACATAAAATGTGAAAGGGTCTGAGGGTGTTCCATAATAACTGTGTCTGAAAGGAATAAAAAATAAGCATACCACATGATAAGGACATGATTAACGTCACCTTTCCCTAGTACTTGGTTGTACAGCCTTTGGCAAACCTTTGACAATCCTTTTACCCGACCACTGGCAGTTACTTCCACTGAAATTCTCTCAAGCTTTTGAATGTTTGCAAAGCTCTTTTACACAATAGCAGATTTCAGGTTTCTCCAAATATTTTAATTATTTAAGTTTAAAACAGTCCATTTAACTCTTCTTTGTTCTTCTGTAGGAAAAAAAAGTCACATGTTGTTTGACACAGAGCTGTGATAGTCCTCATATTAGCAGCCCTGCCAGATTATGGATCCTACACAATGTTTCCCTGTAGGGTGCACTTTTCTTTATAGGCTTTATTTCATCAACTTTAACCATAATACTATATGCATTTCTAAAGAGCTTTAGTTTTATCTGTGCATAGAATTTTGTGCAGTGGTTTGTCTGTTATTTTTGGCAAAGTTCAATGCCTTTTTGAGCAATGGGGTCCTCCTTGGCTTTCATGCCTAGAGCCTTGTTTCTAACAGTGTGCTGCATATGAAAACAATCAATTTAGATGTCTCCACTTTGACTAAAGTTCTTTGGATGTTGTACTTGGTTTATTTGGTCACAGAAAAATTCTTACCTATTTATTTATAAGAAGGGGAAAAAAACATAGAGCATGTGCCCATTTGCTCTTAAAGGGGAAAACATTGGGGGAGATTTATCAAACTGGTATACAGTAGAATTGCCTCAGTTACCCCTAGCAACCAGTCAGATTCCGCTTTTCATTCCTCACAGATTCTTTGGAAAATGAAAGGTGGAATCTGATTGGTTGCTAGGGGCAACTAAGACAATTTTGCTTCACATAAATTTGATAAATCTCCCCCATTCTCTCTAACTCTAATTTCTGATTTTTATGTTATGGGAATCATTAATTATCTTTTAGAAATATTGGTATAGAAACATTGATTTTCAATCCCAAATAAATAGCATGGCAAATGATAATGGATCAAGGCAGTGCTGATAGCCAAGGTAAATGGAATTTCATTCCCAATTAAATTACTTATTACAGAAGTTTTCTTTGCTTTTAAAGGAGAAGTCCGTCCAAAATAGTTTTTTTATATGTTATTACTTATGGAAAGTTATACAATTTTCTAATGTACATTAATTATGGGAAATGCTCGTATACTCATATATTTCCCTTAATTTAGTGTATCAGGAAGTGTTAGAATTCTCTCAGATCCAGTGACGTCACAACGAATGGTGTAATTCCTATGGAGTGTCTAGCAGGGGGGGGGGGGCTCTCTATATAGAAGTCAATGAGTACCATTGACTTCTATATATAGTGCGCCCCTGCTGGACACTCCATAAGAATTACAGTGTATGTGAATGTAATGTTATGTACTGTACTTTTGTGACTTCATGAATACATTTATGGAATACTTTGGGGAGCAAGTGTCCTTGCTCCCCAAATTATCCCATAAATGTATTCAATGAATACATTTGCAGGGCACCGAGCAGGGAGGGAGAGAAGTGCCATCTACCTCCCCCCTCCCTCCCTGCTCGGTGCTGGGCACATATACAAAGATAATGCAGATAATGGGGGAGTAGTACCTGTGCTATCCCTATCACATCGCCGCCGCCGCTCACACAGGGGCTGCCTCTGACTCCCACCCGCCCGCGCCGCTCCTGACTATGCGGCCGGCCAGCCGCTAACTCCTACCCGCCCGCGCCGCTCCTCACTATCCGGCCGGCCGCTCACTCCTACCCGCCCGCGCCGCTCCTCAGTATCCGTCCAGCAGCGCCGCTCCTCACTATCCGCTGACTCCCACAGGCACGCCCCGTTCCTCACCGCTCCTCACACTATGAGGAGTGGTGTGAAAGGGATAGCACAGGTACTACTCCCCCATTATCTGCAGATAATGGGGGAGTAGTACTTTGTATATGTGCCCAGCACCGAGCAGGGAGGGAGGGGGGAGGTAGATGGCACTTCTCTCCCTCCCTGCTGGGTGCCCTGCAAATGTATTCATTGAATACATTTATGGGATACTTTGGGGAGCAAGGACACTTGCTCACTATTTGGTCACTACTTTGTGTGTTTTTTGTGAAAAACATCAAAATATCATGAAAAATTTTAAAAAATAACATTTTATGAACTTTGAAATTCTCTGCTTCTAAAAAAAGAAAGTCGTATCACATAAATTAGTTACTAAGTCACATTACCGATATGTCCTCTTTATTCTGGCTTCATTTCATAAACATATTTTACTTTTTTAGGGTGTTACGGGGCTTAGAAATTTATCAGCAAATTACCACATTTTCATGAAAGTTTCCAAAACTGATTTTTTTAGGGACCAGTTCTTTTTTTAAGTTGATTTAGGAGATTTGTATACTGGAAACCCCCATAAGTGACCACATTTTGGAAACTAGACACCTTAAAGAATTTATCTAGGGGTATAACGAGCATTTTAACCCTACAGGGGCTGGAGGAAAGTATTCACCATTATGCCGTAAAAAAAGGAAAAATTAAAATTTTCCAATAATATATACGTTTAGATTAAAGTTTCTCATTTCCAAAAGGAGCATGAGAGAAAAATCACCACAAAATTTGTAACGCAGGTTCTCTTGAGTACTACGGTACCCCATATGTGGGCGTAAACCACTGTATGGGCACACAGGAGGGCTCAGAAGGAAGGGAGCGCCAATTAGCTTTTCCATTGCAGATTTTGCTGAAGAAGTTTCCGAGCGCCAGGTGCATTTGCAGAGCCCCTGTAGTGTCAGAAGAGAGAAAAAAAACCATAAGTCACCCCATTTTGGAAAGTACACCCCTCAAAGAATTCATCTTGGTGTGTGGTGAGCATTTTAACCCCACAGGTATTAGAGGAAAGTATTCAAAAGTAGACAGTAAAAATGAAAAACTCGAATTTTTCCAATAATATGTTCCTTTAGTTTGAAATTTCTCAATTTCACAAGGAACAAGAGAAAAAAAGTACCCCAAAATTTGTAACGCAGGTTCTCCTGAGTAAAAAGGTACCTCATATGTCGGTATAAACCACTGTATGGGCACACAGCCGGGCTCAGAAGGGAAGGAGCACCAATTAGCTTTTTCAATGCAGATTTTGCTGAAAAAGTTTCTGAGCGCCAGGTGCGTTTGCAGTGCCCCTGTAGTGCCAGCGGAGTAAAATCTCGCCATAAGTCACCGCATTTTGGAAAATGCACCCCTCAAAGAATTCATCTTGGTGTGTGGTGAGCATTTTGACCCCACAGGTATTAGAGGAAAGTATTCAAAAATAGACAGTAAAAATGAAAAACTCGAATTTTTCCAATAATATGTTCCTTTAGTTTGAAATTTCTCAATTTCACGAGGAACAGGAGAGAAAATTCACCCCAAAATCTGTAACGAAGGTTCTCCTGAGTAGAACAGTACCCCATATGTGGGTATAAACCACTGTATGGGCACACAGCGGGGCTCAGAAGGGAAGGAGCGCCAATTAGCATTTTCAGTGTAGATTTTTCTGAAGAAGTTTCTGAACACCAGGTGCGTTTGCAGAGCCCCTGTAATGTTTACAGAATAGAATCCCCCCAAAGGTTACCCCATTTCGGAAAGTACACCACTCAAAGAATTCATCTTGGGGTAGGACGAGCATTTTGGCCCCACAGGTATTAGAGGCATTCAAAATAAGACAGTAAAAATGAAAAACTCGAATTTTTCCAATAATATGTTGGTTTAGTTTGAAATTTCTAAATTTCACAAGGAACAGGAGAAAAAATGTACCCCAAAATCTGTAACGCAGGTTCTCCTGAGTACAATGGTACCCCATATGTGGGCATAAACCACTGTATGGGCACACAGCAGGGCTCAGAAGGGAAGGAGCGCCAATTTGCTGGAGCAAAACCGCAGCTAGTAATAGTTATTAGAATAGTGCAGTTACTAAAATAAAATAAAAAAATTAGATTACAGGTCATTACGGACAGTCTGGGGTGGTTACGGACAGTCTGGGGTGGTTCCGGTTAATCTAGAGGTGGTTACGGGCAGTCTGAGGTGGTAACGGGTAATCTGGGGTGGTTACGGGAAACCTGCTGTGGTTACAGCAACCTGGGGTGGTTAGAGGCAACCTGGGGTGGTTAGAGGCAACGTAGGGTGGTTACGGGCAACGTGGGGTGGATACGGACAACCTGCTGTGGTTACAGGCAATCTGGTGTGGTTACAGGCAACCTGCTGTGGTTAGAGGCAACGTGGGGTGGTTTCGGACAATCTGGGGTGGTTACAGACAATCTGGGGTGGTTACGGACAATCTGGGGTGGTTACAGGCAACCTGCTGTGGTTACGGACAATCTGGGGTGGTTACGGACAATCTGGGGTGGCTACAGACAATCTGGGGTGGTTACGGACAATCTGGGGTGGTTACTGACAATCTGGGGTGGTTACAGGCAACCTGGGGTGGTTACGGACAATCTGCAGTGGTTACAGGCAACCTGGGGTGGTTACAGACAACCTGGGGTGGTTACAGGCAACCTGGGGTTGTTACAGGCAACGTGGGCTGAATACGGACAACCTGCTGTGGTTACAGACAATCTAGGGTGGTTACAGGCAACCCTCTGTGGTTACGGGCAACGTGGGGTGGTTACAGACAATCTGGGGTGGTTACGGACAATCTGGGGTGGTTACAGACAATCTGGGGTGGTTACAGGCAACCTGCGGTGGTTACGGATAAACTGAAGTGCTAATAGGTAATCTGAGGTGGGTACCTGTAATCTGGTGTGGTTACGGGCAATCTGGAGGGGGTGACTGGCAATTTGGGGTGGTTAGAGGCAAGGTGCAGTGGTCAGATGCAAGGTGCGGTGGTCAGTGCCAACGTGCGTTGGTCAGAGGAAAGGTGCGGTGGTCAGAGGCGACGTGCGGTGGTCATAGGCGATGTGCGGTGTTCAGAGGCGACGTGCGGTGGTCAGAGGCGACGTGCGGTGGTCAGAGGCAAGGAGCGGTGGTCATAGGCGACGTGCGGTGGTCAGAGGCGACGTGCGGTGGTCAGAGGCGACGTGCGGTGGTTGCGTGCAATCTGGGGGGTTACATGTAATCTGGCATGATTACGGGCAACCTGGGGTGGTTATGCGCAACCTCCGGTGGTTACGGGCAACCTGGGGGGGGGGGGGGGGTTACAGACAATCTAGAATTGTTATGGATAGACTGAAGTGCTTATAGGTAATCTGGGGTGGGTACATGTAATTTGGGGTGGTTACAGGCAATCTGGGGTGATTATGGACAATCTGGAGGGGGTCACTGGCAACGTGCGGTGGTTACGGGCAACGTGCGGTGGTTACAGGCAGCGTGCGGTGGTTATGGGCAACGTGTGGTGGTTACGGGTAATCTGGGGGGTTACGTGCAATCTGACGTGATTACGGACAACATGGGGTGGTTACGGGCAACGTTCGGTGGTTACGGGCAACCTGCAGTGGTTACGGGTAATCTGGGGGGTTAGGGGTAATTTGGGAGTAAACTGCAATTATTACTATAATAAAAAGTGTGTGTTTTATTTTTTTGTGTGTTTGTCACTTTTTGTACTTTATACATTCATTTTCACTGTATTACTATGATTACTGTGATATTTTCTATCACAGTAATCATAGTTCAGTGACAGAGACCAAATTGGTCTCTGTCACTTTAAATTTTCAGAGCTGGCTGGTTGTGGAGCGCATGCGCACTTCATAACCAGCCAGGACGCCGAAGAGGAAGGAGCTCCAGGATCAGGTAACGTATAAGGGGTAGGGGGGGTGACTGGGGGACGGGGGTGACAGGGGGGGTGGGGGGCCACTTGGGGGGTGGGGGGACATCACTTTTTATCTCCTGTCACCAATCATTCATGGTGACAGGGGATAAAAAGTGCCTGGAGCACATGGCACAAGCGATCAGCGGTATATAGTATATACCGCTGATCGCTTGTTCCGGGACCCCACAGGGGGGGTCCTGATGACTGCCCCATGCTCTCCGCTACCTCCGGTGGAGGAGAGCATGGGTGTTTCATTCATTTTTTACTTCTGATCACTGTGAACAGATATACTCTGTTCACAGTGATGGCGGCGGCCATCTTGGAATCCGATGGCCGCCGCGGGGAGGGGGGGTTAGATACCGGGGCACTAGGGGGGCTGGTCTGGCAATTGATTTTACTTATTTCATCTCCCCCCACCGTGGATTTACGGTGGGGGGAGATGAAATATAGCGGCGGCACCGTCCCAT
Source organism: Dendropsophus ebraccatus (assembly GCF_027789765.1). Lineage (NCBI taxonomy): Eukaryota > Metazoa > Chordata > Amphibia > Anura > Hylidae > Dendropsophus > Dendropsophus ebraccatus. The sequence goes on from NC_091462.1 coordinate 62,305,280, forward strand.
TAGTGACCGCCGTTTCAGCGGTCACTAAGGGGTTAATGGGGGTCAGCTGTGGGATCGCAGCTGACTCTCATTACCCCCGGGGCTGTACACAGATGAGAGCGGGATCGCTATCCCTGCAGCGATCCCACTCTCATCACAAAGCCCCCTCAAGTCAGGAACGTATATATGTACATTGCTACTGCACAGGGCATGTGCAATAGGAGCGTATATATACAGATTGCTGACGTGAAGGGGTTAATCACTGACATTTATCAAATTATTATTCCCTTGATGAATAACATTTTTGTTTTTTCTATGGGCAGAAACAGTAGTCTGTATGGGAGAACCCAAGAGAGGGCCTGTTACATGTTGTAGTAAGGCTGACAGCTTGATCACGTTGAGCTGTTTACTTTTTCCATCTTTAATGGATGTTAAGAAACACTTGACAAAGGGTTGTGATCAGACTGGAATATGTGACAAACATTACAGATGAAATAAAAAAAAAAAAACTTGAATAAATTTGTTCTGCAGCAATAGGATACTTTGAAAAAATGCTTATCGTGGTAAATCCCTCTGGAATATTGGTTGTAGTTCAGCAGCAATTAACTACAACCAATATTCCAGAGGGACAACAGACTGAAAGAGATTTTCCCAGAATTACCTCTTCTTTCATTCAAACAACCCCCGAATTTAAGAAACCTCCTTGTAAAAAGCGCTCTGACATCAACGACAGAGACTGGCACCTTCCCTTGCAACAACAGAAAATGCAGCACATGTCCCCACATTTTGCAAACAAACACAATCCGCATCCCCAATACACAGCGGGACTACACAATCACAAATGCTTTCTCATGTACATCCTCCAATGTGGTCTACATGATAAAGTGTACACGATGCCCCACAGGGATTTACATTGGGGAAACAAAACAGAAACTACAAACTAGAATGAACTTACATAGACATACAATAAAAAGAAGTCTCAACACCCCTGTAGGCCAACATTTCTCAGGACTGGACCATAGAATAACAGATTTAAAGGTTATGGTCCTCAAAGGTCACTTCCAGAGTGACAGAGAGAGGAAAGTGTGGGAATTCAAATTGATAAAAGCATTCCAGTCATTAACACATGGATTAAACCTGGCACCTGGATTTATGAACCGGCTAACAATCTTGGACTTCCAAATAAGCTTTAATTTACAACAAGCCCTTTTTATTGCCCTGGCTTATCTATGTGATGTATATACCCCCCCCCCCTTCCCAATTCATAGATGTCTCTCCCTTCTTGCTTGTAAGATCCCTAAAATGTTGTGCTGTTTCTGTAAGTCATTCATTTGTGAACTTGTCTGACGAAGGGATCTTGTGAATCCCGAAAGCTCACAGCTCTATTTAGCCTAGGGGCACTAGTATCAGCCATAGGTGTGAGGTGCAGCGCTCTTTTTCTTCCCTGAACCGCATTTTGTTTCTCTCTTTTCTCAGTGTTTTTGCACTCCTCCTGGTGAGACCCACATGACCGCAATTAGCAGGAGACACCTGAGTGCACATGGTTTTAATCCCTCCTGTCTTTTCCCATTCTGTCTGCAGCAGCTATGGTGAGCGCAATACCTCATCCAGACTTGTGCTGTTTGGGGGCAACCTTCTCCGCCGGCAGTGCTGGCTGGGTTCTGGTGTGGTGTTTTTGGGTCTGGTCCTGTGGCATGGGGGTCGCAGGGCCGTCCCATGGCCCCCGTTCCCTGACTGTGTACGCCTGCGGGGTTGGCGGCCACCGACTGGCACAGTGTGGACTTAGTGTAGGGACCCATGTGTATCAGATACCTGCACGATGGTACATGGGGCAGTATGGCTTGATCAATTCATACACAAAATTCTGATGTGTTTTTTATTTAGCCTAGGGGCACTAGAATCAGCCATAGGTGTGAGGTGCAGCGCTGTTTTTCTTCCCTGAACCGCATTTTGTTTCTCTCTTTTCTCCGTGTTTTGCACTCCTCCTGGTGAGACCCACATGACCGCAATTAGCAGGAGACACCTGAGTGCACATGGTTTTAATCCCTCCTGTCTTTTCCCATTCTGTTTGCAGCAGCTATGGTGAGTGCAATACCTTATCCAGACTTGTGCTGCTTGGGGGCGACCTTCTCCGCCGGCGGTGCTGGCCGGGTTCTGGTGTGGTGTTTTTGGGTCTGGTCCTGTGGCATGGGGGTCGCAGGGCCGTCCCATGGCCCCCGTTCCCTGACTGTGCACGCCTGCGGGGTTGGTGGCCACCGACTGGCATGGTGTGGACTTAGTGTAGGGACCCATGTGTATCAGATACCTGCACAATGGTACATGGGGCAGTGTGGCTTGATCAATTCATACACAAAATTCTGATGTGTTTTTTATTTAGCCTAGGGGCACTAGTATCAGCCATAGGTGTGAGGTGCAGCGCTCTTTTTCTTCCCTGAACCGCATTTTCTAACAATTTTTTGTTGGCCAATAAAGGTATCACTCCTAAAATACTTTGATCTCAAGTATTTACCCCGATATGGATTTTTCTGGCTAAGACGGTACCATACTATATATTTTTTTTAAAAAAATGCTGAAAGATGTTGTCTCATGAGGAAGAATTCTCATTAAACCCCTTGGTGACATGTGACATGACATGCATGTTGGGTACATATGCCTGTGCCTTAAAGGGGTACTCTGGAGAGAAAATAATAGTTTTAAAAAGTAAAGTTTTTTTATTTCTGTATGTATTACCAGTGCCTGACAGCAGTAAGGCGCATCAATGCCCCTCTGCTACCACCACTGTTTGTGTCAGAAACTGATCTTCTGCTATGCTCTAGCATTGCCGCACAGTGCTAAACAGAGCAGGGTGCTTCCCCCTGTGTACTGTATATTTCTATATACAGTACAAAGGGGGAAGAGACTGCCTGACATGATCACAGTATCCAGCAGCCTCTGCAGAAGGAAAAGTGATTGCTATTACAACCCACTCTGCTTCTTACAGTGAGCGGTAATAGCAAGAGCAAAGGAAGCCGAAACCCACAATCATGTCAGGCAGTTTCTTCCCTATGTGTACTGTATATAGGAAAAAAACAATACACTGGGATAATGCAAATTACTCTCAGCTAGTCATGTGAACATTCCTCAGCGCCAAACTAGTTGTAGATGCCACAGGGCCGTCCCTGAGCACCGATGTAGGATTACAGCCAACTTGAGCATGCCATATGTGACCATTTTGGTGCTGAGGAACACCTACATGACTAGTTGAGGGAAATTTACCTACGGCACTGGACATTTACAAACTTCATTTTTTGTGCAAAGCTCATGGGTGTCAGTCACACATTTGGAAATGTGTGCAGGGGGCTTCATTACACCATAGGTATAGCTTCCTGGGCACCTCTCTGTCCAAGATATTTCCTGTCTCAGACAGGGGTAGCAGCAGAGAACACTGTCAGACTAAAAAGAAAACACCACTTCCAGCAGGACATATGGCAGCTGATAAGTATGGGAATACTTGAGATTTTTAAATAAAAGTAAATGACAAATCTATTTAACTTTCTGAAAACAGTTCATTTGAAAGAAAAATATTTTCGCTGGATAATCCTTTAACCTCTTAAGAACGGAGCCAATTTTCGTTTTTTCCTCTTTGTGTTTAAAGGGCCATAGCACTTGCATTTTTTCACCTAGAAACCCACATGAGCCCTTATTTTTTGCGTTACTAATTGTACTTTGCAATGGCAGACTTAATTTTTGTGAAACCAGAAAAAAATTATGTGCACGGTGAAATAAAAAAAAAAACAAACGCAATTCTTCTTCTTTGGGATTTTTTCATTTTTTCGCCATTTATCCTATGGAAAACATGTTATATATGTTTCTCAAGTCGCTATGATTAAAACAATATGCAACTTGCATAACTTTTATATTATTTGATGTCTTTTAAAAAAATAAAACCTTCTACAGAAAAAAACATTCCCTAAAATTGCTCTATTACCAGGCTTATAACGCTTTTATCCTTTGGTCTATGGGGCTGATTGAGGTGTCATTGAGGTGTTCTTTCTATCGGTACCTTGATTGCGGACATATGTCGTACGGGTAAGGCATATGTCCTTAAGAGGTTAACCTCATGTGCATCATATGGCCAGAAAGTAAAATGTTCTGGATCCCCCTCTATTAGAAAAAGCAGAGATCAACTGCCAGCACCTCCTAATCCCTCACTGCAGGGAAAATTAGCAGTTGGACCATCCTTCCCCTGAAAATTCAGACTATTTAAGACAATGTAAAAATAAGTGCAAACAATGGCTGTTGTTGCAAAACAACGCCTGTTATTAACCCCTTCATGTCAACAATATGGCTATATTCTGTATATTCTGCTGTCGATGCCCCAAGCAGCTGGAACATATATAAACGTTTGTGGCTTTGTAAATCCGGCTGGGGAAAAAGGGGCAAGGCTGGCGTATGATAAATGCCCCCCCCCCCCCCCTAAGATTTGTGCATTGCATGCAGCTGATACAGTGGGGGAGTGGATTTTCCAATCAGTGGTTATGTCAAGAGTTTAAGCTGACAAAAACAAATATATAAAGACAAAAATATGAAAACAAACATATATCACATTCCTGTGAGCTGCCATGCTGTTAGGTGTAGTGATGATGTGGTCACAGGAACTACCTCAATGGCTACACTTTATAGTACCAGCTGTATTGTACTGCTGTTACCCTGTTGTAATAGGGTTGTGTAGATATAAATAGCAATCTATCAGTGGTGCCAATAGGAAATTTGACTGTAGGCTCAGTGGAGTGGGCTTAGACTTTAAACGTACTCCATATAACAATGGTAAAAAGGTGTAGGGGTTGTGACTAAGGGGTTAAAATTGGAGATGCACACTGTAAGTGACTTAGAGTTTTAGGAATGTAATTTCTTAAATAATATATTGCTGGAGGACAGTGTAATATTACGAGGAGCTGCTGATAAGTCTTTGGCTTTACTCAGAAAGAGACGATAGAGGGAGCTAGATCTGGTGAATAATGTGGGGGGTCAACCAGCTAGAAGCCTAGCTCCACCAGTTTTGCCATGGTTGCTTGTGCAGTGTGAGCGGAGGCGTTGTCTTGCAGGAACAAGATTCCTTTAGACAGTTTGTTGTACCTTTTGGCCTTTTAGAGCTGCCTTCAATTGGTCCAAAAGTTCAATGTAATACCTTGCTTTGATGGTGGAACCATTTTGAAGGTAGTTTACTAGCAGCACACCATCCTTATCCCAGAACACAGACGCCATCATCATAGTGGCTGATTTTTGCACCCTGAACTTTTTTGGACCAGGAGAACCACTGTGCCTCCAGTCTTTTGACTGCTCCTTGGTTGCAGGGTCATACAAATAAATCCAGGTCTCATCCATAGTGACCAGTTGATCCTGAAATTCCTATCAGTCCAGAAACACTGACAAATGGACCAGGAAGTTTTCACTTACATGCTTTTCTGATCTGTTGTCAAACAATTTGGGACCAACTTTGCAGATTACTTCTTCATGTTCAAATGTGCATGGATAATGACACAAACACATTCATGAGAAATTCCCATGATGTCTGCTATTCCTTTAGCAGATATTTGCCGATTCTCTAGTATGAGGCTGTGCACAGCATAGTCGATCTCCGAAACAACAACCACTCTCGTCGTTCAGGACATGAACTTGTTTTAAATTTGGCAACCCTTTTCTTAACTGTAGAATATGAGGGGCATTGATCCCACAATGGTTGCGACATATCACCATGAACATCCTTCGCAGACTATCCTTGCAGAAACAAGAATTTTATCACTCCTCTGCTCTCATTTGCTGTGAATATCACCTTAGACTCCGCCATTTTGTTTCCCTGCGTGCCTAGATCACTGTTGCCATAAGCTATGAACTTAAAATTTTGAAAACATATTAGACACATAAAGCTTTCACGTGATCTAACATTCGCTACTATAAAAGAAAACAAAAAACACGAAGCCAAAGACTTATCAGCAGCCCCTCGTAAAATACATTTATGCATTTGAGGTTCCATCATGTTAATGAACCGCTGTAATATGCACTGGAAATCTTTTCTATGTGCATTCCTTTGTATGCCAATTAATGCCGGATTTTTTAAGCTCATTTATGAAAGCTCTATTTGCTGTGTTATTAGAATGTGTAAAGTTTATCCTAGGTTTCAAATTACTCTATTTCCTTGCTGTGAAAAAATGTGTTTCATTTTTTAAAAAAATTATGTTTTAAGGGTTCCTTGTAGGACCCATGTTTCTGTTACTGCTAGAGCGTGTATCCATGTTAGCCTTTCTGCGAAGTATCAGCATCCAGTGTTGGACTGGAGTAACTTGGGCCCAGTAGAGGAAATTATTGTTGGGGCCCAACCTTCAGCCCAGTACTTCTTCTCTGCATCATTGTTGGATTTTCTGCAGCTTCGTGGTGTAAGTCAGGATGTGCTGCAGACAAACTGTCCAATTCATATAATAGAAACCTATTACAAATTAGCTTAGACTATAATAAGGTATTGACCAGGGTTAAATATTTCTTAAGTGAAGTACCCTTTTAACTCCCCAGCCACTAGTGATGAGCGAATAGTGAGATATTCGATATTCATACGAATATCCCGCGAATATTCGAATATTCGATATTCATACGAATATCCCGCGAATATTCGAATATTCGATCAAATATTCGATCCCATTAAAGTCTATGGGAACAAGTATTCGATTAGTGAAAAACATCTATTTGACCATTTGGAGGGTAAAACCGGAAGCTGGGGGATTTGAACGCATATCGAATATTTATCGAATATTCGCGGGATATTCGTACGAATATCGAATATTCGAATATATCACTATTCGATCGAATGTCTATTTGATCGAACAGTATTCGCTCATCACTACCAGCCACTTTTGGCTTTCAGGACCAAGGCCTTTTTTTAAATCTGAAAAAAATAAAAACTTGCTTTATGTGATAATACCTTTGTGTAACTTTAACTTATCCAAGTGATTGTGAGATTGTTTATGTTTTATTGTTTTTTTCGTGACAAAATATACTTAATGTTAGTATTAGCTTTTAGTTAAAATTTTGCATATTTCTAGGTTTGAAACTCTCTGCTTGTAACAAAGATAGTCATGCACATATACAACATGTCTACTTTATGTTGTCATTATTTGGTAAAGTTCCTTTTTCACTCAAACACTGTAAGTTATATACATCTTCCATAGACTGTACTGCACTACAAAGCTTGGTGTCATCTGCAGAGATAAAAACAATGCTGTTAATTCCATCCTCAATATCATTTATAAACAAGTTAAACAGAAGGGGGCCCAGGACTGATCAATGGAGTACTCCACTTATAACCAAGGACCATTCAGAGTAGGAATCATTGACCACTACTCTCTTGGTACGATTATTAACCCTTTAAGATTGGGTACGAATTATTAACCTTTTGCCCTTATTATTTGTGACACTAATTGTACTTTGCATTGGCTGACTTAATTTTTCCATAAAATATGCTGCACAACTGGAAAAAATAGTTTGTGCAGTGAAATTGAAAAAAAAGGGGCATTTTTTTTTTATTTGGTGGGGTTTGTGTTGGCACGGTTCACCCCATGGTAAAATTCTTCAAATTGCTCTATTCCCATCCTTATAACGCTTTTATCCTTTGGTATATGGGGCTGTGTAAGGTGTCATTTTTTGCGCCATGATCTGTACTTTCTATCGCTACCTTGATTGCATGTATGGGACTTTTTAATCGCTTTTATTACAATTTTTACAATTTATAATTTGATGTGACCAAAAACATCAATTTTGCACTTTGGCGGGTTTTATGCTTACGCCGTTTACCGTACAAGATCAGGAATAAGATAATTTAATAGGTTGGGCGATTACGCATGTGGCGATAACAAATATGTATGTTTGCTTATTTATTTATTTATTTATTATTTATAAAGTATGAAAAGGGGGGTGATTCAGACTTTTATTAGGGGAGGGGATTTCTTATTGAATGAGAAAACCTTTTTTTTTATTTTTTTAACAGTAACTTTTAGTCCCTCTGGGGGACTTTTATTATTACTGCAGTGATCTCTAATAGAGATCACTGCAGTGTACTTACAATACACTGATCAATGAGATCAGTGATAGATTGCTTAGGGCTGCTGCAGCCAGAAGCAATCTATTGCCGAGACAGGATCAGCATCATACAGATGCTGAGGCCCGGCCGGGTAAGCAGAAGGGATCGCCCCTCCAAAACTAAACTTTCAAAACCCATAGACCTTAATTTATCCATTAGACTCTCATGAGGGACTGTGTCAAATGCCTTTGCCAAATCCAGATACACTATATCTACAGCCGCTCCCCTATCCAGGCTTCTACTCATCTTTTCATAAAAACATATTAGTTTGGTTTGACAACTTCTGTCCTTAGTAAGACCATGTTGGTTATCACTTATAGTACTTAGATAAATGTAGCATATTATTAGTTAAGAAAAACATTTTATTTTTATTTTTTTTACTGTGTGTGAACATAGCCTAAAAGAGACCTAAAATGTCACAATTATAAAAATCCCAATGACAAATGTTGCCATGTAACCTTAGTCTTTTTCCCAAGGAAAATAATGAAAAACAGATGTCTGACTATTACGTTCTCTATTGTATCTTTCTTTTCTCATGAACTCTCATTTGTAAAAAATTAAGAGACTTTTTCTGCCAAAAAGAGAAATAGTACATTAATAATACAGTATCTTTATATACCCTTTATTTACCCTTTATGGTAAAATACCACTTAGATCTATACACAATGTATGATGTGTATAGTTTTTGGCTACAACATTGTGGTTTCCTTTTTGCAGCAAAGATTATAAGAGTCAGCATGTCTGCTGGAAATATTTTATTTTATTTCTCTAACCCCCTTTTTTAATCTCTCATTTATATGATTTTTATTAATCCCAATCTGTACACTCCTACCCATTTCTTTATTTTTTATTTTTTACACTAGTTGATCAATATAATTAAACATCTCATAATAGTATATTGACGTTGGTTTTGCGTCAGATTGGATCTTTTTAACAAGCTACCCATAAAGAGGTATATCCATCTGAGCATGTTTTCCCCTATCCACAGGATCCCAGTCACAAGAACTGGGATACAATGCAGCTCTCTAGTCATTATCTTTAGAGCCAACAAACATTTTTTTTAAGGTTTAGTTTGGAAACATTTAGTGACCCCATAGAGAATTGATGATAATTGATATCACATATATCATTCTTTATGATTCATTCATTTCTGATGGGTGTGTATAAATATTTAACAGTGCTATAGCGCACGAAGGACCACACACAGGTTTATGTGCCATTCATCTCCAAGCATAAATATTCCTTAGGGTGCGTGCACACTACGGAATACGTGGGTAAAGGCCGCTGCAGATTCCGTTGCTGGCCCCTGCCCACGGGCGCGCGCATCTCCGCCTGTGCCATACAATCCATTCTAGGCACAGACGGATTCCGCCGAAAGAATTGACATGTCAATTCTTTCAGCGGATGGCGGAATCGGCCGGGCCATAGAATGGAGTCTATGGCACAGACGGAGATGAGCAATAGAATCTGCAAAGGGTTTTCTGTGCAGATTCTGTAGTGTGCACGTACCCTTACTCTCCAAATCAAAGGGGATCCCATAGGTAGGACCTGTATGGATAGGGGATAGCATGCGTGAGGGAATTACTCTTAAAAAGCTTTGCCCCTGTAAAACTATAAAGCTGGGTTTACATATATAAGGTTGCGTCAGTTTCAGTTTTTTTCGAAAAACTGACCACAATTGATGTCACAACTGATGCCAAAAATGCATCAGCTGTCATTAGTTTTTCTATCCTTTTCTTCATTAAAAACCATCATTTTTCATCATTTTCCATCAGTTGTCACAATTTGCTCTCATCAGATGACATTTTTTTCCAATATGTTTTCCTGCCATTTTCAATGGGATTTTAAGGTCCTTGCAGCGTATTGTCATCACGCTGCGAGTATAGTAGCAGCAGGGGGCTATATACTAATGGAGGTGAGCACACAAGGGGGCTATATACTAGTTGGGGGAGCTCACAAGGGGCTATATGGGAGGCGGAGAGTACACAGGGGGCTATATACTAATGGGGGAGCTCACAGGGGGACTATATACTAATTGGGGGAGCTCACAGGGGGGCTATATACTAATTGGAGGAGCTCACAGGGGGGCTATATGGGATGGGGAGAGCACACAGGGGGGCTAATTTGTAGGGGGACAGCGCACAGGGGCGGCTACATACTACTGGAGGAGAGCGCACAGGGAGGCTATATATTATCGGGGGAGCTCTAATTGTTTAAATGGGACGCTGCAACATACGTCCTGACGCACCAACGGTCCGGCGATGCGGCGGGCACTATCTCCCCGCCGCATGTTTTGAGCGGTCCTATTGAAAACAATAGGATCAGTTCAATGATGCATTTCCCTCTGGCACTTTTCTCCTGTGCAGGAGGGAGACGCCACCACACCGCCGATCATATGTAACCGGTGGTGTGGCAGCTTGCAGGAAATCTAGGGGTAAGGAGGGGGGGGGGGATCTGGGATAAAAAGTAGGGGTGGGCACTGTCATGCAGATGACAACAGCTGAAGAACCTATACTTTAATTACATAAAAAGCAGGTTACAAAGTATGATATGTCATGAGACATTGAGAAAAAAAAGAGACTCAAATAGTGGGTTTGTTAACAATACAAACTAATGTATACTAGAAATCGAATTTTCTTTATCACATACTGTACATGAACCAGTATACATACAAATAGTAAAATATTGACACCAACCAGCAAACTAAACACACTATGGGGGAGATTTATGAAAGGGTGTAAATATACACCTAGTGTAAACTGCCCACAGCCACCAACCACAGCTCAGCCTTTAGCTCTGGTAAAATATAACAGGAGCTGTGGCTTGGGCAGTTTACACCAGGTGTATATTTACACCCTTTCATAAATCTATACCCCTATATATTTAAAAAACACACACTCACACACACATTTGAAAACCAAGGGTAGCTCTGACTTTTCACACAAGCCCTTACCAGCAATAGTAGAAGTTTTGAAGGTTGGCACTTCCACTGGTTGCGGTACACGTGAATAGGACACTAGGCAATCTCCAAATTGAAAGTAAAAAATGAATTCCCGGCACTCACTATTCTTGGCAATATCTTTTACAGATGATCCAAAAGGCATCCTGTGTGAATACTTTCAATTTATGGAATAAAAGATATTGCAAAGAATAGTGAGTGCCGGGAAATTGTTTTATTTACTTACCAGCAATAAAACACACATTTAATGGCTATCATTAAAAATGGTTGCTGTTGGCCGCTCATGAACCTTTACACAGGTTATGTTCAGGCAATAATGATTTTGATCATTTTAATGATCATTTCTGAGGCCTGGCCACTGTGCTATTCAGGCTGGATAAAGGCTGATCAGAGCTCAATATCTGGAGCCCATTGGCTAATGTATTTCAGGTGTATTTCAAGAAGGAAACTAACCACTAAGATCTCCAACTGTTTTAAAGTACATACTAAGAAATTAAACTGCATAGTATTTTAAACCTATTTTATGAAGAAAAAAAAAAAAAGAAAAAAAAAGAGCTTCATCCACAGTTCCTATTCAAGGAGATTAAAGTATGGGGTTACTTGGGGAGTTATTAATGTTTATTTAAATGTGTGTATATGCAGGGAATAAAGCTTCTTATGTAAGCCATTTTTAGCATGTCCTTGTCTGTATGCATCTGACAAACCTTTTCTACTCTTTTACTATGTGTTTTTTGTTATCTGTACTCTATTTCCTCTTCATTCCTCTGCAGTTGCTGCATATAAGATCTGGTCATGAGCAAAATGTGGTTGAGAGGTCCACCACAATTATCTGGTGTCATAATGAAGCTGCAGTTCCATGTTTAGATATCTGCTCTATAACATTCACTCCCATGAATTCTCCTGACTCTAGAGTTTCAACGGGATTGCATCTCACTCCTCCACCTTCCAAAAACAATCAACCAAAACTTAACAATGAATACAGCATCCCAAGGCCTCGTGTAATTCTGTTATACTTTTTAAATTATTGGTCTGTTTAAGTGTTGTTTTGTTGAACAGTGTCATGTTATTGAATTTTTACTCGCAGAGAATAATACTTCTAAATGCAACATGTGTATTATAACAAATGAGGATAATAAAATGCTAAATATATACTATAACTAATGTTAATACAAAATATATACTATAACCAATAATATCACTAAAATATTAATTATATAGTATCTAATCTGTACTATCTAATAATGATACTAAATTAGAAAATGTATATTTCAACTTTGGGACATCAAAACTAAATATTTTAAGGTGCTTACATTTTATTCTAACAACTTTAAATTCATTTTTAAGGTCCAAAATGTTTTATTAGTATTTTTTTTTTAACAGAGATTTAGTAGTGATCCAAAATGTAGAAGACAAATAATATGCAAAAGCAAAAATAAGAACAAAAGTAAGAAAATAGTCCATATAAAGCTAAAAGTAATACATAGTCCAACATACATGAGGCATAGAGTATGTGATATGCTAAATCTGCACGTCTTTCAATTATTGCCCACATTATATGTTTTTAAATGTAAGTTTATATTATAAATTTTTTACAGCCAATAGCTTTTTTCAGTATGTCCTACTAAGACACGTACTTATTTACACACTAGTGTTTAAATTGACAGATTCCTAAAGCATCGTAAAAAGGAAGCTTTATTTTTCTAACTTATTCTAAGGCAAGTTTCACACATACAGGATTCATAGCAGATTTCAGGCTGCAAGTTAAGGGCCTATTACACGGGTCGTCAGAGGAGCAAACGAGCGCTCTCAGCGCTCGTTTGCTCCTCGTTCCCCGCTCGCTGCCGCCGCTATTCAACGCGGCTGCAGCGAGCGGGTGAGTGTGGGAGGGGACGGCGGGGAGCTGCGGGGGAGCTGCGGGGGGGGGCTGCCCGGGTGATCGCTGATTGTCCGGGCAGCCCATAGGATATAGCAGCGTCTGCTGCCGACACTCCTATTCAAAGGAGCGACGGCAGAAGATCGCTGCTATATCAGTCGCTTGTTTTTCAACATGTTGAAAAACAAGCGACTGCAACGATCAGCCGACATGATTGATGTCGGCTGATTGTTGCACTCTATTCCACGGGACCATTATCGTCCGTAGCGGCCGATATCGGCCAAATACGGACGATAATCGTTCCGCGGAATAGGGCCTTTAGGCAGCGATACCCGCTGTGATCCGGTGTCCTGGTTTACATACTGGCAGCAGATTTTTGTGAGTATGTAAAGCCTCATCCCACTTAACCTTTCCCTTCCCGAAGCAAGCAGAAGCACAGGTAATATAAAAACTGGGCAGGGCTGGGTTGAGTGGGATGATGCTCTACATACTCACAGTGGAATGAAAAATCCGATGTAAACCCATAGAAAATGACAGGACACAGGATCGCAGCTGCTTTCGCTGTGGAACTTACAGTATGAAATCCATTGCGAATCCTGTATGTGTGAAACTGGCCTAAAAAGATATATATATATTTTTTTTTTTTCAGTTTGTAAAGTTAATTTCTTAAATGGACAACCAGACAAATTCTCCATTAAGGCATATGATCATCAAAAAGAGGGTTCCACTTGGCACCCCACTCAGAGGGGGCTGTATAAAAATAAATTTCTCCCCAATGATAATGGCTGATCACCTGATGTGTACAGATATTGGAATGCATGTTGTAACTCAGTATTTTTGCATGATAAGTGTGATAATATTGACTAAAGCAAATTATTCTAATGTAAGACTTTTTGTTTTAGGCTGGCAGTGTGACACCCAAATCTCCTTCCACCGATATTTTTGATATGGTTCCCTTTACATCACTTTCTCCTGAAGCGACCACACCTACAAGAAATGGTACACAGCTTCCACCTGTGCCCAGCAGGTCGACTGAAATAAGTGAGTTTATTGATGTACCATTTTTTCCAACAGAGCCATTGATAACATTTCATTAGATTTGGTGTCAGGATGGAGGGAATCTTCAACCAGTCTGAAGAATCAAGACAAGAAAAGGGCTTTTGACCCCTTCTGTTTTTATCTAAAATAGTGCTGACCTGGCAAGAAGAAGAATACTAGGATACAGCACTGTTTCAGTGCAAAATCGGCAAGGGGCTGTTACAGATAGACCACTGATGTCTCTGCGTGTAAAGGAGGATTATCTCAAATATATGGCAACCAATGAAACCAGGCAGAATGGTAGTACAAGTATACATACAGCTTCATAGTAGGGAACCATGCAACCCCTATATAGCATGTTTCATAGCATGCTGCATTTAGGACATTCCTGCAGTCAATACCTCTGTATTAGCTGCAGGTACATTCTTTTTTTAACACTGACTTGGGGGCACTGTCGGGTCCCGCAGATCAATTAACCATTAACTTCAGTGCAAAGTGCGGCCACCACTGCACTTTACATTGTGTGAACAGCTATTATTTCATTGAACAGTGTCCTGAAATAATAGGCACGTTCATTATTTTTATATAACAATGTGTGAACACAGTGGATGGAATTGCATTGACTTCAATGCAATGATGCCCCTGCAGTAAAGAACGGACGCTGATTCCATTAGGCTTTGTTCCCACTGTGAAAAACTAGCGGAATTCCGCGGCGTAATTGTCCGCCGCGGAATGCTCTTAGCCTCCCTCTCATAATGGGAGTCTATGGGAGGCGCGCGCTCCTGCTTTGTCCACGCCGCGGAATTCCGCTAGTTTTGCTCAGTGGGAACGAAGCCTAACAGTGTGAACATAGCCTAATGCAGACTCCATTTAGCTACATCTCAATGGCTCTTTGCTTAGGCTCTTTGGTTTTTCACACAACCTAATTTTTTAGTAAAGAACAGACACTGATTGCAATGAAATCAACGTCCGTTCTTTACTGCAGGGGCGGCATTACATTGATGTTAATGCAATGCCGCCCACTGTGTTCACACAGAGCTATGTTAACCAAAGATGAGCGAACCGTCGGACTTATGATCCGACGGCATCTGCGCTCGATCGTGCTGCCTGTGATCCCCGGTGCATAGTTGCGCTCCCGGGAATATGCGGCCAGGATATGCAACTATGCACCCGGGATCACAGGCAGCACGATCGAGCGAATTGCTTTCGGACCAAAAGTCTGAACAGTTCGCTCATCTCTAATGTTAACGTTCGTTCTTAAAAATAATGTAATAGCTGTTCACACAATGTAATGTGTGGCAGCGACTGCACATTACATTGAAGTGAATGGCTAATTGATTTGTGGGCACACCTGACGTTGCCTGCAAATCAATATTAAAAAAAAGAACGTTACTGCAGTCAAAACAGAGGTCTCGGCTGCGGGAACGGACAAAATGCAGCTCAGCGGCTGGCAGTTTGACAGTTTAACGTTGCTATGCAATGGACGCTGGTAAAGGTAGTCTGAACATAGCCAGTCTGCTATATTATGAGTCTATTAGAAAATAAATATATGGTATTATTTAGGCTACATATGCACATGCATGATTTCTATTTATTTATTTCTTTAACCTTCTGTTGATAGCTAGAAAAATCAGAGAACATGCGTTCTGCTGTTAATAGCTTGCATTGTGGACTGTCATTTTAATAAAAAAAAATAAACATATGTATGTTAATTGATCTGTACAACAAAGTTATGCTCTCTTTTAATTTTAAACAGTCACTCTCATTTTAAACATCTTCCATATAGTAACTGAGTGATTTGTAAAATACTTGTACATCACTACAAATACTAAACATAACTCTTTACTCCAGAAAATAAAGTCTAAAGTCTTAGCCACTGAGTATCTCACTTCCCTGAAAACCGCTGTCCACTGCCTTTTTGTAGTAAAATTTTATTTCTTGCACCAAAAAGATCAACACAAAATGGGAAGGGGGAAGAGCTGTGCTTGTCCTATGCAAAGAAGACTCTGGACTGTGTACATGCATGCTAAGCCTGTCTGCCTCCTCCAGAGGGTCTATACTGTGCTACAGAGGGTCAGTTATTTGCCTAAAAAGTAAACCAATCTATCTTATCTCTTACCCATAGAGTTCTGGGAGGTTGTCTCTTTTGTAGCTTGTCAATGTCAGAATCATCAGCAGTTCACCACTTAGACCAGGGCTGCTTTTGTAACCCCTTTCTTTCTATAACATATTTTCTGCTCACATTCTATCTTGCAAAACCAGTGCATCAATAACTCTCCTATACCATCTATACTACTCTACTGTAAATCATTCCCAAGCACATTGACATCCTCTTCAGTTCAGTACACATTCTCCTACACTAACAAAAAAAAAATATCATAATAACTAATAAAAAAAAGAAAAGAAAAAGATATTGTGACAGATGGGAGTTTATCAAGCCAAGAAGGCTAGTTTGTCAGAAAAAAAAGTATATGCACTCTTCTTTTCAAAGTACTATTACGCTGAGGGGCAATTATCAAGACACCTTTGCTCTGTTGCAGCTTAAGGCCCTAATACACGGAGCAATTATCGGCTGTATTTGGTCGATATCGTCCGTTGCGGCCGATAATCATTCCGTGTAATAGAAGGGAACGATCAGCCAACATGATCTCATACAGCAATTTTTGCTGCCATTGCATCGAGGAATAGGAGCGGCGGCAGCAGACCTGCACCACCCCCTATGGGCTGCCCGGACAATCTAGCGATCACCTGGGCAGCCCCCCGCACCTCCCGACGGACTCCCCTGTACCCCTGCTCGCTGCTGCCGCGTGTAATGGCGGTAGTCAGGGACCGGGGAAAGAGGAGCAAACGAGTGCTAGTCACCTCTAGTTGCCCCGTGTAATAGGGGCTTTACAGCCCAGCCCAGAAAACTTACCTCATTCCACTGGGTAATGATTCACTCCAGTTCCAAAAGGACAACTCCATAGTTTAACAAACCTCCATTCCATCACAAGTGACGGTGGCCGGCGGTCAATTTAAAGAATACTCTTCAGAAAGAGACTGTAATGTTAAGTGCCTTCTGTTTTAAGAACTTGGCCTGTGACAAGGATCTATCATCATTTAGCCTTTCTTTCTCCCCCTTATTCCCCCCATTCCAGTCTTTTACATATACAGTACAATCTAGCTATCTGAGAAAACGGTTACCTAAACAATGCTTTAGGGAGCTGCAAACCTGGTTTCTTCATTGACTCTTTGAATAAGATTCACCTAACTAAAGGCATATTCTGGTATGAGAAAATTGGATTTAAATAAAACTATAACCCCAAGACATATATGGGAAGATGTACCAAGGCTCTGTGCCTAGTACATACCAGCAAAAAGTAAAAAAAAAAAATTGTGCAAGGTCCCCCTGTTAATAAACCTAGTGGCGATTACCTGGGAAGATTTAAAATTGGTTCAGTGCAAAGAAACGTGTCTCTTGATACATAATTTACTAAATAATATAGTGTTGTGGCAGATTGTACTGGCTTCAGCAAACTTTTGAATTGACTCTTGGGGGGAGATTTATCAAATGGGTGTCAGTAGTGGATTATAATAGGTCCGTTTCGGGCGGTAGCCCGGGGCCCTGAGCTCCTGGGGCGCCCATAGCCACCCAAAAAGATTTATACTTTCAGTGGTGTATTGTCTCCTGGCTACATCTCTGCCATGATTTGCAAAAAATCACTGCTTTTTTACCAAATTTTTTACCAAAAATCAATTCATTATGATATTATGTATCCTGTACTATGATCACCACGCTAGTGTTGCCATAGTTACAGTGGGGTAGGGGGCTGGGCTTGGTGAACAGCCCCGGCCTCTGATAAAGTTAATCCGCCCCTGAGGCGTGTAAAGTAGAACTTGTTCCATTGCCACTAGCAACCAATCAGATTCCACTTTCCATTCTTCACAGGTTCCTTGAAGCATGAAAGGTGGAACCTGATTGGTTGCTAGGGACAACTGGGCCAATTCTACTTTACATCAGTTTGATAAATATCCCCTATGTTGTGTACACTGCTTTTTCAATTTCCCTTTCACTTTAAAGGAGCTCATTAGTATATTGAAAACATGGCCATATTTTTACCTCAAAATTCTGGCTGTATTTTATTTTATTTTTTACGGTGTGTGAACATAGCCTACAAATGATAATTTAGACTAAAACTAACCATACTACAAGAAAGTTTTATGTTGCAAAGAAATATTCTGCTTAGAAATGACATAGTTTGTTAGAGCATATATGGCTATTTGTATAAATTCTATTCCATTTGTTTACTTTCTTCCTTTTTTTTTCATTGTTATATTTTTCTTCTGTGAACACAAAACTATTATGCTTTCTGTCTATAAATATCTATTTTTTTATTACTAACAATGTACCATATTCTTTTCCCAAAAATGGAATGTAAAGCAAGAAGTGGTTATAAATTTAATGGATACTGAAATAGAAAGAGTGCCTGTTTTTTTTTACACTTTGATATTAAGTTTGCAAAAAAAAATTGCAAAAGCCTTGTTTCTAGGAGAGAATATTTTTGTACACAACAAGTCTAGTCTATAAAGCATTGCAGTGCTCTAGGCAAGGTAACTGGTGTGGATACTACATAATCTACGCTGAATGTATACAGTAAGATGACAGTATTTATGTCAACCCAAATTGTGGGAGTTAGAGGAATAGTATGCTCCCCTAATTATTCAATGTAAAAAAAAAATAGATAGTTAAGTAGATAGAAAAAAAAGTTGTGAAAAAGCAGGCTTATCAGGTTCGCTAATTTGATCCCCCCCCCCCCCCCCCCACACACACACACATACACATACACATACATAATATGCACCTAAGCACTTAGACTTGTACACACAGGCATTGGTTGGTGACTGGTTAACCCACCTTTACCTGCACGGTCCTATTTATATAGGCGGTGGGACCGTAGGTGCAACTAAAAACTTTTGCCCCGCTGCCTTTTGCCATCAACCCTTTCCTCATAGTCTGTATATACAGTATGGCTCCATAATCACACGTGTATCTCTGTAATGGCTGGTTTTGTATGTAAGTACTCCCAGAAAAGTGCTGAGGAATCTGTGTCGCTATATAAATAAATATTATTATTATTATTTATTTTATTAAAAGACAGTGCCAGTCTCTCTAGCCATCTAGATACTTCACTATAGAAAAATAAGAAATTACAAGAACTAAGCGCTTCGGAATCTGTTGGATCTATACACATAAATATTATTATTATTAGTAGTAGTAGTATTATTAGTATTAGTATTATTATTGTTATTTCAGGCATTTTTTAAACATCACTTATAGCTGTCACAGAAACTCCAGATAGTATATAAAAAAGGCTCCCTTCCCACCAGCGTGTACAACCTTAAGTAAATAGATCAGGTCACGATGATTGTCAATTTAAAAAGTTAAAGGGGTTATCCACCTAAGAGCTAAAAATTGAAATGCTAGCTGGTCTTACTCATCAAGCCCCCTTGAGTATTTTGAGCCCTCTCCTCTCTTTCTAGCTGCTGCCATTTCTGAGTTTTTCTAAAAGCAGATCTATATCCAAGATGGTGCCAGATAGGAAACTACATTTACTATCATGCATCTCCCTGATTGGCTCATTTGCACACCTTACCCCTAAGCTTTCTTCCCTGCCCACTGCTGTTATTACTATTGCGCGGTGAATACAGGACTGTTTTTTTACTGATTTGTATCACATCACCCCAGTTTGTATTCCATACTAGCTGAGGCTATGTTCACACTACGTAAAAATACAAAGGCAACAACGGCCGTGCTTTGTACTGGTGAACACGCCGCATGTTCTTTTATGGGATCCCTCGCGGCGCAGCAAAGAACTGACATGTCAGTTTTCTGCGGCCGCAATTCAGTGAATTGCGGTCGTAGAAACCCATATAAGTTCACACAATGAAGCAAGCGGCTCCGGACGCTTGCTTCATTGTGTGCTATGGGGAGTTCTGATGCGGGCACGCGCTGATGCGCCCAGATGATCTTTGCAGAGACTGGCCGTTCCATGATGTAGCAGAGAAGATGCGCGCACGGTCTGGCAGAGCTAATGTGTACATGGCGCACATGGTGTAGCTATGTGCTGCATAATGGCCATCTGTTTATGGGGGGGGGGCAGTGTAGGTCTATATCTCAGCTTCCTGACTGTGAATGAAAAAATTCACAAAGACAGGTACATATACAAATAGAACTATAACTTTTCATATTACAGAAACCTAGGCTTAGGGGCACATGTAAGTCTATGGAAGCAGCACTTTCACTAGCAGTGATCAGGTGCAAAGGATGTTTCCTGGGGACTGGATTAAGTCAATAGACAGCTAACCTGGCCCTGAGAGAGATCACATGTCCTGTGTCTACAGAGGGAGGGGGGAAAGGGGAAGTAGCATGTTGTTAGAGTGAACACAGAGAAGATTAATTTAGATGCCCAGAGCAGGTAAATACGAGGTAAAAACCAGGGGAAAAGGTGCAAGATAGGTTATACATGTATAGTAGAGGTAGGGTGGTATTGGGAAGAGGGAACGTTTAGAATATTGTTTTTGTTACCCGGATAACTGATTTAATATTTAGTAAAACCCCTATTTTGTAAAACACTTTCTTATTCAGGTGAAATGAACACATAAAATATATTGTTGAGGGTTGCTTGATGCTTATTGCTGCTGTTGTGGTCAAGGTCCATAACAATTATAGAGATGAGCGAATAGTAAAATATTCAATTCGATTGGATTCGATTCGAATAGCTCCCGATATTGGACTATTCGATCGAATATCGAATCCAATTATAGCCTATGTGAGAAAAATCCTTGAGACCTGGAAATCAAGATTCGACAAATTGGAGGTCACTAAGTCCTAGACATCTTTAGAAAGTGATGCAAATACCTCTGGAATGCATCTGGGGAAGCAGTATTGCAGGTAACGGTATTACCGGCAATTAGCAATTGCTGGCAATAATACCACACCCTGTAGTAGTTAAGATTTAAGTAATAAAACAAAGTTTCGTTCTAAAAAAGCTCTTTTCGTTGTACAATAGCTTAATTAAAATGAATCAATGCTTTTGCAAATAAATATACTGTTAATAAAAAAATAAATATATAAATAAATGTATATATATATTTATTTACAGTATATTTAATTGCATAAGTATGTATTCGTTTTAATTAAGTTATTAAACAACGAAAAAAGCTTTATTAGAACAAAAATGTGCTTTATGAATTAAATATTAACTATTAACAATTCCTATTGCCGGTAATACAGCTCAATGTAATAATTAATACTTTAATTAAAACAGCAAATATTTCTTCTAATGATGCTTTTTTTATCAGAATAGCAATATTAGAAGAAACATTTTGATTTATATGTCCGCCCAGCTGAGCGGACATATAAAGAGCCGGTCCCCGGCACACTGAGCTCAGTGTGCCGGAGACCGGCGAAGAGAAGACATCAAAACATCGGAAATTGAGTAGAAAGCTTCCCCCCCCCTTCCCTGCACTGCACCCATCCCAGCAAGGAAGGGGGGGTAACTTAACCCCTTCCTTACTGGTATGGGTGCAGTCTGACATCTGTCTGGCCCCCAAGGGGTTAAGTGGGGACACTTACTTAACCCCCTGGGGGCCATATTGTTCAGCATGACACCCAAAGGGTTAAGGGGGATTCAATGCATCCTCCTTTACCCCTTGGGTGCCACACTGTAAGCAGCGATCTGTAAAGATCCTGCAATGATGGGTGTTTTGCTCCTGTGTGTGTTTTTTTTGTGCGTTTCTCCCTTTTTATTTTTCGTATCATGTGGATTACGGCGGATTCGGTGGACTACGGAATTGACCAGCGGTTGTTGGGAGTTTTTTTTATATATATATATAAAATAGTCAACAAGGGGGGTGGGGGTGTTTTTATTTGAATAAAAAATATTTTTCTCTTGTCTTTATTTCTTTACTATATAGACTTAGTAGTGGAAGCCGACTAATAGACGGAAACTATTACTAAGTCGGGGCTTAGTGTTAGCCGGTATAAAATGGCTAACACTAACCCCCTCATTATTACCCCAGTACCCAATGCCACCAGGGGTACTGGGAAGAGCCGGGTGCCAGTGGTCCTGGAGCGTCAAAATTGGTGCTCCTGGACGTGGCGTCAGCAGGCTGGTAATATTAAGGCTGGGGAGGGCCAAAACAAATGTCCCTTCCCACACTGGTGTTACTAGGCTGCTGTTGCTTGGTTTTTAACCCAGCTCGTTATGGAAATAGGGGGAACCCTATGCACTTTAATAAATAATTGTAAAAAAACGCATAGGGTTCCCCCTATTTTCATAACCAGCCGGGTTAAAAACCAAACAACAGCAGCGTAGTAAAACCAGGATGGTAAGGCCCATTTGTTTTGGCCCTCCCCAGCCTTAATCCTTAGAGGAGCAGGACAATTTTTATTTTTGCGTTTTCATTTTTTCCTCCTTGTGCTTAAAAGGCCATAGCACTTGCATATTTTCACCTAGAAACCCACACGAACCCTTATTTTTTGCGCCACTAATTGTTTTTTGCAATGACAGGCTGAACTTTTTCATGAAGTACCCTGCAAAACCAGAAAAAAAATTCAATGTTTGGTAAAATTGAAGAAAAACAAAACAAAACGCATTTCTTTTATACTAGCTTTTATACTATGTGATGGCGCCATGATGTGTTCTCTCTATCGGTACCTGGATTATACACATGCGACTTTTTGATCGCTTATTATTACATTTTTTCTGGATTTGATGCGACCAAAAATGTGCAATATTGCACCGTGGGATTTTTTTGCGCTTGCGCCGTTTACCGTGCGAGATCAGGAATGTGATTAATTATGCAAAACATGTTTATTTATTTTTATTTATAACAAGGGAAACGGGGGGTGATTCGAACCTTTATTAGGGGAGGGGGATTTTTATTAATAACAACCTTTTTTTTTTCTTTTACACTTATACTAAAAGCCCCTCTGGGGGACTTCTAGTATAAGCACACTGATCTCTCATTTAGATCTATGCTGTTTAGATCAATGAGATTGGTACTCGATTGGTGCCGAGTCGGGATCAGCACCATTATGGCGCAGACCCCAGCCCGTGCCGGACGTGTGGATCGCTCCTCAGGGACAACGTCCCAGAGGAGCGTTCCAACCCACTAGACACCAGGGAAGGACTGCATAAGGTAATCGGATGCAGCTGTCAACTTTGAAAGCTGTATCCGAATACTTAATTAGCGGGCACGGCGATCGGACTATGCCCGCTAATAGCCGTGGTCCCGGGCTACATACGGCACCTAAGATCACGTTGGTTCACAGTGCGGCCGCCACGTGGCCCCGCTCTGAACACCTGTAGGTGGCTATGGACGTACAGGTATGCCCGTGGTCTAGGGGTTAGACAACCAATTTTGCGCCAATTTTGATGCTCCGGGACCACTGGCATCTGGCTCTTCCCAGTACCCCTGGTGGCATTGGGTAATGGACAAGACACAAGTGAAAAATATTTTTTATTCAAATAAAAACACCACCACACCCTTTGTTGACCATGTTATTTTAAAAAAAATCCCAACAACCTCTGGTCATCGCCGTAGTCCACAGGATACCGATATCTGAAAAACAAAAAGGGAGGAACACACAAAAAACACACAAACAGGAGCACCACACACACATGGGTATCGCTCCTGCGATACCCATCCCCCCCGAATCTCAGCCACCCTCTGCCAGCTAGGCTTCATCATCCTCAGAGCCCACTGACTCTTCTACATCATAGTCAGAGCCCACCAGCTCTGCTACATCATCATGAGAGCCCACTGACTCTGCTACATCATCATCATCAGTGCTACATCATGACCAATCAGGCACTGCACTGCAGGAGAATGTAATTTCTTGGCCAGCGCTATCTTGGATTTATATTGGATTGTACCTGTAACCTGTAACTCAGGAACGGTGGTGGCTAGAAAGACAGGAGAGGACTCAAAAAACTCAAGGGGGCCTGGTGAGTAAGAACAGTTAAGTTTAACAGTTAAGTAAGAGCATTCAAGTTTTTACCTTTTTATAGAATACTACTTTAATATGTGTTATCTGAATTGATACAGGTTAAACATAATGGGGGAGATTTATCAAACATGGTGTAAAGTTGCTAGCAACCAATCATATTCCACCTTTCATTTTCCAAAGAGCCTGTGAGCAATGAAAGGTGGAATCTCATTGGTTGCTAGGGGCAACTAAGCCAGTTTCACTTTACACCATGTTTGATGTTGGATAAATCTCCCCCAATGTCTCAATTGTGGGAGGGGTTACAGTGATCATCTTCATACAATAAACTCATAAGTGAATACATAAAAAATAAATAGAATGTTGATTGTGTATTGTGTAGAACTGAGTTTAAAGTGATGATAGTCAGAATACATAGAATGCATGTACTATTGATTGTAAAGATTTAAGGAACATTCCCAGTAGAACATTCAAAGAAGGCAGGAGTGTGAAATGTCAGGAACTGTGTTTGTGGGTTGACCGATGTGTGTGGAAGAATCTGGAATAGGACAGTTTTCTATCTACTACGTTTGGGTTTTAGTGTGCTATGTTCAGGAGAGGGGGAGAGAGAGACAGTGGTCTATGTATCTGCAATCTGAGAGCTTGTATGTATTCTCAAGACAGATCAAAGCTCTGAAAGATACTGTAAATCAAGGCTTCATTTCAACTCAACAGCTGCAGCAACAGTTTCGTTTTTAGTGTAACCCCTTCCTTGTTGTATTACTGCTGTAGGTACATAGTGCTGTCTCCTGTATCTGATCTCACACTTCCCCCTGCCTTTACTCTGCAGGCTTGCCTTAAGCAGCAGTTTGGTGTTTCTGTTTCTTTCCTGCTCACATATCACTTTCCAAATCCAGTGCAACATTTACCATTTATCTTCCACATGCCATTTATAGTGCTATTCTGTGTAAATTACCATCTCACCATAGTGTAGCCTAGTGTAACCTTTCTTCAGCTGTGCTGTGATTGGTCAGAGGTCTAAGGGAGGAAGTAACTGTTTGTGTACTACTGGCAAACAGCCCAGTGAGAGCCTAAAAATCACCTTGTCTATAAAGGGTTAATCTAACAAAACCAAAATAATAAAATAATACAAAATAAGATTATGGAAAAATAGGCAGATAACTCGCAGACAAATCAAATCCTTACATCTGCTGGAAGCTATATATCACATTCTATGTTAAGGACATGAGCTCCATCGGTGTCTTTTATAGTACACAGAGAACCATAATGAGCCACTTTCACACAGTGTCCAAAGGAACACATCCAGGCACAGATAAAGAGCTCTTTACGGTCATAACAGCTGTTCTATATCATCAGGTAGCATTTTTCTATACGGCCATCAGTGTACAGTAGGACAGGGGTGGGGAACCTTTTCCATGTCGAGGGCCAGTCGGGCATTAACAAAATAATTTGAGGGCCGCATACTGTGCGCTGCAGTTAGTAGCGTCTTTTTTTTGCAGCACCCGAGGCAAGGCAAAGTATTGTTCCCCTACTGCCCCTGCTATTGTAGTTAACCCCCAGTGATGCCCCTTGTAGTGTAGTTAACCCCCAGGTCATGCCCCTTGAAGTCTACTTATCCCCCCAGTGATGCCTCTGGTAGGCCTAGTTAAACCCCCTAAGTGATGTCCCTGGTAGCCTAGTTAACCCCCCCCAGTGAAGTCCCTGGTAGCCTAGTTAACGCCCCCAGTTATGTCCCTGGTAGCCTAGTTAACCCCCCCCCCCCCCCAGTGATGTCCATGGTAGCCTAGTTAACCTCCAAGTGATGTCCCTGGTTGCCTAGTTAACCCCCCCAGTGATGTCCCTGGTAGCCTAGTTGACCCTCCCCCCCAGTCATGTCCCTGGTAGCCCAGTTAACCTCCCAGTGATGTCCCTGGTAGCCTAGTTATCCCCCCAGTAATGTCCCTGGTAACCTAGTTGACATCATCACGCGTGGCTCGCAGGAGAAGGAAGATGTGCGCCGCTCTGGTGGGGAAGGGGACGGCACTCACAGCATCCTCCCATGTCACAGACACAGGAAGATGCTGTGAATGCCGGCTCCTGCCCCACCAGAGCGGCGCACACATCACAGGGGAGCTGCGGAACAGAGGTTCCCCACTGCTGGTGTAGGTACTTTAGCAATACAAGTGTTTCACTAATATACCCACTCTGATTTTTTAGATTTTACAGTTTTCACATATGACACAATTTCAGACTAGAGTAGAGTAGACATGAGCAAATTTACAGTAAAAACAAAGTGAATTGCTTTGTTAGCTCGGCAGTCGGCTTATCAGCCTGCTGCCTTATAACTCACTACCGCTCCGTGCCGCTCCGCTTCAGGTGCGGGAAAAGCTGGATACAGTCCTGGGAAAATGGGAGAAGTTTCTCAGAACTGGATCTAGCTTTTCCAGGCATCCAGGAAGAAGCAGCACAGAGCAGCATGTACTTCAAAGACAGACAATGACAAGTCTACGGCTGAGCTAACAAAGCAATTCAGTTTGTTTTTACTGTAAATTTGCTCATCTCTAATGCTTAGTATTGTTTCAAACTAACATGGTCTAATACAAAGCATTGTAAATTGCAATGTTGTAACCTAAGGCATTGTAACTAACTGGACCACTGCACTAGGTTTGCAGTGTGTGAAATTAGTTTGACATGTTTTGCATGTTAAAAACATAAGGGGAGATTTATCAAATTGTTCAGAAGAACAGTGGAGCAGTTGCCTGTAGCTACTAATCATAATTTTCCTTTCACTTTTTAAAATGAAAAATTAAAGCTGGAAACTCATCTACTGTTACTTTGCTGGTTAGAGATATCTCCTCCAAGGTGTACAAGCAGCCCTGTCTCTTGAAATCCCCCTCTGGGTCAAAAATTGAGGATGTCCCTCTGACTCCAGAATATTGTTTCTTTTTGTGTTGATTTTCTGTGCACTGCTCAATGTCCTCCCTTAAAGGGGTAGTTCACAAAAAAAAATATTTCAAATCAACTGGTGCCAGAAAGTGCCAGAGATTTGTGATTTACTATTAAAAAGAATTTCACAACTTTCAGTATTTATCAGCTGCTGTATGTCCTGCAGGAAGTGGTGTATTCTTTCCAGTCTGACACAGTGCTTTCTGCTGCTACCTCTGTCCATATTAGGAACTGTCCAGAGCAGTAGCAAATCCCCATAGAAAACCTCTCCAGCTCTCCAGACTGAAATCCCTGCATGACATACAGCAGTTGAGAAGTACTGGAGATTTTTAATAGAAGTAAATTAAAAATCTCTGGCACTTTCTGTCACCAGTTTATTTGAACGTTTTTCACGGTTAACTACCACTTTAAAACTTAAAAAAAAAAATATATATATATATATATATATATATATATATATATATATATACATGAGAAATACGTATGTACTAGAAATAAGAGTATTTACCAAAATGAATTATGTCTTGTAGAAAAAGATTTGTTTGGTGCAGAACCATTTGATCCATTTTGCTGTGCTGTTGGCGACTATACACCAGATATACAGTCCAAACTGGATGAGATGCAGGTAAGTCACTAATGATTACTAAAACAATATTCCTCATCTGATTGTTCCCTCGCCTTTACTGAGCAGATGTTATGAAGTTACCTTTTGGTAAATCTAAGTCCGGGTTTACACAAGTGTTATACAGGTTCATTTTTGCATCCAAATAATGGCTCCAAGTCTGGGCCCGACTAGAGGTCTATAGACCCGAACAGACCAAATAGTAATCTATAATGCTGTCAGTTCAGGTCATTAGACCCGATCAGAGCCTCTGCTGAAGATTTTATTCGGCGGTGAGAAATGTAGTTGGCCTGTCCGCTGCATGATGTATACTAGTGCTTCTCAATTCCAGTCCTCATAGCCCACCAACAGGTTTTAACTGGTGATATTGTGGTGATTTAGTTGGTATAGTACTCGGCCAGTGATGGTGATTATCGTGACACCAGTGCTAGCCCAGCACACAGGTTTGATGTTGATACCTGCTTTTAATGTGGCCGTTCTGTACTGTTGCCCAAATGGTCGGTGATGGTTGTTATGTGTCCCTTGGGCTTTTGTCACGGTAGTCCTGGGTGGCAAATTTACCCACCTGGACTATCGGTACCACCACCCACAGAAAAGAGAAAATTGACCCAAGGTGTGTGGTGAAGGTGTATAGGTGCTGGTGCGGATGAAAAGATGAGACCCAGTGATAAAAATAGAACAGCTTTACAATGCAGTTTCTAAATAATGAAAAACACTTTGGCAGCAAATAGATAAGTGCTTCAACTTGGTTTGTGCTGCGGAGATAATTGGAAGAGTAGAATGTAGTAGAGGTAGTTGTAGCGTTTTGAGAGTTTAGAGTACAGCAGTGTAGAGGAGTTTATAAAGGGAGTCCCAACCCAATGTAGTACTTGTGCTCTGCTGGAATTTTTGAGAAATACTTGAGAGTGAGAGATACTTTTACCCGTGTTTAGACTAATATATGACCACCTTCTGCTGTCCTACTAGGGTAATACAAGCCCCAGCCTTGGTTACCTTGGTGAAGCTATGTGTCCGAGATGTCCCGGGGTTACTTGAACTGCAAGCTAGAATATGTAGACTTCTGGTAGCTTTGTTTTATCCAGGCTAGTTCCTTTGTGTATCAGGATACTTCCCTGCACCTTTTAGACTGGTTCACGGCGTGGGCTAGGATAATCCCTGACTCTTCTCCCTTTGTAGTTTCTAGCATAATAGGTATAGTAGACAGACTGAAAGGACTGAGTGTCTCTGGTTGCTTCTGCATACACATGTCTTAACCAACTAAATAACACACTGTCTGGACTAGACTGAACTGACTTTTCTCCCACACGGGGCTAACTAGCTACTTCCCCAGGGTGTGTGTGTGTGTGTGTGTGTGTGTGTGTGTGTGTGTGTAAGGCGAACAGGGATAGGTAGAGAAAAAAAGAGTATCTCCAATAGGTCAACACAAAACGCATGGTACAATAATAACAGTAACCCTTTGCTTACTTTAGCTGTGCAAAGAAATAAGGTGTAAAAGTAACAACGACACCTAGGGGCGAAACTATAAAATACTACCTTCAGCACCACTGAACTAAAGAGAGAACTGTAGGGCACTAGAGCACTTAACTGTGGGACACAACAATATAATTATGTGCATCAGGTATTATCACATATGTTCTTTGTAGGGGATATCCTCAAAACATGACATGTTGGTGTCTTTGAGGACAGGAATTGAGAAGCACTGATGTAAACAAACTGACCTTAATAGACCCAAATATCTATAATCTAGTCTGTTGAGTGTTCTGCTGGTGTTTTTTTTTTTTTTTTTTTGCAAAATTCCAACAGAACACACAAAAAAACATACATGCAGTGTTTTTATGCTGGGTTATTTAAATGGATTCTGCAGCTGAAGCACCAAACAGACCCTCAGACACAGAGATGTGAACAAACCCTAAATGTGCCGTCTGTTTTTTGCTATGTGGATAGAGGATAAAATATAGAGAGTAAGCACATATTACCAGTGCAGTTGAGAAAATCAATTCAAAACTATGATGTAACAGTTTAAATCAGGGCACTACATTCATGTTTCCAGTGCCTTCAACCACCAATGAAACTTATCATGATTAAAAGTCTGAATTTTTTGGTGATGAGGTTGTAATATTTTACAACTGTTTGGAAATATAAAATCCATACAAAATTTTATATATATATATATATATATATATATATATATATACGCTGTGGAGGCAGATATCAATTATTAGAATATGCCCCTGTAAATGGTAGGCATGGTAGACTCTCATTATAGTTGTTATCAAAGCTTCGTTTGACTTTGTCTTTCTTATTTCCTTTAATGCTTCACTGGACTTTAGCGGCAGAGATGGTTAGTATTGAGAATATTTTAAATCAGATGTATCTATTGTATAACAGGCCAAGTTTGGGGGCGGGGTCTGAAGTAAAGCTCTGTCCCGTCTGCTTTTGGGAAGTTGTAATTTTCAGTTAATTTCCATTTTTGTTTGTTTAAAGACAAAAACATTGAAAAGTGTAAATTAAAAACAAAACCAGAACTGTCTGGATTTCTCCATACCAACCAATTAGAACAGGTTTAATATTAGCAGAGCTCATTAATGCTGGCAACTGTTGTTTTTACACTTCCGTTTTTTCTTCCTCATGTTTAATAAGTGATAGGTCTTTAATTTTTTCATCTACTGACCTTTTTACCATAAATATGCTGTAAAACTTTGGTCGGTGAAATTTTAATTTAAAGGGGAACTCCGGATAAGGAAAACGTGTTTTCTATTAAAAGTACATTAAAAGTTATATAGATGTGTCTATACAATGTATTACTGTATCTGTGCGGTTCAGCCACACTGGTAGCTGATAGAAATCCAGGAAGTGAAAAAACTGGCCTCTGTGCAAATCCACATTGTCTCCTGCTCTTTCTGCTATCCCCCCTTAGGAGACAAATATTCCATGCCTCTGTCTCACATTGTGTGTGTCTGCTAGACACAGGCTGATGATGCAGAGATGGGGGCAGGGCGTGATTCACCATCTCTGACCGGCCAGAAGCAGGTGTTTCAACTTAGTGCAAAAGTCTACAGAGAAATTAGGGCTGTGCTCACACATGTTAGAGTGTCATTGCAGTCAGGGCCGCCGATAGGGCAGTACAACTGGTACTGCCGTATGGGGCCCGGACCCTAAGACACACGAGGGGGGGGGCCCGGCGGGCCCGCCGGCCGCCGCCCCCCGACCGCTACGCTAGGGGGGCCCGCACGGCCCCCCTTGCCACCTGTTTTTGAGCATCCCGAGAAGCTGCGGCCACGCAGCTTCTCGGGATGCACTGATCGCTTTAATGTTCCGCCCGCACAGCGGGCGGAACATTAAAGCGATCAGAATACAGGAGAAGGACCTGTCAGCGTCCTCCTCCTGTATTCTCTCCCATAGGCTGCCGGCACTTCATACCAGCAGCCTATGTGAGGCCGGGCCGTGATCATGTGCCCCTCCGGCAGGCGTGATGATGTGACGTCATAACGTCTGCCGGAAGTCCCGTCCCTGCGGCTCGCAAGATGGAGCCCGAAGAGGAGGAGGAAGAGTTGCTGCCTGCACAGCGCGGATTAGGTGAGTAGGATGTTTGTCTTTTTTAGGGGCACCTCTGGGGGCATTATTAGTGTATGGGGGCACCTCTGGGGACATTATTAGTATATGGGGGCACCTCTGGGGGCATTATTAGCTCATGGGGGCACCTCTGGGGGCATTATTAGTGTATGGGGGCACCTCTGGGGGCATTATTGGTGTATGGGGGCACCTCTGGGGGCATTATTGGTGTATGGGGGCACCTCTGGGGGCATTATTGGTGTATGGGGCACCTCTGGGGGCATTATTAGTATATGGGGGCACCTCTGGGGGCATTATTAGTATATGGGGGCACCTCTGGGGGCATTATTAGTGTATGGGGGCACCTCTGGGGGCATTATTAGTATATGGGGGCACCTCTGGGGGCATTATTAGTATATGGGGGCACCTCTGGGGGCATTATTAGTATATGGGGCACCTCCGGGGGCATTATTAGTATATGGGGGCACCTCTGGGGGCATTATTAGTGTATGGGGGGCACCTCTGGGGGCATTATTAGTTCATGGGGGCACCTCTGGGGGCATTATTAGTTCATGGGGGCACCTCTGGGGGCATTATTAGTATATGGGGGCACCTCTGGGGGCATTATTAGTATATGGGGGCACCTCTGGGGGCATTATTAGTATATGGGGGCACCTCTGGGGGCATTATTAGTATATGGGGGCACCTCTGGGGGCATTATTAGCTCATGGGGGCACCTCTGGGGGCATTATTAGTATATGGGGGCACCTCTGGGTGCATTATTAGTTCATGGGGGCACCTCTGGGGGCATTATTAACTCATGGGGGCATCTCTGGGGGCATTATTAGTGCATGGGGGTACCTCTGGGGGCATTATTAGTTCATGGGGGCCACCTCTAGGGGCATTATTAGCTCATGGGGGCACAGCTGGGAATCCTACATACAGGGGGCACAGCAGGGGATCCTACATACAGGGGGCATCCCACACAGCGCAGTTACTATGGGAGCCTACAGGGGGGAGAAAGGAAAGGAAGTTGCTAGAAATGTGCGGAGCCTAAATTGTTTGTCTCGCAGGTTCTAAGGGGATGAAACGTATCTGGAAGAAATCATTATCGAGGTCTGGGCCGGATGGAGAGGAAAAGGGAAAGTGACGCCTCAGATCAAAGAAGACGTCACCTGTGAGTCCCTGTATGACAGTTTTCTTATTTTGTAGAACATCATTTAGTAGGGGCGCCCCGAGGTGACAGCTACTACATTATCTGTACTCAGAGATATCACTGTGTTATCTGTTGTGTTACATAGGACTGCAGGTGACTACTACATTATCTGTACTCAGAGATATCACTGTGTTATCTGTAGTGTTACATAGGACTGCAGGTGACAGCTACTACATTATCTGTACTCAGAGATATCACTGTGTTATCTGTAGTGTTACATAGGACTGCAGGTGACAGCTACTACATTATCTGTACTCAAGAGATATCACTGTGTTATCTGTGGTGTTACATAGGACTGCAGGTGACTACTACATTGTCTGTACTCAGAGATATCACTGTGTTATCTGTGGTGTTACATAGGACTGCAGGTGACATCTACATTATCTGTACTCAGAGGGATATCACTGTGTTATCTGTGCTGTTACATAGGACTGCAGGTGACATCTACTACATGATCTATACTCAGAGGTATCACTGTTATCTGTGCTGTTACATAGGACTGCAGGTGAAATCTACTACATTATCTGTACTCAGAGATACCACTGTGTTATGTGGTGTTACATAGGACTGCAGGTGATATCAGGTGATTTCTCCAGGTTGCAGAAGTTCAAACTTCATCGTGCCCTGGTGTGCTGGTGTCTGTATGTCTGTATACACGTGTGCTGGTGTCTGTATACATGTGTGCTGGTGTCTGTGTGTGAGATCAATTCTAGAGAACTGGCTCATATACCCCATTTTCCCCAGTGGCTTAAAATGTAACCTCTGTTATACAGTTATAAAATTGTAGAAATTAAATGTGAACAAGGTGCAATTCAAATAGACACTTACTTGTATAGCTGCCTCTTGTGCTCTGTATGCAGTGCATTATATTCACCCTTGCAACGTACAATTTATAGCGTGTCTACAAGCCCAGCGGGGCTCATTATGATGGAGACTAAAACTTATACAAGAGTGGGGTAGGGGTTCCCCTGTATTCAGAATGCTGTTGAGTACTAGGCAATGCCCCGTCTGGGATTATTGAATTTCGAGGGTCTATGCAGAGCAGGATAAAGACACCTCTGCTGCACAAACAGGATCTCCTAGAAAGCATTCTCACCGCCATGTATTCGCTATCACTGGCTTTGGTGAGCTAAACTAGTCTGCCTGGGGGGGGGGGGGGTGATTTGTATATGCTCATTAACATCGAACAGCCTCATTATATTAGCCTTATCAACATATTCTATGTTAGTGAGCATACCGGGGGGGGGGGGCGGGATATTGGTGAACATATACAAATCAAACAGCCCCCCAGACCCTCGAAATTCAATAACCCCAAACGGGGCATTGCCTAGTACTCAACAGCATTCTGAATACAGGGGAACCCCTACCCCACTCTTGTATAAGTTTTAGTCTCCATCATAATGAGCCCCGCTGGGCTTGTAGACACGCTATAAATTGTACGTTGCAGGGGTGAATATAATGCACTGCATACAGAGCACAAGAGGCAGCTATACAAGTAAGTGTCTATTTGAATTGCACCTTGTTCACATTTAGCTTCTACAATTTTATAACTGTATAACAGAGGTTACATTTTAAGCCACTGGGGAAAATGGGGTATATGAGCCAGTTCTCTAGAATTGATCTGAACCAAATTATACCTCCCAGCAAGGCGTGGGGCGAACACACAATTTTTTTTTTTTTTTATTAATGTGGGGGGCCCAGACACTTTGGTTGTATGGGGCCCCGAAATTCCTGATGGCGGCCCTGATTGCAATACTGCAGTATCTGCACAAAAATGATGCAGTAACACAAATAGATAATGCTAAACAGCAGAGAGGATAAGAGCCAACACTGCCAATTGCAAATGCACAAAAAAACAAGGCATAAACAGTATATCCCATGTAAGATAATATCGGATAAACTCCTTATTGTGGGAATCAACTTCAAAGATAAAAGATGCTTGATCATAACATGTGTGTGGAAAGGAAAAGAAAAAAAAAATTAAAAGTTCTTTGCTTTATTCCAATATCAGCATTACAGGTACAGAATACAGTGTGCTGTGCGGGTGTGACCACAATGAAATGATAAAGTACTGCAAATAATTTAGTAACACAATGAAACTGTGTGAACACAACCTAGATGTTCTGCAACAGCTTTGCGCGGGGAATAGTAACTACCAAAAAATGGATTTTTGGTAGTTACAAGACTGGGATAGAAAGGTAAGTATTGTTATATGCTTCTGCAGATGTTTCATTTTTTTCTACCTCTACCCGGAGTTCCCCTTTAATGTGGGTTTCATGTTCATGCCATATGCCATGACATGTTATCTAGAGTGGAGAAAATAAGTATTTGGTATAGTGCCGATTTTGAAAGTTTTCTCACCTAAAGGAAAGGAGAGATCTGTATGTTTATCATAGATTTAGTCTTTCACAGTTGAAGTATACCTAGTTAACCCCTTCATGACTGAAGGTCATTGATGCACAGATGCTTAGGTCAAAATGAAGCAGCACTTCTAAGACCTTCTAAGAGCCATAACATTTTTTTTTCCACCTACAGCTCTGGTTGGGGCGTCATTTTCCGTGACATGATCTCTATTTTTTATTATTATATTGGTGTAAAAGAAAAATTTTGATCGCTTTTTGTAAAAGGGTTGCCCACTTTATAGTAAAAATGTTCAGTATACAGTATTAGTAACTGTACTCACAGCACTTACTGACAGCAGCTCTCTGTGTACCTCATAGACCTAAAATCAGACTCCCCTCCTCCAGGTTGGGCTGCCCTGCTCTGTGGCAATTCTGTCCATGAGATGGCCAACATGGAAGAGCATGTGACCATGCCCTGCCCCCCTCCAGTGTCCACTATAGGCAAAGATAGGCTCAGTGTTTGACACTTGGAGGCAGGGCATAGTTACAAGTTCCTCCATATTGGTAATCTTTTGGACAGCCTCACCACAGAGCAGGGCAGCACAGCCTGGAGGAGGGGAGTGTGAATTTAGCTCTATGAAGTACACAGGAAACTGCTGTCAGTAAGTGCTGTAAGTACAGTTACTAATACTGTACACTGAACAATATTACTATAAAGTGGCCAATTCTGGTTCACATGGGTCCCTACACTATCTCCACACTGTGTTGGTCAGCGACTGCCAACCCTGCAAACCGTGCACAAGCAGGAAAGGGAGGCCATAGAATGGCCCTGCAACAATAATGTCACAGGACCAAACCCAAAGGGCCCTACCAAAACCCAGCAGGAAAGATAGGAGGTACTTGACAATTTGGGTCAGACCCACATGACCCAAATTAGCAGGAGACACCTGCTCACACATGTCAAGTACCTCTTATCTTTCCCATCCTACCTGCAGGAGCTATGGTGAGTACAAGACCATATATTAACACTTGTGTGGAGATAGTGTAGGGACCCATGTGAACCAGGAGACCGGCACAAGGTAAATGGGACAATATGGTTTGATCAAATTATATACCAACATCCTGGCTTTGGTTTTTAAATGTAGCCGAGTGGCATTAGTGTCAGCCATAGGTGTGATGTGCAACAGCTCTTTTCTCTCCATGTCGTATTTTACTTTTCTCCCTTTTCTGAGCAGTTGGCACTCCTCTTTGTTAGACCCACTTAACCCAAATTAGCAGGAGACACCTGTACACACATGTCAAATACCTCCTATCTTTTCCATTCTACCTGTAGGAGCTATGGTGAGTACAAGACCATATTCACACTTGTGTTGTTTGGCGGCAGCTTTCTCCGCCGATGGTGCCTGCTGGGTTTTTTGGGTTTGGTCCTGTGACAATAGGGTTGCAGGGCCTCCCTTTCCTGCTTGTGCTCGCTTTGCGGGGTTGGCGGTCGATGACCAACACAGTGTGGAAATAGTGTAGGGACCCGTGTGAACCAGGAGACCAGCATGTGGTACATGGGGCAATATATATATATATATTTATATACTGTATATATATATATATATATATATATATATATATATATATATAATGTTCCTACTGAATGGGACATGTGCAGTAAGAATGTAAATACAGTGGTGCCTTGGATTACAAGCATAATTCGTTCCGGGACTGTGCTTGTAATCCAAATCCACTCTTAAACCAAAGCAAATTTTCCCAAAATAAATCATTGATATGCAGACAATTGGTTCCACACCCCAAATATAATGATTTATTATTCTGAATAACATGTAATACAAATGAAACAAACATTTAGAAACAGCAGAATCTGTGATATTATAAGTTACTATACAGTAATGGAGAGGATGGGAAACACAAGGGTGGACAGAGACTGCAGGGAGCATGAAGGAATGAGCAGGACATATGTGGGCACATACATGCAGCACTCTCTGTCCGGGGAGAGAGGGGTTACAGCTATGAAGAGATTACCTCCACAGTCCTGTCCCCTGATGTAAGCCCCAGCCTGAAGTGGATCTGCTATGATTAGGAAGGTAAGGGAGACTTCCTGGGTCAGAGTACAGGGCTGTAGACCCTGCTATGCAGACCATGCCCCTCCTCCACTCGCCCTCCAACCCAGTACAGGGAGCTCTTAAACCAAGTCACAATTTTGAAAAACTGTGAGCTCTTAAACCAAAACGCTCTTAAACCAAGTTACTCTTAAACCAAGGTACCACTGTATTCAGATTGTGGATGAGAAGGGGTTAAAAGGAATGTGTCATCAGAAAATGACTTATTATTTAAATAATGTTTTTTTGTTAATTTTTTGGGCCTTTTTTAATTTTCAATTTTTCTATCAATGTTATAAAATAATCTGGAAATCTTGCAGTTTTTATTCTCACCACTGGAGCTAAAACTAATCTAAAACTTCCTGTTCTGTCTGTAGTGATAAGGGGAGTCTGCTGTAAAGTGAGCTGTACGACATTCTAGTGTGATATTAGACCAGTAGGAATAGCTGTAGTAGTAAAAGTGATGGAAACACTTCTAAAAAAGAAGATAATGGGTCACCTAGAAATCAATAATTTGATAGATCCCAACCAGCATGGCTTTACTGCAGGCAGATCATGTCAGACTAAATAAAAAATTTTGTGTCACAAAAGTGCTGGATGAAGATGGTGCTGTGGATATCGCCTATCAGGACTTCAGCAAAGCCTTTGATAAAGTTCCCCATAAAGAGCTGATAGAGAAGTTAGTAAGAATTAGGCTTAATCCCTGGATAATTTGGTGGATTTGTGGTTGGCTAAAGGATAGATATCAAAGGGTTGTTGTATCTTCTGAGCAGAGACTGGTTACAAGTAATGTGCCACAAGGGTCTATTCTGGGTCCTGTTCTTTGTTGTTTGTAAGGTTTGGTAGGTAAAGTTTGTCTCTTTGCTGATGACACAAAAGTGTGCAATAGGGTTGATATTCCTGGAGGTGTCAGTAATATGCAAAATGATTTAGCATTACTAGATATGCGGTCCAAACTTGTGATGAGCGAATGTCCCGATGTTGGTTTCGGATCACAAACACAAAAAAAATTATTGTGATCGGTTCATGTTCGCCCAACAAATAACGAACGTACAGTAGAAGCATATGTTTCGGTCTAGAATGCGTACAGATTATTAGGTGTAAAATGTAAAATACATAATAGCAGAGCATATGCCCGTGCGTATATACACAATGACATGCATACATGTATCACGCAATACGTGCAAGGAATGCTAGGCCGCAGCATATAGTCAGCTGAGCAAGTCAAGATGTCCCAGCAAACCTCCCCTTTTAGCCTTAAAGAACTCAAATATATTGTGAAAATAATGGACAGGATGGACTATGATCTGCATCATGTTTTTTTTTGTTTTGTTTTTTACAGAGGATGCCTGGTCATTACAGGGTTAAGAAATGAATCCTTATAGTACTAAAATGCTGGATTCTGTCACCCTCCCTACACTGACAATTTCATAAGATTTTAAGCACTACACAGTCAGCTCTCCCTCCCCACACATGTATGTAACCCTACGCAGTGACACTAATCGTACAGCCAATCACAGTAATGCCAGTAGTAAACATGGCTACTGCATTACCTGATCTGCTCTTCCTTCCCCACATGTTTATTGGCTCTTTCTAATTAGTGGGAGGTAACTTGCGCAGTTCACATGTTCAAATATGTTCGAAAATGATCATTATAACCATTCCTATCATCAAACAAATTGTGATCGGTGAACACAAACAATTAGTCTCATGTTCGTACGGCCATTCGAACATTTATAAACATGTTCACTCATCACTAGTCTAAACAATGTAAACTGCAGTTTAATTTTTCCAAATCTAAAATAATGCACTTCGGGAGGAGGAGTTCTCTATCTCAGTATCATATCTGCACTTCTGTGTTAGCAAAGATTTAAGGAGAGAAGGATTTAGGGCTACTGATTTCTGACAGCCTTAAATGAGTCACCAGTGCAACCAGGCAGTAGGGTAAGCAAATTGTATGCTGGGCTGTATAGCTAGAGGTATAACCAGTAGGAAGAGGGAGATTGTCATCCCGCTGTATAGAGCTCTAGTGAGACCACATCTGGAATACTGTGTCCAGTTCTCAGAACCTTTTCTACAAAATGATATTGATAAAATATAATGGGTCCAAAGACGAGGTACAAAAATGGTGGTGGGTGTCAGGCATAAAATATATCAGGAAAGACTTAAATGACAAGTCTGCTTAATTAATGTATTTGCTAAAATATTTAGCTTGACAGGCTCTATAAGTTTACCTACATTAGTTGAGATGGGAAAACCTCTTTAACACGTCAGTTGTATTGTACAGTAAATAAAAAAAAAATTGCTGTTGCTGGGCTTTTGTGCTAAATATCAGCAGCAAAGAAACCATTTATACTGACTAGGGAGGGTCCAAACCGAGTTCGGTTCGGGTTTGTACGAACCCGAACTCTCGGTAATGATTCCCGCTGTCTGCCCGCTCCGTGGAGAGGGTGGATACAGCAGGAGGACCGCCTGGAAAACTGGGATACAGCTATAGCCATAGGCTGTATCTCAGTTTTCCAGGCGGTCCTCCCACTGTATCCACGCGCTCCACTGAGCGGACAGACAGCGGGAATCTGATGCCGAGTGTTCGGGTTCATACGAACCCGAACCTCGGCAATTTCGGACCATCCCTAATACTGACATGTTAATTCTTTGGGAGGAAACTATGGGCCTCTTTTACTAACAATGCATCAGTTTTAAGCCATTATGTTGTCTGTTGTGTCTGTTTATTTTGCGCCAACTTCATTAATATGGCGCACGCTTTATGTAAATCTGAAAGGTTTTTCACAGGACAAAACTAAAACTTACCATCCCGCCACACTAAAAGTGTCTGCTTTCTTTCGGTTGTGGCAGATTTTAAAAGACACACCCACAACACGCCCACTTAGCAGGTTTTAGGACAAAAATGGCATGTTTGTTGGGTTTGTGGACAAATTGTGTCGTCCGTCTTTAGTAAATATGTTGGTCCACTAAATATGGACAAAAAATGGACAAAAAAGATGAAAAAAAAGCCAACAATTTGCTGCCGAGAACACCTAATTAAGTCAAGCCCGATATGTTTAAGTCTGTCAAGGGAAAAGTCTTGGAATGTAGCAACACATTTATTTTTTATTTAAAATGTAATGCAACTAAATACTAGGGATGAGAAAACTATCGGACTTTTGGTCCGACAGCATCTTCGCTCAATTAGTATGCCTGCGATGCCTGCGATCCCGGGTGCATAGTTGCAATTCGGGGAATCTGCGGGCAGGATCTTCCAGGGAATTTAAGATACATTCCCTGGATTTCCCTGGAATGTATTTTGAATTCCCTGGAAGATCCCGGCCGCAGATTCCCGGGAGCGCAACTATGCACCCGGGATTGCAGGCATCGCACTGGAGCGAGCGGCTTTCGGACCAAAAGTCCGAAAGTTCCGCTCCTCTCTACTAAATACATCTATTATTGCTATAACCATACTGACCCAGACAATGAATGGTGTAACTTAATGAACAAGGTACTGTATATGAACCACAACATGGTGCCATTTAAAAAAAAAATGACTTGTCTTGGAAAAAACAAGCCCTCATATGGCTGTGTTGAACAATAAAGATTTACAGTTATTGAAAGGTGATGATGAAAAAAAAAGCAAGAAAAGATCATTAAGGTCTAAAATAGGGAGTCACTAAGGTTAATATGATTTATTCCTTTGTTATGTAAGAAGTAACTGTTTTTATACCTAATTGAGAAAATAAAAATAATTCACAAATATATTAAATATACCTATAAATCTAACATGCTGTTTTATTGGTATAATTTTTCAAGCCCTTAAGGAGATAATAAATGCAACAATGTGCAATACTGTTTCCTTTTGTTAATGAGAGAATTCAGCCTCCACTCAAAGCATTCATAGGAATGCTTTACTATAGTCCAAGCCACATTAATTATTTTTCTCTGTAGGCTGCCCAATACACAGTCTTATTTAACTTTACACATGCTTAAAATTCTTATGCTGTCCATGAACTACAGTTGTCATGAAGCACTGGCACAGTATCAAAACTCTAAAGCGTTTAACATGTCTGCA
Organism: Dendropsophus ebraccatus; assembly: GCF_027789765.1. NCBI lineage: Eukaryota > Metazoa > Chordata > Amphibia > Anura > Hylidae > Dendropsophus > Dendropsophus ebraccatus. The sequence continues at coordinate 62,346,055 of NC_091462.1, forward strand.
AACATCAGTACTGGCAATATGTTGCCTGAAACAAATTTATTTTTTTAAATTATCACTCTGATGACGGTATTAATGGATTGTTTTATTTTTGAGCAGCTATAGGTGGGTTGCAGGAAAAAAAATATATATTGTAGTAATTAACAACATGGTATGACAATTTTATTATGGTATTATTTGTTAAAGGGAAACTAGCAGCAGATTAGGAGACTGATCTGCTCATGTGTTCCATAAGACCGAGAGCACTGAGAATAAAGGTAATTTTCTTGCCTTCTATGGCGCCATTTTTGGTGAATCTTCACTTTATACAATGTGCTATTTAGACGGTTTGGCGCATTAGGTGCATTCCTACCTCCCTCAGTGCACCAATCCACCCTTCTGGCCCACCTCTCCTCATAAATATTAATGCGGTGCTCAACAGTAAAGCATATGAATATTTAAAAGAAGGGACAGGGCAAGTTGTTGCACTAAGTGCAGCAGTCCTGCCCACAGTGCACCAAACCATCAAATTTGCATATTGGATAAAGTGCATATTTACATAAAACAGTACCAATGATAAAGGTTAGAAAATGACCTTCATTTTCTATGGGACAGTAACAGCAGATTAAAATGCTCTTAACCCTTAGGGGACACAGCCAGTTTTAATTTTTGCCCTTTAGTTTTTTTTCTCCTTGTGTATATAAGGCCATAGCTTGTGCATTTTTCCACCTAGAGACCCAGATGAGCACTTATTTTTTGCGCCACTAATTGTACTTTGCTATGGCAGATGTAGTTTTTGCCTAAAAAAATGTCATGAAAGCAGAAAAAATTATATGTGTGGTAAAATTGAGAATTTTCTTTTTTCTGTTGTGCGCCGTTTGCCCTAGGGTAAAAACTGACTTGTTATACATGTTCCTCAAGTTGTTATGATTACAATGATATGTAACTTGTATAACTTTTATTTTATTTGATGGCTTTTAAAAAATTAAAACCTTTTAAAAAATATATATGTTCCTTAACCCCTTAAGGACAGAGCCAATTTCGATTTTTGTGTTTTCGGTTTTTCCTCCTTGTGCTTAAAAGGCCATAGCACTTGCATTTTTCCACCTAGAGACCCACATGAGCCCTTATTTTTTGCGTCACTAATTGTTCTTTGCAATGACAGGCTGAATTTTTGCATAAAGTACACTGCGAAACCAGAAAAAAATTCAAAGTGTGGTGAAATTGAAAAAAAAACAAAACGCATTTTGTTTATTTGGGTGAAATGTGTTTTTACGCCATTCGCCCTGGGGTAAAACTGACTTGTTATATATGTTCCTCAAGTCTTTACGATTAAAACGATATATAACATGTATAACTTATATTGTATCTGATGGCCTGTAAAAAATTTAAACCATTGTCAACAAATATACGTCACTTAAAACCGCTCCATTCCCAGGCTTATAATGCTTTTATCCTTTGGTCTATGGGGCTGTGTGAGGTGTCCTTTTTTTTTGCGCCATGATATGTTTTTTCTATCGATACCTTGATTGCGCATATACGACTTTTTGATCGCTTTTTATTACAATTTTTCTGGATTTGATGCGACCAAAAATGCGCAATTTTGCACTTTGGAATTTTTTTGCGCTGACGCCGTTTACCGTGCAAGATCAGGAATGTGATAAATTAATAGTTTGGGTGATTACGCATGCGGCGATAGCAAACATGTTTATTTATTTATTTATTTATTTACTTTTATTTATAACCTGGGATAAGGGGGGTGATTCAGACTTTTATTAGGGGAGGGGGCTTTTTACTAATAATGACACATTTTTTTTCTTACTTTTACACTTATACTAGAAGCCCCCCTGGGGGACTTCTAGTATAAGTGCTTTGATCTCTCATTGAGATCTCTGCAGCATAGATATGCTGCAGAGATCCATGAGATCGGCACTCGTTTGCTTTCGGCTGCTGCAGCCGGAAACAAACGAGTGCCGAGCCGGGGACGGCGCCATCTTGGAGCGATCTCCCCACTAGACACCAGGGATGACGCTGCGTCCGGTAATCGGATGCAGCTGTCATGTTTGACAGCTGCATTTGATTACTGTATTAGCGGGCACGGCGATCGGACCGTGCCCGCTAATACCAGCGGTCCCTGGCTACAAGTGGCACCCGGGACCGCCGCGGTTCAGAGCGGGGTCGCCGCGCGGCCCCGCTCTGAACTCCCTTACCGGCATCAGGGCGTAAATGTACGCCCGATGTCGTTAAGGGGTTAAAATTGCTCTATTACCATGCTTATAACACTTTTATCCTTTGGTGTATGGGTCTATGTGAGGTGTCATTTTTTGCGCCATTATGTGTTCTTTCTATAGAACGATTTTTATTACAATTTTTCAAGATTTGATGCGACCAAAAATGCACAATTTTGCACTTTGGAACTTTTTATGCTTACGCCGTTTACCGTTATTTATTTTTATTTATAACATGGGGAAAGGGGGGTGATTCTTACTTTCATGGGGGGGGGGGATTTGTATTAATAAAAAAAACTTCTTTTTTTTACACACATACTAGAAGTCCCCCTGGGGGACTTCTAGTATGACTGCTCTGATCTTTCATTGAGATCTATGCAGTATAGATATACTGCATAGATCAATGAGATCTGTGCTCTATTGCTTTCGGCTGCTGCAGCTGAAAGCAATAGAGTGCCGAGCCGGTATCAGCACCATTATGGCGCAGACCCAGGCCTGATACATTACTTAATGTCCTGGTGCAGCTAGGGGTTAAACATATTTTAAAGCTGAGTTCAAGTGCTGTAAAATCAAGGCAAAAAATCTGTAGTTTTAGTGTAGTTTTAAAAAACCAAGGTAAAACTGTAATTTTTACTGTAATTTCTGAAATTCAAGGCAAGACTGCAAAAGTACCATGATGGAACCACAACAGAACCTTAACGTGTCACTGTCGTTATAACGTTCAAAATCTAATTTAACAGTAAATGTGAAATAAAGCAAGTTTGCAATTTACATTCATTATTTTTTTGTTGTTATCATGCTGTAAAACAAAGCTGAACTTACCAGAAATCCAGGTCCAGTCTCCTGAGGGCAGAGACTGCCTTCTCTGTGAGCACTCAGATGACCTGGGAAACACTGGACTTCCTGTTTTCTGAGTGTTTCCTGTTTTTTGAGAAAAAAAAGAGTCAGCAGGAAGTGCTGTGTTCTCCATGATAACTAAAAAAATAAAATAAAAATTAAAGGTAAAGTGCAAATTTAGGTTTGATTGAGTTAAAGAGTAGCTGTTATTATGATTTCTCTCCCGATGGGCGATCAGTTGTTACTGCTCCTGGAAGGTTAGGGTATGGATATGACAAAGGCGAGTCTATTCCCTGCATGAATTCCTATTCTGATTCCTTCTGAGCTTACACACAGAACAGCTACTCTTTAACTCAATCGAACCTAACATGTACAGTTATATTTTCTATTTATAGACTGCATGCATTTTCCTTGCATTCATTGGGGGAAGGGAGATGGTGGTTATATCTTTTATTATACAATTTATTGGGGGGGGGGTTATTAAGTGGTGGTTAAGGTCATGTTGATATGATAAGGTTTTGTCATATTGTGACAGTACTGTCACAATTTTACTGTGATTTTTTTTTATAGTAATTATAGGCAATCACAACAAGTATGCATGTACAGTATATTGTTTTACTAGGTAAAATTCTAAGTCTGTATGTATATGCAGTTGTAGTTTTATACTTCAGTTTCCATCCTATACTACTCATCCTACTCCTAGACGTATTTGGCTTGTTGCTTGGCTTGTTTATGGAAAACCTAAAAGGTTCATGCTACAGTGATTTTAAGAAAGTAGGGTATTTAAGTAGAAGCATGCAATGGTGATTTCCTCATCTCAAAAAAAAATTGAAACAAAGCTATACCCCCAAAAATGTCAATGATTCGATTGCTTATCTTGTGCCTTTGAGCATCAATAATAGCTTGAGGCTGTCGAGAAGTCAACTTATTTCTGCTGAGGTATCCCACTCTTCTTGAATGGCAGTCCTCAGGCTGTTGAGGTTCTGGGATAGAGTTACAAGCTTCTACACAGCAATTCAGCTGATCCCATAAGGTTTTCTATGGGATTTAGTTATAGAGAAAGTGCAGGCCACTCCATTTGAGGTAATCCAGTCTCCAGTAGCCATTCCCTAATGATGCAACCATGATTCCCAGGAGCACTGTCATCCATGAAATGTCTAAAGTTATTTTTAGTGAGAGTGCTCATTTAGCAGTTTTTGAGTTGACTGATTTTTGAAGAGGCTGAATATTATTGACGTTGCATGTACAGTAATTGCAGTCTGTAAATTTCATGACTATCCCAAACCTTTCATTTTACATCTCATGCGGCAGAGCTGTAATATGCATTAATATAATGTAAAAAGGTATATAGCTGTAAGGGTATGTTCACACTGAGTAAAACAGGTGGAATTCCTCAGCAGACATTTCAATTCCTTGAGTGTAGAGCAGAAGTGTGTGAGGCATCCCATTGACACACTGGGGCAGGTGGGATTCCAAACGTAGTGCACAGCGGGGCTCCACCGCGGAATTCCACCTGTTTTACTCAGTGTGAACGTACTCTTATGGAGAGTCAAGGAATGTCAGATGTAAGCTTTAAATATACACTCTATATATACCTCTGCACATGACTTGTTGACCTAACATTTTGATTAGAATATGTCCTTTTATGTCCAATTTATTCTCTTTGTATTCAACTCACATAAGAATAACTTTCATTTTTATTTTGCAGGAGGGGTTCAAAATGGGACTAACTGTGGAAGGAACTGTGTTTTGTCTTGATCCTCTTGAAAACAGAAGCTGAAGCCGAGGATCCTATTTTTCTTATATAAAAAAGGATGCCAAATACTTGGAAATAGAAAAAATATAGTTAATGACAATGATAGTACCTGGTAGTAGACAAATCATTAGTGGACATTTACCAAACCTTTTCCTATGCAGACTTATTAATTTTATTCCATTTATTCAGATTCTTTTTTGGATTGCCTGCACTCATTTAACAGAGTTGGGTTGTAGTATATTACTAACACTAAATTTTGTGTATTGTACTGGATTAAGCAGTGTCTATTCATTTGGGTTTAGATATATTTATATACTTTGGAAAATACCAAACTTTTATTTCAGGATAAACATAAGACAGAGCAAGACAACATAAGACATGAAGAGGTTGTAGAAGAGATTAGGACCTGGTAGCATAAGAGGCAGAGATTAGTCAGCAATAGCGGACAACCTGATGGCCATTTGAGTGGTTGGAACCGTAGGGTTTGGCACACATTATTAGCTCCTTATATCAAAGAGGTTCTTCAGGTCACCCTATTTCTGGTGTCATGCATGTCTCCTATTGTCATACCAGTGCTTGCAATGGGCCTAGTGCCACCATGCCTTTGCTCTGCTTCTTGGCCATTTTCTGTGTTGCTCCTCTTGCTGTCACTATTAATGTTAGTCACTGCCTCCTGAAGCTCCCCAATGCTGCTGTTCCCCTGCACACCTCTATACACTGTGTTACTACCCACTGCCCATAGAGTCCTGCTATAACACCATACAAGAGTTAAAAAAAGAAACTCTGTTATACAAACAAGTAACAAAGTGAAGGTCCTTCTTTATAAGCCTCTCTATCACTATAATCTAGTCAGATTTAGAATGTACATGTCCCATATTTAAATTATTTGTCATTCTTTAATGCATTCATTACATTTCTTTGTAGAATTGACAACAAACATGGGACAACGACATCTTATATCCTTTTGGTTAAATTCAGTATTTGTAAAAAGTGGGTAGTAAGCTATCATATGCCCAGATAGTGCCAATTTTTAGAGCATTTATTAGTCCATTGATTTCACCTTTTATTAAGAGTTACATCTTATTGTCATACTGTATATAATGATTTGCCTGTATTGTAACTGTTGTGATATTTTTGTACTGGAAAAAAAAACCTTTCAATTCTGTTTGGCTGTTAACTTGTTCTTTCAATAGCTGCATATGCCATTTTTATCTGCCCATGAATATTTTGTATACTAGAATTTAACATATACAATTTTATATATAAATATGTTAAATAAATATTAATAAAAATATGTATATATATATGAAACTATATAAGAAACTTCATACAATAAAACAAAACCACTAAAAGCTATAGTAAGCATCTTTGCATATTATCCTAAAGTCATTGAGCAGTAAAGGGGAAATTTATCAAGGGGTTTGTACCTAATTTTCGGTGAATAACTGCATTTTTCACCCATTTTTGGTCTAAGTTCTATTTATGAACCAGTATTCGACAGGTGAATATTTTTAGATGCAACTTTTTTTAATCTGCCTGTTTTAAATATTCACCCAAAAGTTCGCATAATCCTGGATTAGCGCCCAATTTATCATTTGCAATTTTTTAAAAAGTTGCATAAACAGGCGCAAGCTTACGTCTGGTCAGAACCAGGTGAATAAAACTGCGCATTTTTTTTCATAGTTGCGCCTTTTTTGCGCCTTTTTATTTAGATGCATTTACTATGGCAGTGCTACATGTTAATGAATCAGTCACTAGATATTAGAACAAAATACACACCAATCCCCATTAGAATAGTTGCACTTATTAGACTCCTTAGTAAATGTCCCACTATGTGCTTAGTTCATCTTTTATTGGTATAAAATCATTGAACTAATATAATATACTATATAATGAAAAAATAATATGGGTATGGTTGATTGCATGACGATAAAGCTTGTTGTTCAAAGTGTACCTGGCTCAGATGAAGGCAGACCCGCAGCGGCCTCCGGACACAACCCAGGTGTCCCGTGTCACTCCATCCCAGATAACCCTCTAGGAGTGGCCCATCTGGCATGCGGGAATCTAGAGGACCCCTCTGTTTGGCCTGTCGACAGTACGGCCATATTGCTAGAGATTGCCCTGTACTGAAAGGAACAGAGCAGGGTTTAAACTCCCAAACCTCTGCAGTAATGGGGCATCCCACGGCGGTTTGTCAGACTCTAAGCCCCAGGCGTGAAGAACACAATTTATATGCCAGTAGCCCTGTTATGGAAGCTGAGTTGGAAGGCCAGAGAGTACGATGTTTGGTTGACACAGGGTCAGAGTGCACCCTTATGCCACTGGAATTCTTTGAAAGGCATTTTGGGCACATGATGGAGCCAGAGGATGGAAGTGTCATCCGACTCACAACTGCTAATAACAGTGAACTGGATGTGCGTGGAATCGTCTGGATGCGGGTCCGATTGTTTGGGCAAGATATTGGAACGAAGGGGATTGTGCTTGTGGACCATTCATCCCGGAAAGGAATGGACGTGACGCTGGGCATGAATGTGTTGAGAGACTTGGATCACCACCTCTATGCTAAGGAGGGACCAAGGTATTGGCAACAGGCCACCACACATTAACCAACCCAGAAAGTCCTACAACAGATGGTGAGGAGCTGCAGTTTGCAAAAGAGCCACATGTCCAGATGGCCTGTAGGTCACGTGAAGGTGCCACTGAAGTCCCCGATAGAAATCCCGCCTCAACAAGAACAAATACTGATGCTCCCGGTGAGAGCTGGTCAACAACTGAACGGGTTGGAGGTCCTGATTGAACCCGCCACTCAGGGAGAGTCTTCAACCCGCCCATTGATAGCCTGGGCTCTCGCCACTGTGAAGAATGGATGCGTACCTGTACGATGTCTCAATGTCATGGACAGTCAGTTGACTGTTACTGGGACTACCCTACTGGCCGATGTCTATGTACCCCAAGGTGATATCATCCGACGGAAGAGTTTTACGCTACAGCCGGACGAGGGGTTGGCCTGGACCTATGCTGTGGAGGTTCAACAAGGGGAGTCCCCAACTGCGGAGTGGAACGGCCGAGTGATCATGGCCCTGATGGGAGTAGACTGCAAGACTCTGACTCAGGGACAACAACAGTTGTTGAAAGATACCCTTTGGGAATTTCAGGAGGCGTTCTCAAGGCATGACGAAGACTTTGGTTGTGCTTCCGGCATTGAGCATGAAATCCCTACTGGCGATGCTGCGCCTATCCGGGAACGGTACCGGCAGATCCCGCCAAAGATGTACCAGGAGGTGAAAGAAATGGTGGCCAGCATGTTGGACAATCGGGTGGTTCAAGAGAGCCAGAGTCCCTGGGCTGCACCTGTAGTATTAGTGCGGAAAAAAGATGGAAGCCTTAGGTTTTGCGTGGATTACCGTAAACTGAATGCTCAGACTATACGAGATGCCTACCCTCTGCCGCGGATTAAAGAGTCGCTGACTGCCCTGAGTCATGCAAAGACGGCCTTCATCCTACCTATGGGACTTTATGAGTTCAATCGGATGCCATTTGGTTTAACCAATGCCCCAGGGACCTTCCAGCGGCTGATGGAACACTGTTTGGGGGACCTAAACTTTGAATCAGTGCTGATATATCTGGACGATGTGGTGGTGTTTGGGAACTCCTTTGAGGATCATCTTCAAAAACTGCGCAGGTCCTGGGGCGGCTGCGGGACCACGGGCTCAAGATCAAGCCCAAGAAGTGTCAGTTGTTCCAGCAGCGGATAGAATACCTGGGGCATGTGATCACTTCAGAAGGGGTACAGCCAGCCCCCGGAAAGGTGGAGGCCGTTCAGAAGTGGCCTCAGCCGCGAACACTACGAGAGGTACAGGCATTCGTGGGACTGGCTGGGTACTACCGGAGGTTCATACCGCGATTTGCTCATTTGACAGGTCCATTAAATGAGCTGGTGAGGGGCACAGCGGGAGGCCCGAAGAATCGGCCCATCAAGTGGGGACCACGGCAGCAGGAGGCCTTTGAAGCGGTGAAGGAGGCGCTGACCAGTGCTCCCATTTTGGCATATGCACGGTTTGATACCCCATTCCTGCTGTATACTGATGGAAGCCTACATGGTCTGGGGACCGTGCTGTCCCAAGTCCAGGATGGACGTGAGCGAGTAATTGCCTATGCCAGTCGGTCTTTGAGAGAGACAGAGCGCAACCCTGACAACTATAGCTCCTTTAAGCTGGAGCTGTTGGCGCTGGTGTGGGCCATGACTGAAAGGTTTGCCGAGTATCTGACAGGTGCAGAGGTCACCGTGATGACAGATAACAACCCGTTGGCACACCTGGAGAACGCCAAGCTTGGAGCCCTCAAACAGAGATGGATGGCTCGCCTCTCTAAGTACCAGTATCACATTAAGTTCCATTCAGGGAGAGAGAATGGCAACGCTGATGCGCTCTCCCGGGTTCCAGTGGGACTGCCCATTGTGAGTGTTGACGATGAGCTGGAGGACACCGAAACTCCCAACCTAGGTCGATTGCCCATGTTCCGGGATGTGGCACACTCAAATGGGGTGGTGTCCGGGAAAGATGTTGATGGACTGGGAGAAGGTCCAAGGTGACTGCCCAGATCTGCGAAAAGTAAGGGAGTGGGTCCAGGACAGGGTCTGGCCTCGGCCGGAAGAACGGGCCCAACTAACTTCAGAGGGTCAGAAGCTGTTGAGACAGTGGGATAAGCTGAGTATTATCCAGGGGCTCTTGTGCCGGACCACATACCTACAGTCTGAACTGCAGTTTCGGCAACAGATTGTCATTCCCATGTCATTGGGACCAGAGGCCGCCTGGGAGTGATAAAACATACAAGTGGCTCTAGCGATTGGTATATTGCCCCGGTTTGGGAGATATGGTGGCCGTGGCCTGCCTTAAGTGTCGGTCCTGTGGGTTAAATAAGAGTGTTGAGCAACGGGCTCCTGTTCAGACCATCCAGACATCTGTACCACTCGAGGTCCTTATGATTGATTATGTACATATTGGGTATTCCGCCTCAGATCATTCATACTGTCTGGTCATGACAGATCATTTCACTAAATATGCAGCAGCGGTGCCCACTCGAGACCTGACGGCAGAGTCTGCCGCCGAAGCAGTCTGTAAACATTTTATACAGGTTTTTTGATGTCGACGAAGGATTCATTTAGATCAGGGGGCATGTTTTCAGGGGACACTGATGAGTGAACTGTATCAGCTGTATAGGAATGAGCGTTCACGCACCACCCCATATCACCCTCAGGGGAATGGAGCGTGTGAGCAATTCAACCGCACCATGCTTCAGATGCTGCGAACCTTGGAGGATACTCAGAAGGCCCGCTGGCCAGAGTACTTACCTGAATTGATGTGGGTTTACAATAACAGGGTACACAGCACCACCGGTTACTCCCCACATATGCTTATGTTTGGGAGGGCGGGTCAGGAGATCGAGGACCTTTACATGCCTGATCCGATGGGTCCACCCCCAAGAAGTTCTACTGCATGGGCGCAAGAGCATCGCCGACGACTTAGAGCAGTGCACAAGGTTGTAGGGGAACGCCTGAGACAAGTAGTACACCCCAATCCAAGACCAGTGCAAAGAGGTGGATTTGTCCCGGGCCACCGAGTGATGGTTAGGGCCAAGAGACCATCTGGGAAGTTGGATGGGCGTTGGGAGGCAGTCCCATATGTGGTGAAGAGGAGGGTAGACCCCGCCATCCCGGTATATGAGGTGGAGCCAGTGGGGACTGGTGGACCCTTAAGGAACTTGCACCGTAATATGCTGAGATACTGTACTTTTGAGGAGCCTGTAATAGTAGAGGAGTTGCCTGTCACTGTTCAGACTGCGGTAGAACCCCCCATAGATGAGGAATGGTGGATAGCTCCGGTCCCAACCCCCACAGAGGTTCCAACTGTAGCAAGTCTGCCACCCAGGGAGAGGGTTACACAGCCAGTGGCCCCTCCCTCAGAGAGATTGCCTGACACTCCTGATACCTCTGAGTCTATAAACCCATGTAGAACTCACAGGTGTAATGCTGGTGTGCCCCCACAGCGCTATGCGCAAGACGAGTTTGTATGGGGAGGGTTGGCGAGGACACCAACCTCTAGTGGGGTGGCATGTAGGAGATGTCATTGTAACTGTACCTTCAATTCTTTATTTTGGCCACAAGATGCCACTGTTGAGCATTAACATTAAGTACAAGTGACTGGTCACATGTCTGTGACATCACTAACGGTCTTTTGGTTGTCAAGGAGAGAGCGGCCATTTTCCCTGTGAGCTGTTGGTGAAGATCCTGATTCATCCAAGCTGGGAATCGGTTTGCTGGGACTTCTAGTTGTGGTGCAGATCAGCTGTTGTTGCTGGCGATTGGATCCTCAGAGTCAGATTGAGAGATTCAACTCTTCGACTGTGACTGTGGGAGCACATTTCTGGTCGAACTGGATCGTGCTGCTGTGAACAGTGGTCGCCATCGTGGGACTGGATATTGGCAGAGGAGCTTCTCATCTGGACACAGTGAGACAGTAGCGTGCACGCCAACGTATGAGAGTCACGGCCTACAAGTAGTTAGTTAGGTTTCTTCTTCGTATTAGGCCACAAGCCTTTCTCCACAGACTCATATACCACAGCATTGCCTGTCTGGCAATATTCTTGGCCGATTGCTGTCTTACTGTCAAATAGTGGTTTGTTATTTATAGATTTATTGTTAAGATTGTAAACCGCTGTGCTACACCGCGAGTGCGCCTGAGGAACGCATCCATACACAATTGTTCGTGTCTTGTGAGGGTATTAAGAGGTAAATAGCGTCCGGTCTATCTGAGACTGCTGGTAGGTAAAAGTTGTTGTGAATATCCGGATTAGATACAGTGTGGCGACACGCTGTGAAGCATAGGGGTCTCCACTAGTTGTTGTATTGTTGTGAGGGTTTGGGGGTTATTGGTACCTGTGGTACTAGTATTGGTGCATTTCAGTAAAATTACAATTTGGGTTAACTTGGTGTTGGAGTCGTCTCTCTCGCTCTTGACTTCGCTGTATTCTGGGGAGCCCAGCTCGGTACACGGCTTACATCAGTACGGAATTTTGCTGATAGATACATCAGATGTGCTGTACAAATGCTTATTAATACCAGGTAATGGGATGGGACATACACAGATTGGTGTTAGAAGCACATTTCACCCTCCGCGTGCATGCCTGCATTTCTCCGGAGAGGGCAATGTAGAGTAAATGGCCTTATTCTGGGTATGCCCTTCCCGCAGTGTCCCCAGATAAAATGACCTATGCATAAGCCATACAAATTGGAACTTTTAAAAAGTTAACTCATCTCTAATTAAAACTTTAGATGTGCCATAGAGACATATTACCCCCTTCAGGATCGGGCTAATTTTCATTTTTGCACCTGTATTTTTTGCTCCTTGTGTTTGAAAGGCCTTAGCGCTTTTTCACCTATAGAACCACTTTAGCCCTTTTTGTGACACCAATTGTACTTTGTAATGACAGACTTAATTTTTCCATAAAATATGCTGCAAAACTGGGGGGAAAAAAGTATTTGCATGGTGAAATAAAAAAAAAAAGAAATTTGTTTTTGTTTTGGGACTGTTTCATTTTTACGCTGTTTGCCCTATGGTAAAACTGTTATTTATGTTCGTCAAGTCAGTATGATTACAACAATAGGCAACTTATAACTTTTATCTCAATTTAAAACAATGAAAACTTTTTAAAATAATTTTTTTAAGTTAAATTATTTTTTATTCTATTACCATTCTTATAACGGTTTTATTTTTTGGTCTATGGGGCTATTTGAGGTATCGTTTTTTGTTTTTTTTGCTCCTTGATTACAAATATTCTGGATGTGATGTGACCAAAAATCAACAATTTTGCACTTTGGCGGGTTTGCTTACACCGTTACTGTGCAAGATCAGGAATGCAATTATTTAATATTACTAGTGATTCCGCACACGGCGATAATTATGTTTTCTTTTCTTAATTTTTATTTATAAAATGGGAAAGGGGGTGATTTAAACATTTATTATGAAATGGGATTTTTTACTGATAAAAAAAAACACTTTTAGTATCCTTGCGGGTAACTTGTAGTATCCTACAACTTCTATGGCTGCACTGATGTCTTATAGTGCATTGATCTCTGAGATCAGTGCTCAGTTACTATGGGCTGCTTAAGCCTGTAACAAATGATTGCTGAGCCAGGATTAGTGTCAATGCAGTGGTGAAGCCAGGCCCGGGCAGAAGCAGGGATTGCCCCTCTGTGATCCTGCCACAAGATGCCAGATGTGGCGATGAGCCCTCTCTGAAGCCCCCTACCTGCCCCAGGACGTAGGGGTACATTATGGGGTGGGAAGGGGTTAATGATAGTGGCAAGGGAGGAAAAAGTGTACGGTCCAGCACTCCAAGGTGTTAGGGGAAGATGAACTAATAAAACATAACTTTTAATCTATGCTGTTAAAATAATGCTTTAAAACCAACGCGTTTCGCGCCATGGCGCTTAATCATGGTTATAAAAAATAAGCAAATTATCATGTCTTATAAGGAATAAAGCAACCAATCATGAATGCCGGCATGGCGTACTCATGTGGGGGATAATGATCCTAATCTGCACGTCATTACGTAGTGAGTCATATGACTGATCATGTTACCTGGACGCCATGTCTGGGTTGCAAGTCATGGTACTAATCATATTACCTAAACGCAATGTCTGAATACGGTTACGTATAATAATACAACAAGTCATTCTTGTGGTTCATTCCGTATGGCATTCTAGTATTTAGGCGGAATATATATTCGGCTTCTTTGTATAGAAGCTTTTTCCTACAATCACCTCCTCTCCTTGGATTGGGAACTTTTTTTATGCCATAACATATAAAACTGGCGGTATTACCGCTGTGTGTTTGTAAAAAATGTTTTGAGGCACCGGAGGCGTTGAGTCCAAGTCCACCCCTAATGCTCAATAAATGTTCTCCTATGCGTTTTTTTAAAGATCTAGTGGTACAGCCCACATACTTCAGATTGCATAGGGTACACTCTATTATATAAACAAGATGATGACTGTTGCAATTAATGAAGTCTCGCACTGTATAGTTCACGTTACTAGAACTGTCCGTGAAGTGTCTCTTGGTTTCCAAAAATTTGCAAGTTTGACATCTATTCACACCACATTTTAAGTTGCCTGTGATTTTATTACTTCTAGTTGCGTCTTCTGTGGTGTACATACTGGGGGATAATAAGTCCTTCAGAGAACGGCCCCTCCGGGCCACACAACGGTGTCCTCCTTCTAGGATTTCTGCCAAGATGTCATCCTGTCTTAATAAAGGTAAGTTTTTGTTTAAAATAGCCACGATTTTTTCATATTCTGTACTGTATTGTGTGGAAAAGGTTATAGGTGCATTTGTGGTGATGGTAGTGGTACAAGTATGGTTTCTGGAATTTTTTGTTAGCAAATCGTTCCTATTTCTGTTTTTGACTATATTTTTTGCTTTTGTTATGGTTCCTTGTTTATAACCCCTCTGTTTTAGACGTTCGCTGGCTTGGTCACATTGCATGTTAAAATCCCGTTCTTCTGAACATGTACGTTTGATTCTAGTTAGTTCACCCACTGGGATGGATTTTAGAGTGTGTGCTGGGTGGCTGCTTGTTGCATGCAGTATGGTATTTCCGGTGGTACTTTTCCGATATAAGGATGTTTGTACTAGTTTCCCAGCCTTCAGCCTTCACAGGTGCCTTCAAGAGTATATCCAGAAAGGACATTTCTGTCGGTTGTAGATTGGCTGTGAAGCGGAGGTTGTGAGGGTTGTTATTTATGTATTCCATAAAGGATTTCATCGCCTGTTGTCCTCCCGTCCACACCATCAAAATATCGTCAATAAAACGACCAGACCACTTTATATGCTGGCAAAAGATGTTTTGAGAGGAAAAAATAAACATTTCTTCCCACCAGGCAACATATAAGCCTGCGAGTGTAGGTGAGAATTTCGCCCCCATTGGGGCTCCTTGTATTTGTAGGAAATATTCTCCATTGAAGGAAAAGAAGTTATGTTTCAATAAAAATGATGTAACTTATATTATGTACTCGCGTAATTCATGGCTGTAGTTGCTGTATTTGTAGAGGTGGTGGGCAAGTGCAGTTATGGCCTGATCATGTGGGATAGAAGGGTATAGAGATATAACGTCACAACTAAGCCACATGTTCTCTTCATTCCATACAAAATTTTGAAAAGCCCTAAGTACTGTACCGCTGTCCTGTTTTGTAACAGTTCATCCACCCATTCACAAACCTTTTCATTTAGTTAACCGACACCCGAGATGATTGGGCGTAGTGGTGGTGGGTTTTCGCCTTTATGGATTTTCGGTAATCCATATAGTATGGGGGTGGTGGGATGTTCAGGGATAAGATCTTTCATACGTTTATCATCTATTATCCCCAAAGCGACACCTTCCTGTACTAAGTTATCCAACTTGGTTTTAAAAGTGGTGGTGGGATTAGATGGCAATTTTCTATATGTGGTGGTATCGTTCAATATGTTATATGCCATTTTGCAGTACATTTCTTTGTCCATCACCACAATTTTGCCACCTTTATCCGCCATCCTCAAAATGATGTTTTTATTGTTCTGTAGGGATTTTATGGCTTGTTGTTCTCTGAAATTAATATTGGACTTAGAGAGAAGGGTTTCCGACTCCTCTTTTAATTTCCTGAGGTCCCTTTCCATACAATTTTGGAAATGATCGAGTGCTTCCACTCGTGATTTTATAGGGTAATAGCCTGGGTTGGAGTGTTTGATGGGGACACTATGGATGAAAATTGTGTCCTGAACTTGACCCTCATACTCTAAGTCCATAAGTTGTTGTAAGTTAGTTTGTTCCTGGAATAAGAGATCTGTAAAATTATTAGTTTGGGCATTTAGCTCCTTTAGAGGGTTTATTGGAGTGTCCGTGTGGGTGTTAAAAAAATGGCGTCGGACGGTAAGTAGTCGTGCAAAACAGTTTATATCGACCAAAGTTCCAAACAAATCAAAATGTGTTGTAGGTGCAAAGGTAAGGCCCTTGGATAGGACCTTTATTTCATCTTTAGTTAGAATGATTTTAGAGAGATTCACTACATTGGTTGTGTTTGTGTCTGAGGCTCCATTCAGACCGCCACTGTTTTGTGTTGTGATATTCTCTTGGATTATGTTTGTATGGGCAGTATTTAGGGTTGATAATTTCTGCGATTCTTGCGTGCGGGGTATCTCCCTTGAGAAGGAATTATGTTGTCTTGACTTATGTTTCCTCCCCGCACGCCTGATGCGTTTTTTGTAAGTGGATTGCGGCCTGCGTCATTGTTTGTGTTCCAATTAGTTCTTTTACTCGGTGTGATACCATCTCTAGGTCCCTGTCCTCCTGAATTTGGATTCCATGTACGGTTTGTTGTATAATCGCTTGTTTGATTGGATCTTGTACCATCTCTTGATCCCTGTGCCCCTGTATTCGAATTCCATGTGTGATTGTCAGTATGGCCGCTGGGTTGTAGGGATCGTGCACCCCCCCTGACTGATATCTGATGTGGTATCAAAGTCAAATGTATCTGCTGTGTCCCGTTCAATTGAGGAAAAACTAACATGTCCCGGGGTTCGTTGAGCACCTCCTTTTTTTAAAATGGAGCGAGGTTTATGTGTCCTAAATTTCTTCCATGTGTATACTTGGTTGAGTGTGTAGTCTGTGTTGTCTCTTTGGAATTTTGTTTTTTTTACCTCCAATATTTGGTTTTCTAGGTCTTGCATTTTTATTTTTAGTTTATTATTTAGTTCCTCATATTCAGCAAGAGATGAGAACGGTTGTAAAGCTTGTTTAGTTTCTTCAAGTTGTATTTTTAATTCGGCTAATTTTACTCCTTCGTGTTTTATTATGATTTTTATTAGTATTTTTATTAATAGAGTGTACCCTATGCAATCTGAAGTATGTGGGCTGTACCACTAGATCTTTAAAAAAATGCATAGGAGAACAATTATTGAGCATTAGGGGTGGACTTGGACTCAACGCCTCCGGTGCTTCAAAACATTTTTTACAAACACACAGCGGTAATACCGCCAGTTTTATATGTTATGGCATAAAAAAAGTTCCCAATCCAAGGAGAGGAGGTGATTGGAGGAAAAAGCTTCTATACAAAGAAGCCGAATATATATTCCGCCTAAATACTAGAATGCCATACGGAATGAACCACAAGAATGACTTGTTGTATTATTATACGTAACCGTATTCAGACATTGCGTTTAGGTAATATGATTAGTACCATGACTTGCAACCCAGACATGGCGTCCAGATAACATGATCAGTCATATGACTCACTACGTAATGACGTGCAGATTAGGATCATTATCCCCCACATGAGTACGCCATGCCGGCATTCATGATTGGTTGCTTTATTCCTTATAAGACATGATAATTTGCTTATTTTTTATAACCATGATTAAGCGCCATGGCGCGAAACGCGTTGGTTTTAAAGCATTATTTTAACAGCATAGATTAAAAGTTATGTTTTATTAGTTCATCTTCCCCTAACACCTTGGAGTGCTGGACCGTACACTTTTTCCTCCCTTGTTCCTATTTGTGAATCCACGCCCGGCCGCGTTTGGGATCCGTGCACCCACCCATCCCCCCACAGCATACAGGGAACTAACTGTCTGCCATATCCAGGTGAGCTGATCCAATTCTCCACTACTCTCAGTATTGTTAATGATAGTGGCCATTTACTGCATTATACATAAAGCCCATACTTTTAAGTGGTCTTCTGAAGCTTTATTTTTCTTATAAAAACATGGACACAGTGCGGACAAAAGGTGAGCAGACGCTAGGTGAAAGGAGTGGTGACAGCCTGTTTCACGCTCACTGTGCTTCTCCGGACCTCCTTGTGTCTGCACTGTGTCCATGTTTTTATAAGAAAAATAAAGCTTCAGAAGACAACTTCGGTGAGTGCAATTGGCTTTTTACTTCGTTATGGATGTTTCTGTTGCTATACACAGTTAGCACCACTTGTCATAGCCGAGCTCCGACTGAGACCAGCATATAGCTATACCCATGTTTTGTACCTAGAGTGCCGCTACCTGCTACATGTGCATGCATACTTTAAAGTGGTTCACATACAGTACATACTTTAATTCACTCCAGATTTTAGTTTATCATGTACACAGCTACTGTAATCCAACTTGTTTCTGTCACAATCCTTTGTTTTGAGACTCCTAAATGAGAATCCACAAGCTCTCTTTTTTACATATTCATGTTTCTCAGAGAGTAATGCACCTAGGATTTTACTGTATTGAGCCCTTTAACCAGCTGCTGACAGTGTTATATTTGACTGGTCTCCCTGATATCAGTGATTTGTTTCCTGTATACAAATTTACTAGAAATGAGCGAATAGTGAAATATTCTAAAATTCGAAATTTGATTCAAAAAGGCCCAGATATTCGACTATTTGATCAAATATCGAAATCCATTATAGTCTATGGGAGAAAAATACTCGGAACTTGGAAATCAATATTCAACCACTTGGAGATCACCAAGTGCACAATGACACCTTAGGAAATAATGCCAACACCTCTGGAATGCATCTGGGACAGCAGGGGAAGCATGTCTGGGTGTATCTAACACACCCAAGTCGCAGTATTATGCCACTATAACAGCCTGTCTACAATACACCACAAACACAATATAACCGCTTTGTATAATGGAAAAAAATACTTAGAAAACTTCTTTCCCCTACATTAGCATGGACAGAAAGCCAAATATTAAGCAAAAGAAACTTTATCATGCACACTTTAAATCACATTGCCCATGACAACCTCAGATGGCATAGGCAAGGGGGAAATAAAACAGTACATACCTTTAAAGGACAACTCTGACCCCAGACTTTTCTGTGGCAGCCATTTTGTGACAATGACATAATTAAGAGGAAGGCGGGTCTAAGCCCTGTTAGGCCAGCCTCCCTTTGACAGATGACAAAGTTGGCTGAGCAAGCTGTAAGCCATATAACAGTTCTACAGAGTCAGTTAGACATCACGGGGTGGAAAGCCCACACTAGGAAGCAAAGGAAAAATGAAGACACCTACTGGAGCTTTAGTTCAGTTGTTTTTTTGTGTTCTATCAGCGCCAGAGTTGTCCTTTAACTGTCAATGTGTATGTGTGTATGTGTCTGTGTGTGTGGTGTGATTTTTTTTTAGACTGCCAAACAGAAAAAGGCTAATTCAAATTATTTACAGGACACACAGTGCGAAAATCAGTAGTACCAAGATAATAGTTTTTATGGCACATTTGCAGTATACAGCCGTATACCGGATATATAAAACTCAAAACACCTTCTAAGTCTCTGCTTTCTGTACTTTTAGGCCTAACAAGGGCTTTTGGGGTTCTCTTCCTACCTAAATTTACCTAAATGATAACTCTCCCTGGTATACAGTTTCTCCCTCTCTCGCTCCAACCAGCAAGTAAAACGAATATGGCATGTCTGTTTTCCCTGCGGCCGCTAGGGATCCCAGTCTGATTGTATACTATGGGGGACATTTTTACGCCGGGCTTAAAAATGTCCCCGCAGCTCCGGAGCTCATGGGATTTATGTAGAGGTGCATTGCTCAGAGCTGGCAAAGTTTTCAGTATTATTTTTCCAACGGAAAAATGATAAATGTGGCGCACATAGAGGCCGTACCCCTCTGCATGCAGCTGCACCCCCCCTAACACCCTCTCTCTACCCCACTGAAAGAGATGGTGCAGATGGGGCAGATGCGAAAAAAATATTCAGAAAAATACCACTTGCAAATATTTTTACGCCAATTTGCCCCATCTGCGCCTAAAAAAGGTGTTTACACCTTTTCATACATGTGGCCCTATGTGTATACACTCTGTCTGGGATCCCATTGACTGTAGTGCAACGAAAGTTTTGTATAAATCACGGCCGCTGTTGCAAATCGGCATTAACGGATGTGATTTATACAAAACTTACGCTGCACTGCAGTCAATGGGATCCCGGACAGAGTGTATGCACATAGTATACAATCCGTCCGGGATCCCTAGCGGCCGCAGCGAAAACTGACATGTCAGTTTTGTGCGCCCGCTATTCATTGAGATCTCCGGCCGCACTCTCTATTGTGTTCAATGGTGAATTGGGTGCAGGTGCACACGGATGCGCCCACAAATGCCAACTATAGAATTATTACTAAAATTAAACATCCCCCCCTAAACTTGGACAACCTCTAATCTCATGCTTATGACTAATTCATAAACTAAAATTAACTAAATTACTACCTACTGTCTGAATTACCTCAACTAACTAACTGCAAGACGTGAGCCCTCTCTGTACCATGGCTTATAGCTCATTTGTGCTGGTTATTTAACCATTTAAATGTCACTGTCAAAACTGACAGACACATTCAAGTGGCTTGTAGAAGCCTTGAGTGGTGGTCCAGTGGCAGGAACCCTTATACTTACAGCCCGGGTCCTCCTCTAGCTTATGACGCTGTCCCCGGCTCAGCAATTGTGTCAGGCTGTCAAAGCTGAAAGGCATAATGAAAAAGTTGAATTTCTGTGTTGATAACATTTTTACCAATAAAATATTTAGCAAATTTGATTGGAAAAACTAGCCCTTGATCCAACGTGACAGCTTTGCAGATGGCAGGCATGTCCCCGGCGGAGCCTAAAAGACTCATTACTTGATAGGATATTCAAGTAATATTTTCCGTTTAGTTTCTGAAACAAAAAGGTGTCCTTAGACTTTGATATAAAACCAGGGATGAGAAATCTGTCGCCATTCAGTTGCAAAACCAGCAAGCTGTGGCTGTTCTGGAATGATGGGAATTGTAGGTCTGTAACAGCTGGAGGGCAACAGGTTCCCCATTTCTGATGTTACCATACACTCACTTCTTAAAGTAATTCAGTGAACAGCCAATGTCTTGTTGTTGGTTTGATATATTGACCTATAGATATCAGTAACTTGTATTGATCGTTTTCTACAATCCTAATAAAAGGTTAGGTGTCCAATAAAACCTTAAATCATTTATTAAGAATCCATGGTATAGTCGTCAACACAGATACAGCACTGTAGTCCCTTAGATCTAACTAGTGGAAATATAATTTTTTTAAATTTGTGATTTCTTTTCAGTGTAGATCTCCTCATTCGTATACAAGTATTAAAACTGGCAATAAATCTATATATTCTAAATGAATGTCCTGTCACTGGCATCAATGATTCATTTGATTTCAACTCTGCATACCCTTCCACTGGAAACGGATGTTTAGATAATCCATAACCTGGGATTAAGCAATAGTCAATAGAACTGTCACTCAGCACACTGTAAATATTAGCCACGGTTATATGGCCCAGTGATCAACAATAAATGGAATTTCTTTCGATCAAAGTAGAAGCCTCACCAACTAGTAACATCTTGAAATAGCTAGAATATTTTGGGGGTGAACTCTATTCTCAGAATTATATAATTTATTTTCATGATAAAACTCCATACAGATGCTTCTGTGTGCAATAGATGTGAGAGCAGAATTAATATGGATACAATGAAATGTCGTTTTAGCTTAAAACCTTCAGTTTACAAGAGGTAATACAAGCTAAAGTATTCTATACTTTGTTACACCTAAGATCATCAGTAACCCATATTGTATGCAGTTGTAAACAGCTTTTGGGTTCATGGCAGGCTCAGCAGGAGCTTTGGTTAAATTGATGGCAGCAACACACCTGAAAAAGGATGGTACAGGGGCAACAAAGCCTGGAAAAGTAGGTGGTACAAATTTTTTAAAAAAAACAGTTGAAGGAGCAATTTGCAACTAAGATTTCACGACCCGATCACTACTGTAAGCGAACAGTGTTCTGCTATTACACAGCTTGACAATGTTTAGCTAGGTCCATGCAGACCTTGCCCTAGTATAAAATATTATTTTATACAAAGGCAAGGGCTGCATGGACATAGCTAATCTTATAGATACCTCTCTGTGCTCACTGGTGTCTTTCTCGCTTCTGCGCTCTGCCCACAGATGCCACTGGAACTTCTGAGACAGTCTCTGACAGGCCACTCAGCCAACTACTGGCCACTGCACTTACCCATCTCGGCCAGTCATTGGCTGAGCAGCCTGTCACTTCAGAGACTTGCTCAGAAGATCCAGTGGTGGCTGCAGACAGCGGGCAGAAGCAAGAAGGACATCAGATAGTGGGGAGAGGTATCTATAAGGTTTATTTTTTCTTTACACAGTCATCAGTTGTGCATCACTATTACATGTAGCGATGCTCGCTCGGCAGACGATGATTTTTAGGCCGGAATAGACTACAGTGATCAGCCGAAGATCGTTTCATTAGCTGATTATAGTGTTAATTACACAGAGTGATAATCTGCTGAATTAGGCTGTGATAGGACCCTAAGTCATGTGACTTAGTATAATAAGAGCATGTTAGAGAGGCAGAGTCTCTTAACCCTTTGAGGACCGGGCCAATTTCAATTTTCGCGTTTTCTTTTTTTCCTCCTTATGCTTAAAACACCATAGCACTTGCATTTTTTCACCTAGAAACCCACATGAGCCCTTATTTTTTGCGCCACTAATTGTACTTTGCAATGACGGGCTGAATTTGTTCATAAAGTACACTGCAAAAGCAGGAAAAAATTTAATGTGTGGTGAAATTGAAAAAACTATATTTCTATTTGGAGGGTTTTGGTTTTAAGCTGTTCCCTCTGAGGTAAAACTGTCTCATTATATATGTTCCTCAAGTTGTTATGATTGCAACAATATGTATAACTTTTATTTTTTTTGATGGCTTTTAAAAAATTCAAACCATTGTTAACAAATATACGTTCCTTAAAATCGCTCTATTCCCAGGCTTATAGCGCTTTAATCCTTTGGTCTATGGGGCTGTGTGAAATTTTTTGCACCATGATCTTTACTTTCTATCGGTACCTTGATTGCACATATGTGATTCTGAACACCCCTAGGCGGCCCAGGACGTACAGGTATGCCCAGGGTCGTCTACGGGTTAAAGGTAAAGATGGTAGGAAGTTCACCAATCTGTGAAACACTGCGTCAAAAAAACATTTCAGAAAAATATTCCTCAATGTAAAATTGCCCAAACTTTAAATATCTTACTACAGTACATAATACCATCAAGAGAGTTATAGAATCTAGAGAGAAATCCAGGTAGGCATGGGATAAAGTTGACAGTCAATTTTGGATTATTGTGATCTAATGAGTTAGTTTAGCAAAGAAAAATTTCTTTTAAATCAAATGTTGCCAGAAAGTGCAAGATATTTGTAATTTACTTCTATTTAAAAATGTCAAGTCTTTCAGAACTTATCAGCTGCTGTATATCATGCAGGAAGTGGTGTATTTTTTCCAGTCTGTACAGCAGGAGAGGTTTTCTATGGAGATTTGGTACTGCTCTGGACAGTTCCTGTTACGGACAGAGGAGGCAGCAGAGAACACTGTGTCAGACTGGAAAGAGGAATCATCCAGCCTTTATCAGCACA
Source organism: Dendropsophus ebraccatus (assembly GCF_027789765.1). Taxonomy (NCBI): domain Eukaryota; kingdom Metazoa; phylum Chordata; class Amphibia; order Anura; family Hylidae; genus Dendropsophus; species Dendropsophus ebraccatus. The sequence continues at coordinate 62,369,337 of NC_091462.1, forward strand.
CAGTAAGCCTGCACCCCTGATACGTTATTGCCTAAAGTGTGAGTGGCCTACACACCTGGAAAGGCACCATCATTGCAGAAATAGAGGTTTTAAAATGATATATGCTCCTAGCCAGACAATCTTTTTTTAGGGAATGCCTTGCATAATGATGTTGCATAAGAGAGAACTACACAATGTTAGCTATGGCTTTTCCCCTAACCTTTTTTAGATGCATTGCCGGCATCAACTTCTAAAGTAGTTAATTTTTCTTACTACCATTTATAATTCACACTTCCAACATCATGTTCTACACTCTATTGTAAACAAAATATGGACCTAACATTTGCAAATTATTGCAATATGTTTTTTTTACCTTTATTTACATTACACAGCATCTCGTATTTTTTTTAGAATTGAGGTTGTAGAAAAAACTATGAGAGGTTGTTTTTTTGCAGGACAATGTATAGTTTTCTATAGACTATCTATATCAGTTTCCCTTTTTCGTGAAATTTCTTTACGCTAACAGACACATTAGCTATGTACCTCAAGTCGGTACAATTAAACGATAAGCAATTTCTGTAAATTATGTTTAAAATTGCCCCTTTCTGATCCTTGTAAAGCATTTATTTTTTTTTTTTATGAGACTTTTGTGCCATGGTCTGTACCTTTTCTGATCACATTTTCTTCAAACTTCTCTGGATGTGATATGACCAAAAATGAGCAATTAGCACTTTTGCTGTTTTTTTTTTTTTTTTTTGCTTAAGCCGTTTACAATGCAAGATCAGGAATGTGTTGGGAGGGAGGAGCATGAGGCGGTGCTGAGGTACGCCTCTTCCGCCGTGGGTACGGCGTCCTTGAATCCATGTGGTCCCGACCTCCATGAAAGGATGAGGCAGAGCGGACATTCGAGGAGGTCCCCGCGGTGAAAGTATCTTGTGGGCGGCATGAGCTCAGGTCTGTAGTCCCTTGGAGCGGCTTGTGACAGCACAGCTTGTGACAGCAGAGAGGATCCTAGACGGGATTCAGTAAAGAGGAAAGGAGGTAACTGGTGAGAGCAGCCCTCCTGCCTCGGGGAAGCGGCATAGCGTGGAGGAAATAAACTTTTGATGCAGGTGAATACAGAGTCGGTGAGAGCGGCATCAGAATATTCCTCTACCTTCCAGCAAAGAGTCCGGGTATAGCGCTCGGTCAGTCCGGAGCCGGTGAGAGCGGCTGGAGCCTGAGCGCGTACTTTCCCGGGGCTGCCTCTCATTGCACAGCGGCAGAGTAGAGAGCCACAGCCACAATCTGGAGAAGATCTAAGTCGGATCAATGAAAAAGCATGGAGGCGGTTTGTGGTGAGAGTGGCATTGCCACAGACATTCTGCTATTGCATATATGCCGTTTTCTTTTTCTCTCTGTTGCCTTTGTTACCAGAGTTAAAAACCCAGGTAAAATTGTTGCTGGGGACTGTGCTGGATCAAGGACGATCTTACCTAAGTGACCTGCAGACTGATTTTTGCTTTAATTCATTATCAGCGAGAGGGATAAAGGCGTTCTATACCTGAACTTTCTCTCTGGGGCATTGGGAAATTTTGTTCTTGTTGAACAGCGTCCTTTTGGAGCTAAATAATTGGTTGGATGTTTGATTCTTCTCCTGTACAGTCCAGAAGACATGAATGGGGATCAGGACACTAACTCATTTACCTACCTGCTAACTCGACTTTGAGATTAACTGGAGCCTAATTAACAACAGCTAAACTAACATCCTTTTTTTTTTTTTGCTTTTTCTTATTCCTCTGGAGTATCTGAGTAATTGACTGTGATTCCATCTTTGCCAGGGAGTGGGCACGGGGTCCGACTGGTGAGAGCGCCGGGACCCGTGCAGAGTTCGGAGTACTAAGGGGGGGGGGGGGGTCGGTTGGAGAGGGAGATAACAAGTTAAAGTGGACTTTTTGAGCTGGACTGAGAATTGACATATTTTTCCTTGTTTTTTGCTGTTTTGTGTTTTGTTTTGTTTTTTGTGTGTCTTGGTGTTAGTTTGAATATTGGTTTGTTTGTCAGTGCTCTGTTTTGGCTTTGGTTATCATACTGATTGAAGCCTCTTGTGTATGGGTCCGAAGAGTGTGAGCCCAGGGAAAGCATACATAAAAATTGACAAGTGGTTTAGCTCTCCCAAGATGTCAGGAAAAGGGCACATGGGAAAGGGGACCAATGAAACAGCACAAGACCGGAGAGAGAGTTGTGGTATCAAGGAGAAGGCTCCCCAGGAACAGCCTAGTTGGTTGGGTGAAGTCTTAGCGGCAATTAGAAAATGTGATGGGTCCATATTAGAACTAGGGACACAAGTGGGGGCGATTAGCTCAGACATTTCCATTTTGAGATCTGATGTGGCTAAAATCAGAGAAAGGTTTACAGAGGTTGAGACCCGAGTTAGCTCACTAGAAGACGACATGAGTTTGGTTAAGAAAACGTTAGAGGGGGTAGTCCAGGAAAATCGTGATCTAAAAAGTAAAATAGTAGAGGCGGAAGATAGGGCAAGATGGTGTAACATCAGGATAGTTGGTATGCCAGAAGGAGTGGAGGGAAAGGATCCTATAGCATTCGTGCAGAAATGGTTATTGGAGGTGGTGGGTAAGGATAATTTAACTGACTTGTTTTGTGTTGAGAGAGCCCATAGGGTTCCGACTAGACCTCTACCCCCAGGGAACAGACCTAGATCAATTGTGGTTAAGTTACTCTGCTTTACTGATCGTGAGAAGATTCTGAGGAGGGGTAGAGAATTGGGGGAATTAAGATGCAGTAATGCGCAGGTTTTTCTTTACCCAGATTATGCCTCTGAAACCCAAAAGAAGAGATTCTCTTTTCAGCAAGTAAAAAAGAGACTGATGGAAAAAAAGATAAAATATGGTCTTATGTTCCCCGCTCGCCTAAGAGTAATTTATGATGGTAAAACCTTTTTCTTTGATTCACCGCAAGAGGCCGAAAAATGGATGGAAGGGAAGGGACTTTAATGATTATGTAATAGTCGGACCCGGCGGAAAATAAGTCTAAGTTTAGAGGCCTAGGTAGTGAAACTATGTAGTGCCAGGGAGGGGGTAGGGGAGGAGGGAGGGGGGCTTTGGGGGGGAAGGGGAGGGGGGGGACTGGGGGGGGGGGGGAGGTGAGGGGGGCTGCGGGACCTCATGCCAAGGGGGTCAAACCGTTTTTTTTCTTTTGTTGCTTTCAGAGATTTGTAGATGGATTTATATTCTTGGAATGGTTTTCATCTAAACCCTTGTAGGAATGGTTAAGATAATGATATGGAATATAAGGGGTCTAGCTGACAGACTGAAGAGATTGGCAGTAATGAACTTTCTGAAATGTCAGCTCCCATGTGTGGTTGGTCTACTGGAAACTCACCTAGTGGAGGACACCACAAGGGTACTTCTGAAGGGATGGTGGTCATGTCAATACCATTCTGTTTACTCCAACTATGCCAGAGGAGTATCAGTTCTTATCCACAGAAGTATAGAGTGGCAGCTATTTGAATGTAAAAAGGATAGGGAAGGGAGATACATATTTTTTCACTGTAGATTAGATAATATGGTTTGTGTTCTCGCCTTCATATATATTCCCCCTCCTTTTAAGTTACAAGTTCTGGAGCAGCTGTTTAACTTCATTAAAAATAAAGATGAGTGTCCCGTCTTAATATTGGGGGACTTTAACCCCTTAACGACCGCGGGCGTATATTTACGCCCTGCGGTCGGTAAGGACGTTCAGAGCGGGGCCGCGTGGCGGCTGCGCTATGAACCACGGCGGCCCCGGGTGCCGCGTGTAGCCCGGGACCGTAGGTATTAGCGGGCATGGTCCGATCGCCGTGCCCACTAATACAGTAATCGGATGCAGCTGTCAAAGTTGACAGCTGCATCCGATTACCGGACGCAGCGTCATCCCTGGTGTCTAGTGGGGAGATCGCTCCTCCGGGATGTTATCCCGGAGGAGCGATCTCCGTTACTGAAGCCGGCCGGGGACCGCTCCAAGATGGCGCCGTCCCCGGCTCGGCACTCGTTTACTTCCGGCTGCAGCAGCCGGAAGTAAACGAGTACCTATCTCATGGATCTCTGCAGCATATCTATGCTGCAGAGATCTCTATGAGAGATCAAAGCACTTATACTAGAAGTCCCCTAGGGGGGCTTCTAGTATAAGTGTTAAAGTAAAAAAAAAGTGTTGTTAATAGTAAAAAGCCCCCTCCCCTAATAAAAGTCTGAATCACCCCCCTTTTCCCAGGTTATTAATAAAAGTAAATAAATAAATAAATAAACAAACATGTTTGGTATCACCGCGTGCGTAATCGCCCAAACTATTAATTAATCACATTCCTGATCTCGTACGGTAAACTGCGTAAGCGCTAAAAAATCCCAAAGTGCAAAATTGCGCATTTTTGGTCGCATCAAACCTAGAAAAATGTTAATAAAAAGCGATCAAAAATTTGTATATGCGCAATCAAGGAACCAATAGAAAGAACATGTCATGGCGCAAAAAATGACACCTGACACAGCCCCATAGACCAAAGGATAAAAGCGCTATAAGCCTGGGAATGGAGCGATTTTAAGGAACGTATATTTGTAAACAATGGTTTTAATTTTTACAGGCCATCAGATACAAGAAAAGTTATACATGTTACATATCGTTTTAATCGTAACAACTTGTGAAACATATATAACAAGTCAGTTTTACCCCAGGAAGAACAGTGTAAAAACACACATCCACTAAAAACAAAAAATGTGTTTTTTTTTTCAATTTCACCACACATTGATTTTTTTCCTGCTTTTGCAGTGTACTTTATGCAAAAATTCAGCCTGTCATTGCAAAGTACAATTAGTGGCGCAAAAAATAAGGGCTCATGTGGGTTTCTAGGTGAAAAAATGCAACTGCTATGGCCTTTTATGCACAAGGAGGAAAAAACAAAATCGCAAAAATAAAAATTGCCCCGGTCCTTAAAGGGTTAATGCAGTTATGAACGAACAGAAAGATAGATTAAGAATGATAAACCCCAAGTTACAGATTAGAAACTCCCCTTTGCCAGATATTATTGCTGAGATGGGGTTAAAGGATTTATGGAGGGAGAGGAACCCCGAACCCAAGGTGTTCTCTTGCTGGAATAAATCCTTGCGTACTATGTCTAGAATAGATTTGGGATTTGGGAATTAGTTAATGGCACAGAAAATCACTAAAATAGAGTATTTACACTGTTGTGTTTCTGATCATGCACCATTAATTATTGAAATTCAGAGTAGTGCACTGAGGGATTTTAGGAGTATTTGTATAAACCCGCATTGGTTTCAATTTATCTGTAGAAATTGGTGTAGAATTAAAAGAGTTATGGGAAATTAACTGTAATTCTGCAAGGAAGGGGATAGTGTGGGATACACTAAAGGCTATAATTAGAGGGAAATATCACGGTGTAATATGCAAAATTAAAAAGGGGTTTACGGAAAAGGGAGAGAGGTTAATTAAAGGGGTTAAAAAATTAGAAGAAGAATTTAAAAAATCACAGTCACTAGCACTAGAAAGTGAATTAAAAAATAAACAGAAAGAGTTAGATAAGTACTTAGAGGGTAAAGCAAGGAATATAGCGGCATTTAGGGGGTTAAGGACTTTCCTAGGATCAGGTAGACCAAACAAGGGACTAATGGCTCTGGTGAAAAATCAGGAGGATAGAAAAAGCATAAGGGCAATAAGGAGTAAGTCCGGGGATATAGTAAATGATCCGAAAGAGATAAATAGGGAGTTCAGAATATACTATGAGAGCCTGTATACGAAGGAAGCTAACTATAAAAAAGAAGATATGGAGGAACATTTGAGGAAAATTGACTTCCCCCAGATAAGTCAAATGCAGAGGGAGGAACTAGATGCCCCTATCTTCCTAATGGAACTTAATGAGGCCCTGGATGCAATAGAGGGGAATTCAGCCCCAGGTAGGGATGGCATCCCTTATGAGGTGTATAGAAAACATAGAGAGGTTTTGTTACCAGGCCTTCATCAAACTCTTTTAGAGGCGATGGAGGCTGGGGAACTACCGGCATCTATGAGGGATGCCTCCATAATTTTAATTCCGAAACCAGGGAAAGATCACCTAAACATAGAGTCCTTTCGCCCTATATCTCTTATCAACAGCGATGCTAAGATTTTTGCCAAAGTTCTCGCAATGAGACTGGGAAAAATAATAGGCACTATAGTGCATGGGGACCAATGTGGGTTTATACCGGGCCGTATACCCAGGCACAACATCAGATGTTTGTTTGTAAACATGCAGATAGGGGGAGGGGGGGGGGGCTCCTACTCCATCCTGTCACTGGACGCAACTAAGGCGTTTGACAGGATGGAGTGGGAGTATTTATGGGAGGTGATAAGACACTTTGGGATAGGGGAGGGTTTTTTGGGGATGGTCCAATTGTTATATCAGACTCCCAAAGCTGCAGTACGAACTGGTGATGTCTTCTTTGAGTTCTGAGAATCTCCAGGATAGACAGAATTACATTAATAAAGACAGTACTTTTGCCCAAACTTCTTTACTTATTCAGCGCTACACCAGTGGGGGTGGGGAAAAAGTATCTCAAAAGAATTAAAGTGGCATGGAATGCACTGATTTGGGGACGAAAAAGGGTGCGGATGAAATTAGAGGATTTATGTGTACCGGTTGCAAAGAGAGGATTGGGAGTTCCCAATGTAGATAAATATTTGTTAGCTTCGGAATGTTTTTGGCTGGCAAGATGGAAACAAGACAATTTGTGTAGATATTTGTGCGAAATGGTGGGGGAGGGGGAGGGGGATGTTTTCCAAATTTTGGAGAGTGGTCACTTAGAGGGGGGAGAATGGAGTAGAGTGGTAATGGTAAGGTCCTTATTGAGGGTTTGGAAAAAACTTAAGATAGAATTAAAAAGAAATGGATTATTGGAGTTTGCTCCTTTGTGGCTGTATGAGGGGTTTAGCGGGAGAGGTAGCTCAGGAGCGGTGAAAGCCTTTGTAGAAGCAGGAATAAAAACAGTTAAGGATGCAATGTTGGGAAAAGATATTAAAAGCTGGACCACTCTGAGAGGGGATTAAAAGTTAGAGGAAAAACACTGGTTTGATTATGTGAGGTACACTGCGGTAATACGAGGGAACCTAAAAAGGAACCAGGGTAATATATGCGGACCGGGCCCAATAATAGGAAAACTTAGAAATGGGACAATCTATAAAAATAAGGTTAAAACCCTATACTCTCATTTTATGTTGGACCATGAAATAGGTGAGAAAGGGAGAATGAAATGGGGAATGGAGTTAGGAGAATTGGGAGACAATCAATGGGCGAGGATACTTAAAGGTATTAAGGAAGTTTCCAGGGCAGGCTCACATAGAGTTATTCAATTTAATATTGTCCATCAGCTTTATTACACCCCACTTTTTTTATGTAAGATCAAAAAGTGGAAGGAGGATAAATGCCCAAGGTGTGGTGTAAGCCGGGCCGGTTTTGGACATATGTTGTGGTCATGAGGGGCCCTGGGCTAATTTTGGGAACTGGTACAAATTATGGATAAGTTAAAGATAAAGTTCGAACTAAGCCCAGTAATGGCTGTTTTGGGGGATTCTTCGTCTGTACCATGTAAGAGGAATAGTAGGAAAAAAATTCAGAGAATGTTATTTTATGCAAGACTGGTGATTGTGAGGAAATGGCTAGCACCGGGAACTCCTAGCATAAAAAACTGGGAGAACTGTATAGAGAAATTTGAAAGATGTTAATAAGTCTTGTTCTTTGCTTCTTACCTTGGTGGGGGTGGGGGGTTGAGGGGGGTTGAGAGGGAAGGGAAGGGGGGTACGAGGTGTTTGATCTTGTATATTAAAGAGGATTTAGAATCAAAAGCCTTGTTGGGGAGGGGGAAAAATAAATAATTTGTTGAGATAATGTAAAGGTTTTATATATATATATATATATATATATATATATATATATATATCTGTGAATGTGTAAAATTTATATGCTTTTGTTCCCTTTATGTGTTGGAAAATAAAAATCTTAAAAATTAAAAAAAGGAGTTAGCACGAATGCTGCAGGCCCCCATGAGAAGGAGGCCAGGCTAAAAAAAAAAATCAGGAATGTGTTATGTGAATTTGAAAGTCCGTGCGATTACACAAAGGAGGCTGATTTCAACATTTATTATGGGATGGAATTTTTTATTTATAAAAAAACTTTTTTTTACACCGATTTGTAGTTCCCCCCAGGGGACTCCCATGAGCAATACCATGATTGCTCATAGGAATCAGTGCAATGTACTGCATTGATCGACATTTTATTTACTCGATGAAAAAGGCAGCAGAAGGCACTCCTCTTAGGTAAATTCAACGAGACCTGCACCTGCCACATGGCCAGCCCAGAAATCTACACCTGCTCGAGGCGTAGATCATAGTAAATCATGCGCGGGGAAAGACATGCGTCCTCCCTGCCTGCCCATCCAACTTCCTCCGCCCACCCATTAAGCGAGAAAGAGTTACAACTGTCATACACCACAGATAAGTGGTGTATGTGGTGTAAGTGATAAAGAATCTGCCCATGAGGTACACCACAGGCTTAAGTTTAATAAAGGCCCCCTTTTTTGTATATACAGTATACTGTAAAATAAATGTAAATATAAATAATAAAACTAAATACATGTGCCAGTCAGACCACTGCTTTTAGAACAGAATACATTACTTGATGTGCCCTACAAGTGTAACTGGTTTAGGAAAGTTGGCAATATCTCTTTAACAATGAAAACCCATTCACATTTCATGCTGTCGGCAATGGTACCGCATGGAAGAGACAGCTGAGAAAAAAAAAAGATTTCTTTACAGGAAAAGTGAAGACTACAAGATGATCACATATCAGTCAGAATACTGTAGCAAAAGGGATACAAAAGTGGAAATGCAACCATCTTCATAAAAGTTAACACCTAAACAGAGCTCTCAGAATGTTTAAGGAAATTTGCTATGCAAGTTCACCGCAGTAAGCTGAAGGAGTAGAAAGCCACACTGGGGTGGGAATTTCCTGTGACACGATACAGTGCACACCCCAAAAGAATAGCATACAGAGGCATCATCCATGGACAAAGTCCTAAAGTCCATACCGACAATGCTTGCTGTCTCACAAGCTAACACTAAAGCTGGCTTAATAATGGATGCTGTCTATTAGACAACTTTAGTGAAATAAACATCCCCCAGGCCCCTTGTTAACCTTTTTATTAAATGAATTAAAATAAGTAATCTTTCCTGGCTTACCGATGTTAAAGATTCTGGGGCTAAGCATGGAGCACACAATTGAGGAAACCTAATACCAATAAGCTGTGGATGCAGAAGTCATTACTTATTCTGTATAGCTCCCTACGCTAATTGCTTTGCGTACCAAGAAAAGTAGGCAAGATAGAGCCGTTCAACTTCAGTAACCAAGCAGGATCACTATACAATGAATAAAGCCATGTGCCTCAGGCTCCATTCATTTCGTACATCCTGGCACAGATGCTCTGCCAAACAGCTGATTGGTAGGGTTGCTGGAAGTGGACACCCCGCTCTTCAAATATGGATAGCCTTTCTTGAGGATAGGCCATGGATCACAAAGTGCAGGAAAACCCCTTTAGGGTGCCTTCACACACACCGGATCCGCAGCAGATCTGCAGCAGATTTGATGGTGCAGATTTGATCCTGTGTTCAGTAATCTAGATCTAATCTGCTGCGGATCCGCTGCAGATGTGCAGTAGAAAATTCGCTGCAATATGGTGTTTGTGAAGCTACCCTTAAGCTTACTCTCTGTTCTTTACGCAGCCCTTGAATGATAAATTAACTTCTTTCTAACTACCCACATTTGACAGTAAAAGGTTTATTACCAATAGTGTGTCTGTGTGTGTGTGTGTGTGTGTGTGTGTGTGTGTGTGTGATTTTCCACTGTTTCTATGGAAGTTTAAAGCACCCTACAAATAAGAAATACTATACTGGAATGCAAGACATTCCAAGAAGCATATAAACTATTTTCCCTTTTAAGTAAACACCTAAATCCCTGGGGACATCCGGAATTATAAGCAGGGGATGAATAACAAACAATTTCAGACTCTGAGGAAGAGAAAGATAATGAAATTGGGCCAGATGTTCTATACCAAAGAAGTAGGTATCACTCTTTTAAACATTAAAGTGACACTGTCACCCCCTTTTTGCATTTTGACTGCTCTCCACAGGTGTAAAGGGTAAATGTTACAGCTTTCATTACTTACCGTATTTTTCGGACTATAAGGCGCACTTAAAATACTATGATTTTCTAAGAAATTGTAAGTGCGCCTTATAGTCCAGTGCGCCTTATATATGGACCGGGATTGCTCCGGCCTCCATGGCGCAGATAGGCTGCCGAGCTCACTTCTCCCCGCCACACAGAACAGCGCAGCGCTCCCTCACCTGGACTCCCGGCCCATGGCTCCGCAGGCCTTTCCTGCTGTCCCGCTCTCCCGCTCTCAAGGTGTCCCGCTCTCTCCCGCTCTCTCCCGCTCTCTCCCGCTCTCTCCAGCAGTAGTAAGCTGAGTGTCAGGGATGCACAGATTGTCAAAGGGATCCTCTACAGGCAAGGACTTAACAGGAGCGGAGGCAGGCAGAAATGGATGCGCCTTATAGTCCGGTGCGCCTTATAGTCCGAAAAATACGGTATTTTATATCACACCTCATGGTGTTTGTTCTGGTAAAAAGTTGTTTTTATCACCTGTGGATTGGTATATGTGGGTGGGGCCTCACGGCTTATGTGTTATATCGCTCTGCCCCTAGCACCACTAAGCCCCGCCCCCATCTGGGACACCATAACCACATAGGCCCCTCCCCCTCAGCAGCCATTGGAAGGGCCAGTCTAAAGCTCTAGGCCCCACCCCCTAGATTGTCCCACACCAATGGATGCTGAGGGGGCGGGGCCTATGCAACGATCATGTCACATATGGGGCAGGGCTAAGTGGAGCTAGGGGTGGAGCGATGCGGCACATAGGCCGCAAGGCCCTGCCCACATATACCAATCCATAGGTGATAAAAACGACTTTTTACCAGAACAAGCACCATGAGGTGTGATATAAAATAAGTAATGAAAGCTGTAACATTTATCCTTTACACCTGTGGAGAGCAGTCAAAATGCAAATAGGGGGTAACAGTGTCACTTTAAACATGATATCCATTGTACATCATAGCATGTGTGAAATGTGAGCATTGTGAACCCTAGGGTTCTAAATCTAACTAGATAAATGTCCTTAAACCCATTTAACCCCTTAACGACCGCGGGCGTATATTTACGCCCTGCGGTTGTTAAGGACGTTCAGAGCGGGGCCGCGTGGCGTCCGCGCTCTGAACCGCGGCGGTCCCGGGTGCCGCTT